>NC_141814.1:12724622-13405153 GCF_057944985.1 Cucurbita pepo subsp. pepo | reverse complement strand
TATAATTTTTCTTTTTCAATCAGGTTGGTAGTGCCTTAGGAAACAGCGATGGTTTCAAATACAAAAAAAATGTTGTAGTATTGCTAAGACCTCCGATGCTAACATAATTCATTCAATTTGAAATAAAAATATTGCTTTATTTTATTTCCTTTCATATGATATTTCCTTCTTTGATCTTGCCTATTTTCTTTTCTTTCGTATGTCTTATGTCCTTTAGGATTGAACGGCTGGAGTTATTTGATGAATTTGAGGAGTGGCACATGATGCAGGCAAGTTTATAACCTATTGTTTTAATGAGAAAAGGCATGAGCGTTTGAATTCCCTTTCCTCTTTTCCTGTGTGTTTCCTGCTCAAACTGAGATTTTAGTTTTTTTCTTGAACTTATTGTCCGTTTCTTTCTTCAGTGCCGAGATTTATTTTTCCATTAATGTTGTTTTAATAGTTTTTGACTAAAACTTGGAAGATCTTAAATAGGTTTAATTCTCATCCCTACATAAGTGTGTACTTTGACATGAAGTTTGTACCTCCATTTTCCGCATCACCTCAATTAGAAGTTGTTTCTTTCCTCTGGTGGATTCCTCTCCCATTTTTCCCTTTATTCTTCTTCCTCGACAAACGTAGTGCTTCTGCCCTATCTCTATCTTTTATTTTCTCAACCCAAAGAAATCTATTGTACAGAATGACAGTCCATTAGGCTTTGGAATATGTGAGCCCCCCCCCCCCCCCCCCCCCCCCCCAATTTCTCTCCTCATATGCTTTGTGAGGTGTGGTCCAGCCATCCGGAGGTAGCACCACCCATAGGCACGACTACTGGTGATTAGTGGTTTATTTTTCCTTTTTCTTAAACGATGGGGTGAAAATAATATGAATTAGACCTAATATTTTCCAACTGTCACGCTATTACATATGTAGATCTTTTATCAAATTATTTTTTTAAATCTTCATAATTCAATGTTTTTCAGGAGCATTACTGCGTGGCATATGCAATCAATGATTCCCTGGTAAGTTTATTTTATGGCCATAGTTGTTTTAATATTTTCTTTTATGATTTGTTAAAGCGACTCCATGTTCTGGACTAATTTATAGTTATACTTCGTGAAATGTCAAGCTTGCAACATATTTTAAAATTTTATCTAATAATGCTGGTATTAGACATTCAACAACTTCCCCTCCAAAAAAATTATTCATTCTTCAAACCCCATTATGTGCGTGGCATATGCAATCAAATGAAGTTCTTTAAACAAGGTTGAGCCTTAAAAATACCCCGTAAGTAACTCCACTCCTAGGGTCAGGAGATGAAAGCACATATAATCATGGCTTAGACTAACATGACTAGGGTGAGACCAAAAAATTGACCTTGGGTTCCATTTCTTTCACTCCAAGCCTCACTAGATATGCATCACTTTCCTGCCCGTAGAGCCTCTAGACGTTTATCACTTTCATGCAATTCAATCTTATAAAAAAAAAAAAAAAAAATGGGAACATGTTTAACATTTCATGAGTTTTATGTGAGGTCCCACGTGCAAAAGTATTAATTTGTTAACGTGATGAATGAAGAAAATCTTTCATGCATAATAACAACCTCATAACATACCTGACATGCATATGTTTATTTCCATCACATAACATTCAAGACTAGTTATTTTCCGACAATCACATGAACATTCAAGTTTCTGTAGATATCTAACCAATCCCTAAAGCTGATGGAACAATGGCTGGCTGTCTGAGTCTACACTTCCATTTTTGGGACTTGGAATGAGCACTATGCCTTGTCCCTTCCTTTAGACGTTCAATGCTCTCATCCTTCACCATCTAAAACCTAGACTTGTAAGACAAGTAAAATTTCCTCATAGTTTATTTAGTTTGGAAGTGATTGGCATCATCAACTTTCTCCTCATCCATCGCTCTCTTGAAGAAACATGTGCACCTGAAACCAAAATTATTCAAAGAGAAAAATGAGAGAATGGTACAATGATGGAATAGTGAAGGGTGGAAAATACAGAATGTATAAATTAGAGATGGTTTGGCCACGGCAATTGGAGTTTTGAACACCACCTGAGCATGGTCGTTGTGCACCGCTAGTGGAGAACTAAAAATCCTGGTGGTTGGGCATGTGTTAGGACCAAAAAACAAGATATCAGAAGAGAAAATGTCATCGACAGAGCTGAGACTCGTGTGAGTGTCTGCTTGCGTCGATCACTAGAGGGCCGAATAGGTTGTTGTCACTTGGACGAGGGTTGAGAGAGAGACCTGGGAGATGGGACTTAAAACCAAATTTTCTTCTCTTCCTTGTAATATTATTATTTTTTAAAATCTTTGTTGACCTTGAGTTGGTTAACCCTCACTTTTCAACCATTAGAGCCCGAAATTTCCCATGACATTAATTCAACAAGCCTGAACAACTTAAATTGATCCCATCTAACTCAAATGAGGATTTAAGTTCTAAAATTAAATGAAAGTCCAACAATTTAGAGCAAAAATACAATTTACCCTGACCTAGAAGAAACCCATGGATAACGACATTGCAGGGGAAAAAAGTTTAACTTTATCATCATTAATACTAGCTCATAAGCTGAAAGCACATGCACGACTGGCCTCCTTTTGTGGCCCATTTTATTAGCTTATAGACTTCGATTCTCATGTGTTGTCACTTTTCCTTGTATGTTGTGAATTGGCTTATCAGGGATCTGTTTGTCATCACTAATGTCGGCCTATAAATTCCACCTATCTCCTTTCTCATGTAGTGCCATTTTCCTTTCCATCTAAGCATTAAAATGAAGAAAACGTCCAAAATGATTGGATTCTTGCAACATGAAAATTTTTGTATACTTTTTCATCCAACTGTTACACGATGGCTTTGATTATTTAATGATGAAACTTGCATATGTATAATAATGTACTGGTACGTAGTGGACAATGTGAATGGCTTAGCTAGATATTCCTGTCTTGTCTTCATTTCATTTTACTTCTCTTTCTTTTCCCGTTTGAGGGGGAAGAGTAAGACTAAGACCACAACAAGACCACTGTGTTTTATAATCTTCATCTTGTCTTCATTTCATTTTACTTCTCTTTCTTTTCCCGTTTGTGGGGTAAGAGTAAGACTAAGACCACAACAAGACCACAGTGTTTTATAATCTTCATCTGTTGCTTTCCTTTTATGACCCCCAGGGGCTTTTTGGGAATTTTGGCTTTCCTGGGGACCAGCACGTGCTTGACCCTCCCCCTCAAGCATGAGATGTAAATAGCTTCCTTTAGGCTGCTGCTGCTGGCAATGCCTGCCTCCGACCGACTCTTCCAAAATTTGTTGAAGAATTTAATACTCGAAGGAGCACGTGCTCTCCGCACGTGCCACCTACACAAGCTGAGGAAATTATTTGCCAGGTAAAAAGACAAAGGTATGTTCTGGAGGACATTAATTTACTCATATAAGATATAGATACAAAGATTATGATTCTCATGGTGTGGAAAATGCCTCTATTTATATTTGACTGTTTGAGCTGCTGGATGTTTTGAGAGTAGATAAATCTTCTTCTCATTTTCCCCTTGTGGTTGATTGAGTTGAGCCAGCTGTTTGGCAAAATAGAACATGGTGGACCCCTTGAGTTAAAGAATGTAGTAATGACCTATTGACTTGTGGGGACTATGCCATGTGCCAAACATAATTTCCATTGTTGGCCCCTTTGCTTTATTACTCCACTTCTCTTTTTTCTCCCTTGTTCTTCGTTTGTGGGGAATTGGATGAAGGAAAATGGTGCTGCCCTTTCACACTTGAACATATATATATATATATATATATATATATATGATGCTCTGTTATGCTTGCTTACATTTTTATATGTTCTAGACTTTGTATAAAAGTCTATTTTGGATTTATATTGTTCGATTCACGCTTGAAAATATCTTCGAGTTTTGTTCGTTGTAGGATTAGAACGGACTCGTAACTCATTGTATTTGGTGTTAGTTAAGTATTTGGTAGTCATAAAAGTTGAGAAAAAGTTTGTATGTAAAGTGTAAAGATTAGAACAGACCATTTGAAGGTATAAAGATGAAAGACATGATATGTTGAAAGTTCAAATTTTGTTCTTTATTCTTAGGATTGAATCAGAATCTTAAGAAAGAGCCCATAAAATGTGTTAAATTTTTTGTGTTTATTTTAGTATCTAAATTATAGTTAATTTAATTTATTAATTAGGGATGCATTGAATTATCCAAGTAAAAATATATATTCTAATTTTTAAATTTTTAAAAAATTGAATTGTATTTTTTATAAAATGGTTCTAAAGCAATAAAATAAATTGATTATGATGTGACAAATGCGATATAAAGTGGAATTTAAATATTTTTCAATTACCATCTTTATTTTTTTAATTTCTCAAAAAATTCACTTAAAATTGAGCCACTTTCTATGATTTGTTTGCTGAATTGGGTCAAATTAATTAATATTTATTCAATAGATGTATTTATATAAGGTTCTATTTTCAAGTAATTAAAAAATGGGTGTGGTGTAATTCTCTCATTTATGGTTTAAAACACATATTTAGCCCTTTTTTTTCTCATTTTCTTATTTTAATTTGTGATTTATGAGATTCTTCAATTTAGGAAAAAGAAAAAAGAAATTTATGGTGAAATGGAATTGCAATAATTTGGGATGGACTATTGAGTAGATTTTGTGAGGTCAGAAAAAGGTTTTTCTTTTTCTTTTTCAATAATTTTTTATTTTAATTTTTTTTCTAAAGAAGACTTTAATTTGGGTCCACATTTTTAAATATTTTTTAATGGTAGTTTGTTATTATTATTGTCATTATGTTTGATTAATATGAGGAAAAGAGGTAGAAATTTCAAGTGCTGGGACCCACCACTTCTTTGTCCACAATGAAATTAAAATCACATTTCTATGCATTATTTATTATTTATTATTTATTATTTATTCCCTATGGATTGCTGCCAATCCTACTATGCATTGTTTTTTTTGGTAGTTTTAAATATAGCATAATTTATATATATATATATATAATTATATAATTGGAAATGGAGAAAAAAAAACCAATTTCTATAAATAAAGTTGAGGAATTTATTAAAAACTTTTTAAACCTCAAGAATTTATAAGAAAATAATAAGTTTTAAAAAAAATTATTTAGGATCACAAAAGCAATATATCCTTATGTTTGATACGATCTCCATGTAAAATTAAGCTTGCATATGCAATATATATCCCTTTTGAGTTAGTACGAGTGCAAGATTTCATTCGTAGTGCATACAAGATGTGTGGCAAGATGACTTAATCGACATAAACTACAAGATTTGTAGGGTTAGGGTATATTTGAATGATATTCTACTCTTCCCAAATCACGGGATTATGGTCGGCTACCACTCTAAACACTTATCCCAAATAGAAACTCTATAGACCTAAAGGTTCCATAAAAGGTAGCTATAGCTCTCTAATCATCAACCCATTATTCCTCAATAATCATAGATCAAGTTTTCGAGTTTTTCAAACCTCGTTTGTCCTTAGTGTTGTTTAAACCTCGCTCGTGCACTCTAATTGCTTGGATAGGGTCACTTTTGGTGCCTCAAACGAATGCTTGTATCTTATGTAGGTAGGAGATGTGGATAATACAAAGCTCAACTCAGTCTTGGTAGAATCTCAAAGCTTTTTTTTGAATGGTTTCATTTAAATATGAGATAAAGTTAAAATTTAGTCTCTATAGTTTTAAAAATTAAAATTAGTCCATAGAAATTAATAAACTCTCATGTAATAGTTGTTAGTTGAGCACAACTCTCCATAATGACATGATATTGGAAGCTTTGCTTTAGACTTCCCCAAAAAAATCTCATACCAATAGAGATAGTATTCTTTGATTATAAACCCATGATCATTCCCTAAATTAGCCGATGTGGGACTTTCATCCAACACCTCCCCTTAATCGAGCCTTGACTTCTTTTCTTTTGGAGTCTTAGTCATTTTTTTACTATGCCTTCGAGGAGCCTCGACTCCTTTTTCTTTTGGAGTCCTTTGTTCGACATTTGAGAATTCTATTGACATGGCTAAGTTTAAAGCATGACTCTGATATCATGTTAGATGAACACGACTCTCCACAATGGTATGATATTGTCCACTTTGAGACATCAATGGAGATAGTATTCCTTGATTATAAATCCATGATCATTCCCTAAATTAGCCGAGGTGAAACGTTCATCTAACAATAGTCTCAACAGTAGAGAATGTATAAAATTAGAACGACTAACGATAAGAACTAAATTTATAATTTAACGGTAAACGAGAAATTAAAGAAAAAAAGCATCATTTTGAGGAGCTTTTGCTTAAAATTTGTAAGAGGTAAGAAGAAGAAGAATCAGATGCTAAGCATATGAACCACTTCAATTTTTGTTGTCCCTTTTTTTGGTCTCAAAAGGTTATTTGTTCCATATTTTTAGGGTTTTGAGGATGTTTTTTAACAAAAGGAGTGAACATCACTTGGAAAAAAGCACTATAGAATATTAAAAAAGGAATATTTTTTTAAATTTTTTTTAATTAATCTATATTTTACAATGAAACAACTCATTTTTTTCGTTAATATTTATGCCTAAGATTTGGATCTATGGGACTGAAGGGGCTCGAACCCGCTGCTTCACCCTAATACCTATCAGTTCAATCAACGTAGGTTTCAAAAATCATTTTGAAGTCGTATAGCTATTTCAACTCGACTCCCTAATTTCTCTTAAATAAAGCTATAAAAAAACGGAGATCTCAACTCGAGTACAAGAGAATCGGTCGCTCTATCTTCTTCATTCTCATTCTTCACTCGAAAATGATTACTTGTTATGAGGTAATAATAAAAATTTTATCTAATTAAAAAGAGAAATTTATATAATTAGTCAAAGAAGAAAAAGAGGGGCAAAAAAGTAAAATGGGTTTGAATTTTTAGAGAGAGAGAGAGAGAGAGAGAGAGAGAGAGAGAGAAAGAGAGTTTTAAATTAATTTTATTATTTTTCCCTCCCGATGTCTTTTATATATATATGCTTTGCAGCTTTGCTTTTTCATTTTTCTCACCCCAAAGCTTCCATTTATTGCAAGAATATCCCTTCTTTTTTTTTTTTGGAAAATAAATAAATAAATAAATAATATAGATAATAAAAGTTCCAAATCAAAAAAGTATGCCAAAAACGACGTCGTTTTGTTTGGGAATAAAGAACACAACAGGAAAAGGTGTTGAAAGTGATTTTTTTTTCTTTTCTTTAAACAATAAAATTATGAACGATTTAATTTATTAGTAATATACATTTAATCCAAGCAAACTACACAAATTAATCTAATTAACCAATGGTAAAAAAATCGATGACCATAGCAATATCAGTAACTTAGATTTACGAATATATCGAAAGATATTTGAACGTCGTTTGATATTTTAGAAAAAATCACAGATATCACAAATTTGGGTCGAGATATGAAGTTTGATCAGGACAAATATCGACGGGTTTCCAGCGTATGTTCCAAAAAAAAAAAAAAAAAACATGTATGTTGAAGACGAGAATTAAGGTACAATATTGTCTACTGTCCTTCTCACACAACTCGAGTCATTTTAAAGAGTTTTCGATTTTCACATTTTGATTGTCGTCTTTTTTTTCATAGCACATCCATAAGGTATGTTCGAGCGTAAGTTATAAATACTAAATAACGAGTTATTTTGACTTTTTGGTCAACGGAAAGGGACATATTTTATAAAATTTCAAATTTTAAAAATTAAAATAAAAAGATTGTATCAACATTCCCACAATTTTTATATAATTTTAATTTATTTTATATAGTTTGAACTAATTATAATTTTACAAAAAGTGGTAAAATGACGTGGAAATATAATTTTTATTTAATAATTTAAAATGAAAAGAAACTATTTATTTAAAATAATTGAGAAATTAAATTAAATTGTCATGACAACGACGTATCAAAGTTTGAAGCTACGGAGCAATAATAAATTATTATATATATTTTATTGTTTACAAATTTGATGATTTATTCAAAGTTTCGTAATTATTCCAATCTTTTAAATGTAAAGTATTTTAAGATAATTTATTTAAATAATTATCGTTCAGTTATGGCCAATAATAATTATTTATTAATTTAATAAACGTATTTATAAATTAAACATTAATAAAACTAAAGTAATGTTTAATATATAGAGAATTAAGTTTTTTTTTTTCCAAAAATTATAAAATAGGAAGAAAAAAGGAGAATCAGAAGAGAAAAAAAAAGGTCAAAAAAGAAGAATAAAACTAAAAAGAAATTTAAAAAAAAAAAAAAAAAAAAAAAAAAAAGGAGAATAAAATTAAAAGGAAATATTCGATAAGGAAGCGCTAAAAAGGAGACAAAAGGCCAACAAGGTCACAGCCCATAAGGGTCATATAACAGTAAAAGCCCCTAAAAATAATCAAAAAGCTTATGGGCCCCACCTATTCCTCAATCCACCTTCCATACCTTCTATACCTATTTCACATATCACTTCACTTTTTTTTTTCTTTTTTTTTTCTTTTTTAATTTTTAAATCACATTTTTTAAAATTTATATATTTATTAAAAATGTATATAATTTCGACTCCTCTGGACATTACCCATCTTGCGGGTGCCATTCACACCCCTCTCCACGTCATCCTAATTACTGAAGTAGTTGAACTGTACAATTGGGTTAACCCTGACATTCAGAGTGATTAGGGTAAGGTAGAGTTGAGTTCTAACCTTATTTTGGTTAACCCTGACATTCGTAGATGACAACCAGAGTGAAAGTGTAGGGTAGAATTGAGTTCTAACCCTATTTTGGTTAACCCTAACATTCAGAACCAAAGTGAAAAGTAGGGTAAGGTAGAGTTGAGTTCCAACCTTATTTTGGTTAACTCTGACATTCGTGGATGACAACCAGAGTGAAACGTAGGGTAAGGTAGAGTTGAGTTCTAACCCTATTTTGGTTAACTCTAACCTTCGTAGATGACAACCAGAGTGAAAAGTAGGGTAAAGTATAGTTGAGTTCTAACCCTATTTTGGTTAACCCTGACATTCGTAGATGACAATCACAGTGAAAAGTAGGGTAAGATAGAGTTGAGTTCTATAACCCTATTTTGGTTAACCTTGACATTCGTAGATGACAACCAGAGTGAAAAGTAGGGTTGAATTATAACCCTATTTTTTAGGTTAGTTGAGTTGACACGATAAAGAAAAAAAGAACACAGCCCATTAACGAACCAGAATTTTAAATTTTCTACAAATTTAATCCAAACCAGTCCGAAAAAAAAAAAAATCCAACACAACCCAACATTTCCTACAATTGTATCCCTTGTAGTTCAAGAAAATTTCGTAACTATACCTAATGTTCTAATCGGAACTAAATACGGGCAAATTTGTAATTTAAAAAAATGAAATAAAATTAAAATTGAGATTTAAATATTTATAATTTAATAAAAAAAAAATAAATTTAAAATGGAGATATTAATATAGTTAAGTAAGATATTCCCTCACCCACCCACACAAGTTGAGGAAAATAAAAATGGTCCAAATTTGGTCTCTGAAAGAGAAAAAATAAAAGGAAAGGAAAGAGAGACCAAAATGGGCGTTGGATGAGCGAAAGAATTGCGTCGAAAATTAGTCCCATAGATTCATTCACTTCCCACTCTCCACTCTCCAATAACGCTTCGCTCACTTTCCTCCCTCCCCCACCGCCGCTGCCGCCTCCGTCGGCGCATTGATTCCACCGAATGGGCTGCGCAGCTTCGAAGGTAGACCATGAAGACACTGTGCGGCGGTGCAAGGAGCGGCGCCGTCTCATGAAAGAGGCCGTCTATTCTCGCCACCACTTGGCCGCCGCACACGCTGATTACTGCCGCTCTCTTCGCCTTACCGGCTCCGCTCTCTGTGCCTTTGCTGCTGGCGAACCTTTCTCCGTTTCCGACCAAACCCCCACCGTCTTCCTTCACAATACCCAAAACCCTCCCCAGCTACATAAGCCGCAGCCGCCGGTGCCGCAGCGGCGTGTTTTTAGTACGAATTCCGTCCCGCCGAGTGTTCCGTCGCCGTCTCCTTCTCTCCATCCTCCTCCAGCGCCGCCATCGTTTTCATCCTCTCCGTCGCGCACCATAGCGAGCTCCAAGCTCCCGCATATCCTCTCTGCGTCGAGTATCTCGTCTTCCGTTTCACAGCGGCAACACCGCCGCCGTAAACAGATGCCAAAGCTTCCTCATATTCTCTCAGAATCGGATCCTTCTTCTTCACCAAGGAGTGAGAAATCTGGCTTTTCTGCTTTTTTTCCCACTGCTTATCCTAACTCGACTTACTCCAGTACTCCTTCTCAAGCCTCCTCTGTCTGGAACTGGGAGAGTTTCTGTCCTCCATCTCCACCTCCCTCCGAATTTTTCCAGAGTCGATCCCGAACTCAGGTACAACCGAAGCCTCATCGAAACGACGGTTACAATGATTACGACGACGAAACGGAGCAATCGGAGTACAACTTCTTCCACAGTAAATCCGAGGGAAAAAAAGACGACGCTCATCAATTCCAGCAACAGAAGCACCACCACGACGACACGGAGACGGAAAGAGAAGAGGTTCAATGCAGTGATTGGGGGGATCACTACAGCACCACCAGCTCATCGGACATCGATGAGATTGACGGTACAGACGCCGATTTGAGATCAGAGGCTGATACTCGGTCAAATTTCGAATCCACGATCCGAACTGAGTCAGTCGCGCCCGAACCAGTGACTCCTCCTCCACCAGCCAAATACGCGACGCAGATGGAGAAGTTCAACGACGCTGGTTCCTTCGCCGAAAGCTTCCGGACGGGTGAGATCTCGGACCTAAGAATGGTTGTGAGGCACAAAGATTTGAGGGAAATTGTTGAAGCTCTCAAAGAGAACTTCGAGAAGGCGGCTGTAGAAGGAGATTCAGTCTCGAAGATGCTAGAGATTAGCAGAGCACAGATGGATAAGAGTTTCCGACAGCTGAAAAGTAAGTTCAAAGTTATCTTCATTTTCCATCTCTTTATCTGATTTCAAATTTCGCATTCAAAAACCAAAATGCTGCAATTCTGGATCAAATTATCATGATCAAACGACTTCTCAAACACCAATTCAGCGATTCCCGATCAAATCATCAAAGATTTTCATATGAATTGGAAACTCATAATCACCTCCCTCCCTATTTCTCTCGCAATTTCTCAAGAAACAAACACGAGCCTAATTTCTTCATTTTGAACGGAAATTCTTGATTTGAAACTCGGCCTTCTCTTCCATCATTTGAATTGAAATTTGATTGTTACAATTTGCAGAGACGGTGTACCATTCGAGCAGCGTGTTGAGCACCTTGAGCTCGACCTGGACCTCGAAACCGCCATTGTCGGTCAAGTACCGGCTCGACATCGGTTCGCTCGACCAACAGGGCGGTTCGAAGAGTCTCTGTTCGACATTGGACCGGCTCTTGGCTTGGGAGAAGAAGCTCTATGAGGAGGTGAAGGTAAGAAAGAAACTCCTTTTTTTTCTTTTTCTTTTTCTTTTTTTAATTATTATAATTTGATACGAAAAGTATTTTATTTTTCAAAAAGGGTTTTTTAGAAATTTGAGTCAGCAATGTCTCTGCAACATGTTGGCGTGAGTTCACAGCAGAGATTGTAAAATGACGTAAATGCCACTGGGTGTCTGCTTTTATGACGATAATGCCCTATGTGGCGACGCCATTTGAGACTCTGGGGGGGTGTGGTATTTTCGTGATTTGGGACGTCGTCTTGTCCGAATGACAAACATCTTTTGGTGCAATTATTTAATGACCATAGAGCCCTTGGATATTTGTCTTGTTGACAAATGGGTCTGCCTGATTCACTGTTTTTAAGCTTTATCCTTCATGGCGGCTGGCGCTTTAAATGAAATGAAATAAATTAATGAGACTTGTAATAGACAACACTTGCATTTTTAATTTTTATTTTTTACTTCAAGTGTTTATATAGTTTTTGAGAATATGTGTGGGGATTTAAATCTTCAGACGTTTCGATAGCTTAACCGTTAAACTATGTTCGTGGAACTATTTGTATGTCTTATACTAGCTGCATTTTGATCTCAGAAGTTCATAAAAGACGTAGATTCGAGCTCTACCCATTCGTTTGTGATGTAATGATGTAAAGAAACTGCATTTTGTTATTACATCCCAAACTTTCTTCTATTTTTATTTCGTTTCATTGTATTGTATGCTTGCTAATTTAAGCACTGATCAGATGTACAGTGTTCTTCTTTTTTCTTTTTGAATATGGTATTAGAAATAAGGGGAGAACTGGGGAGGAGTTGAATCTATCAGGGTTTTGTCTCACTATTTAGTACACTGTGGAATGTATGGTACATTATGTATCTATAACTTTGAATCGCAAAATAGAATTGCAGAATAAGAGTAGTTTATATGTTCTTGTGACTATGATGAATGCTCCCAAGAGCATTCGTTATTGATCATTGTACTTTTGCATGAGATTGTTCGTGTGCCCGAAAGCCACCTTTGATTATTACAGGCCGTAATCCTTGCTGTTTTTCTTCATTTTTTTTTTTCATGTATAGAAACTATATGTTCGGTGTATTTGATGGTTAATGTGTTCTATGAATAATCTTTTCAGGCTAGAGAAAGTGTGAAGATTGAACATGAAAAGAAGTTGTCATCATTGCAGAGTCAGGAGTACAAAGGGGAGGATGAAATCAAGCTAGATAAGACGAAGGCTGCTATAACTAGATTGCAGTCGCTAATTATTGTCACGTCTCAGGCTGTCAATACAACTTCAACTGCCATAGTTGGTCTAAGAGATTCGGATCTTATTCCTCAGCTTATTGAACTTTGCCACGGGTAATTTCACTCTCTTCAGCGTGTTTTTATCACAATTGTTTTTATGCAAAATTAAGTGTGAGATCCCACATTGGTTGGAGACGAGGATGTTGGGCCTCCAAGAGGGTGGATTATGAGATCCCACATGGTTGGAGAGGGGAACGAAACATTCCTTATAAGGGTGTGGAAACCCCTCCCTAGTAGATGCGTTTTTAAAAACTGTGAGACTGACGACGATACGTAACAGGCCAAAGCGGACAATATCCGTTAGTGGTGGGCTTAAGCTCTTACATTATTAAGAAGTGAAAGCGAAAACGGCAGAGAATTTAGCTATAATATTGGCATGAGAATACAACTAATATATCCCTCCATTCTCTGAGTTTCAAATTTGATGGCAGCAGTCACATTCCAGGACAAATGTGAAGCTATGCCTCTATAATTTAAAATGTCTATTCAATTTAGTGAAACTGACCTGGTCTTATAATTTTGAAGCTTCAAGGATTAGCTAGGATTTGCTAGCTAAGAAACTAGTCCTATTAGCTTAAATGGCATCAGGATAGAATTTTTCCTTGCAAGAGTGCCACTTGCTTTAGCCCTGCACTATTATTGCATGTGCCTCGTAATTGTTTAGCCGATAATGCCAGTGACCCTCATCCCTTTCTACGGTTCATATTTTGTCTGAGCTGTTGAGTAGGGTTAGAGTGATATGTTTCAAGCTCTGCAATGGGATTAACTGTCCTATGAATCCAATATCTTCTGATTCTCCATGAACCCAATCTAACAATGTCTTCTAGGAATGCAATGGTTGTATAGTGACTGAATTTTGTCAGCCGAAACTTCGCAAATAAAAGAAAAAAGCTGATTCAACTCATCGACCCTAAGCGTGCATGAGTTGAACGGCTGAAGTAATCCTGGGAATGTCTTGTATTTGGCTTTTGCACTGTGAGTTGTTTTATTTGGACGAGTCTTGGCCTCGGTTCTCTGATAGATTATAAACTCGTCTACAAGTGTGTCGATGAGATATCAGCTCTTATCTTTGCCTATTCTCAGTTGTACCTAACAAGATTAATAGAGTTATGGAAGTTTAGAATCCCTTTGGAGGCGACCGTAATTACATTAGTGATGAGAGATATAAATAGAATTAATTTGTGCGAGGAACACTACCCCTTTTTACTTCATCCTCCCAATTCCTTTCCTTCCGGTGAAAATTCTGTAATTTCTCATCCACGCTGGTTCTCACAGCAATTCCTTAAGCTGTTTTTTTCATTTCGAAGGCCCGTGTTTATTTGCTGCAACTTACTCTTTATGTCAACTAAAACCTTGAGGGGAAGCCCCTGAAGGAAAGTCCAAAGAAGACAATATCTGTTAACGGTGGGTTTGGATTGTTACAAATGATATCAAAGCCAGACACCGGGCGGTGTGCCAGTGAGACGCTGGGCTCCCCAGCGTCCCAAGGGAGGTGGATTGTGAGATCCCATCTTAGTTGGAGAGGGGAATGAAGCATTCCTTATAACGGTGAGGAAACCTCTCCCTAGTCGACACGTTTAAAAACCTAGAACAGAAAGCCCTAAGAGAACAATATCTGTTAGCGGTGAACTTGGGACTTAGTCTTCATCATCTATTTTGTTGCATAAATGATAAAAGCCTCATTGTAATTCTTCTATAGGAGATAAGACTTGACTCATATTTTCCTCTTTTTATTATTTATTGTTCTATGGTTTTCACATGAGAGCTAAGTTCTGTATTTTCTGTGGAAACTGGAACCGGGCCACGCGGCACTGTCAGAGTGTGCGATTGAGCTATTAACAGGACACTGTAATCGAACTTAATTTCTTAATCACGTGATACAGGTTTATGTACATGTGGAGAAAAATGCACCAGTACCATGACATCCAGAACAACATTGTGCAACAGGTTCGAGGCCTCGTTAACCAAACAACTCATGGCGACTCTACTTCTGAATTGCATCGCCAGGCGACCCGTGATCTCGAATCGACCATCTCAGCTTGGCACTCCAGTTTTTGTCGCTTGATTAAGTTCCAACGTGACTTTATCCGATCCCTCCATGGTTGGCTTAAACTCTCCTTTCTTCCAGTCAACAATGACAACTACACTGACACCAAGGAACCTTCTGAGGTCTTTTGTGACCAGTGGAAGCTTGCTCTGGATCGTGTCCCCGACACGTTTGCTTCCGAGGCAATCAACGGTTTCGCCAAAGTCGTTCATGTGATATCTGAAAAACAGACTATAGAGATGAAGATCAAAAAACGTACTGAAACAGCATCAAGGGAATTTGAGAAAAAATCTGCATCAATCATGAACTTAGAGAGGAAGTTTTACAACTCTTACTCCATGGTTGGCATAGGACTTCCAGACACAGGGCCCGACAATGGGCATATTCTAGATGCTCGGGATCCTCTAGCCGAGAAGAAAGTCGAGCTGGTCGCTTGCCACAAACGAGTTGAGGAAGAGAAGATAAACCATTCCAAAGCAGTAGAAGTGACAAGAGCACTGACGCTTAACCATCTCCAAACTGGATTGCCAGGAGTATTCCAGGCCTTGACCAACTTCTCGGCGTTGTTCACGGAGGCGCTCGAGTCGGTTTGTACTCATTCTTATTCTGTGAAATAGACACCATGTTGTTCCCCTTGTGGTCTATCTTTTTGTTGCAGAAAGATAATGGAGTTGGAACAAGGGCTGAAGGGATTTTCATTAGATGAGGAAGGGTGGAAGGCTCTGAGATATTATATCATTATTGGTAAGTAAGTAAGTAATACATTTTGGGGAATTATATTAAGCTGTAAATATCTGGAATTTTTGAACTATGATCCTTTTTCCCTTTGTTTGTTGGGGCTAAACAAAAGAATTTGCCTGTATAGGAAATTGCTTGGTTTGTTGTATCAAATTCACATTTTCAGCCAAATTAATAAATACAAAGCATCTTGCTTTCCATTTATCTTCGTATCATATCATTTGACCTCGAAAGATTAGGAATCACGGATCTCCACAATGGTATGATATTGTCCACTTTGAGCATAAGCTCTCGTGGCTTTGCTCTAGGCTTCCCCAAAAAATCTCATATCAATGGAGATAGTATTCCTCACTTGTAAACCCATAATCTTTCACTAAATTAACCAAGGTGAGACTTACTCCCAATAATCCTCAACAATGAAAATACTCAAGGTGCTCCCTTTACGTAAGTTAACAAAGTCGGAGAGATTTCTCTTTACACAAAAGCTGCTAGCAAGGGTTCCAAACCTTAAGTGACTTAGTCAGTCAGTACATTCGCCGGTATGGCGAAGCAAGGAAAGCGGCTAGAAAGACAGAGAAAATGATAAGTAGCCTCAACAGGCACAGGAGAGTCACAAGGTTCGTTCATTAGTAAGTTGTTGAAAGGTATTTTGTAGCTCTTTCATTTTGGTATTCCCTTGTTCCCTGTAATGGTTATGTTCTTTATTTCTCGTCTAGCAGAAACTAATCGAGCTCCGTTTGATCTCTCAAAAGCGGAAGCTGAATTAGTTGCAAGTTATAATGTAGAATATGCGGGATGCGATCCTTAATAATCCACTGTTGGTAGAAGCCAATGTTCTGGGGTCCCGGGGACTCATTCGAACTGAAACAAAGGGTGGGTCTTTACCAATTTTTAAATATTCACGATTTGAGGGAAGCCAAAAAACGTGAGTGCCGGAAAGACTCCTAAATTCTATTATAACGAACATACATAATAATTAAATTACTTTCTTATGTTCAATAATAACTATGATTTACCAAATATTTAATAAATTTTAAACAATACTTAATAAATTTTAAACTTTTAATTTTGTATAGTTTAATTCTACATATTTTTATTTAAAATTCACAACAAAAAAACCATGCAAAATTAAATTCGACACAAAATTCGATTTTAATTTTTATATCAAAAAGACCTAATAAAAAATTTAAATAGGTGAAAGACCTATTAGGTTATTAGACATATATTTAAAAATTTAAAATTTTATTAATATTTTTTTTAAGCTTAAAAAACTAAATATTCCTGCCATTGGTGTTATCTAAATTGCACGTGAAACATGCGTGCAATTGGTGTAAAATATGACTGACTGCACCGGATCATGTTTTCCCACGGTTCAATGTTTATTAAATTAATACCAATTTTTTATTTGGGCTCTTTTTAATAATATTATTTAGTTTGTTGGACATTTTTAATTTTAAAATATTAGGGTTTCAGAAACTTATTTAAACATATGTGGTTTTCCAAATAACAAATGAAATAAAGTAAGCCATAAAATCTTTCATTTAATTCAATTTATTTATGGTTTTTTAATTAATTAATTTAAGTGAACATAGGATTCTTTTTAATATATTATGGACATACTTAAAATAATATATTTAAAATATTATAGTTCTGAAACTTATTTTAATTTAGTGGATGATTATTTGGCATTAAAATGAACTAAATAAAATTATATAAGACTTTAAAAGTAAATAATTAGTACAATAATCAAATTAAAAAAAGTATATTGATGTTAGTGTGGATAGCTCAGTTGAGAGAGTGTTAGAGTGAAGATCTGAAGGTCTCGTGTTCGATCCACGTTCACCACACATGGTTCACGTTGCATTGTGATGTCCCACAGTTAAGGAGGAGAACAAATCACTATTTATAAGAGTGTGGAAACTTTCCCCTAAAAGACGCGTTTTAAAGCCTTCCCCGGAAGGGAAAGCCCAAAGAGGACAATATCGGCTAGCGGTGGATCTGGATCGTTACAAATGGTATCAGAGCCAGTCACCGGACGATGTGCCGGCCTTCTCGCTGTTCCCCGAAAGGGGTAGACACGAGGTGCTGTGCCAATAAGGACGCTGGCCCCAAAGGGAGGTGGATTTGGGGGCGGTCCCACATCGATTGGATAAAGGAACGGGAGCCAGCGAGGACGCTGAACCCCGAAGGGGGTGGATTATGATGTCCCACATTGGTTGAGGAGAAGAACAAATCACCATTTATAAGGGTGTGGAAACTTTCCCCTAAAGGGGGTGGATTTGAGGGCGATCCCACATGGATTGGATAAAGGAACGGGTGCCAGCGAGGACGCTGGACCCCGAAGGGGGTGGATTGTGATGTCCCATATCGGTTGAGGAGAAGAACAAATCACCATTTATAAGGGTGTGGAAACACTTTTCCCTAACAAACAGACGCGTTTTAAAGCCTTGAGGGGAGGTCCGAAAAGGAAAGCCCAAAGAGGACAATATCTGCTAGCAGTGGATCTAGGTCTAGGTCGTTACAATTGTTGTTCAAGATTATTGATAATAAATTTATTTGAATCAATTAATTTTAATTAAATAATATTAATAAATAATACACAAAATATTAAAAGAGGGCAAAATCATACCCCTTTCTCTGCAGCTGAGGCAGTTCCAAGCTGATGAACATCAAATCTTGGAGCGAAATTCCTTGTACGCAGCAAACCCATCTCCCCATTTTAACAATTGCTTTTTAAGTAAACCATATGCCTTCAATTCATTTGGCCGGAAGTTCATCGGCCGAGCATCAAATTTCAGCTCAACAGGGCAGAGACCGTCGAACAGTTCTTCATTTTTGGACTTCTCTTCTAGTTTGAATATTAAGGAATCAAATACATCAGCAGCATGATCAGTTGAGTTACCTTGTGTGTTACTTGAAGTATGTGAATCGAAAGCAGATGGGTGATACGAAACGAAATTCTTTGGCTTTTGAGAATCCGAAGGAACGTATTCTTGATCGTCGGAAAGTGAGACGATAGGACCATCGTCAACCTTTGAGTCGAGAGGTGACACAGCCATCTCACGAGCTGCGAACCTGATTTGATCATATTGCTCTCCGAGTTCTTCTTTTAATGAAAATTTTCCCGCCTCTTCTTCGAGTTTCGAACATCCATTTTGAAACTCGTGGAGGACGAGTAGAATGGGAAGAGGAAGTACTGGACCTACGAGACTTTCTGTTCGATGCACTTTTTCGGACCATTTGTTACTGCGGCTCGATGGATTCCTTAGCATGAAAGGAGGCAGCTGATGTAGGCTAGGAACAGTTGAAAATTCTAGGGACACTGGATTCTTGTCTTCTAGGAATTCAGAGTAGTTACTGAAGGCAAAATGTAAAAGCTCCATGGGTAAGCTTGCCCAGAGCTTCTTGAAGGCGATCTCTTGTATACTTGCAGGCAGACTAATGTCATTGAACACAACAGCCAGTGCTGGAGATGACCTCAAACGATCGAACCCGCAAGCTTTTAGCTTCTCGCACAAAACTGCATGAATTTCCGAGGTCAAAGCTCGCTCGCATAACGAATCCTTACTGTACTTTCTCGTGAACGAATCCAGAACTTCATCTAAGTTATCATTTAAGTATCCCATGAGGTATTCGAAACTGAAGTACATGAATTTTCGACTGAATCTATATTTATCATCGACCAACCATCCGTATAGAAAATAATCGGCAAGATTCAATGATTCTTTATGAGATTCGTCTATCCGCTTCAATGAGTTCCAAGAGGCTTGATAAGTCTGTGATTCAAGTGCTCCAGATGACATAAGTCTCAGAAGTGTAAAACCACCATGTTCATTTTGTCCTGTAAGTTGTGGAGAGATATCAGTATCTAAGATGCCGAAGCCCAACACTATTTCCTTCTTCTGCTGCCACTCTACCCATTCAGGAATTGCATCCTTGAAAGTTTCTTGTCTTACAAGGCAACTGCCACACGAGCACTCTCGACCGGATAATATGAGATTCGAAGGACGCTCCCACGCATAAAGCGACTGAAAATATTTGGAACTTCTTGAAGAAACAGACTGATAAAGTGTTGGTGGTGAAGGTCCATAGCAAAAGATGTTAAACTCACAACTCCAGAAGGATCCCAGTATAATGCAATAGCCCGACTCAGAAGCTGATCTGTACAGACCATTGCTTCCGCTAGACCTCAACTTGGACAAGCTAAAAACATTCATGTAGCTCGGTTCATCAAGACAGTGAGTCCATTGCAACACCGGTGACATCGGTTTACGTATGTCGCAAAGAATTAACAGGCTATTTGAAGCCACAGTGAAAAAGAAACCATCCGAACCCGCTTTAGAAAATGCAAGGAATTGTTCCCTTTGAGCCAAAGAATATGAGTGGAACAGATCTATCTTCACTAAGCAAGAAATGCTACTCTCGTCCTCTCTTAAATCAACCAATAAAACAGCATCAGAACGGGCAACGATTAAGATTCTCGGATGCCAACTGAACTCACAACTCAACCACTTCACTTTTTTCGAGCAATCGAAAGTGTCCCATGACACTCTCAACCTAATTCCTTTCAAATTTGCATAAGTACTGCAAGTTTTAGCCTTGAACAGAGGCTCCATGTCAAACAAGAACAAGCTACCGTCTTCCAACAAAACCACGCTTTCTTCCGACAAATGAGGACTCCAGCAAGCATGAACAACTGAACAACTCTTGAAAACCTTGCTACCCAAATGAACCAAACTAACCTTTGGCAGAAAACTTGAATCAGTTGCATAACTTTTCACAATAAACCATTCAACAGAATACATGGTATATGCCAACAAAAACCCAATATCTATAAAGGAATCACCATCAAATCTCAAGTCTGAAACAGGGTTAACAGAAATTCCCAAAATTTGGTACTTCAGTTCACTTTCAACACTAAAAACATCATTATCACAATCAGATTGAACACTCAAACCCGAACGATTGCCAGAAACCACCAAGAACCCAACACGGTCAGAATTGGGGCCAGTTGGAAAGAACACAACGACACTGTTGGAATTGGGGCATCGAAGTAATTGGAGGCGATTGTAGCGGAGAGTGGAAGCAGCATCGTTGTTATGTTGCTCGCCAAAGAGTGAAACGACAGAGGAAGAAGTAGAGGGAACAACAGATGAAGAAGTGTGAAGAAATCTGTATAAATTGAGAATCGAAGGAGGAGAAAGAGAGGGCAAGAAAGAACGTGAGGAAAAGAGGCGGGTGAGAGAGGTTGAAATAGGATTGAACACGACTGGACCAATTGAGTCTTTGGCTGAAGAACCAGAGAGTAGGAGGGGAGACTTGAAAACTGTGCCAATTGGGAAAAGGGACTTCCATTCTTCTTCAAACATAATGAAAACTACTGACCTTTGGAAGTTGTAGAAGCCACTGAGATGCCTACAAAAGGTAAGGAATTCAAATTCAGTTAGGATTTGAAATCATGTTTAAGAAAAAAATTCCAAATTGGTCAAATCTGGCAAAATTTTAAACTTAAGATTTTGCTACACTTTAGTTCACAAACATTCAAAATGTCTATTTTAGTACCTAAACTTACAAAAAAAAAAAAAAAAAAGGTCTATTTTAGTCTGATTCTAATTATATTTTTTCAATCTCGACGAGCCGTCGGATCACTAAGACCGACTTTCATCCCTGCTCGACGGGTGGGGCACGAGCCATCAGTGAGATACCACTCTAGAAGAGCTAGAATTCTAACCTTGTGTCAGGACCTACTAACCTTGTGTCAAGACTTACGGGCCCAAGGGACAGTCTCAGGTAGACAGTTTCTATGGGGCTTAAAACTTTGGCTCGTAAACACAAAAGTACTGTACGAAAAAGAAAAAAGGGTCTATTTTAGTCCCTGCCATTAATACTCTGTTCCTTACTTAGATGAGTAGCTTATAACTTGAGATGAGTAGGCAACTATGTGGCTCATGTGCTGTGCAAATAAGCTATAAAATTACCAGGCTAGAGTTTTATGTGAATCGAGTTTTTTTTTTTTTTTTTTTTTTTGTCCAGCTTTGGTTGCTATATGATGTTTTTGTAATTGTTCATAATTTCCTCTGCGAGAAGAATGGCCTGGTTTCCAGATGGTGGATTTGATCCTACTGGCCCTGTTTGATTTCATCTAAATTTTGTATTACCATTACAAATCAGATCACCCACCCCAGAAAATTCATAATCAAAACAAACCAACAAAGGCATTATCTAATCATATACTCCAGAAAAAGAGAATCAAAACAGCCAAACACAATCCAAGTCCCAATTTCCCGCAAGGATGATTCTTATTTTCGTTGCAATTCATCGATTTTTATTAAAAAGAAACGAAACAACTCGTCTATTTTTTCATTAGAAAAGTTCTAATTTGTGTTTTTCAAGTGAGAAGAAAGACATAGATGGAGATTGAGCGAATACCTTCAACAACAAGGAAGTAGAAAATCAGTGCAAAACCATTAGGAGGGAGGAGGCTCCGTAGACAGAACGGAAGACATACGACAGTGGCGGCGGCGGCACAAGCGAACGAAAGACGACGGCGGCGGCACTGGCAGCAGTGTGCCGGAGAGAGGAGGCGGCGACACTGAGCTGCTGAAACGGAGGAGGAGAAGGCGTGAAGAAGAAAAGAAGAAGCGGAGGCCTGAGTAAGGGTTTTTCCATTTTTTTTTTTTTTTTTTTTTTTGTTCTTTAACCTTTTCTTTTCTAATTTATATTAATTTGAAATAATATACCGGTTCGGTTTTTAGCGGACTCGGGTTAGCGGTTCGATTTAGAAAATGTTAGACCGAAGGCTATTCGGTCGGGTTCGGTTATTTGAATAAACCGAATAAATAAAAGTAAGAAAACTAATATTTTTTTAAATATAAAATAGAGAAAAAGAAAAAGCTTCTTTGGGAAGAACAATATCTCAACTTTGGCGCGCAACGTGTTGAATGAAATTTGATCCTTGTAGACAGACTGACATTTATCGCGCGGCGACCTTTGATCGGAGAACACTCCGTGCGCCGCCGCACGGCAGTTGAAGTTGTAGTCGAGTCTCCATTGGTACGTTTCCTTTTGGTGAGGATTTGAGAGCTCGATGAATTACGAGAGAAGGCTAAAAGCAGCGGCGAAGCTCATACTTCTCCATGATTCTGGATCCGACAACTCCCCGAAGTCCTGCCCGGACGTCGGAGTTACGGCGACTCTGAAGCCCTACCAAGTCGAAGGAGTTCTATGGCTAATTCGGCGATATCATCTTGGCGTCAACGTTATTCTTGGTTATACTTCCATCTCACTTTTAGGAACTTTTGATGTTGAATGAGTTGACGAACCGGAATTTTTTTTCATGTACAATTTGAAACTGGTTGACACAAATCTTACCTAATAAGGTCGTATATACTCTGTGTTGTTAGATTATCCCTTCATTTCGTACTAGCCGCCGCGATTTGAAAATCTTCTGATTTAAGAAGCCATATTAATTTGAACAGACTCTACAGCAAGTCGCAGTAGCCAACTGACAAGAATTTTGACTTTGATTCTATATTTTTTATTTCATCATTTCTCCTAGTTGTACTAATTTGATATCCAATGTTTTGACTGAAAATTTACTCAATATTCTTATCCAAATCTTCAATATAATAAAAATTTCTGACAACGCTATTTTGGTCTCCGAGTTCTAAAAATTTAACGTAGTGAGTTTAGTATCTTCGGCACAAATGTGCTCTGTTCAAGGCCGTAGATGCTGAAGTTTCTGCGTACTTTGTACTTCATCCATGCTTTCCTATCCGTTTGTAATCATATTCTCTGATTGTTGCAACTTCGCAAAGCAAATAACCTGTTTAAAATTCAACTTTTGTTGGCATATTGAACTTTGCTCTAATTTTAAATACTGATGCACTGTAAAGGTGGCATGTCGTATAAATTTTGTGTGCACAATCTTTGTTAAGTAAGTTATTTTCTTTTCCAATGCTTGCGTTCTCATTCTTGTAGGATTTTAGCTGTTTGTGCGCCGTCTTTTGCTTGCTTTTTTGAACATTTAGAAAGTAATTAATATTTCAATTCAATGTAGAGTGGGTTGACATGTTGAAGGGAATTCTACTTTGCACGAACCTGGAGTTTTGAATGAAATTCTTCTGCACGAATTTTACAACAGTGATTCTTTTCCTTTTTGTATTTTATATGCAGTTTTTGACTTATGTTTTGGATAGAAACTGCATGTTGATAATGACCTTCTTTTCTCCTCCAGGTGATGAGGTATGGTTTCTTTACCATCACGATGTTGGAGTGCGGTTGCATTACATTCAATGCACTTTATGCTTGAAAATAATCCTTGAAATTTGGAGCACTTCTGATGTCCAATGTTGATTCACATATTGCAAACTTTTTATTTTCTTGGAGGTGAGAAATGCACAAAGATATCCTTAAAGGAAAGTGAGGTGATGTTTTGAAATGAGAAAATTATGTACGTAAATAGAGGATACACTATACCATATCATTATATGAAGCACAAAGATATCCTTAAAGGAAAGTGAGGTGATGTTTTGAAATGAGAAAATTATGTACGTAGATAGAGGATACACTATACCATATCATTATATGAAATTTATGATTTTTCATTAACACGGTTGGTGACGACATGACAATCTGACAATCGAAGAGGATATTTTTGTGAAGTTTCTCAATTACATGATCAAGCATAAATTTATGTTTTTCCTTAATATTAGATGGTGTACACATTCCTCCTTTTAGATCTAGTGGAAAATCCATATGGTCATTAGTAGGGAGAATGTTGGTGTCCTTTGTCGGTTTGGAATGTCTTTTGGTCATGTGATCCTTCTTTGAAGTTTGGCTTACTTATTGTTTCAATAATTTGGTTCGGCTTGGTTTGCCCCCTTTACTATCCAAATGGAGATTATCTCCACATATTCACTAAAGTGTTAGCACAAGCTTCTCTCCTTATTCAAAGATTCATGGGTTTTCTCCTGTAGTTTGAAGGGTTTTCTTCATCAGCTTATCGTTGGTCTACTTCTTAACAAAAATCAATATGTGATTTTCCCCTGAATAACAATACCCTTGTCTCTTCTCTCATTTTGGTTTACTCATTACATTTTTTAAAATAACAATGATGATTTTTCCTTCCTAAAGTTTTATTCATTTTTTTCCTTTTTATTTCTATGCACCTATTTAAATGAGTTATGAAATCAGATGGGGCTGGGGAAGACATTGCAAGCTATTTCTTTTCTGAGTTACTTGAAGGTCCATCAGATATCACCTGGCCCATTTTGTGAGAACATCTTTCAGTTGTATTGTATTATTGATTTTAAAAACATTGGATCAGTTACTTTAGCACAGATTTGATTGACATGCCTTTTTGTTTATGATTTTCCATAGTGGTATTATGTCCTTTGAGCGTTACAGATGGTTGGGTATCTGAGATTGTCAGATTTGCTCCTCATCTAAATGTTCTTCAGTATGTTGGAGATAAAGAAACTCGACGAAATTCTCGCAGGCGCATTTTTGAGCATGCAACATCACAATCAGTGACTGATGTGAGTTGATGGCATTATATGCATTGTTCTCTTGAAGAAAAGGTCTTTTGAATTGAATATGGTGTGTTTTTGATTTGTTAAGCAATTGGAGATATTGACAGGTCATGTTCCCTTTTGATGTTCTGTTGACAACGTATGACATAGCATTGATAGATCAAGACTTCCTCTCTCAGATAGCCTGGCAATATGCTGTCATTGATGAAGCACAGAGACTTAAAAACCCTTCAAGTGTACGTAAAGGCATCCTATACTCCCTCTTTTTACTCTTGAACATATACTACCCTAATTTTACATTTTATTAAGTACGGTTCCCATGTACATGTCTAATAAATGAAATATCATTGAGGTTTTTCTCTCATATCTCTCACTTTTTGTAAGATTACAAACAGAACTTAAATATCAGAACCTTTATTTATTTATTATTTATTTATTTTTTTTTTATGTTGATCAATCTGTCTACAAATGGCTACATAATTGAGTTTTACTATGCGTGGAAAATGACCTTGTTAAGGTAATCTGTCTAATCTTCTTCCTTTCGAGTAGATAAGTTCAACTTCCTTCCGAATTATTGGTGGAGAGGAATTTGAGAATGTTTGAAAACAAGAAACTTCCTTGGTTTGATGGTTGAATTCTGCAAGAATGAAAGCTTCTTCATGATGCTCTCTCTCCAAGCTTTTTGATACCTTTTCTTTACAGGATATTTACTTGAGTGGGGATGCATTTAATTCTTCTTTGTAAATTTTGCAATTTTCCGTTTTCTTTTCAATTGTTGTGAAGTTTGTATCTTTTATGCATTAGTCTCTTTTCATTTCTTCAATGAAAAGCTTCGTTTCTTTAGAGTAGATAAGTTCACACATCTAATTATTTGAGTCAGCTAGTTTCTTGAGTTTGAAATTACTTGCTGATTGGAAATGAAGTGTTTCCTCTTTTACAGTTCTTATTGCATAGATGTGTAATATTATGTGAAAACAGGTTCTGTACAATGTACTTAAAGAGCGTTTTCTTATCCCGAGGCGGTTATTGATGACTGGAACTCCTATTCAGAACAATCTCAGTGAACTTTGGGCTTTATTGCATTTCTGCATGCCTTCAGTGTTTGGAACACTAGATCAGTTTATTTCTACGTTCAAGGAAGCTGGTGATCTTACTTCTGGTGATCCATATTCCCTTCTATCAGAACATTTTTTTGCAAGTCCTCTGGGATAACGCATGTTAATGTAAAGAATGAATGTATATGTTATATATAAAGTCTTTTAGTTACAAATTATATTAAGCATGACAAAAGTAAAAAAAAAAGGAATTTTATTGGAAATGATATTTTAAAACTTTTTCTGGCATTTTACCTCTATTTTGAGAGATGAAAAATAGTTATAACATAAGAATGACTTAGGCCTCTCTTCCTCTAAATGATTACATGTCTAGGTTTGTTGTCGCTTGAAGTAGTGCAAATTCTTATTCTATTTGAAGCCGCTTATGTTCGTTTCAGTTTTGTTTGTTAATGATCAGGACATCATTTCAATTTGGATCATACATTTGGAAGAGGTAGAAGGAAGCGATGTATTTTCTAAATCCATAAGTGCGTCTGTTTGTTATTTATAGGTCACGGAAAAATTCATGGAAATGGGCAATTTAAGAGTTTAAAGTATATACTATCAGCCTTCCTTTTGAGAAGAACAAAAGCCAAGCTTAGTGAATCTGGAGTTCTGTTGCTCCCACCACTTACTGAGATAACAGTGTAAGCATTGTGCTAACTGCTTTATAGATACTCATATAATTTGTTAAAGTTTAATATCAGATTGCTTTTTCCTATAGGATGGTACCATTGGTTAACCTCCAAAGAAAGGTCTATATGTCGATATTGAGGAAGGAGCTGCCTAAACTACTTGCACTTTCTTCTGGATCCTCAAACCACCAATCTTTACAGAATGTCGTATGTCATTTTCTTGAACTTCTATGCTTCACTCTAAGTCACTTAGTTATGGTTGGTGAATGACTGTTTATGATTTATCTTTTATTTTGTTAATGTTTTTTTTTTCCACATTATTTTATGGATGAAAATTTTGTGTTAAAATTTTCAAATAAGTGACAATACTTTTGTCAAACATCTATTGGCAAACTGTATTGTGGTGTTCTTGTGTAACTGCGAATATTGTTTGAATATTCTTGCTCTTGCTCTGCAGGTGATGCAACTTCGAAAAGCTTGTAGCCATCCTTATCTTTTTCCTGGTATTGAGCCTGAACCTTATGAAGAAGGCGAGCACCTGGTTCAGGTAGCTTGTTCTTTATTTTGTTACTACATGTCGGTGCGTTTATAGGGACAGTTGTCTGCGCTTTCTTTACTTGTGAATGTGGGAGTAGCCATTCTTTGAAAAACCAAAAAAAAAATATACTATTTTAAAATTTCTGGTCCCTCAATTTCGTTCTTGCATCTAATGGAAAAATAACAAAAGAGATCAAGGGGAACTATTTTGGCAAATTTAGGGTTAAATTGTATGGTTTCAAAATTCAGGAATTTAATAGACATGAACAAACACAGAAAGTTCAAGAGCTAAAATTGTAATTTTTTATTAATTTATTTTTTATCTTGCTAATTTGTGTGTGATTGATCTTGGTAAAGTTTTTACAAGACAATTTCTGCATGCCCTTTTGCACTTTAGGATTTAATTTATCTGCAAATGAAAAAAGAACTGGGTTTATTACTTTTCAATCTCAAATACGTTTGCCTGATTCTAAAAGAAGCGGATGTGAGTTCTATATCTCATTAGTTTCAAATTATTGAGAATTTCCATCTTTATTTTCTGCCTTTTCTAACTTTCCAATTGCTTTTTGGTTCATGACCTTCTAATCAGGCTAGTGGCAAGCTGGTGATTCTAGATCAAGTACTTCGGAAACTACATGAGTCTGGACATCGTGTCCTCTTATTTGCTCAGATGACCCATACACTTGATATATTACAGGTTTGAGGTCCCTCTGAACAGCTTCACACATATTAAATTACAATGTCATTTAGCATTATAAAATGATTTTATGCTTAATGCTAAAGCATCATCTATGTTTCTCACATATTAGGACTTCTTGGAGTTGCGGAATTTTTCCTATGAGCGTCTTGATGGATCAATTCGAGCCGAGGAGCGTTTTGCTGCAATCAGGAGCTTCAGCTTGAATTGTAGTGGGAGTTCTCAAACAACCCGTAATGATGCATTTGTTTTTTTGATCTCTACAAGAGCCGGGGGAGTTGGTTTGAATCTAGTGTCAGCTGATACGGTGAGCTTTAACTTTTTTATATGTTTTATATGAACTTAATTATCATGCTTTGACTTTTCATCAGTATTGTCGTTCTTATCCGAGCACGTGCTTTTATAATTGTTATTGCTTAGTTTTGTTTTATTCATAATTGTTCATCATATTGTAGGTTATATTCTATGAACAAGATTGGAATCCACAGGTGGACAAGCAAGCTTTACAAAGGGCACATCGAATTGGTCAAATAAATCATGTGTTGTCTATAAACTTAGTTACAGCCCAAACTATCGAAGAAGTAAGATCTGCCACGTAATATTTGAAACAAACGTGATCGTCTTAGTTATTTGTGATTCTAGTCTCTTTATGTAGGTTATTATGCGAAGGGCAGAAAGGAAGTTACAACTTAGCAAAAACGTTATTGGTGAAGATTATAAAGATGAGGAAGCAGAAGATATTGCAGTGCATGAAACTGGTGACTTGAGATCGATCATATTCGGGTTACATATTTTTGATCAAGGTCAAATGGACAATGAAAAATCAGGAGAGTTTGAGGTGTCAAATGTCAGTTCAATGGCTGAAAAAGTTGTTGCAGTACGCCACAAAAAAGTATCAAACAAGGATGATGCAAGTTTTTTGGTCAATACAATGACCTTATCAAATGGTTGTGATCTTCCTATTCAAGAAGGTACTATCTCGGTCAATTTTGACCCAGGCGTTGATGAGGCGTCGTATCGCTCTTGGATAGAGAAGTTCAAGGAAGCATCCCAATCTGGTGCTAACCAAATCATGGAGTTGGAAAACCGGAAAACTTTATCTAGAGATAAGAGCCTAAAACTTGAGGCTGTAAAGAAGAAAGCAGAAGAAAAGAAACTGGCAAAATGGGAAGCCCTTGGATACCATTCGTTATCTGTTGAAGACCCAATCTTGCCTCTTGATAGTGATCCAATTTCGGATTCTGGCTCTGTTCATTTTGTCTATGGGGACTGCACACATCCGTCATTGAATTGTATATCTGAGCCTGCAATCATATTCAGGTTTGAAGTTTATGGCTTTGTAATATGGGGAAAAAAATATTCATGATACCCCCTTTTCTCTGTTTCCTTGATTATCCTATCACGTACAAGTTAATCTTGGTGCCTTTTTGTTTTCTTTTCTTCTATTGTATAAAGTGAATAGTTTTTCCAAATCCAACAAGTCTTTTTGGTAGCAAGCACTTAGGGCATCGTAACCCTAGTTAGCCGCTACTCATCGTTAAGGGTTCTATGGACACCACCGTTTGCATCTTCTATCATCATCAGAACCGTCTGTATTGATCAACGCTCGTCATTGTCTTCTACCCAGCTGTTTTCTTATCAGCATCAGAATAGTTTAAAATATACGTTTGCTATTGTCCTTTCAAGTCTTAGCCTCAGCAATGTCAAAATTGTGCAAGTGTTGCTTGGGTTAGTTTTTTCTTTAGTCGTCATTGGAAACAGTTTTCAACCAGTTATAAATGCACCTTAGTTAGAACCTCGCTGATTTTCCTTCGTTTTCCCCATTGCAAAAATAGTTTCTTTTTTTAACCATTGTTATGCTTCTTTTTGTTTATTTTGTTTTTGTGGGGATGAGAGAAAGAGGCAATGATCTTATCTGTTCCACTTATTGTATCTATTCACAGTTGTGTTGACGATTCTGGAAGCTGGGGGCATGGCGGAATGTTTGATGCTCTGGCAAAGCTTTCTGATAGCATCCCTTCTGCCTATGAACGAGCTTCTGAATTTAGGGACCTACATCTTGGTGATCTTCATCTCATAAAACTCGGTCAGTGTTTTGCTTTTGCTCGGTGCTAAGATCATGATACAAGTTGCTCCATGTTGTTTGACTGTAATTTGTTTTCTTTTTAGATGACAAATTGAGTTTAAATCACCCAAACACCAAGAGGTGAATTACATGAAAGTTATCCATTTTGAAATTATAGTTAATTCTACAAACATAAAGGATTCGATGTGAGTCGAACCGACCGACCCCTTACTACTTCTACTACTTTTTCATTGCGTATAACTAACTAGCTTGACTACCCGAATTACCGCTCGCGTTTTCACATTTCTGTATCGACAAGCTCACAGAAGGAAGCTCAATTGAATCCTACATAAAATAGCTTAAGAGGGGACGTGGGACTATATTCCCGAAATGGTCTTCTTATTCCTGTTTGTTTCCCTTCTTGTGGCTTAATGCAGAGGACAACAAGGAACAGAGTGATAAAGCTCCTCAATGGGTTGCTTTGGGTGTTGTACAATCTTATAATCCGAGGCGGAAAGTCCCCAGAAGCAAGATTTCTCTTCCAGCTTTGGAGAACTGCATATTAAAAGCATCATCTGCAGCGTCGCAACATTCTGGTAACGATTGCTACATTTAGTTCATGAATATGCATACCTGCTGGCCCGTCACGTTTTCTTCTGTTTTGTTCCTTTGATCTGAACAAGTTCCCTCAATACGCCAATTGTTTCTCTGTCATACTATTGAAATTGTTGTTATTCATTTCTTTTCTAAAAGCTTCAATCCACATGCCGCGTATTGGTTACCAAGACGGATCAGATCGCTCCGAGTGGTACACCGTGGAACGTCTTCTCCGAAAATACGCCTCCATCTACGGCATTAAAATCCATGTGTATGATTCTCTTTGCTTGCCTTTTGCATGATTTCTATGTTGGTGCTGATGTAAGTTGGATTTTCTTGCAGGTACTACTACCGAAGGACATCTTGAAACTGTCCAAACTTGGATGGCCGTTCTTGGCACACGTTTGTATGTATATATACATGTTCTAGAGTACCTTCCTAGAGGTTTTCTGGATTAGAATCTTCCACTTTTTATTTCAGCACCTCTAATATTTGAGATGAAAGTATATAATTGTTCGTTTTTTCAATTAGAAACTAATCCAATGGAGCAAAAAGAAACAGTGCCTCCGATCATTGTCTGAGGACACACGCCGGTCGATACAAGTGCTTGTGCTGACCGATGCTTGGTTCGATTGCATGCTTGGCTTGACACCGAACCCTTTTTTATACATCATACCACACTGCTACTAAACTAACAACACAACACCTCAAACTCCAAACTACAGAAAAAATCAAACTTCCATACTTGGAATCAAGTTATAAACACTCGTCCAAACCATGCTTATTGTATATTAAAAGAGATAAAACATCCATCATATTTAACCTTCGGGTCAAAGATGACAATATCTACTAGCGGTGAGTTTGGACTGTTACTAATAGTATTAGAGTTAGACATCGGTGATGTACTAGCGATGGCGTTAGGCCCCCAAAGGAGTGAATTGTGAAATCGCATGTTGGTTGAAAAGGGAAATGAAATGTTTCTTATAAAGGTGTGAAAACTTTTTTAGTAGACGTGTTTTAAAATTGTGAAGCTGACAGTAATATATTACAGATCAAAATGCATAATATTTGTATAATATTTGTTAGTGGTAGACTTGAATGGTTATAAAAACAAACCAAGGATAAGATAAACAAACTGAACCATGGTGGACAACATATTGTTGTACATCAAATCAAGTTGGTGGACAACAACCATGGTGGAAGTGAATGTTTAGTATAAAAATATTTTGATCATTTTTCTAAGAGGAATTTCATTAACTACAAATTTCATAAAAATATATATTTTTTTCAAATTTAACACGGGAAAAATTAATCCAAACTGAGTCCATTGCAAATGATCTATACGTTGCTTTTCAAATTTAAAAGGTCTAAATTCCACTTTCAATGGTGATTTTAGTGGTTTTATATAAAAAGTGGATAATTGGAAAAAGAAATCAAATGACACTAGAATCATAATCCAAAACCCTAAACCACTTCCTTTCACTTAACCCTAAATCCTAAATCCTAAACCCTAAACCCTAAACCCTAAACCCTCATTTCACCCTAAACCCTCATTTCACCCTAAACCCTCCTTTCATCCTAAACCCTAAACCCTCCTTTCACTATTTATCATCCGTCTCATGTCAAACCAAATATAACTTTATTACCTTACACGACTCCACATACAATCATAATTCAAAATTGGATGATGTAATCAAACTTTTTAAAAAAGCTAAATTTAAAGGTTTGAAGGTTTTATTTGCACGGGAACCAAATAAAAATAAAGAACCTGAACAGAGATTGTTAAAAGGTATTATAGCAACAGTGGCATATTCAATCACTTCCTTTTTTCCAATAAGAGGAATCATATTTTGCTGCAATAGTTCAGTAGCAAACAAATTTCCATATAGCAGAATACAGTTAAGGAGCAAGTGTCAGCTCCATGGTTAAGTTACAGAGAATCACAAAGAATCCTTATGCCCAAACTAAGCCTGACAGAAAGCAATGGGAAGATTAGACTTCCAAAAGACAAAGTATATCCAGAGGGTACCATTTAGATCCCAGGTTGTGTATGTACAATGAGCAGAGTGTCAGCCTGCATTTACAGAAACATCAGATGTGAAATACCCCACATATGTATAATCGGACCTGCATAGTTCAAAAATGTTCAAGAGTCAGCCCGGATTTGAGTAACAACCATTAAAAACAACACGAAATGTCGGTCTATTATTGACTAGTTGACGATGGTGGACCTAGAGAGGAGCACCTTACTTTTAAGGTGTGCCCCAACATTACCAACATATAGTTTTATAGTTAGAACCATATACGAAATGTCAGTCAACGAGTCATGGATCAGGCTATATCAGGTATTCCAACTATTAGTAGTGCTACGAATTCACAAATGATCAACTAAAAAAAAAAAAAAAAAAAAGTAATCAACACGCCATAATATCTCTGATTTTAAAACTTTTCGAATGGACTACATCATTAGCAAGCATATATAGTTAAGGAGTGCAAACAATTGAGCCTTTAAACCCCACGTATTCTGAAAGAAAATTTAAGCGTATATTGTATGACTGATTGAGTAGTGCATGAATTTTCTCAAGCAATGGACCTATTTCTTTTGGCAAGAAATCACACTTTTGTTGAGAAAATGGAAATAGTACATTTTACTTGACCCACAACCAAACTCCAACAAATAAACGCTAGAAGTAATAATAAGCAGCACTTTGGATGTACACAGGCATGGTAAGATGCCGGAAGTTGAAAAGGAATTACGATCCTGTTGTGCTTACAATATTCATCAATCCCAGTTATCGACGGCTAGGGCCTCCAAGATCAACGTCCATAGTATAATCATATTCAATAGTCGGAATAACAGACGCGACAAATTTTAAGAACAAGAAAAGATACCTACAAAAGATAGAAGAAAACAATTAATAAGTAGAGGAGCTTGAGATACTTGGTTAGGAACAAGCAAAGATTGTCACCAAAACTAGATCTGCTGTTTTAAATAGGAGTTCAAAATACTTACTTGTGAACTTCCGGTTCTACGCCCCGGGACATCAACACATCAATGATCTTTTTCATCACAGCCCCATGTCTGCAGGGATGTACAGATGCATGCTTTCCAGGTAGGTGGGGATGGTCCTCAATGGTCACCTGTATCCAAAGATAGAACTGATAACATAATTGGAAAATCATGTTCCACTTGACCGTTGGAAGGGCAAGTCAATAAAACAAATGCATGGGTCCTCCAGACACCACAATAGGACTTCAGGATGCATCAAAACGGATTCTTGCTGGTCATCTTAACAATGTGTAAAATTATAGTTTGTCGCATCCACGAGGATCCAAATTTGATAATTAATAATTCATAGATTTAACCTTTTTTTATATTATAAAAGGTAAACGTACCTCTCTCAAAAGGAAAAGAAAAACAGCAGGCTAATTTAGACTTGCAACAAAAATAACATGGAATAAATGATGGGCCTAATATCAGGATCAATTTATTTCTTGCAGATGGCACAACTACATTATTACATAATCAGAACTTACCGTTTTTCGTGCATGATCTTGACTAACATCTTCAAGCACATGTTCTGGCTGTAAGAGCATCCTTGACTGACATAGTTCACAGATACTTGATTTAAGTACATACGTACATGCTAATAGAAGTTGTGTAAGAAAAAGAACTTGCATAGCAATAGAATGCATGCGTGGTGATTAGATGTACAAGATCAAAAGTTCTACCAAACTAGAAATGGAAACAGAATAAAAATACAAAACCTCATCATATCCTGTCAACCAAACACGTGGTGTCTGATAATATTTATCATACCTGATATAAGATTAAAATAGCATCATCAGATAGAAAAAAATTTGATCAAATTACAAGTTTAGTCCCGTCATACAAAAGATATGATACAATAACGATAAACACTTTATCCCAAAGAGTAGATGGTATTATAGGATTTGCTATTGCAGATATATTTTTGGCATATTCCTTTTCTATGGTTATTCCCTTGCATTTTTCTTTTAAAAAAGATACAATTTCACTTTTTTTTTTTTTATATATAAGTGAAATTTACAAAAGGGATGAAGTATCCATGGTGTCTACAAAAGACCTTCCTAATTTGCAATGAGGGAGGTATAACTCTATGAAGTAAAAATATTAGACAGTTTGCACCAAGATATAGCTTGGTAAACAACATTGTCGAAAAGTTTTGTATAAGTCTGTGTCTTTTCTGCGAATATTCTCTGATTTCTTTCTTTCCACAAATTTCAAAGGAAAGTCATGATAAGGTTTTCCCATAGTAGGGCTTTTGCATTCTTGAAAGGGTGGTACATTAAGGTCATGTCCAATAGATTCTTTACCTCCCTATGAATGTGAGATGCCATCCGAATATATTGAGAATCGTTGTCCAGAAATTCTGAGCGTACGTGATTGCATAAATAAGTGGCTATGTGATTCGCTTTCTTTCTCGCATAATGGACACCAATTTGGAAAAAGAGAGATATAAGGGTTTTTTTTTTTTTTTTTTCCCGAAATCTTCTGGTAATGGCTTTATGCGCTATTTTCCAAAGGAAAAACTTCACCTTTTTAGGATGATGTCCTTTCCATACTGTCTTTGTTAGCATGGTATTTATTGCTTCTACTTTTTCCCCATGTCCATCATCAAGGATTTTGTAGAGAAGACCCTGTCAATTTAAACCTAGGACCACTAAGGTTGAAGCCACGAACATTACCTATATGCCCAACCCTGAAAAAAATCCAAGTCCGACGGTGATAATTTCCTATTTGACAAAAATTGGCAAAGGTTTGATTCCCCAAGTAGTGCACCAATGCTCCAAATGAACTTGCTAATAATTATATTCGAAGTGGTTAACAATAACAATGACTGTCTAAGAAAACCAAACATAAAGTAATAACCCGCATCTAGGCTATCTGATCCAAATCTGTTACGATTCTTTCCACAGAGAAAAAGATTCTTTGGATTAATGCAGTCTTTGCAGTGCTTCGGAGATTTGGAGTAGAAGAAAGTGGAGAATTTTATAGACAGGAAAATAATTATGGAAGAACTCAAATTGAATTCAAGCTTCATATAGGGAGCATTTCTGAGAAATTTCTATCTACCCTCTTACTATCCTATTTACTCCAGTTGCATCAATTTTTCTTTTCATAACTTCCCTCTTTGGCTAGAAAGAAGGATTTTTTCACCAACCCAAGAATTTTGATCCATTTTTATGCAACAGATACATTATAAGAATCATTGGAAGAATTATGAAAAAGACAAAACAAAGAAGAGACCGCCTTACGTGATGCTGACATCATAAGTTCGTGTTCGAAGGATATTATCGTCATCAGGTTCATGGGCAATTTGGTAGGTCAATGGCAGAGTGGCCTACAATGAAAATGTGAACATGAATACCTAATCAAAATCACAACAATGCAGGATGAGAGCATAAAGAGTTTTTAATCCCAAATGGTAAATGTGTACATGATGATAATGAAGCAAGAACTTTCGTTGTCAGACTCAAGAAAATTTTTACAAGATGAGATGCCAAGAAAGATTTTAGATTATTTTCCACAATCCATGCATTGCAAATTAAGAGATCATGGGGGTGGGGGTGGGGGTGGGGGTGGGAGGGCGGTGGTTATGTAGGACCTCCTATAAAGTTGAGTATTTTTTTAGCCACATTTGCTCATAAATTGGATCATAAAAATTAACATACTGCATCAGTTGCAAGAGCGTCATCATTTTCTTCAATATCAGCAAGGTCAGGAATACCATCTTCATCTTCACCACCAAAATAGTTTGGAATTGACTTAACAATCTTGGTCCTGCTAATTTCAAGAGTTTCCAGGGAAGGCAAATTTTCCTCTTCATCGCTTTTTTCTTCTGCATGAAAGAACACATGTTATTAAACAAATGTAAATCCCTAGCTTTACACTGAAAGATAAAGGTACCCTTCGGTTTGCCATGAGTTGCCAGCCAGCCATCGCCATCTTCCTCATCAAGTAGAACTTCACCACCTGCAGCTTCATACTCCTCTTCTACATAGGCAGCCCGGCGAAGGCAAGGAACTGGAAAGAAAGTGAACAATCATCCTTACTTTTGATAATGGCTCAATAAAGTTGAAGTCTAGATATGCCAAAGAATTCATTCAATATTTGACATAACGCCAGATCATTAGTTGCAAAAAGTATATAATTGACCTTACCGGTGCTGAAACAGTTACCAAAGAATTAATTTGGTAATTAGCTACAGGTTAAATACTAATTTCTAGAAAAGATATACATACAAACTTGAACTCCATGTCTCAAAGGAGCACTATATGTTGCAGAAAATAGTAATTCATGTTTGGTATTGAAACGTGAGTTGTTTCTATTGATTAGGTTCCCTGCCAAGTGTAAGCCTCATTGTGGAGAGCGACATAATTTTAAGGCATGAGTAGAAAGAGTATGGTTTAGAAAAAAGGCCTGATAACATGCAAAATTCTTTTTGTTTATGGCAATATTTCAGATAAATGACCATAAATTAATAGAAGATTACCGGAAGGAGAAGTGTAAATGTCAAAAGCACATAAACTACAAGGTATGGATAGAAAAATTACAAAACATTACGGTTCTTACTGTAACCCCTAGAATTACAAAAAAAAAGTTAATGATTGTGCAGTTATACCATTTCTGGTAATTAAGAATTGCTTATCTGGGGGCAAGTATGATTTCCTCTTATTCAGGTCACCTGACTCCCTAAAATCATGAAAAAGGAAAACATATTTTAACATGTATTAGATAAATTCAAAACATTTCCAAATTTTAATTCCAAATATAGGAGGTGAGAAAATTAAGAGTGCAACTGTAAAAGTGAACCACCAATAATGTCAGTTTTTAAAATTGTGGAAAGATCCACATTGTCTTTCGCCTGAAAAAGGGACGGGACGGGACGGTGTATAACATACACTGGATAGTCGACATTTGGGTTATTACTGCCCTTCCAAACTATGAAGAACCTAAAACTAAGTACGCATACAGAAGCAATGGATACCACTCTAATTTTGTTCCACTAAATTTTATAATTCAAGAACAAATAACAAACTTATGTCAAACGAAGGTCGTAGACATGGTTTCAGGAAAAATAAGGAACACTAATGGGATATCACTATTATTAATGTCCTTTCTACACACGATATGTACCACTCTCCTCTCTAGCCTTCTCAAGAGCTTTTGATTCAGAAAGCATTTTAATCAAATCTTCAAAGATTTTCCCCCAACCATTCCAATCCACTGAAACAGAGATAAGCAAACTCCTTCATCAAAGTTTACAATAAACGGCTTATACACCGGCACAGACCTCACCTCCTAGACCAATTAACCTTGGTTTCGTTCGAACAGCCATAAACGACCTCAGTATCTTGGAAAACAGAATTGACAAAAATTACAGGATTCGGGATAGAGAATTGATATAATTGATGAGTGCACGGAATCTTCTAATAGAGACATCCGTTCGATTCAGCAGTTGAAGAACACGTCTATCAATTTCGAATATCGCAAAAGAACAAATTCAACAAATATATAAAAACAACTTCGATCGGGAGAATGGAGAGAATTCACATGAAAATACCAAGACCAGGTGGGACACTTGGAGACGAGATTATCACCGGCGACGATGAACTCAGAGACACTGAGAACGCCTTTCTCTTTGAAGGCGGAAACGGTTCGAGGCCCTGTGATCCTCTCAACAGTTCCTTTGAAGGCCTCGTGAAGCTTCTGCGACAAAACCATGATCTCAATGCCTCTGAAATTGATGAATTCAGATGAAAGATTTTGGAAAATGGACTAGGAATTTGGAATCCCCAGATGAAGCTCGACTCCGATCAACCAGCGAATTTGGGCTTCTCTGGGGGAGAGAGGTTGTTTTGGGGCAAGTGTCAAAAACTAGCGTCTACCAAGAATCCACCCGCGTTTGATTTTTTAGCTTTTATTTTACATTTATTCTTTTTTTTTTTAATTAAAATTTTGTATAATTTTATTAAAATTACTTATTTGAGAATAATTATTAATATCTAAATAATTTTAAAAACTTGGAATTTAAGACATTAATATTTTATTAATTATTTATTATAATAATATAAAATTTGGAAGTATACAAGATTTTTTTTAATATAATTTGTATTAAACATTTATAATTAAGAGTATATATTTTTATTAAAATCATTTATTTGCGGATAATTATTAAGATTTGTTGTATATAAACGAAAATTAAATTATTTTAATAATATATCTTAATAAAAATAAAATAAAATAAAATAGTTAATGATAAATAATTTATAAAATTAATTTTTTTTTATGTAAAATTTTGTTAATATTTTTCATATAATACCCGATACAGTTATTTTGTTTTTAAGATATATAATACTGTTTTTTCTAATCTTATTTTTTCGGCTATATAAATTAACTAAAAATATGTACATTCAACTGAAAATAATAATAATAATAATAAATTAATTTATTTATTTATTTAAAAATAATAATAAAAGGGCTAAACGAACGAGCTTATATGCCCTACTCACGTTCTCGCATCTATATTTTAATACAAGGTTACCGTTGGGGGCTAGGGCGTGTTTGGTAAGGTGTTGTTCTCTAGCTTTATCCAGGATAGTCTTTTGGTAATTCAAGCAGCCAAACAGAAAAGGCGGGAAATTCTCTTCTAACTCCAAAGTCCTCGAATTTTCTTCCATTCTTGATTTCCCGCTCCCATCGCTTCACTCTCTTCCATTCCTCTCTCGCCCTAATCCCGAACTGTATTTTTTTTTTCTTCTTAATTATCGTGCGGATCATTGGCTGTGTCCTTACTAAGAATCGTTCAATTCAAGATTCAGAACTCTTCAATTCGCATCTACCTTCAACTCCTCGATCGGTAGCTGTATAATTCCTGGTAAAATCTCCTGGTGGAACTGAAATCTATTTTAGTTGTTGAAGATCTGGGGATTTCGAGTTCTGGCTGAGGAGTATTCTTCTGTCAACAGGGCGTAGATGAGATTTGGGAATTTCGGTTTGTCGTGTAATTGATTTGATTCTTTGTAAAGAATGGCTGATTATTTTCGTTTTGATCCGGATGAGTTCAGTCTCCATAGCACTGTGGAACTGCAGAAAGCTTGGTATCTGTTCACGGTATTGCTGGATATTGGTCACCCTGCTTCTGTGGAAGAAATCGTTGTGAGATGCGAATTGTTCAGCGTTACACCAGATTTTGTTCGGTATCTATGCAAAATTCCCAATTCTCCTATCTCTCTAGCGGATAATTCTCTCGTTTTTATCTCCGTAGTTGCGATCTCTTCTGTGGGGCGGTATTTTTCGAAGGCAACGAACGGATGGGATTCTTTGAGACGGCATTTTGGAGTTCTAGAGCCCAATAGGCTCTGGAGTAGCGATGTTAAAACATACTTTCGGAAACGGAAAAGATCAATCTTAGATTCTGGAGTACCTTTTCCTGCAAAAAGAATGTTGACTTCAACTTCTGGAATTGGTACAAGTCTAGGGTTGTTTTTGTTTTCTTTATTTACTATTTTCGACTGTTTTTTTATATTTATTTTCGTAGTTACTTGGTTCAAGTCTGACCAAAGATGATTGATGACTGTTGTAGGGAATGGAAGTTGTTTGTCAATGACAAGAAGGATTTCTCAGAATTTTGATGAGGTACAATTCCAATTTTGCTCTTTCAATTCCTTTTCCGGTTACGTTTTTAATGTGTAACCTTTGAGAATTTGGATGACCCATATTGTTTATGTCTTTATTCTGCTGAAGGACGGAGATGCTTCTTTTTTGTTTGCAATATGAAACTATAAAATTCGTACGAGCGATTACGTTTTCTTTCTTTCTTTCTTTAAGTTAGGAATGTTTAATACGAACTTGGTGTTTATTTACAAATTCAAATAGTTCAATCTGGTCGATGACCATCTTTCCTTGTTATCTTGCATTTCTCTTCCAATAGTAAACTTTTTTATTTTTTTCTTATTTATTATATTTTTATCGAGTTGGGGACTTGGATGCAATGAAGCAAATGTGAATCTTATTTATATTGAGTTTGTTACCTTGGAATGTATTATAGTTTTATTCTTCTAATAGTTATACGGTAGTGTAGTGCGAGAGTTATTTGTGATAAATTTGTGATAAATCTAGTCTATAATTTATTTTTATATGCTTGATGTTTTACAAGTTAATGACTTTGTCATGCTTGACCCCAGATTGTAATTTTCTTTCTGTTCGGAGCAGAACACAGCTGACTTTTTTTTTTCCTGCATGAAGGTACCTGCTGACTATTTAACTCTCACCAGTTCAAATTCGCTGACAGTTAATTTGCCTTTTGAACATCTAGAAATGGGACATTTGGATGTAAAAATTGATGAAGAGCCCTTTCCTCTTGATTATGCTGATTTTCCGAACTTTTTGATGAGTCATGATGGACGAATAGGAATTGATAATGATGTTCAAGCTAGTAAAATTTTGATTAAAGATGATGCTGGTTTTTTGAGTGAGAATGGACATGATTGCCACATTAACGAAGTACAAAAAGACTCAAGTATACCAAATGTAAGACACGCAGATAGAGGAATGTTATGTAACCTCGATCTTTCTTTGGGTCCACCGTGTAGCTCCACAAACACACTTCCTTGTGACAAAATCCTTGAAAATAACAATAAATTGCCTTATAGATCAGGAAACACACCTGTGTCGTGCCTTGGAGGTGATATGCAGCCTTGTGTTCAACCTTCTGAGGTTGAGAATGGGATTTGCACTATGCATTTGTCTAATATATCGGAATGGAAGCTAGAAGATGAGAAAAACAAGATTTGCGAAATGAAAAATTGCTCCGAGAACACTAGAACAACAGAAAATCTTGTTCACTTGGAGGGACACGCAGTAACTGGTGAAGCAGGAAGAAACTTTCTAGACTTGAGAAACCCAGTAACCATATCAAACATGGATAGAGATGACATATCCAGGAAAGGCAAAACTCAGATTCCTTGTTCCTTACCTGACCATTTGTTTGATCAGCAGCAATCCGTCAAGACCTTCGGGGAACTTGATGGATCACAAAAATGTACTTTAGTTCCCGAGAAAGTTCTCATGGAGTCTGCAGTTAGTAAGGAGGTTTCTCAACCTCTTGAGCAGCAAAACCGATATAACAGTGTCCATAAACCGACGTCTAAGGTGCAGAAGTTCAAGAAGAATTCAAATGAGAATGTGCACATTAAGGAAAATCCTTTGGACTCTCCCACTTCATCTCTGAAGGTAAGTTTCTCGAACACTCATTTTGCGCAACCTTTGGAGCTATCTACTTTTGAGTGGAAAATGATGCTTGAGCTAAAATGTGCTATTGGCTATATATGGTTGAAATATCAAAATCAATGCCTAATGATTGTTCTGTTGAACCAGTTGGAGAAAACATCATTTCCTCAATTCGAGTCTTTCATCATCGAGGAGGAAGAAGGTTCTGGTATGCAACTTCCTTTTCTTATCTCACTTTGTGGCAGATCCCTATACTCTTCGCGTTTCCACGGGTGCTAATAATGTTCCATCCTATTCAGGTGGTTATGGAACTGTTTACAGGGCTCGAAGAAAAAATGATGGGAAACGTATAGCTATCAAATGTAAGTCTGGTTTACTTCTATGCTACTCTTTCAAAAAGTCGTTTAATTGTCTAAAATTATAAATACGTATATATTTCTTTAAAAGGAAACAGAGATATTTTTTTTGATATAATCAATTTTACAAAAGGCTAATGGGGTTAAAAAATTCCCTCCGATTAGCACAAATAAGAGACCAGTTATAATAGACTTTTCTAACTGGCGCCTGATGACTGTATACAAATTAAGATGAAACAATAAATTATAGTTCTTTACTTTCCCATTGAATCTTTATAGTTTTTACTTGATTAAATTACTATGAGCTGTGATTCTTTTAGTTTGACAGACGTAATTTCCGTTTTGGTAATTATTGTGAAACGATAGTTTTTCATCTAGAGAGAACAATCTTCCACGCAGGAATGTTACCATATCATGCTAAAGAAAACTCGTTTTTCGTCACATGTCTGTCGGTCCATTTTTAATGATCGCAAGTATAGTTCTATATTTTATTCTCAAGTTAGATTCTTGTGTGATAAATTATAATTTAACTCCTGTGCTTCAGAAGCAATGCTTATCTTTTCTGAAATATGGAAGTATATGACAAATATATGCCTACCTTTTCAGGTCCCCACGTTAATGCTCACAAGCACAATGTAAACAATGAGCTAAAAATGCTCGAGCGATTTGGGTATGTATACTGAGAACATTATAACATTATCTTTCATTCATTTAAGTTTTTTCAAATTGCAATGTCCTATTGATATATTGTTTTTCATGCAGCGGAAGGAACTTCATAATCAAGTGTGAAGGGTCCTTTAGTAGTGGCAATAGTGAGTGCTTAATGCTGGAACACGTAGAACATGACAGACCTGAGGTAATTTTTTTTTTATGTTTCAAATAATATATTTAAAAATGTTTTTGACGGGCTACTTGTCGGTTAGTAATATGGAAAGTTAACACAAAAATAAGGCTTTGTAGTTTCATTTGATCAATTTTAGTTCTGGAGGATTGGTACCCTGAAAGTAGTTACGGCATCTAAATTCTCTAAAAAATTTACTTCGTTTCACTCGAACTGTTTTGCTACTATGTAGGTTTTGAAGAAAGACATTGATATAGTTCGGCTTCAGTGGTATGGTTACTGCTTGTTTAAGGCCTTGGCATGTCTGCATAAGCAGGTGAGTTGTTGCTATAAGTAAGCGGTGCATGAATGGAAATGCAATTCAAATTTTTATAGGGCATCTGTCTAACCAGTTTTTCTTTAACAATTTTAGGGAGTCATGCACAGAGATGTTAAGCCTGGTAACTTCCTGTTTTCTAGGAAACAGAACAAAGGTTACCTCATTGATTTTAACCTTGCCATGGTTGGTCCCTGAGTTTCCTTTGCTATTTTACATCCTAAAATTTTCACCTCCTTTGACTAACATTAATCAAGATTCTAATGGCCTGTGGTGTTCTTTTGTCTACTGTTTTTTCACAGGATTTACAGCAGAAGTACTCCATAGCAAGTAAGCTTCTTTGTGACACACTGTTATTTCTTCGTAATGTCCAGAATTTTTCACTTGCTAAGGGAAAAAAAAAAATACATTGTATTCTTACAGTAATCTTATGAACTGGTAGTAAATCTCTAATCGTAGATTTCAAACATCAATAAAATTATCTCTTATATGAAAAAAAAAAAGTCCGTTTACTGTCTTGTTCGTTATACAGACCTTTGTTGTTTTCATTTATTAATTTATACTTTAACTGATTTATAATCTGATCAATCAACCTATTCCATATAGGTAAATCAAATACAAGTCATCATGCATCTTCGAGTCACGTTGCTGTTCCTCATTCTTTATCCGGTTCATCTGTTAAAGACCAGAATTTCAGAGGTTTTGCATATCTCAGCAAGGGAGAAACAGGAAAATCTAAGCAGGCTTGCGAACATGATAAAACCTTTAAAAAGAGAGCTTATATACCCTTGAAAAAATATCCAGATATGGGTGGTGGGAGTGCAGTACGAAGCCAGGGTGCAGATGGATCTGGTATAACCTCTGCAAAGGATGTAACAAGTGTGAGGACGCTTTCCACAGAAAATATGAGGGAGCCTCTTCCATGTCAAGGAAGAAAGGAATTGCTAAGTTTGGTGCAAAATGCATTACGCAATTCTGACCATGTCACCCAAAATAGCTCCGATTTACGAAGGAAAAGGATAGCTGCTCCTCCACGCAAGGAAGACAATAAAATTATACATCCAAGCCCAATTCTGGTCCATTGCTCTGGCATTTCTGTAGCTGGTTCTAGAGTACTAAAAGCTAAAGGTTTGTAGATGAATGCTATACTTTTGAAGTATTTGGATCCTATGTTCATTTTCTGAAGTAAAGTTACTTCCAGGAGATGCAAAGCGCAAAAAAGAGGGATCTTGTGCTGGGACAAAGGGATTTCGAGCTCCAGAGGTGACCTACTTACTGTTACCTTGAAAAAAAAAATGCTTATTTCTCTTATGTAGTTTTGTGTTTTCTGGGTCTTATATGACCCACATTCGATTACTATTGTGTTCTGGCATTGACCAACAACCAACAACTCACAACTGTGTAGGTCCTATTCAGATCCCTACATCAAGGACCTCAGGTCGATATCTGGTCTGCTGGTGTTACTCTTCTCTATCTAATGGTTGGAAGAAGTCCTTTTACTGGAGACCCTGAACAGTAATATTCCAAATATAAGCCATAAGATTTTTTTTTTTTTTTTTTTTTTTTTAAACATTTTGTTGCTGTACAGTGGCTTTTCTGACTTGTATGAATCATGGTAGGAACCTAAAAGACATTGCTAAATTGAGGGGCAGTGAAGATTTATGGGAGGTGGCCAAATTACATGATCGTGAATCTGCATTTCCACGGGTATACTTCTAACATCTGCCAAAGCAAGAAAGCACTGTTTTATAAAATGCCTTGAAAAGAGTTGATTTTTAAATTGGCACCAATAAACATCGAGATTTTAGCCTTTCAAAATTTAAAACTGTCCTAAATGTTTTGTATTGTGAAGCACTCAAGCTGAAGGAACATAATGATTATTGATGTGATGAGTATCATTAAAAAACCTGTCTTGTGAATCTTGGATGCCTTTGTGGTTGATATTAAGCTAGGAGACCTCTCCCCAGTTACTTTTCTCAATGCACCTCATTGAGATCTGCATTTTTTTTTCTTTTACCATAAATTCTCCTTATTTATTCTCTCATTAACAAGTGCTCTTCCTCTTTAGTTCACATTTTTTTAGTTAACAAATTATGCTGTCATTTCCTTTTCTTTAGCGAATGTGTTATTATGCTTAAGAACTGTACCTCCACCTTGCATCTATGTTCCAAAGAGCTTTGAAGCGTTGTCCTAGCTCTGTATTCCTTGTTATGAATTGATTACATAGACCAATATCCATGATAGGATAGTAGGTAAGCCAGTGATCTTTTGATGGATAGATGACTTGATTAGCTAGTTCGTCGCATATATCCATCCCTGGAAGCATATGACCATATCTTATTGACCATCGGTCTGCTTCTTTAAATGCTCGTTTATTCATTTTCTTGAGAGAGTTCTGATAAATACATACTGCTATAAGCTTATTTTGGTTCATCAGTGAAGGTTTTATAAATATTGCAGGAGTTGTTCGACATAACATCCTTCCCAGCTAGGGATTTGCAGAGTTGGGTCAAGGCTCACACAAAGCGACCAGATTTCTTCAAGCTCATCCCAACATCACTCTTTAATCTGGTGGATAAGTGCCTGACAGTTAATCCGAGGCAAAGGATTACTGCAGAGGAAGCTCTAAAGCATGAGTTCTTCAACTCATGCCATGATCGGCTTCGGAAGCAGAGGATGCTCTTGCGAGGTTCTAGATTCAACTCCTCCGCTAATGTCTTGGGCGAACGCAAAGCGGTTCAATGACAGGTATTCGAGCTTTTTTTAAAGATGAGTACAATTTTCAAGGCTTTGATATTGTTCATTGCCCCTTGTTTTGAAGCTGTATATGTCCTTGTAATGATATTGAATGTATGTTCCATGTCATTATATTGTTTACTTGTAACATAAAAATATAATTAGCAGAAGGCATTAGGCAATATGTATAAATACTTTTGAAGGAGTTAATCCTATACCAACATGAGTTAAGCAAAGAGCTAGGCAGATATGAACTAAGACATCAATTGTGTAATATAAGTTTCAAGAAAGATGCGAAGAAAATGTTGTTAAAATTATCGAAAGATGTTTCAATTCATACCCACATTGAAAAAGAATCAAGTTTCATTGCGTATGTTAGGATCGATATCAGTTGTTAGCTCTGATACCAATGGTTAGGATCGTTCGACAACGCACATACTCAATCAAGATAAACACAAAGAAGAGGAGAGAAAATACAAGGATGGCTAAAGGTTTTATTATTGATGACTTCAGATATGTATAACAAGATAGAATACAGAGAATTAAGAAAAGTATATTTTGAGAGTACTGGCGTATATATATAGTTTCAATGTTGCCGATATAATCTCCCTATCAAATCTTTGTCAAATATCTACCATATATATCTTTATCTATTTTTAAAATATAATCGAAATATCTTCCAAATATATCTCTACCAGATATAGGCATCAAATTTTATATCTCAGTAATATGATCGTGAATGTTTATGATCGTAAATGTTTGAATATTTGACATTTTGATTGAGAATATATACCTAACCATGTACGAAAAGCATGTTTTGTTGTTTAACCTTTGTAAAACAAAGAACATATAGAAAAGTGGATTGACATGTGGAGAAAGCATTAAGAAGCAAAAAGTTAAACAAAAAAAGAAAAGAAAAGTGAAAAGCCCAACGCCTTTCTTTTATTTTTCTTCCTTTTCTTCTTCAACACACTCACCCAACATCTTTGCCCCCACATTCTTAGTTGTGCTTTGTTAATCAAACATCCCACTCTCATCCTCTCCTCTCTCCCTCTCTCCATAATTCAAAAATAAAATAAAATAATTAAAGTTAAAATGTCGGTTCATAACCTCGAAAAAAAGATTGGCTCTATGGGTTGGGCACAAGGGTCCGAGCCTCAAATCCATTGGCTGTTAGACTGTTTGAGTGCTCTGATAGCAAGAACAGGTCATTGCGTGCCAATCGAAAGCCGAAGAGATAATATCATAAAGAAGAGATTATGTGCATTTCAATTTAACAATAAATAATTAATTAATTAAAAAGAAAGTTACTCAAAGAAATATATTTGCAAAAGTAATAAATTTATAGAGAATAAAAATGAAAATAAGAACAGAAATCATTGAATGGGGAAATATAATGAAGACCCAAAGTATAAAGGAAGAAGAAGCACATGGGATGCTGGTAAACAAAAATATTGGGCAATGAAAAAAAAAAAAAAAAAACCTAACAAATAATCGACTAAATTAATATATACGACAAAATTTTATATTCTCCCTCCTTAAACTTAAAATAATAATAATAATAATAAATAAATAAATAAATAAATATTTAATTTTGATGAAAATTGTGAGTAATTTTTTTAAAAAAATTTAGTTAATATCCTTACATTTTTAAATGCTAAAAAAAAATCTTATTATTAATATCTCGTTTTACAAACATATATAAACTTCGAGGAGTATTAATACCAACAAAATCTATTTATCTACCCTTTTGCTTCAATCTACGACAACAATTACTCGTTTTTCTTTTATTATTTGAATTTCCGCTTAATCCCGTCTTTCCTTCCTTAATCTCTAAGAACTCCCGTCATTTCTTTTTATTTCCTCTTTTCTTAAATATCGTAACGAAATATTTGGGTGTGAAAACATTTCACTAATAGATGTGTTTTAAAATTGTGAGACTAACAATGATACGTAATGAACAAAAGTAGACAATATCTACTAGCGACGGACTTAAACTATTAATAGTATGACAAAAAAATATATATATATATATACACACACACGAGTATTACTCGTTATTTATTATTTATTATTATTATTATTATTGGGTTAATGAAAAGGATGGTCCACTCCACACCCCCAATTAGACATTCCCAATAAAGTTGTTTTCTTGTTGCCTCTCCTTTGCGTGCCTTTAAGCAACTATCTTATAATACTCACTTTTTCAGCTTCATTTCCATGTGCTTATGCCTTTTATTTTCCCCTTTCTCCTCCTCCTCTCATAATCTCCCCTCCCGTCCCCTTTCGCTACGCGTTTTATTTCGTCCTCTTAACTAATGCAAAATTCAACGAACTTTTGTAATGATTGATTGAGCTTAGCTCACCTCGACCACTCTTTTGAATCTCAGTTAGGTTACATTTAGGTTTTTGAGTTTTTCAATCTGTATTCCGTTCCATTTCGGTTTCTTGTTAACTTTTTATTAAGACTTGCAACAACAATGGCTTTTTCGATGACCAAGAGCGTCTGTATGGTGACCCATACGTTAGGCTCCGAATGGTGACCCACGTGCGGCATTGGGCTAAATTAACCCATATAGGGTAATCGACGAATAATGACACCAAATCAATTCACAATTTGTGACATCCCAAGCTCACCGCTTGTAGATATTGTCCGCTTTTGCCTATTATGTGTAGCCGTCAGCTTCACGGTTTTAAAACACATTTTGGAGAGAGGTTTCCACACTGTTATAATGAATGTTTCGTTCCTCTATCCGATCAATGTGGGATCTCACACAATCTAATGTGAACGTTGGGCTTCTCCTCCACGATTTTTTCTTTATTTCATCATTGCATACCTGAATTATGATCATGTTGGATGATAAAAGTCTCACATCGGCTAATTTAGGGAATGATTGTGGGTTTATAATAAAAAAATACTCTCTCCATTGGTATGAGGCCTGTTGGGAAAGCCCAAAACAAAGCCACAAGCATAATTTATGCTCAAAGTGGACAATATCATACCATTATGGAGAGTCGTGTTCGTCTAATAAGACCCACTTGAAAGTCAAACGGTTCACTCAAAGTGGACAATATCATACCATTATGGAGAGTCGTGTTCGTCTAACAAGACCCACTTGAAAGTCAAACGGTTCGTGTTCGTCTAACAAGACCCACTTGAAAGTCAAACGGTTCACTCAAAGCGGGCAATATCATACCATTATGGAGAGTCTTGTTCGTCTAACAAGACCCACTTGAAAGTCAAATGGTTCACGATAAGAAAATATGAAAGGGTATTTTAGAGAAAGGATATTAAATAAAATAAAAAATAAAGGGTATTTTAATTAAAAATATTACACGAGTCTAAATTCAACAAATCCAAATAATTTTGGAAAACTAGTACTCTACCATCTATTATTTTTATTATTATTATTAAATAATTTGTAAATAAATTTAAAGGGTAAAAAGGGAACCACGTAAAGAAATTTTAATTTTATTTATTTTATTTTATTAATGTAAAAGCCTTTAGATTTTTCTATAATTAATATATAATTTAATAGTAGCATTAGCCACGTACTCATCTTTATTAAAGTGAAAGGATAAATAATAATATTATTAAATTATTAAAAAGCAAAAATTAGGTGCATTCAATTAGAACCTTACTTAAGAGTTGAATTATCCCCTTACTTATCTTCATTAAATAAACACCTAATTTTTTATTTTAATTTAATATTATTAGATTCGCATGGTTTGTTCACCTACAATTTTATTTCACCATTATACCCTTTTAATTATATAAATCCACCAATTAAATGGTTTTTTTATTTTATAAATATATTTTTATTTAAATTATTTTTCTTTTATTATGTCTGGATGTCACATTATTTGATAAGCTAATTTTGACATAATTTTTAAATAATATAGCTAAGACGTCATAGAATTAATTATGTATATTAATAACAAAAAGAATTATAAGTTAAAAAAATCAGCTTTTTTTTTTAAACAAAACAAAATTTTAATACAATTTAATATTTAATTAATTTATGGATATAAATTAATATAAAATTAAATAATGTACTAAGTTTATTTAAATATTTTAATTAATTTTATTAAACAAAGTTTTTTATACAACAAAATAAAATTAAGAATTTCATGTGCCTCCCCCACATGTTGCATACTAGAATGTCTGAAAGAATACTTTATTATTATTATTATTATTATTATTTTTTGTTCTTATCTTAAATTAATCTTATATTTTATATTAATAATACATAATTATTTAGAGAAAGACATGAATCTTAAATTTTGAAAACCACTTCTTTATAAAAGGGTTAAAATTAATTTTTTTATACAAAAAAATAAGTATTTAAAATGTTATTATTTATTTCATGCACGTAATCCTTAAAATAAGAAAAGATTTTTATTTTCTATTTTTAATTTAATTTTCAATTGGTTAAGATAAGAAAAGGGTGAAGAAATAAGAGAACGTTAATTATTTTGAAGGAAGCACGTAGTAACTAATTAGCGTCCTCCAATGGGATCTCTCTATCCAACGGTTTGGGATCTACCTCTTAGGGACCCACCGTCCTTCAACTGGGATTTCTCTATCCACCCCCTTGGGGACCAACGTACTCACTGTTAGATGATAAAAGTCTCACATCAGCTAATTTAGGGAATGATCATGGATTTATGATCAAGGAATACTATCTCCTTTGGTGTGAGGCCTTTTGGGGAAGCCCTATGAGAGCTCATGCTCAAAGTGGACAATATCATATCATTGTGGAGAGTTGCGTTCATCTAACATGATATATCAGAGCCAGACATCAGACGATGTGCCAACCTTCTTGCTCTTCCCCGAAGAGAGTTGTGTTCATCTAACATGATATATCAGAGCCAGACATCAGACGATGTGCCAACCTTCTCGCTCTTCCCCGAAGAGGGGTAGACATGAGGCTGTGTGCTAGTAAGGACGCTAGGGCCTGAAGGGGGATGGATTTGGTGTGTCGCTAGGTCCGGAAGGGGGTGGAATTGTGATGTCCCACGTTTGTTGGGAGGAGAACAAAACACCGTTGTTCCCCGAAGGGGGTAGACACGAGGTAATGTGCCAGTAAGGACGTTAGGCCCTGGAGGGGGTGGAATTGGTAGAGTCCTCGGGTGTTGAACATAGAAGTTGTTTTAATCAATAATATATATTTTATGCTAGTTAATTAATATTTAATGATGTAATAAATAAATAAAAAGTAACTTAAATAATTTTTTAATTAAAGCCTTTTTCTCCCACAAAAAAGGAAAAAAGAAAAAAATTGGATTTCCATTTGTTTAATCTTGGAGAGTTGCTTCCAATTTTAAAACTCTTCCTTCCCCCAACCAAATAATAATAATAATAAATAATAATAAATAAATAAATAAATAAATAATAATAAAAAGGTAGTAGCCTAAACAAAGGCGCTTTTTGAAACGGCTGAAGAAGAGGAAGATAATAGAATTGGGAATCCATACACATTCTCATTACGAACAACCTCTCAACCAACTTCCATGGACTCTCAGTCTCAGATCTTGCTCCAGCCCTAGCCGCTTTCGAGGTTCCTATTCCTTTTCCTTTTTCTCTTCTTTGATTCTTCGTTTTTTGTTTTCTCTCCTTGTTATCCATCAACGCCCCATTCTCGCCGCCGTTTTTCCTCCTTTGATTGTATCGTTTGTTGTTTCTGATTGCCGTGATTGTGCTCTATTGGTGTACTGCTTTCGGATCCTGTTTGCTTCTTTCTTTCCTTATGCATTTGGAGTCTTTTTTGCTTTATCATTGATTTCTGTGATTCTGGATTTTGTTTCTTCTCATGCTATAATTCTGACTGTGGTGGATGAATGTCCATTTCCAGAGGTTTTATTGTGTGGATAAGGTGTGGGAGCTTGCTGTGGTGCTGGTGATGGATGTGGTGGAGTGACGGACAGAGGCGGCGGGGTGAGGGAGATGGACGATAGAGGTGGTGGATCGTTTGTTGCTGTTAGGAGGATTTCTCAAGGTCTGGAGCGAGGAAATACTTGTCACTCGACTTCAGGTGAATATAATCTTTAATTTCCGCCTCTTTCTCTCTCTCTCTACTGTTATTTACATTAAAATTAGAATTTTCGTCCTCGCTTTTCTTTCGCTGAAAAGTTTTCTCTCTTTTGCTCTCTCTCTCTCTTTTTCTTTTTCTTTTTTTATAAAAAAAAATCTTATTCATAATTTATGTTTTACTTTTTGGTTTAGAATTTTAGATCTATGTCTTGAAGTTGAGTAATGTGCGGTAAGCTCTGCTTATACTGAGGCTCGTACTGGCTTCATGATTGCTGAGTTTCAAATCTGTATCGGTGGGTCTACTCAGTGGGATTTTTTTTCTTATAAATTTAAAAGTTTAATTTAAATTTTTTCAACTCCCTTCCGACTCTTCCTTCATCGTATGTATTATTTGTGATCAAGTACCAAAAGTTTGTGATTTTGATATTCGTATTTTAAATATTTTTTTATTGCGTTGTACGTCGTCAACTGAAATTTGTGGAAGCTATAGATCTTTCTGGCAGAAATCATGAAACTCATTAATTAACCACGTTTCTGTCTGATTAGATTATTATTTTCTCCGATGTACGGTTGATTGTTGGATGAACGTGATGGCAGGACTCAAGCTTGCCTTAGTTGCTTGACATAACTCAAATTCCTTTTTGTAGTTTGCGTGTTTTCTTCGTTGATGGCGTTGTCTCTACTGCATATTCTAATTATTGACTGTGCTATATAGTAAATATAAAATTTATTTTAATTTTCTTACTGTGCCATATAGAATGTTGTTTTTTGCTTGTGGGAGAAATATTCTGCAATTACAATCGGTGTCTTTGGAATTAGTCAAGATCTCTCAATACTTTCCCCTGTTTTTTAATTGACTGTTGTGTAAAGGGAGATGTTCCAAGTAATTGCATTCCATGTTCTAATCACGAGTAAGGAAGAAAAAGTGTAAGGATCATCAAATCTTCTTTGTGGTACATTAGTCCTATCAGTATGTGTTAGGTGCTGTTAATTGTTTCGCAAACTTGGGTTTTTTTTTCTAGCATGAACAAGCAAATAGCTCTCTCCATCTTATCATGTGTGTTAATATGACAATATTCTCTACTTTTCTTTTGTTTCCATTTTAATTGTGCTTTGCTGCGGGAAACTATTTTCCTTATCTTTATCTAATATCTTTTCCATTTTAGGATCCTCATAGTCAGTTGTCAGAAACTTGTACTGGCTGCCCTTTCATGAATCATGACTTTTCATGGAACTTCTGAAAGACATTCTTTTACCATATATTCAAGCTCGGGTAACCATGAATTAGATGGATAGCAAATAGCAAGGGGATTAAGTTCAATAGATATGCTTGAACTTTTGCTTGTCTTATATTTTTATGATATACTTTCAAATGGCTGTCTACAGGATTAGAGGACTTCGTAATTGATAGATTGATTTCTGATGTGCTTTTGCTTTATTTCAGCTGAGGTTGTGGCAGGATCAGCTGCATGGCTTGGCCGGGGTCTTTCTTGCGTTTGTGCACAGAGAAGAGAAAGCGATGCACGTCCATCATTTGACTTAACTCCTGCACAGGTAACTTTATGCATTTGGTGACTGTTAGCTTCAATTTCCATTGAACGGGAAGAAGCCTCATTATAACTATTATTTTGATTCGAAGTGTTTGGAAGCTGAGCAATAGATAGGTGACTTGACTAAAACAAGGGAAGGTGATAGTTAAAAGTAAGGTCTTGAAAGTGGAGATGAGAGGGTGATTCAGCTTAAACAAAGAAAGGTGAGCGTGACAGTGGAGAGGCAGATCTAGGATGGGGGAGGATGGGGGCAGATTGATAGTTGTAGGGAGATAATCTAGAGTGTAGAAATGTTGCTGAACTAGAAAAAAAAATTGATAATAGTTGAATGGCCGAGGGGTTCTATGAGTTGGAGATGAGCAATAGATGGGTGACCTGACTAAAACAATGGAAGGTGATAGTTAAAAGTGAGGTCTTGAAAGTGGAGACGAGGTGAGTGTGTGACAGTGAGAGGCAGATCTAGGAAGTGGGAGGATGTGGGCGGATCGGATGGTTGTATGGAGATCTAGAGAATAGAAATGAAGGGGAAAACTGGGTGGGGGGACTTAGTAAGAGGGAGATATGGAGATGAGGGGTGACTTGGATAGTGAGCGAGATTTGGTTTGGGAGAGTGGAGAATTTGAGATGAGCTGGTTGGTGGTGCGAGGGGGGTATAGAGAGTGAAAAAGGAGACAAGGTTGAGGGCTTGGGTGGCTAAAAGCAAAACAAGGAAAAATAAACTAAAGAAATTATTATCTTAAATAGTAGCAATAAGTACCAGGTAAGTAGAATCTTGAGAAAATTTAAATTCCTTACTAGAAGAGAACAAATTGTATAAGAAGTTGTCGCATGCAGAGCTTTACTTTTGTTCTTCTTCTTAAGATCATTTTTTATTTAACTGTTTTAATTAGAATTTGTATCTCAAAATCATAGCACATGTTGGTTCTTTTACTAGGAGGAATGCTTGCAGACGCTGCAGAACCGCATAGATATTGCCTATGATAATTCAATCCCCGAGCACCAGGTTTGTTATCTACACAACGTTTTTTGTCCTTCTATAAGATGTAAAAAAATGTAGGGAGATTGTGTGTGTCTTGTGGAGAGAGAATTTGAGACTATTTTGTTTAGTTTTTCTCCTTTTATGATGATTTGGACTCTTAATAGGAGGCTCTCAGGGCTCTATGGAATGTGGCATTCCCAGAGGAAGAACTTCGTGGTTTGATATCTGAGCAGTGGAAGGAAATGGGCTGGCAAGGAAAGGATCCATCAACAGATTTTAGGTAATCAGATTTACGTCGTTGCTTCATACTTGACATGAATAGCTCTAATAATTTATTACCAACGTTATTGCTGTGTTAACTCTTATTAATTGGGTTTTATCTCTAGGGGTGGTGGTTTTATTTCATTGGAGAACTTATTGTTCTTTGCCAGGAATTTCCCGGTATGAAACTTTTTTTTTACCTTGCTTTAAACTTCTTTGAGCCTTGATTAGTTTCCTTTTGGAAAAAAAAAAAAAAAAAAAAAAAAAAAAAAAGCTTAAAAACAAGGTTATTAAATGGAAATGAAACATACTGATTTTGACAGAGGAACCCAGATTATTATTACTTCATGAGTGTATGCATGTGAATATTTTACAAAAAAGAAAAAAAAAAAGATATTAATGTGGTCGGTTTATGCATAAACAACGCATTTATGCTTCTAGTTGCTGTCTTTTAACACTAAAGTTTCTGGATATCATTACAGAAGTCGTTCCAGGATCTCCTTCGAAAGCAAGTAGGAGATCGGTCTTTATGGGAATACCCATTTGCTGTAGCTGGGGTGAACATCACATTCATGCTTATTCAAATGCTTGATCTTGAAGCAGGTTTGCTATCTATATTAATCAATCTATTCAACGGAAAAATAGTGTTCTTTTATTCAGAAATCTAGGGTCCTAACTTGTGGAAATGCCATGAAATGATATTTTCAGTCAAGCCACGGACACTTGTGGGAGCAACATTCTTGAAGTTTCTTGCAGGTATGTGCCACCACCTTATTGAATGTATGAATAAATATTTTATGAAAATCATGCTTATTAAGTGAGTTATTTTCCTGCTTGTGATTTCTGCGTTACAAATATACTTTACGATTGGGTATAGGAAATCTTCTTAGATGATTTCAATCATGTAGAATTTTACGTGGAACAAGCATCTCTCTTCTTTTCTTTTCTTTTTTTTTCTTTTTTTTAATTTTTATATTTGCTAATCCAAGTTTTGCCCTTTTCCTGACAGAAAACGATTCGGCATTTGACCTCCTTTATTGTATCACGTTCAAACTAATGGATCGTGAATGGCTTGCCATGCATGCATCATATATGGACTTCAATGTATGTAGTCTCAACTCAATTTTTTCTTGAAATTGTCAAATTTATTGACTTAACATCTAAACTGGCTATACTGTTTTATATGCACTCACTAGTCATACCGAGCTATGAAAATACATTGAATCAAGATCCTTTCGAACTTTGGGTTAAGACTCTTCGAATCAAATTAAGACCTGTCTTAATGCATTCAACTTTGCCACTCCTTTCCATATAAATGTTGGGCATTGTGATCCGTGTAAACATACTGTTAGGCCACCATTTATAGCATTTTATCAAAGGGCAAGAAAGACAATTTAGCCTCGACCAGTTAGTTATTGGTCAGTTATGTGGGAGTGAGTGTCGGGTGTGCAAGGGGATAGCTGCTGTGTAAGGGTTATTGAGTGCATTTTGGTTTTAGTTAGTGGTATTTAGCTTTGCATTCGATTGTTTTTCATTTTTAGTCTTTTGGTTAATTGTCTAAAAGAGGATATGGAACTTGTATTGATCTTTGATTTCCAATTGATAGTTCCCCTAATCTTACAAATTGGTATCAAAGCAACTCGCCCAAGGGAGATTTGGAAAGATGAATCAAAAGAGGATTGAAGAAAAAGGATTGGAGTAGATAAGGAAATAGTGGAATTAAAATTAGAAATCATATTCAAGGGAAGGTGATGGGGTTTCCTGCAATCGAGGAGTCTTTGACGACACTCATGGCCCCTGCGCAAGCATGACATGCACAAATCGAGAAATGGTCCAAAATTTTTAAAGAGGACAATATCGGCCCGTGATGAACTTGGGCTATTACAAATGGTATTAGAGCCAGACATCAGACTGGGCTCCCAAGGGGGGTCGGAGAGGGGAACAAAACATTCCTTATAAGGGTGTGGAAACCTCTTCCTAGTAGACGCATATTAAAACTTTGAGGGAAGTCTAGGAGAGAAAATCCAAAGAGGACAATATCAGCGAGTGGTAGACTTAGACTAGAGTTGTGGAAAGCTTGAGGAAAGAATTTTCCAATGGCTGGATTAAGTTCAATAAGGTCGAAATGCCGGTGTTAGGAGGAAAGGTCCTCGTCAGTGGCTCGTTTGAGCAGACAGGTTTTTCATTCTAGGCTTAAGTAGTCTGAGAGGGAAGGAAAGGAACTTATATTACCTTGGGGCAAACTTATACTTACACACAATTCAATGTTAAATTTTAAATTTAGGCCGGCTAATGTCTAAATTTGAGCATACCTTAAATGGTCAAGACATTATATTTGTCCTAAACCTCAATATTTCAGTTTTTACTCTTACAACGAATGACGTTTCATGATTTTCCTCTTTTGTAGACTGTAATGAAAGCGACACGACGACAATTGGAAAAAGAGCTACTAATGGAGGATATTTCAAGGCTCGAAGAACTACCTTCATACGACCTTCTCGATCAATAGTTCGTTTACCGACCAAACACCTCATCTTCTAATGGAAAATAGCTTGTGGTATCGTCTTCAATAGCTTTTAACTAGATAGAGTTTTTTTTTTTTTTTTTTTTTTTTTTGTACATGATTATTCTCCGATCTTCCCATTGTCAAGCGGCTTGCTCTTTTGACCAAGTAGTGTACACCATCCATTCCACTTCTCTCTCTTTTTTTCTTTTTTTTTTTTTTCTTCTTTGTTGTGGTTTACTTTTTCTTTGTTTCTTCTCAGAATTTTCGGTTGAGACTTATTTTACAAATAAGTTTGATGAATGAGCTGTTAATTTCTTACACTTCATGCGACTTGTGATTGTGAACCTACAGCATAATGATCTTTTGTTTTCTTTTGTTTTGTTATGGGATCTAAACTATATGAGATTTAATGTCGTTCTTCGATTATTATTATGGTTGATCTTACGAACTTCGAAATGTCGGGAAAATCGACAAAAGCCTAACTTTGCATTAGAGTTTTATGAACTTTGGATTGAGGATTTTAGGAGGAGTTGGAAAGAAAACCAATGGGCAAAATAGTGAATGATTTACCTGATAGATTCTGTCTCTAATTCGAAAAGAATCATGAGCCTATTTTAGACGTATGGCATTTTCAATGTCAGTACAGGACATTGGTGGGCCCATGGATAGCCAAGGCTCAAGCCCAATAATGAAGTAGTAGGAAAGGAATTTTGTTTGGACCATAAGGGCTAGAGCCATGTGAGCCTAGCTGCCATTTGACTTTAACCTCAACTTGTGAGCCCACCTAAAGCAGCAGCCTGGTGATCAGTCACCTTGTTTAATTTTCAAGAAAATGAAGGGCCTCCATAGCAAAAAGAAAAAAGAAAAAATAAATAAATAAACGTGTGGATAATGTATTAAATAAGATCCAAAAAATGAATGAAATTTCCTCACTTTTTTTTCTTTTGTTCGGGGTTCATATTTAAAAATTTGCAAACGGCTGATATCAACATCAGATTTACAAACATAGAAAGATCGACATGTTGTAAAAAAATTTATACATTGCTTGTATCGAAATGATAGGCTAGGCTATATAAATAAGGCCTTGGATCGAAGGGAATAGTTTGTATCTCGAAGATTGATAAAAGGGAATGTGTCTAGCACGAGGTTTGAAGAGAATAAACTTGCTCAAAGAAACCCGATTTAATAATGTTAGCTTAGAGATGTTATAAATGACAATTATAAAATGTTTTTTTTTTTTTTTCTTATTAGTCTATGTCTTGTTCTTAGTGGTCACATGTGATAGTGATAAGGTACAAGATTCATGTTACTTTGTCTATTAAAGTTTTTAGGTTCTTACTATTGTTATAAACTTAGTACATGTTCATGTGATATTATGGGTAAAGAGGAGCATTGTTTGTGAACATGATTATAGTCATTGTTCGTGATCTAAATGCATAATTCAATGGATAAAATAATTAGTTACCCACGAAAAATATTTGTGAAAATTTTATAAATAAAAAAAAAAATGGTTCCACTACTCTTTTAGTCGGATTCCTAAAGTGTTAATTAATGGTTAGGTAATCACTTCTTGTTGAACTAAGATTTCAGCCACATGCTCGGTTTCTGTTGTTAATTATTTACTAATTCTATATTAAGAATCTAAATTTTAATTTTGGCGGCATATAAATGATCAATGGTTTTTACAACTTGGATCATAGGCTTACAAACTAATTTGTAGGTTAGAGTATGAAGCAAGATAATTCTAATTCCGGGCATATCATGAGTTAGCAATCCGTTTTCTAAAAAATTGGGGTCTCCCAATTAATGTTAAAGTTTACTGTGTCCGTATATCTAATCTCGTATAAGAGCTACTACAGAAAGGTTACATTAAGATTACATTGTTTTTCTTTTCTTTTACCTGTTTTCGAGGCGATGCTAGTCAATTTGAACATCTCGGAAAGAGGGGCCACTCTCCCAAGATCCTCAACGACAAGCTCGTCTTCCGTTACGTATGAATCACACATGTGAAGTCCATTAAACGATAAGTTAACACCAATTATATAGGGAGAGAAAGTAATTAGAATTGGTTTGTTGTTATATGCTTAGAATAATATATATAGTAAGATGTGAAGAAATATTAAAAGAAGAGAAAAAAAAACATGAAGACAGTGATGTGGCAGAGACAGGTTGGGATATAAATAGTGTCAAGTTGAGGAAGACATAACCATATAGCTTTGGATACTCTATTCATATCATATTCTTTTTCTTCAATTACATTACTTTAATTATTATTTATATTTTATTATTATTATTTAAAAAAAAAAAAAAAAATCTTAAGAGCCTTCTCGACCATCCAAATTCACCATCTGATGAGCCCTGACATTTTCGGGCAACATGGTTACGTTACCTACTTCTCGCTTCTTAAGAGTGAAAATTATCCCTACAAACGAGCGATATATCCAGATTTGGCACCTGATAATCCTGACATTCTTGGGCAACAATGACTATGTTACCTACTCCTTGCTTCTTAACAATGAAAACTATCCCTACAAACCGACAATATATCCAGATTCGGCACCTGATGACCCCGACATTCTCGGGCAACAATGATCATGTTACCTACTCCTTGCTTCTTAAGAGTGAAAACTATCCCTACAAACCAACGATATATCCAGATTTGGCACTTGATGATCCCAACATTCTTGGGCAATAATGATCATGTTATCTACTCCTTGCTTCTTAAGAGTGAAAACTATCCCTACAAACCAACGATATATCCAGATTTGGCACTTGATGATCCCGACATTCTTGGGCAATAATGACCATGTTATCTACTCCTCGCTTCTTAAGAGTGAAAACTATCCCTACAAACCGACGATATATCCAGATTCGGCACCTGATGACCTCGACATTCTCGAGCAATAATGACCATGTTTTACCTACTCCTCGCTTCTTAAGAGTGAAAACTATCCCTACAAACCAACGATATATCCAGATTCGGCACCTAATGACCCCGACATTCTCAGGCAACAATGATCACATGTTACCTACTCCTCGCTTCTTAAGAGTGAAAACTATCCCTACAAACCGACGATATATCCAGATTCGACTCCTAATGACCCTAACATTCTCGGGCAACAATGACCATGTTACCTACTCGCTTCTTAAGAGTGAAAACTATCCCTACAAACCAACACGAGTCTTTCGAACATACTTCATTCTCACTCACATGCATCTTAGTCAGCCAACATAGAATTACTCCAAGCAAATCACACTTAACCATAGGGTTCTTATGATTGAACCACCGAAAAAGAAGGTACACACTATCAGTACAGTTAGTAACTTTCCTTTCCTACAAGTCTTTCTTAATCATCCTATCTTCAAGATCACTTTCGTTCGGATACAGTCTCGAGTCATTCACGTATCCTTCCTTTACTCAGGTGTCACAATTAAACTCATAAATTTTACATAATAGCGTATAACAAAAATGTCAATTAATCTCTTATATTGATATCAAATCTATAGACATTTAAAATTATATCGACTCTAAAAGCAACATCGTCTAATAAAATCAACGAGTAATTAATGAATAAGACAAGGTCAAAATATAAACTATGGTAATATTATTATTATTATTATTATTATTATTATTATTATTATTATTATTATTATTATTATTATTACGTAGAGTATCCACATGGGAAACAAAGCAGCTGCTGAACTGTAATCTACCCTATTATACCCTACCCCACAAATAAATATTCCACGTCATTTCCCCATAAAAATAAAAAAAAATAAAAAAAATCAACCAAAATTAATTTTAATTAATTAAATAAATAAATAAAAGGCCAAGCACAACTCACCATTCGCTCTCTCACTCTATTTTCTACAATGAACACAAACTCCCACCATTCTCAACCCACCACCACCTCCTCCGCCTCTTCTTCCGCCTCTTCCTCCGGCGGAAAGAGGCCGAGGGGCACGACGACGACGACGACGAGCAACATAGAGAGCGAGAGCGAATCGAGCCACTCGACGAGGAAGTACAGAGGGGTTCGTCGAAGAGCGTGGGGAAAATGGGTGTCCGAAATAAGGGAGCCAAGGAAGAAATCAAGGATATGGCTTGGCACATACTCGACGGCCGAGATGGCGGCACGAGCACACGACGCGGCGGCTCTTGCCATCAAAGGCTGTGGTGCATTCCTCAACTTCCCTGAACTTAAACACCAACTCCCCCGCCCTGCCTCCCTCTCCGCCAAGGACATCCAGGCCGCCGCCGCAGACGCAGCCACCCTGAAACCACCAATGGCGGAGGAGGAGGAGGAGGAGGAAGAGACGTGGTTTGATTTGCCGGATCTTGTGGTCGGAGGGAGTGATGGGCTGCTGCTGGCCGGCTATGATTCGCCGTGGCAGTTCGATGGAGATCAACAAACTTCATGGCATTGGGACTCTTATTCTCATACTATTCTTCCTCCTTGACTATTATTCTTAGGCTTTATTTTTTTTTTTTTTCGTTTACTATTATTATTATTATATTGGAAATTTCTTTGTTTTTTCTTTTTCTTTTTCTCATTATTATTTTTTCTTTTTTGGGTTTTTTTTTTAATTATTATTTTTATATATAAAGTTGGTGAGAAATAAGAAAAACAAGTATACTTTATTTATTTATTTATATATATATTATAATCTATCAAAATCTTCTGAGAATAAATTAAGTATATTTTTTTATCTTCAGTGATTCAATTATAAAAATTGAATTTAAAATTTAAATGGGTTTCGCTTAGAGCTTACGACTCTCCACAATTGTATGATATTATTCATGATTTCCCAAAAGGTCTCACACCATTGGAGAGAGTATTCTTTGATTATAAACCCATGATCATTCCCTAAATTAGCAGATGTGGGACTTTCATCCAACAGAGTGACCTTCTAGAAACTTATCTAAAAGATGTGTGAGTAATAATAGAACATGCTAAAAGTGTGTGTAACATGATCAGACCATTTGGTGTCGAATTTCAAATTCAAGATTGAATCTTTGACTTTGGGACCAAGGTAATGTTTGACTTAACCAATGTTCCAAATTCTCGAGATTCAAACCTTTCGTATCTAACTAAAAAAAATACATTGGTAGCATTTAGTAAGAGTTTTATTTATTCATTTATTTTTATTTTTCGTAAGTCAAAATCATAAATCATACATGTAACCCAGTTTTTCAAGATCCAGATCAATCGGGATCGTTACTACATGTATACTAATGTGAATAAAAAACGAAAAACATAAAATTTTATACCTAAAATATTTATTAAAGAAAAATCCAATTGCAAACGACCAACCATTTTATACTCAAACAAAAAGGCGACTACTAACAAATAAAGCTCGAAAGATAATATTTTGTGACTCATCATATATGTTCATATCGTGTAGGGCATAACACGTCACAGTTAAACAATAAACTTAATTTTATGATATTTTTCGAGATCGAGTAAAATATTTAATTTGATGACATAGATTGGAACAATAGAGTGAAAGGCAAGCATTACACATTAATATTCTTTTTTAACTTTTCCTTTATTTTCTCAACTTTCTTTCCTTTTCATTACTTTTCTTGTCTTTTCTTTTCTCTTCACAAAAAGATTCCTCAAGAACAAATTAAATGCCCATCAATACACTAATCTAAATATAATAATGTCTTCATAAAACCTTTAATTAAAATGTATTATAGATTTCTTTCTTCTTTTTTACCAATTAATTAATAGAGAGAATGATGATATTATTGATTCGATGAAAAAGACACGTTTTATAGCTGTCCAAGTTTTCAAGTTTGTCCACTTTGATCCATTATGTATCGTCATCGCTTTCAGGGTTTCATGGGAGAAGTTTCCACACTCTTATAAGAAATCTTTCCAACCAATGTGGGATCTCACAACAGCGTCCTCGCTGACACACCACAATGTCTGGTTCTGATACCATTTGTAACAGTGAAGATATCATCGCTAGCAGATTTTGTTTGCTTTAGCTTCTTACATATCTTCGTCAATCTCATGATTCCTATCACTAGCAGATATTGTCCGTTTTGGCTCGTTATGTATCGTTGTCAACCTCACGGTTTCACAACACACCTTCATAAGGAATCTCTCCAACTAATATGAGATCTCACAATCTACCCCCATAGGGGGCTAACGTCCTAGCTGACACACCATCCGGTATCGGACTTTGATACCACTTGTAATAACTCAAGATCACCGTTGGCAGATATTGTCCACTTTAGTTCCTAATTGCAGTCAGCCTCACGATTCCCACCTTTAGCAGATATTGTTCGCTTTGACTTGTTATGTATCGTCATTAATCTTACGGTATTAAAACGTGTTTGCTAACGAGAGGTTTCCACACCCTCCAACCAATGTGAGATCTCACACGTTTAATCTAAAAATAAAAAACAACAATTTGTTCTATAATTAATTCTTGTCCTAACGTGTAATGCCGTTGAAAATATTATAAAATTGAAAATTTTAAAAGAATTGGAGAAAGCTATTGTGGAATATTGTATTTCTTTTGTAACCCAACTTTTTCTTTTGTCCCCCATTTTCTATAAGATGGGACGATCCTCTAATTATATGTTGTGATTTTTAAAGGGAAAACAAATTAAAGGAGAAAAGTAAACTCATTACCATCTCAAATTCAAAAAAGAAAAATGGTAAAATAAATGTGACAAAATAGAGTGAAAGGAAAAGAAAAAAAAAGCTTACACGCAAACGAGTTGCATACTTGACCAATACGAGTCATTGTACGAGTTAAGGGTGTACATTAAACCTGACAAACAGACATCCTGAACCGACTCAACTCGAATTATCTTAGCGAAAAGAGGAGAGAGAGAAACAAAGGGAAGAGAGAGAGAAAGGAAAACGCCAAGTAAATGCTCTGATATCAAATGATAAGCACCAACCATTACTCTAAAGGTTCTTCTAGGATCCTTGCAAAATTTCACAAATAAAGCTAACTTAACAAAGTAAAGATATTTCACCTCTAGAGCCGGCCAAAGAACGTCGACCAAATGCTCTGATACCAAATGATAAACATCGACTAGCCTTTGAAACCTCTTGAATCTTCTTTACATTACTTCTTGTAATCGATCCTTCTAATACATGCAAAGCATCAGTAGTTGAATTCATATCATTTCTCGTCTTAAGCTTTCATATTATCTAACAATTTCTAAATGGTTGTGGCAATCAAAACCAACACAAGCTTAAAATCGGTGTCCTTGGAAAATTTGCAAGAGGTCACCCAAATATAACTGTTTTAAGCACAACATGCTTAAACTTAGACTTTCCATGATTGAGCCACCAAAATAAAAGATATACCTTGCTAATATAGATAATAACTCTCAATTCTTTAGAGTCTTTCTTAGTCGTACACTTTATTAGTATAGGTAGTAACTCTCAATTCTATTCTTTATTAGTATAGGTAGTAACTCTCAATTCTATTAAGTCTTTCTTAGCCATCTTATTCTCAGGATCACTCTCACTCTCATTCTGATATGATCCCAGTTCATTCATCTACCCGATTACTCACAAGCATGAAAGGAAGAGCAAGAAAATCATACCACGAACAGCAAGAAAATCGAATTCCCAGAAGCATGAAATGAAGAGCAACAAATGAAAAACAACTGCCCTTTGTTCAGTCCAACACGTGGGAAGAAGCGCATGCTGTGAGGGCAGAAAAAAAAAAAGTCGTCAAATAAATAATTTGATCTGACAAACAGTCTGTTGAAAACAAAAATACAAGACTTTCACAATTTACACCTAAACAAATAGAACTTGAAAGATCATTTTGATACAGGAGGACTAGATTATTTAAGTCAATTTCCTGCCCCAGATCAAAAACACAGTTTCACTTAGCCCCTAAGGTTGGGAACTGCCCAGGGTCCTCGATGGATGGGGTTGCAACATTGATTGTCGAGTTGCCACTGTATCCTCCTCCTCCTCCTCCTCCTCCCCTTGAACCTCGGCCACGGCCCCTTCCCCGGCCACCAGGGGCATAGTGTCGCTCCCCTTCCGCAGGCTTCAAGAACTCATTAATGCTCAAAGACTAAAAGCACCAAAATAGAATAAATATCAGTAATTTAAACCTTTTACAAGGTCTATTTCCAATTTGCATAGACCCATTTCCTACAACTACCAAAATGTATAATGTACAATTAACACAGAAATATATTTCCAAAGACGTGGAGAAAACATTTCAGAGTTGTGAAGGGAAAAGCAGAATTTGGTGTTTTTTCTGTAGACGTTCGTAAATGGCCAAAAGAATGTTCCAGCGAAAGTAAAATAAATCACCTCTACTCTGAAGGGACCGATTAGAAGTTAGAACCACAGCCTTGTGCATAATATATTTGTTAGAAATATAGAGTAATCAAACTAAAGATTGATTGATTTCAATATAAAGTTGGTATGTTTCCCTGATGAAGATGAAATTGTAAAAGACAAAAAAAAAACAAAAAAAAAAAAGATCTTTAAAGCTCAATTGTATAACGTACTTATTTTCCTCTGATAATTGTTCTCTAAAATTATGAAAAGCAAAGTTATATTCGAGTTCCCCTATCACACGATCATAGCTCAAGAGTTATGTCGTGTGTAACTCCTAGTCAATACAAATCTCCACCCATAATGTTCTAAAATAAAGTAAGTTAGTTGAATTAGATTCAATTAATTACTAAATGTAATAAAGATCCAATAAAGAGCATCCTAGTAAAGCATTTTGACAGATAGATCCAGTAAAGAGCAACCTAGTAAAGAACATCTAATTACTAAATCTACTTATTCTTTAGTGTTAGATAGATCCAACAAAGAGCATCCTAGTAAAAAGAAAAATTCATGGCTGAACATCAACGTCAAATTGTGAGGTTAGCCTATGATGAACACAAGGCATACTCCCCTACGCATGCACTTTTGAGATGTAAACGGGCTTATGTCCAACTGCGAAATTGACATCACAGAAAAATTTAAATAGTACTGTTGGCTGGAGATGGGTTTGTGTTTAATGGGAAGAGTGCTGAAAAGACAAATATAATTGTCACAATCTGGCACCTTTTTTTACAAGAAAAAAGACTCAAACTTTATGCCTAAAAAGTAAAAGATCCAAAAGACAGCCATAATTTTGTCCTCAGCTTTGTCCTCGCAAGAAGAAGTGTTTGTGGTGAAGACAAACAACAAAGCTAAAATGTCAGTTCTCACTATCTCCTTTTTAAACTTTCCTTTCCTTGTTCACTGTTTTATGTACCTCTTTTTCTTTGTTTATTGTTTAAATCATCTAAACATGTTTAGAAGAAAAACAGGCTTGTAGGTTCTAGAGTAGCGTTATTTTTCCATCTACTGGGGACAAGGCAAAAATTTTTGTTTGCCATCTTTATTTCTCCGTTTCAAGGATGCCCTTCGATTATTAACTCATGAAAACTAAGGTATAGTGATGGACGGCTGAGATTTTCCCTTTTTCTTGTAATATATTTCTTTGCATAGGACTTCTTATAAAATATTGTTATTATATAACTTCAATATTATCAAGTTCAAAATGAAACTTGCATCTCATCTCACTTCAAAACTTGCAACTTGCCTCCCTATGAAACATGTAATGGCCTATGATTTTTAAGACTGCCCTATGATTTTTAAGATTTTGCCGTACATTTAACTGGAGTAACATTTAATGGCCAAGAAATCTTCTAAGATGAGGTAGCAATACCTTCTTTGTTCTCTCCTCTTTCTCGGCAATTTCTTTTCGCTTATCCTTCTCAGATCCCTACAAGTGGAATAACAAACGAAGATGATACAGCCAAGTCCAACTTTGTAGAACCAAGAAGACAAGGTTCATCAGATCTACAGATAATAAACTTCGAAAGAGCACCAAGTAGGAGTACCAATTTAATAAATATGTCGTTGTTCTCCTTCTTGCATGAAAGTTGTTGCATGGATGCAAATTCTTTAGGATCTACCTTCCTTTCCTCAGTTTTTAGTGTCAGAAGAGCCTTCCTTTTCTCCTCAAGCAACTTTTCATACTCCTCCAGAGTCATTTCCTGCATCAAGAAAAAAGCATAAATTAGATTCAAAATCAAGTCATACATTACAACAGAGTTCAGAATCCAAGCCTACCAAGATCATTTGCAACTCTTACATGTATCAATTTTATGAAACTAAAAGTACAGTAATAAAGCCTATTCAATTTGATATGCAAGCAAAAATACAAGTGTCTCTTCAATCACAAGAAAATAAAGGACAAATGAAATAGTAGGGTCAAATTCAAGGGAAACGTACTAAAAAACTGAACATACTAACCTTGTCTTCTGGTTCTGTTTCCTCTGGTTCTTTAGCAGAGTTCTCTGCGTTGACATCTCCGGTATCATCCTCTTGAACAGGCTTCTCATCACCCATGTTCCTTTCCGTTTCATTAACAGCTTCCTCAGCAGCCCTAGACATAAGACAATAAGCTTAAGGTACAACTCGTTGTCGAGGAGAGAAAAATAACCCCATTGACATACACGAGATAATAAGATAAGCATAAGAATCCAACCCCCCTCCCAAGGTATACACATGTACTTACTCAGCAAATTCTTCAGTTGGCCTTCCCCAATTACCACGACCAGATCCTTCACGTTTAAATTCATTTCTAGGCATAGAATCCAGACGAAGGCATCAAAAAAGTGTAGAATCTACAGCAGGGGTGTGTAAAATTAACTTTTAAAGAACAGACTCTTACCCATGGCCAGTTCCACTGTGGCGCTCGAATACTCTACGAGGGCGTTCCCCATCAGTAGCCTCTCCATTATTGAAACCACCACGACGGCCACCACGGCCACGAGGCCCAGCATGTCCACGCCTTTCAGTTGTCTTTCCCGTCTCTCCATCTTCAGCTGCACTGCTGCTCTCATTATTGAAAGAGCCACGATTGAAGCCAGCGCCTTCACGGCCTCGCCCATAACCACGTCCTCCACCTCGTCCACTGCCACGACCTCCACGACTGCTTTCATTCCTTGCTTCTCTTACTACTCATAGTAAGAAAAATACTATCTCAATCACTATGTATAATTCATACCAATGGAAACTCATAAGCAGTTCATAGATAGAAAAGTAGTACGTTGATAAATTTTAAATCCAACAGGATGAATAAACCGCAAAAATAGCCCAAAATTAGTAACTAATCACAAGTTGTTCAACTTGCAAATCAATCACCCAAAAGCATTGGGAAAAAAATATCTATATTCGAAATTAAACCAGAAATTTAGAAACGAAGCATCTCACCAGCCTGTGCAGGAGGTAGAGGCTTTAAAGGAAGACTAGCAGCCTTGTTCTGCTGAGCACCCAAAGCCGCCGGTTTGGTCTGTGCAGGACCTTTCTTAGGCGGCGGCGCCGCCACCACCTTCTTAGCCGCAATTAGCTGCGACGGGTCCTCGGCGTCATCGTCTCCCAACAAATCAAATGGATTAACGGTCGCCATTTCCAAACTAAATCGAAACCAAATACCCCAAAAAAAAAAAAAAAAAGTCTCAAAAACAGGGAATTCCACTCGAACAAAGGCGACCAGAAGACCCTATCTTAATAAGAGCGCGCCATGAATCAAAGAAACGTAAGAACAAGGGATCTGTAGAAAAGCAAGAGAATTGGATAGAGGAAAAGGAAAAACCCTAGCCGCAAAAAAAGAGTAACCGATTGACCTAAATTCTTCCATTTATTCGCGTCATCCGAACTTATTTGGTAATTTTACAAATTTACTCCTGCCATTTTGACAGCGAGAATCATTCTTTTGTCTTGGCATAAATTTGTTGATGTCTATAGATATTGTTTTAATCTTGGCAAAAATAATAATTAAAAAAAAGAAATCAAATTATAAATTATTAATATTACATTCATATTTAGTTAATATTTTTTTATGATGATCTTGTATATCAATATTAGATCCATAAATATATATAAAAATGCAATGCTACATTAATCACAATAATACAAAAACATTCTTTATTTTCCCTCTTAGAACAAGAACGAGATAAATTTATCCTAAATAACTCGCTCATTCGATTAGAGAGGAAAACGACCGAAACATTCGCCCAAACAGAGGCGTATTAAAACCTTAAGAGAAAGCCAAACAAAGAAAGTCCAAAAAAGACAAGGGAAGGAAGCTCGGAAGTTTCTAATCGAAGAGATAGTATCAATCGATGCAACACAAAGAGAGTTTTATCATGCATAATAAGAGTTGTATCGAGTTGTATCGATCGATCCAACAACAGCGGTGTTCCACATGATAATTTCCAATTACCTGAAGCATGAAGCATGAAGGGGCAGATGAAAAACAACTGCTCCACTCAGTCCAACACAATTGGGAAACAAACGGTATACCAGCGGGGCTAAAAGAAAAGGTCATAAATAGTTTGTTCTAAGCACAGTCTGAAACAAAAGTTGGAAACATACAACGCAAAAACACAGGACTGACAATTTACATTTTTTTCTTTTTTTTTTTTTTTATCATTTAGGAGAGACTATATTATTGAAGTCAATTTGCTGCCCCAGATCAAAAACACAGTTTCAAGGGAAAATTTTATTGAGAAGTTCACTTCGCACCTAAGGTAGGGAACTGCCCAGGGTCCTCAATGGATGGGGCTGGAACGTTGCTGATCGAGTTGCCACTGTATCCTCCCCTTGAACCACGGCCACCACGACCCCTTCCCCGGCCACCTGAGCCGTAGTGTCTCTCACCTTCCGCTGGCTTCAAGAACTCATTGATGCTCAAAGACTATAAACACCAATACAAAAGAAGTATTCAGTGATTTGAACCTTTTACATGATCTATGAACATATTTTCAGGAATTTGAAAAAACCAACATGCCCAATTTGGAGAAAACATTTCAAAGTTATACAAGGAAAAGCAGAATTTGGTGTTTTGTTCATGTGCACCAACTAACGTAAATGGCCAAAAGAATGTTCCAGGGAAAGCAAAATAAATCACCTCTACTCTAATGGGCCCAATTAGAAGTTAAAACAACCACAGATTAGTGCGAAATGTATTTGGAAGTAAATTCTATCACCTGAAGTACATAGAACTAAATTCATTTTTTTAGAAATCACAGTGCATAGCTCAAGAGTTAAAGTCAATTCATCTCTGCCTCCTCTAAGAGGCCGTCAATCCAAACCTCTACCCCACATGTGGTATAATTCTGAAAAAAAGGTAATTCAGCTAAATTCTAGAATCAATCTGATTTCTTAATGTAGGTTCCGAATAGACCAAAGAACATCCTGGTAAAGTATTTTGTACTGGCTGGACAACAATGGTTTCAAAATATAAGCTTGGAGCAAAGCAAGTTGTGAGGATGGCATATGTTGAACAAGAGGCATTCTCCTCTATGCTAGTAAAGTATTTTGTACTGGCTGGACAACAATGGTTTCAAAATATAAGCTTGGAGGAAAGCAAGTTGTGAGGATGGCATATGTTGAACAAGAGCCATTCTCCTCTATGCTTACTCTATTGAGTCGTAAAAGTCGCATGCTTCTCAGCATAATCGACTTTACAGAAAAATTAAAAATAGTGCTGGTGTAGCCGATGGATTGTGTTAAGTGGGACGAGAGCAGAAAAGACAAATATTCATAATCAACAAACAATCTAGCATGTTATTGTAAGAAAAAACCCAGTACTTTCTGCCTAAGTAGAAGGACACTAAAAGACGGGCCGAAAAAATTTGTAATTATAAACTCATGGAAGTTAATGCATATTGATGGACAATTGAGAACTTTACATATTTATGATATATTTCGTTAAATAGGAATTTTTTTATATTATTGTTATTTTATTAATTTTGAAGTTCAAAACTAGTCTTGAGCCGCAATATCGCCTCAAGACTTGCAACTAGCCTCTATATAGAAAAAAGAGCTCATGGCTGCCCTAAGACATGAAATTCTGCTAGACATCAAACCTGAGTAAACAATTTAATTGGCAAGGAAACTTCTAAGAAGATGAGGGTAATAATACCTTCTTAGTTCTCTCTTCTTTATCTGCAATCTCTTTTCGCTTATCCTTCTCAGATCCCTACAAGTGAAACAACATATGAAGATGAAATGGCAAAGTTCATATTTGAACTACCAAGAAGCCAAGGGTCATCAGATCCATAGATAATTAACCAAAAAGACAAAGTAGGTGTACCAATTTAATAAATATGTCGTTGTTCTCCTTCTTGCATGAAAGTTGTTGCATGGATGCAAATTCTTTTGGATCCACCTTCCTTTCCTCAGTTTTTAGTGCCAGAAGGGCCTTCCTTTTCTCTTCAAGCAACTTTTCGTACTCCTCCAGAGTCATTTCCTGCATCAGGAAAAAAGGGGTAAATTAGATTCAAAATCAAGTCAACCAGTACAATGGAGTTCAGAATCCAAGCCCACCAAGCTCGTTTGAGATTCTTACATGTATCAATTTTATGATACTAAAAGTAAAATAATAAAGCCTACTCAATTTGACGTGCATGCAAAATACAAGTTGCTCTTCAATCACAAGAAAATAAAGGACAAATGAAATAGTTCAATCCAAACTTAAGAGAAATGTACTAAAAACTGAACATACTAACCTTGTCTTCTGGTTCTGTTTCCTCCGGTTCTTTAGCAGCGTTCTCTGTGTTGACTCCTTCAGCATTATCCTCTTGAACAGGCTTCTCATCACCCGTGTTCTTTTCCATTTCATTAACAGCTTCCTCCACAGTCCTAGATATAAGACATTAATCTTAAGGTACAACTAATTTTCGAGGGAAAAATAACCCTATCATCATAAGAGATAATAAGACAAGCATAAAAATCCACACACACCCAGGTATACACAGGTACTTACTCAGCAAATTCTTCAGTTGGCCTTCCCCAATTACCACGACCAGATCCTTCACGTTTAAATTCATTTCTAGGCATAGAATCCGGACGAAAGCATCAAAAAAGTGTAGAATCTACAGCAGGGGTGTGTAATATGAACTTTTAAAGAATAGACGCTTACCCATGGCCAGTTCCACTGTGGCGCTCAAATACTCTACGAGGGCGCTCCCCATCAGCAGCCTCTCCATTATTGAAACCACCACGACGGCCACCACGACCACGTGGACCAGCATACCCACGCCTTTCGGTTGTCTTTCCTGTCTCTCCATCTTCAGCTGCACTGATGTTCTCATTATTGAAAGAACCACGAATGAAGCCACTGCCTTCACGGCCTCGCCCATAACCACGCCCTACACCTCGCCCACTGCCTCGACCTCCACGACCGCCTTCATTCCTTGCTTCTCTTACTACTCATAGAAAGAAAAAATTCATCTCGATCACTCAATGTATAACACCGATGAAAACTCATAAGATGTAGATAGCTAAAGCAATAGTTGATTGGTAAATTTGAATCCAATAGGATGACAAAAGGATAGAAACGAAAGAATAACATAAGAAAATTGATTGCAGAGTTCTAAGTCCCCGCAAAAGAACCCAAATCAATAAGGAATCACATGTTCAATTGGATAATGTTTAACTTGTAAACAATATCAATAAATTCAATAATTTATAATCACCATGGACAAAAACAATATATTATAATAGAAAACTAAAGTTTATTATAAATCCTTACATTTAAATAGAAGCTATGTAAACTAGTTTATTTAATCACAAATGCATTGTCGATATCAGCTTTCTTCCAAAGAAAGTATTTTACTTTCTCTTCTATAATGTCCCAATCATAGTAGCTAAACAAACAACTCATTGGGTATTATCCAAATTACAAACAAACTTAAACTCCAATACACAACATAACTAAATCGGTTGCACCCTACAAATCTTTTGAAGAACAAGGTAATTATGATAATTTCACCAAATTAAATAGCGTTATCACCCTTCACTATCGCGTAGTCTCAGAGAAGAACGCCAGACAGAAGGAGACGAAACAACAACCAATATCAGATAACGTAAAATCAATCAACCAAAATCTAAAAGAAAAAGAAAAGAAAAAAATCCATATTCGGTATCGAACCATAAATTTAGCAACGAAGAATCTCACCAGCCTGTGCAGGAGGAAGAGGCTTTGAAGGAAGACTAGCAGGCTTGTTCTGCTGAGCCCCCAAAGCCGCCAGTTTGTTCTGGGCAGGACCTTTCTTCGGCGCCGGCGACGTCACTGCCGCCACCTTCTTAGCCGCAATTAGCTGCGACGGATCCTCGGCGTCATCATCTCCCAACAAATCAAATGGATTAACGGTCGCCATTTCCAAACTATATCGAAAACAAATACCCCAAAAAAGACCTCAAAAACAGGAAATTCCACTCGTAGAAAGGCGACCAGAAAACCCTATCTTAACAAGAGCTCCATGAATCTAAGCAATGAAAGAACAAGGAATCTGTAGAACAAGAAACAGAGGAGTCAGATAGAGGAAAACGAAAAACCCTAGCCGCAATGGTCGAGTGAGTGACTAATGGGAGTAGACGCAAAATATCCACGACTGACCTAAATTCCTCTTTTTTTTTTATATTTTCTTTTATAAAATTTCCAAAAATAAAATAAAACAAAATAATAAAAAAAAAAAAAAAAAAAACTTTATGTAATTTAAATGTTCAACTCACATGTATTATCAGAATGTTCTCGAGATAAATTTATAAATTTATTTATATTAATTAAATTTTAAAATTAGGCTAATTTCGTTTTTTTGGTTTAAAAAGAAACCAAAATATTATTTTATTATTTTATTACATTTAAATTATTTAAAATAAGGGGAAAATGTCTTATTTTTATTTATTTTTGTCTTTTATGTTGAATCTAAGTTTGTTATGGTCGACATTATTGTCTCGGTTGTTTTTACTAATTCAATCAATGTCGTTATATCTTTCAACTTCAACACGTTTTTGGTTTAAAAATAGACATGCTCGACGACAAAAGGGTTATCGAACTATGGCTTCTCGACATCTACACGAGCAGTACCGATTCCTAAGAGACCTCTTCAGAGGGGGTCCTTAACCACAATCCTCCTTCGCCCCCTCATGGACGATAGTGGGACCTTGGCTTCCGCAGCGAGAGGCATCTCATCGTCCATGATTGTGGGTGGATGTTGTGCCGGCGATGGAATTTGCTCAACCCTCAGGTGGCAGGGCAACCATGTCCTTTAAGGAACGTTGAACTATCAATTTTTATTCGAGTTTGAAATTTTGGTACACGATATTTGTTCATCTATTCTAATCTTCCTTTCGATGACACTCGACATCTAGTTAAATAGTACAATTCTTTGTTTCTAATCCTTGATATGATTACTTTTACGACACTCGACTAAGGTACAAGTTGCAAGGTACAGTAGCCGGGCTTTCCTGATTACTTTATCCCGTGCAAATCGTTTGCCTATAATTGTTCAATACACTTAAAATTAATCGTACAGAACCGTTTTTACCCGTCACATATGAATTGTAACAACTTCTATACATTTCGTACAAAGATCGAGTACGAGAAACGAAGAAAGGAAAAAAGTTTGCTTGTCCTTTGTAATAAAGAGAGACACAAAAGAAGGCATGTTCCCTTAAAGTTATATGCATGAAAATGTAAGCTTGAAACATGGGAGAGGGGGGAGGGGACAAGGGCCATCATGCTTGCATTCTCCGAACCATAGCTAGGTTAGACGAGACACATGTCCATAAATATGAGGTTAGATTCATCGATATATAACATAATTGTCTATATAAGTATGTATCAGGAAGTGACAAAACTTCATGCATGCATGTCTTAGGTTCACATCCGAGACAGCAAAGCAATCATCATATCATTCTTTCCGGCTATTACTTCAAGAAATTTTAGCTACCTTGTCGTTTACCGAGAGTTCCATTCAAAACTCGTAGCCAATGAAGAAACCCTAATTTCATCTCAAATATGTAGTTTGTTGGATCAGCGGGGTTGTAATTTCATACATGTTTCACATGAATTCAAATTATAGTAAAAGAATTTTCATTCAACGACAACATAAACGATGATCTGAAACGACGTGCAAATTTTGAAAGCTATATGTTTGGTGTATTTTCCATTCATGAAGCTATACAAAAGAAAAATCATTATCGACCACAAGAAATTCAAATATATCGAGCGTTGAATCTAAGGACGTTGAAGAACAAGACCCATAAATTCAATCTCAAAAGGCCGACTCAAGTGTAAAAATCGCTTTACTGTGTTAATCGAAACGCACAAAAGAACAAGACCCACGTAAGAAATTCGAATATTTCGACCATCAAAGCGTAGATTTCGAGCTTTCAAACCGTTGAACGAGACGAAGATAAGTCTTTAGATCATGATTCATTCCCATGTTGATTATTCCAAGAAGATTGGAGGAGTTCTTGTTGCACAATTTCAGCTCCTTCCCCACTTCCGAGTACAACCATTGAGACGGCACGTTCTCGATGCACTGTCGAGCCCACCACGGCAGTGCTTCCATGCCATCGTCAGCCACAAAGCCTGGCACCTTCGTCACGACATCCCCCGAGTTGACAATGCGCAGAACCTTTGTTCCTTGTTCCTCAAGGCTCCTTCGGAAGTCTTTGTTACCTACGCGAGGGCCGCCAAACGACACGACCGTGAGAAGTGGCACCCGTTGTCGAAATGTGACATTGATGTCGTATGCCGTCAATGTTGCTACGGCGGCGCCAAGGCTATGGCCTGTTATGGTGATACTCAATTGCTCACCAGCATAGGCCTTTAGTAATCTACGAACTTCTTCACGTATCGTTTGCTTCAAACTCGGCAACCTCGCTATCCTCGAAGAATACAAGCTCAGAAACCCGGTTTCTACCATCGGTCTTGACACAACTCGATTTGTACTGAATTCGTTATTAGGTAATTCTGTTAGAGTGGCGCGTAAATTCTCGAGCCACTCTAAACAAGTGGCAGTTCCTCTATAAGCGATCACAATCTCTCTACGTCCGAGACGAGATATTTCTTTTTTATCTTCACATACTGCCACGTAACCAATCCAACTCGATCGAGTTGCGATCGAGTTGGCAGCCTTTTCAACCCAATGTGGTAAACCTATACTCGTTGTGGCTCGTAAATACTTGGTGAGACGATATCCAGTCTCGCTTAATCCGGATTGGTTTAGTAATGAAGATTTAGAATGACGAGATGTTGCGTAAAATGGTGAAGTGATGTCAAATTCAAAGGAGTTATAGGCTGCTTCAATGAACCGACCGTATCGGAGGATTTCCTTTCGGAGATGGTCGTCGAGTGGATCGAGCAAACCGTCCCAATTCTGAATGCCTTGATACTCGGTCCATTTTCGACCGACGTTGTTCGTGGTGGAGTGCATAGCCTTGACACGACATTTTGTTTTAGTTGATCGAACGGGGAGGTGAGGACGTACGAAGCCGAGGGAGATAGAGATGGAGGTTCTCATTGCTAGTTGGAAGTGAAGGAAGGAGTGAAGAAGAAACCCTTTGTTTATAGAATGTTGAAAAGGAGAGCAATAAAGAAGAATTGAATCTCATGATTTGGTTTGGTTGAGGAAGAAAAGAGTGAAGCATACAAGAATTTAGGGTTTTGTTGTTGCTTTTGGTGAACCCGAGAGGTCGTTTTCATAACGTACCTAAATTGTACCTCTCCCTACTGTAACGTCCCGAAAATTTTGGCAACGTTGCAAGTAACTACAATAACTACTCGTTTACTTAACATCTGACACTCGTTTACAGGCCCTTGTCCGTATATGGCCACGTGTCCAAACCATCCTCAACCTTCATATATCAACGCCATGTAACTATTGTATTGCTCGTTTACTCATGCATGTCCTTAGGTAGCTATATGACGACATTTTTTTATCAAACAATTATTTTATACTCAAAATTAGGTCAAAATCTTTTATATCTAGAACTATTAAGGTCGCCTCGACACTGACACTCGACAAACTTTTACTTTTTAACACTACCCAACACCGTCGATCCTTTGTCGGCGTTGCATTAATTGCTCGCCCATGTCTTCCTTTTGCCTCCCTCGTGGTGTCGTGCCCTCCTAGCCAAGTTTGGTTCAATCATCCTTGCTAGCCAACGAAGATCTTCTCAGATCGGTAGAAAAGAACGTCGTCGTACATACGTGTGTGTTGAACGAGAGAGGACACAGACTAGCAGGAAGAAAGAAAAAGAGAGACAAAAGAAAGCATGTTCCTTAAAAGTTAACAAAAAGGAAATATATTGAGCTGAAACATGGGAGATGGATAAGGGGGGGACGCCGCCTTAATGCATGAAAATCCCACAGAACATAAACATTGCCTGTTGGTGGCAGGCTAAGGTTGCTAGTGCCACCTTATCCACTGTCTGTTTTTTGCTCGCCCACTTCATCCACCCTCATCCAACCCTTTTGGTTTTGTATCGGATGGTTATTAGGAGTAGACATGTTTTTCGATCTACATCCAGTTATTAAAACACAACCAAATCATAATGTTCTCAATGTCACGAGTCCTAGTCATTGTGCACCCGTTCATTTTTTGGCTTAGTTTGCGCGATTTTTAGTATGTATGTATGTATCGTCTCTCTTATGTCAATATCTGCCATAAACGGGTCAAGCTATACGTAAGATTCCACATCGGTTTGAGAGAGGAACGAAACACTTCTCATAAGGGTATAGAAACCTCTCCCTAGCATACGTGTTAAAAACCGTGAGGCTAATGGTGATACGTAACGAGCCAAAGCGGACAATATCTCATGTACGACTCAATATTTTCCAACTGTTCTTGACCATTCATAGAATGTAATCGTTGGTGTTTTACGAGAATTTTACATAGATCTCCTCGAGATAAATAGTTTTTTTTTTTTTTGTGCAATTCCAAATGTGAAGCAAGTTTCCGTATTTTATTGGTGTCATCTGTGTTTATACCGTTCCTCGTGGATTAGATCCCGACCTGTTATTTGCCTTTCCATTTTTTCATTACAAATAACATTAAAAGTGGAGCATCCGAACCTCCCTTTGATCAAAGATATATCCCTTAACGAATCGAATTTAGATGAATAAAAAAAACCAAACATAACATAAAAACTTAGAAAACCTATAACATTCTTGTTTATATTAAAGTGACGTAGCCCGATGAAGAACAATTTTGAGACCAAATCGAGTGATATATCTATATCTATATCTATATCTATATATATATCTCGAACCGAGTGGAAGTAAACTAAAGTAGATGGAGAATTGGAATAGGAGAGTTGAGTTGAAAGGAATGGATGAAGTCCGAGTGAGACAAGTTTAGAGGAGGCAAAGAGAAATGGCTATAAGTGGAGCTTCCTCGTCTTATCTGCTCCATGCTGAGTAGAGCTGACACCGTGTTCCTCAATATTCCTTCACCGCCAGCTGAGATCGCCTTGCCTTTCTTCATGTCTTTCTCCGCTTCTCGTCTAACTGGAAAAATCGCGTCGATGCTACTCTCGCACTCTTTGATCATCTTCGAGATCGAGTCGGTTTTGTAGAAAGGTTGTTCGAGTATCTTTTCGATGAACGATACCCTTAGTAATCCCCCCGTTCGTTTGTCGTACTTCTTCAAGATCTTCCCCAACCCTGCACGAATACGTTCAGGTTTGACTAAATTCTAACGTTCTTGAACCATAAGAAGCATAACCGCTCGATATCGAATGAGGTAAAGTTACGTACCTATGTAATTGACATTGCTATAGTTGACTAGAAGCACCATTTCACCATGCAAATTCACAATATCTTCTCTAATATTCCCGATTTCTACTACGTTGTGATATTCTCTTCCACTTCCATCTCGACCCCAACTTTTCAAAACCCTATCTATTCTCTCTCTCAATTCCTGCATATCGAACAACGATATTCCGTCACATGGTTCGTCTCATCGATCAAAATCTTCGATATTTGAGGTTCGGTTTCTAAATTTGTAGCTCAAAAGAAAAACGTCTTATTTTTCCTAATCAATTTGTTTTAACGAACCTCTCGAGCTTATAAGCTATAAGACGTTTTTTAAGTTCCGAGGTATATTTATTTTTTCATTAATATTAATAATAATTAAAAAATAGATTACAATTGCCCACTTTGTAATTAATATTGAAAATTAAAATGTCACTTTTTTATGTGGGACCCAACGAGGGGACTTAGTCAATATTGGGCAACACAGTAAAATAATAATTAAATAAAAAAATCTTCAATTTTAGGTGACAGGTGGGTGAGGATAATACATCTTCCAACCTGTTCCCCGAAAATTAATTTAAGTTGGATTTATTGTTATTTTTTTTTTAAAGAATTTATTTATGATACAATTATATATACTTATTTTAATTTTATTTTATTATGTAGTTTAATTATTTATTTATTTTTAACTACTTCTAAAAATAAAATTTAAAATGTAATTTTAAAAAATATATATATTGAAATTGAAGGATAAAATCTTAATTTAAGGCTTAAAAATAAATAAATAAAATTTTATTTACTTATTACAAGAATTATAATAAATAATAAAAAGCAACTCGAATTAACCCACCCAAATAACCTAATTCAATCCATAAACGCTCGTAAATATATTTGGTTATTTATTTTTATTAAAATAAATATGTAATATTTGTAAACTATTATTTTTTTAAAATCCCAATATTATATTTTTACTTGGGATAAAAATAGTTTTTTTTTTTTTTTGTCTTTTTTTTTAGTGACCACTTTTGACTTAAAAAAATTTAATCACCTAATAATAAAGAACAATTTAAAATATATTAAAATTAAGCATTAAACTTATATATAATTGGGTACTTTTAAAATATAACACAAAAAAACATGAACGTTCAATACAAAAATTCAACGAACACTAACCCGATGTCGGATCACAAAATCCTCCTCCTGCTCCATGAAAAAGGAATTGAACTTATCAATCTCGGAGTTCAACAAGCAAACAAACTCGACTTCAGCATCGGTATCAGCATTAGCATCAATGCTTCTCGAGATCACGCGAACGAGTTTCTTTAGGTCCTTGTATAAAAGGAATTTGTCCCTCCAATCGGGCAATGTGTCCTCAATTTGTTGCTTGAGGCGCTTCCCGAACTTCATCGGATCGTGTTTTCGTTAGGAGGCAATGAGAGGAGGAAGAGGAAGAATGAGGAAAGGAGGCTTATAAAGAAAAGGGGAATGAAGAGAATATTAGGAGTATATGCTTGGCGTGATGAAATGATTGTTAGGGGAAAATTTAAATTAAAAAATAAATTTATTGAAGTAAAAAAAAAAAAAAAAACATATTCGATTGGTTTATTACGTTTTTTTTTTTTAAAAATTAAATAGGACTGAGGCTAATTGATGTCCTGAGGGATTACACTAACTTCACATGCGTGTCATTTTTGCCTCGTTCTCATTGGTGCCGTACAATCTCAACGTCCAATCATATTCCGCATTTATTTTTTTCCATTCTAATATTTTTACGCGTTTTTTTTTTGTTATAATTTGTTTTTAATAAAATAAAAATGAAAACTTGATAAAGTAGGGCCCACACTACTTATAAACTTTTAACATATATATATATATATATATATATATATATATTTGCGGATTGAAACGTTAATATTTTGTATTTTTTGACAATAAAAAAAAGAGAAAGCAAAATAAAATGTGAGCATTCCTCTCTTTATCGATCGAGCTACTTCGCTCCTGTGTGTTCTCGTAAAAGACTAAGTCGGTCATTGGCTAAGATCCGTTCTTGCTCGTGACGTGTAACTTTAAAATGAATGATTTCTACGTACTCTTACAAAATTTTAAGTTAGTCATGGACTAAATTGTTATAAAAAGGAGGTGAATTTGTAACTTTTTACTCGAGGATATAATAAAAATGTAGAGGAAAAGGAAGATTCTCGAGAATCTCCTTGTAAACCCCAATTATCGTCGATAATCAAAATAATAAAATATATTTAAAAAAGAATGAAAAAATATTACAAGGGGTGACTTTGACTAAACAATCTTTTTAAAAATAAAAAACATGGGAATATAATTCCTCATATTGTTCCTAATTTTGGACCCCTAGTCGTAGGATATGAATTGGATATGCTTTGAACTTAAAACATTTGTGGGCCCCCACCTTCCTTTCATTTCTGGCCGTTGGATTGGTTTCATCTCCACTCACCATTTTCAGGATATTCTTTTCTTGGATTCTTCCCCCATTAATTATTTTCTTTATTATTATTATTATTATTATTATTTTATTTTTTGATTAAGCATATGCTCTACCATTGCTCAATTTTTTTTTTTCAATTTAGTGTTCATAAAGTTTCCATTAAATTTAAATATTTAAATATTAAAATATTAAAATTCGCTATTAATAATATATTTATTATGTCAATTAGTTTTAATATTAATGGACAAAAAAAAAAAAAAAAAAATCATATAATTCAAAAAATGGATAACTTAGAATTTTTTTTTTTCGATTTAAAAATGTATAACGAAGAGAGGTCAACTAGAGTGGAAATCGGAGGACGAGCCGAGTGTCACAATCGCACTTTTAATGGCAGTAGACTTGCGATTGTGCGGCACTCACTTTCCAACGACAAGTGAGCTAAGCCAATTCGTTCTTGCGTCACCTACGATCAAGCGACGTATGCTCGAGCCTCTGGCCTCGGTTTTAAGAAAAAGTTTTTAGAAAGCGAGGGCAGAGAGAGATTTTCGAAAGAGACGTTATATAAGCAAGCAAGAGAGAAATAACAACAGCTTACCGTATATAACCTTGGGTAGGGAGAAGTTAACAACTGGTCGTATCCCCCTATAGTAAATTCTCAGGCATTTCATGTCTGACACGCATAGACATGATATTTCTGAAACGTCATATTTTCTAGAAATAGAAAAGTAAAACACTAGAATATGAAAAGACATAAAGGGTTGGGCTTGTCATGAGCATGCGGCCATGGGCAACATGCCTTGGACGAACTTGACCGTAACACTGATAACCCATGACTAATGGAAAGAACCCGAACACAACTCATGTCTGATTTTTGTTAACAATTCTTCCTCATCTTCATCTTTACATCTTATTTTAATCTTCATACACCTGAAATTTTCCTCGTTGGAATTTGTGAGAATAAAATTTTTCGTTATATATAATTTTTTTTAGTTTTAATATAATTTCTATTAAAAAAAATCCGTAAATCTAATAGTATTAATTTTTAAAAACTTAAATTTCTGCGAATATAATCTTCGTCCTTGGTCCCGTTTAGTTAAGTGAGAGAAATTTCTCCTCCGTTGTTTAAACGAGAATTACTCCCGTGTGGACTATAAGATTGGAAACCCATGGCTCTTGAAATGCCTCTCATATGGACTCTAAGACGCTCGAACATCGAGTCTCGCAACGATGATAAATTATTCAATGAGACTGCTACAATGTGACTGTCTCTTAATAATAGTAGATTCAAAAGTATATATGTCCGTAATAATTATTGCATAAAAACCGAAACATTTTTATAATTTCTCTCTCTTACATTCAACGATTCAAAACTGTCAGTCACATCATAATGGTTTGATCGAATAATTTTTGTATACGAAATGAGTTAGGACATGCAACCCTACGACTTCGAGGTATATGAAGTCATCCACATTCTATCTTCATCGTGTATGTAACGAACTCTTCGTTCTTTGCACTGGGCGTCGTCGGTCAAAAGATTATAGCCTTTTTGAATCTGGGTACGTAAATAAGCGCTACCCATCAATTATTAATACCCAAAAGCTTCACTGTTTCGGCTTTGGATACTCGCAATCAATAATTATTAATACCCAAAAGCTTCAACGTTTTGGCTTTGGATACTCGCAATAACATCCTATTCCAAGTTCATCCAACCATACCATTGAAAAAAGAAATCAACTTTAAGAAAGGGAAAGAGAAATGAAATGATGGGTGAGTCTTACTCTTGAGGTATTTTCTTCAAACGTCATGCCATATGTCACGATTATGCTCGTCTTGTTGTCCATGACCGCATACCCGTTGCATGCCAAATCTCTTGTATTGTATCACTTTACTGCTTTCGTTCATCGCTTTCATGATGTTTAGTTCATTTTTTTTTTTTGTATTTTCTAAGTCTGCATTGATAAACTTGAAATGTCTCAAAATGTACTATAGGGAGATACGACTAGTGGTTAATTATTCATACCAAGAGTTATATGCTATTTAAACGGTTGTGTTCTCTTTCTCACTTATAGCTTAAAACATTGCTTTCAAACCATTTTTTCGAAAATCTCTCTATGAAATCCCAAGAAAATCCAAACCCAACCCATAAAAGTTAGTCCAGACACCGACCAAGGCTAACCCTATTCAGTTGGGCCAACCAAAGGAACCGAGCCGAGCCCCGTGAGTAAAAGACCAACAAGGACAACCCTTTTTAAAAAAATCTCTCTACCCAAGAGAAGTCCCAAGGAAATCTAGACCTAACCCATAAAAGTTAGCCCGACACCAACCAAGGCTGACCCTATTCAGCTAGGCCAACCCAAGTGAACCTAGTCGAGGCCCAGTGAGCAAAAGACCAACAAGGACAAGCCTAGACCTGAAATCTAAGGTTTTCGATCAACCCTATAAGACTTATCCCATCTAGATCGAGCCAAATGATTCAATTCAAAAATGGTTCACCGAGCTCTAAGAATCATACCCATAAAAGAGAAAATTAGATAAATTAACGGGAAGTCGAAAACCTATTAAATACAAAATTTGAAGTCGAAAACCTATTAAATACAAAATTTTGAAACAAAGCATAAACGAGACAAGTAGGAGAGAGAGAGAGACAGCAAAGCAAAGGGTAAGCAAGACCAATCCAGCAAATATATAATAGCAAAAGACTAAAAAAAATTCCATTTTGGGTATCACCAAAATCTCTCTTGAGGCGCTGTCGTGGTGCGTGGGAACCCACTAGCAGCTTTTTTGTCTTCTCTAATTTCCCTCTCTCGCTGTTCTTCATCGATATCATATTGTCTTTAGATATATCTTATAATGTCCCTTTCATTTCAAATATAAATACACATTATTTTGCTGTTTTGCTGTTTTTAAACAAAATTTTCATCCCAAAACAGTATTGATTTTCTCATTAATGGTGTCGCTGTTTGAGGAATCTGGGTAGTTGTCGCCGTTTGTGTATGTGGAGAAACGGGTAGTTTTTAGATTACCCTAAAAAGAAAAAAAAAATATTAAATAAAATCCTGAGAGAAAAATGGGAATCCATTGATTTGTTCTTCAAAACTTGTTCGTGTTCTTCCGGCTTCGATTTCTTCTCTGCATTTTGGGTCTCTGTTTTCTGGGAGAGAGGCGGATTTTTTGTGTTTCTTCTCTCTCCCTCTCTATATTTTGCCCTTATGTCTCAGCCGCGGCCATTTCATAGCAATAATAGCGTTGGCGGCCAATACAATGATACCACTTTCACCAAAATCTTCGTCGGAGGCTTGGCTTGGGAGACTCAGCGGCATACAATGAGAAGGTTTTTTGAGCAATTTGGTGAGATTTTGGAAGCTGTTGTTATTACTGACAAGAACACTGGCAGATCCAAGGGCTATGGATTTGTAAGTATCCCCTTTCCCCTTCCGTTTTTTCTTTGTCGAAATGGGGATTTCATTTGGTGTTCTTCTGGGTTTTTTAGGTCACATTTAAGGATCCTGATGCTGCCATTAGAGCTTGTCAAAACCCTTCCCCTGTGATCGATGGAAGAAGGGCTAATTGCAATCTTGCTTCCCTTGGTGCTCATAAGCCTCAACATGGTTCTTTATTGTTCTTTCTTTTTGTTTTCGTCTCTTAAATGGATCATATTAGTTTATGCATGCAAGGTGTTTGATATTTTGCCTCTTCCAAAACCTGTGATGACTTCCTTCAATGGAGGCCTCTGAATCTGTGTTTTTTTTGTTGTGGAGGGATGTATGAAATCTAAACAAACAAAGGAATCCATGTTTTTCAAAGATTAACCACAAAAGATTGAATAAATTTGCAGGTGGTGGTGGAAGATTTAGAGGTCCATCTGGGATTGTGACCCCTCCTGCTTATCATGTTTCTTCATCGTCTTATGTTCATCAGCCCACTTCTCAATATCCATTCCCTCTTTCAGCTTATGGGTAAGGTTGCAAGAGGAATCATTAATGCATGAACAAATCCCAGTTCCAAATTTTCCTGTGTTTTTTGATTCAATCTGTTCTTTTTGATTCTTTTGGCCTAATTTCAGCTATTCTGGATACTCACAAGACAGGATTTATCCAATGGTGCGAATGTTTTAATGTTGGTTTGTGTTTGTAATGTTCTTAGCATTGATTTGATCTGAGCTTGATCGTGTTTTGTAAGCAGAACTATTATGGTGTTTATGGTGGCCAACAATTTTCTCCTTATTACTCTGCAAACGCGATTCCGGGACCAGCTGGAATGTTTCAAAATCTCTATCCGTATTATGCTCAAAGTAGCCATGGATACGAGTTCGGAGTCCAGTATCCACATCTAATGCAGTACCCGTATCTTCCTCAGCAGCACGGTTCGACCGGTATCCTATCACTGCCTGTCTCGACCGCAACAGGAACAACCAGTGCAGGTGATTCTTGTAACCTAATCCTTGTTATCTAAAGAATGTCATTCGTTTGGAGCATGTTGGTTTTGAAAGTGAATGTAACAGGTGCAGCAACGACGACGACGACAATGGCAGTTGGAGGATCGGGGCCTTTACAAACTTCTTCTGCGGTAGCAACCGAACCGAATTCTTCCGAGGTAATCTCAACTGGATGATACAAATGCCTTGTTGTCACACGCTAACCACATCGACAAAGCTTGAATACTGAATAACAATGGCAAGTTTTAAAGTCGTGTGATTCGATAAGAAGGATGAGGAAAAGGAAAAGGAAAAGGAAAAGGAAAAGGAGAAGAAATTCACGTTCCAGCATCGTCAAGTCGTTCATGAAAACGTCGGTAACAAGCATATCCCATCTCTATCAAGTATCAACATTATTTACGTTTGGTCATCTGCCATTAGTTTGTTAGAACAATTAGCTTAAGAATTTTATTCATTCATGTATTATGCGAAAAGACGGGGAACCAAATGAAGGGTTTGGATTCTTCCCGTGTTTCGTTCTGACTGCAACAAGACGATCGTGTCGGGGAAGCACGTAGCCTCCTACGACACAGTCTTGTTTCGATATGATTAACCGTGAAGGGTTCAAAAGATTGATTTTATATCTTTTGAGCTTCACAATTCGTGGTTGGTGAAGAAGGGAGTGGGATTAGTTAGAAAAAGATATCTGTGTAATATGTTTGAGCAAAATTATTGGGTGTTCTTCTGCTGTTCTTTCACATATCATTATCAGTTGGGGTTCTTTTTGGTTATTAGGATTCTCTGGCTTACCATAATATCACCTCTTTTCCTCTTTCCAGACTGTGTATGGAATCCAAAGTCTCCTAATAATTTCATGTCTTTCTTACCTTTTGAATTTTCTTCCTTCTTTTCTGTGGGTTTCTGTCATAAAGTTGCTCAAGGCTGGCCGTAGGGAATCTATGTGCTACTATAACTATAGTAGCGGGACAACGATTGTGCGACATTTGTTCTAATTCGGTAAAGAAAGTCAGCTGTGAGAAATTCTGTAACGACCCAACCCACCGCTAGTGGATATTGTCCTCTTTGTGCTTTTCCTTTTGGGTTTTCTCTCAAGATTTTTAAAATGCCCCTTGCTAGGGGAGGTTTTCATACCCTTACTAAGAATGTTGGTTCGTTTCTCTCTCCAAATTTGAATGTTTTCTAAAACATTTTTCGCAAATGTGACTTGAGGCTTAAACATATATCGACGTTGTCCGCATGAGTGAGGTAATATATTTGAAAACGATTTGAAAAAATTGAAGAAGACAACTATAAGCAAATAAAGGAACACCGCAACTTAAATAACATACCAATCAAGGTAGGAAGAAGTGACAATTAGTCAAAGCTCGTATATTTTGGACCATTTTAGCCCTAGCGGGTGTAGATATTATTTTGGTTTTAGCCCTATCGGGTGTAGACATGATTTTGGTGAACGTTTAGCATGTAAGAGGGGTTGGAACGGGCATGCGGCCATGGCAACATGTCGTGGACAAGCATGACCAGGACCATCTGTGACCATAGACAACACGCTTTGGACAATCATGACCTAGACACTTGGGATCCTTCCAGGACCATCTGTGACCATAGACAACACGCTTTGGACAATCATGACCGTGACACTTGGGATCCTTTCGAATTCTGGAGGTCTGGAGAGACAACTTTTTTTGATATGTAAAGGTATTATTATTTTAGCTCATTTTTTTTACCTTCCAAACTTAAAAAAGAAAAAATGTTTTTTTTTTTTTTTAATTATTATTACTTGAAACAAAAACCATTTACCAAAAAATAAAAAATAAAAAATGAAAAAAAGGTAAACCCTATACTGCAATCCACACGTCAACCCATCTTTCTTCGTTCTTTATTTCTCTTTTCCTCTCTTGTATTCTTCTCTGTGTTGCCGTCGCCGACCACCGGCACGCCCCCGCCACCACTCTTTCTTTTCCGTCTCAGGAGGCTATGCTCTTAGCCAAGTTCGATCGAATAACTTTTTTTTTCAGGCGCAAGAGTTGATTTTGAGGTGAAGACAGAAAATCGCACTAAACTGGTAATTTCCGGAGCTCTGAACTTTCCTTCTGCACATAACATGTTTGTCAAAATGCCATGTCTAAAATTTGTCAAATTTCTCTTGAATTTTCGCTGCAGTTCGGTAAGATTTTGGGCACTTGGTTCAAACTTTAGCATGTTCTTGATTAAGTAGCTATGACTGTTAGGTGGCCAAGGCTTTTAACGCCCACACACCTGTCTCAGATTATTAGGAAGCAGAATAATCCTTTCACAGCTTACCAACTGTTCAATGAAGCCAAATGTAGGTATCCAAATTATCAGCACAATGGTCCTGTGTACGCCGCAATGATCAATATACTTGGAAACTCGGGCAGAATTTCCGAGATGAGGGAAGTGATAGATCAGATGAAAGTTGACTCTTGTCAGTGCAAGGATTCTATATTTTCATTTGCAATTAAAACGTATGCTAGTCATGGATTATTGGAAGAAGGTATATCTCTGTTTAAAAGCCTTGGGGGATTTAACTGTACCGATAGAACACAAACTTTCAATACCCTTTTGGAAATACTCTTGAATGAATCTCAGCTCGATGCTGCTTGTCAGCTTTTTCAGCAGAGTTCATTTGGTTGGGAAGTGAAATCCAGGACTCAGTCATTGAATTTGCTAATGCAATCTCTTTGTCAAAGAGGCCAATCTGAACTTGCTTTACATGTCTTTAAAGAAATGGATTACCAAAGTTGCTATCCTAATAGGCTGAGTTATTTGATTCTAATGAAAGGACTGTGTCAAGATGGTAAGCTTCATGAGGCCATCCATTTGTTGTATTCCATGTTCTGGAGGATTTCTCGAAGGGGTAGTGGTGGGGACATAGTAATTTACAGAACCCTTCTGTTTGCTTTGTGTGATAATGGAGAGATTGAGCAAGCTGTGGAAATACTAGGCAAGATCTTGAAGAAAGGACTGAAATCCCCTAAGCGAGCTCATTACTTGATTGACCTCAACTACTGCAGGATTAGCAAGCTCACCGTCACGGAAATCAAGTGTTTAATCAATGAAGCTTTAATCAAGGGTGGAATTCCCAGTTCAGATAGTTACTGTGCCATGGCTATCGATCTATATAACGAAAACGAGACTGATCAGGGAGATAAAGTTGTTAGCCACATGCTAGCTAAAGGCTTTTGGCCACCATCCTCAGTCTATGAGGCGAAAGCAGCTGCATTATGCAAAGAAGGAAAAGTTGATGATGCAGTGAAGGTTATTGAAGAGGAAACGGTGAAGGGAAGTTGTGTTCCAACCGTTGCGTTGTATAACATCGTTCTGAACGGTCTCTGTAGGGCGGGCAAGTCAACAGTGGCTATGGAGTTCTTAAAGAAAATGGTAAAGCAGGTTGGTCTTGTTGCAGACAAGGAAACTTATAGCACTTTAGTACATGGTCTTTGTCGTGAAAATAGATACATTGAAGCATGTAAGTTGTTGGAGGAGATGGTTATCAAATCACATTGGCCTTGTTCTAACACATTCAATACACTTATCAGAGGTCTTTGCTCGGTGGGAAAACCATATAAAGCAGTGATGTGCTTGGAAGAAATGATTAGCCAAGGCCAATTGCCTGAACTTTCTGTTTGGAATGCTTTGGTTTCATCTTTGTGTTTCAATGTGGCTGACACTGATATGTGGTCTAAGGTCTTACGACAGATACGAAGTTGTTGATGTTCTGTGCCAGAGTATGTACAGTAAGATATAAATCTCATTTTGGTACCAGATTTTTACATTGATTCAATACTTCCAAGTATTCCTAAACTTTAAAAATAATCATTTCGATCTGGATTGTTAATAATTTAGATCTGCGGTGTTTTCGCTAGACGGTCTTTGTTAGTAGTGTCATCCTCCCCATTGGCTATATGGGTAGGTTGCCCCTCGCTGCTGCGTTCTGTTAGGCTATGGATTATAGGAACAAATGTAGTTGAGTTAGATAGCAGGCGGGTTACTTGTTTCACTGTACCGAGATGTGAGGTGCAGGTGGTGATGATCATCCTGGGAGTATGTGCGGGAGCCCTTGATAGGCACTCTAGGACCTGTCAATGCTCATGAAAGTCCAAGTCAATCATCCATTCATTCAACCAAAGGTGTGGATAACGAGACCACCTTTAGAGGTATGCGCAGGAGCCCTTGATAGGTACTCTAAGACCTACCAACGCTCATGAAAACCCGAGTCAATCCTCCATTCATTCAACCAGAGGTGTAGATAACAAGGCCACCTTTACAACCTTCCCCCTCATGTCCCTATGTTGTAAGGTAGGGCAGTTCGCCTAGGTAGCTCAACTACCCCTTAGCTCGGTGCTCATGACGTGATCGTTAACAATTTAATAGAGTGATGGCTTTGAAAATAGGTAGATTCATCAGTTGATGTGAGCATGTATTGAAGCTATACTTTAAAATTTGTAGCTAGAGCTTGAAGTGCATTATTTGAAGTTTTAAAGTTTCTTATTTGTAGCATAACGGTAAGTTGAACGTATCGAGGGACGAAAAAATACGAAAGTATGTATCATATGGTATAGATATATAGAATTGAGGTCTGTTGACACATGGTAATCCACATAAAATAGAATAATCAAACCATTTTACAATGCATGTTTTATAATTGTTGCATCATAGCAGCCAAGATGAAGCCAAGAGAGGAATTTCTTAACAGAAAACAACCAAAGAATATCAGGCAATATTGTGAGTATACTAAAGGTTTATAGTTTAAGAGCAGCAATAGCTTCAGGTTTAAAGTCAACTCTAAGACCCAACACACGCCTAACCTCTGCAGGGGTAAGTCTCCAAGTCATAGGTCCTGAGTTCTCACCCCAGAAGTCTAGAATCTCTGAAACCTTCTCCAAGTTGAGAATTGTGGCCATTTGAGTGAGACGAGCGAACTTATCTCTTACAGTTCTCTGAGTCATGCTGGAAAAGTGGCTTACCAACGCCCTTGCATCTCTGTCAAGTTGAAGCCCTCCAAGCTGACTGAATCTCTTCTGCACCATAATCACTTCGAGTCTCTTAACGATGAAATCGATCACCAAATGCACAAACGAGTCGTAGTTATTGGCAGTCATTAGAGGCTGAAGCCATGCCACATTTATCTCCACACCATGGAGAAGTCTTTGGACCCATGGGTCATTCACCTCGTTATCAGCATACTCAGCTTCCGATAGTTCGTAGCTAATTGTTGCAACAGTATCCAAAACAGGACGAATCCGAGGTGTTATAGTCCCGACCAATTGTTCCAGGCCAGCATTCAAAGCTTGCTTGAAAGTGTTGCTCATGTCGCCTAATTCAGACAAGCATGATTTCACTTTTTCTCTGTCCGCAGGTGCGGGAAATACCTGGGAAAAACGGTTCCACTCCACTTGTGTTACATATGTTGGAAATAAACTACAAAATAAACAGTACAAATCTAGGCACTGGGAGAATTCATATGGAACAAAAGAACAGTAAGCCAAGTTATTCAACTGATGTAATTAATTACAGTGACGGACCAGATATGAGAGAGTAGAAAACAGTTAAGATGTCAACTCACCACAACCCAAACATAGAAAATACACAATCAACTTTGGAAGAGGAAATACACAGTCAGCATAAAGTAAAACAAGCTTAATTTCCAGATCAATTTGATTCTGAAATACTACATGATAAGATACATTCTAAAGATAGAATGCAGCAGAAAGAAGACGCAAAAAATAGGTTACTTGCTCTCAAAGATCAGATTGAACTTCTAAACACTGAATTCTACACTAGGTAAGGCTGAGACCGAGCAATAATTGTCATCTTTTCCGGTTAAGCCTGCTTATCATACAGCAGAAGGATTTTTTTTATTTTTTTATACGGCTATTTGGAGTGAAATTGTTCTTATAAGGGTCGAGTTCTTCCGTTGATCAGTAGCCCTGGATGGCATCAATACTTTTGACAAGTTTCAAAAGAGATTTCCTCGCCTTCAGGTCTCCCCAAACAATATGTTTTATGCAATGAGTGAAGAGATTTATCTCATCTCTTTCCACACAGTAACTTCTGCTGCGAAGTTTCAGATTCTTTGGAGATCCGCTGGCTTGGGTGGAATAAGCTATAAGGCACATTGAAGACTGGATGTTGTAATCACTAACTGGTTGAAGTCTGAAAGGAAAGGTGAAGATGTTGTTGTGGTCCAACATCGTAAAGGCTATTATGTGTTTGATTTCAAAAGAAAGAAATGCTAGAATTTTTAAAGATATGTACAATCTTTTGCTCACTTTTGTGATCTTGTACAGCTCATGGCCTCTAATTAAAGTAGCCAACACAAATCTTTTGGTAACTACACTACTTTCCTCATCAACTTAGATTGGAAGGTGTTTCTGTAAGCTCTAGCCTTCGGGAAACGGACTTCTTGGCCCTTGGCCTGTTAGGTGTTTTTCTTTTGTTCTTTCTTCTTGAATGAAACACTCATCTCTCATCAACAAACAAAATAAATAAAGGTTTTTCTAGTGCACCGTTGATTCCTTTCAACCCCGAAACAGATTGTAGAATTTCTTAGATAGAAACTAGTCAAAGAGTTTTGACAGTCCTGGCATTCAGAAGTTCTATTACAATTTTTTTGATGAGATCTCCATCCCACAGTTCCAGAATCATATGTCTATCAGTTCAATTTCATGTTCACTAAATTCATGCTTTGAACGTTTTCCAAATGTGAAACATGTGATGAGAGTACCAAAAGTATAGGGTTGGGGGATTGAGTCTGGTTTGTGACTATTTTCCAGGCATTTGTACATAAAGATTCTTTTAATTGCCCTTCAGACCTTATTATTTTTTATTTGAGCCTCTTTTGTATATTTAGTTCAAGTTGTGGTTTGGCTCCTATTATTGGACCGCAGTTCGTAGGCGCTTTAGTATTCTTTTCCAAGTTACCAATAGGTCACACATAATTTTAGGCTTAGGGACAATAACCAGATTAAGAATGTTGCACACTTGATAACTGAACTACATTTAAACAGAACTAAGGGATATATTCGATTCGAATAGTGAAACTAAAATTGAACATCAGATGGGGAAAATCCAGCTTAATAAACCGTTCTAGTTATATGGTATTGCTATCAGATGTATGACAATGAACTATGCAATTTCAAAAGCAATACTCATTTGCCAAGGGTATAAGTTCACACAACAGATTACAAAGTTAACAAACTGGGTTTGCAATCCTAACCAACCTTTGAAACAATAAACAATGAAAACTAAAAGTGTAAAAAAAACAAAAATAAGTTGTGTAATATAGAACAATAATAGTAGTTATCTTTGAAGCAAATGGTAAAGGTGAAGTATAATACCTCCGCACACTGCTCCTCGATCTCATGTTTGAGTTTCAAAACGTATTCACTACTCACGTCCATGTTATTCAAAGCTGTTGCGATCTCCGTCCCCGTCTTCTGTACTCCAACACCACCTAAGAATAGTTTCGCACCTAAATTTGGTTCTCGCATTTTCTGCTGTAATGCCTCCTGGTATTCATTGCTCAATAGACTACTAGCACCACTCAGAACTGCAATCAATGAACTGATATTCGACGTGGATATTGCACGTCTTAAGCAACTCTGAAGAACATAGAACACGTCGTCCACCATAGAAGTTGTAAGGCTATCAGGCACCTGCTCGTCGATCTTGATAGCTTTCCTCACATTTTCTACCATGAAAAATCCCTCTAGAATCACGTAAGATCCCGTGATATCTTGAACTGCTTTGCTAAAACTTCCACTTCTGAAAGCCTTTGTAGCTCGGGGAACCAACTCTGGATCTATAGAACTCAATCCCTTAATTTTGGAGACCATGAATTCAGTGTAATCCTCACCTAACTGCATCAACGTCAACAATTCTTCCAAGTATAACTCGATTTCCCTTGGATCAGGTCCTTCTGGTCCTCCACCAACAGCTAACAAATTCTTGCTTTGAGCATTGATTTCAGACGACAACTGAGCTAGTTTCCTATATTCCACATACTTCTTCAATATTAAAGATCCACGTGAATCACATTCCTCCTGAAGTTCACAGATTGCATATACAATCCCATCCTCACCACAGAGACTCCTTAAGATCTCATCATTTTCTTCTACAGCCAAAACAATATCCTTGAACAAATTTGTCAAGCTTCCAACAAAATTAACCTGGTTTTGATTACTACCTACATTATGAGTTTGGTATTGCTGCTCCATCAGCTCCACCAAATTCTCAAATTCAAGCCTAGACCTCATTCCAATCACCTTCTTCAAGTACCCCACATAAACCTGCAACCCTTCCTCCTCCAAACCTAACGGAGAGTAAAGCCGTATGAATCGCAAGATCGTGGGATGATCCCGCTGATCTACAGCCGCCGAGAGCCTCTTCCTGACAATTCCTTCCAACTGTTTCTTCGATTCCAGCAACTGTTCCCTCTGATCCGACCCGGAATCCTTGTACTTATCATCAATTTGCAGAAACGTCTGCACATACTTGGCTGCAGATTCGTAATCCTCAGAATCGAGAGCTTTCTTAACGCCTTCAATACAATTGCCTCTCTCGACAATGGCGTCGATGCGAAGTAAGGTGGAATTGACCCGCGACTGAGCCAGATCAAGATCGCGAACCTTGGCGCTAACCTGGTCGGCGAGGTCGCAGGTGGATGTGACATTAGAGAGCATGTAGTCGGCATCTACTTCGACAATGCCGATGACTTCAGCGGAGCGCTGAAGCTGGACGAGCTGTTTGTCGAGGTCGGAGCGTTGAGAGAGAAGATTGTCGAGATTGAGGTCTAGGGCTCGCTGGTACGCAATACACTCGTGAAGGAGACGGGTCATGGCTCCGACGTCGGTGAGGGTTCGAATGTGCTCGAGTGCCTCGCTTGAGCCGAATTTTATGGAGTCTTGGTGGTCAAGGTGACGGTCATCTTCGACGGCGCCGGTGATGGACCCGGTGGGAGTGGAAGCCATATCCTGGAGAACCGAATTGCAGGCGGAAAGCTTCTTGTCCGGAGGAGTGAAGCTTCTGTATCTATTTTTCTTCCGTCCCCAAATAACCCAGAAATATTATTTATTTATTTATTTATTTATATATTTACTAAAAGCATTAGAAATGTAACCTTAATTATTTTTAGAATCTTACCATTGAAATAATAGTGTGAAGAAATCAGTAGTTCTTAAATTCATTTTATTAAACTTCAAAATTTGTTCTAAAAATTACAGAATTTTTCATTGTATGTCTTTTGAAGACATCGAAAATGAAGCTCTTCATGCATGACTGTTATCTCTATTAGATGATGAAAATGAAAGTCCTAACTAATCTGGGGAATAATCATGAGTTTATAATCAAATAATACTTTTTCCACCGTGATGAGCCCTTTTGGGGAAGCCTAAAGCAAAGTCATGAAAACTTATACCCAAAGGAGACAATATCATACCATTGTGGAGAGTCGTGTTCGTCTAACATAGTATCAGAGTCATCATGCCCTAAACTTAGTTGTGCCAATAGATTGATAAATACTCAAATGCCGAACAAAGGACTCTAAAAGAAAAAGGAGTAGAGCCTCGATCAATTAAGAGGAGGCGTACTTTGTCAAGGGGAGGTGTTGGATGATAAAAGTCCCACAGACTAATTTAGGAAATGATCGTCAAAGAATACTATCTCCATTGGTAGGGAAGCCCAAAGCAAAACCATGAAAGCTTATGCTCAAAGTGAACAATATCATACCTTTTGGGAAGCCCAAAGCAAAGCTATGAGAGCTTATGAGAGCTTATGATCAAAGTGAATAATATCATACCATTGTGAGAGTCATGATTCCTAGCAAAGCCATGAGAGCTTATGCTCAAAGTGGACAATATTATACCATTGTGGAGAGTCGTAATTCTTGACAATCTCATCGTAGATATAGATAAAGACGGTGCGAGCTTCAGTCCAATTTTGGAGTTGTATCTATAAAAACTCTAAAATGATAATAATATCAGTTCCAAAACATTAGTTCATTCATGTGAAAACATTAACTTATATCAATAAAATTTCTAAACTTACATAAATGAATCACACATTGTCATTGTAAATCTTGATCATCGGCCTAAGGAAACCTTTGTTTTCGATCTATTTTGAGCTCTCTAGTTGGACAGTCTAATACATCTACTGCTCATACGAACACGATGGTAAAGGAAAAGGAGGTTCGAGATCAGAACTTCGCTTAATCTCATAGGTGGAAGAGCTCAACTACCGAGTCTCGGGAAGAGTTTGCGTGTGAACAGGATTCGTTCCAAACCCTCTTGCCTATCGACCTTAACTTCTAGACCCACCACATTCCTTTGTCTTTGCACCTCAGTCACGGATCGACTAGTTGTCTTGTTTGCTATACCTTGAATCCGTGATTGACCTATATATCAAAGTTGTAAAATGCTACTGGACTCTAGAACTAGTAGAGAAAGGAAGCGACGATAGGTCGAGAGCATTAAGCGTAATCCCGTTAGCTAATGACAGTCACCGATACAACATTCTTCCAATCAGGTGTTTTAAGTTCCTATAACCTTGAAAACCTTAGTAGTGTTGTGTCAAAGCAAACCCTTAGATATGTGCTTCCCAGTTTGCTATACCATGAATCCGTGATCGACCTATGTACCAAAGTTGTAAAATGCTACTGGACTCTAGAACTAGTAGAGGAAGGAAGCGATGATAGGTCGAGAGCATTAAGCGTAATCCCGTTAGCTAATGACAGTCACCGATACAACATTCTTCCAATCAGGTGCTTTAAGTACCTATAACCTTGAAAACCTTAGTAGTGCTGTGTCAAAGCAAACCCTTAGATATGTGCTTCCCAGTAGAAAGGCTAAGTAAATCAAGATCAGTTTAAGAGTATTCCTTATCAAAGATTCTAATACCCTCAAAGCAAAACTTTGTAAGATTCTCAATGTAGATCTCACAAGGATAGGTAACTTGTTCCTTCTAATAATTTAGCTAAAAATCAAACTTGTAACTGATTAAGAACATTTAAACAAGATGAGATTTCTTCTTTTACTTGTTCAAGAAGAAGGGCTGCAGTCCAGACTCGTTCCTTTCCAAACCCTCTTTAACAATAAGTTTCCTGTTCTTGAACTCCTACATGAAAGAATGAAAGGGTCAAAGATAAACAAAATGGAATGCAAAATTCAAATTCCAAGAGATTCAGATATAGAATTTTACTGTTCCATTCAAAGAAATTGCTGCATCACGCTCTGCAGCTGAAGAAAAAGAAAGAAAACCGTAAAGACGACTCTTCCCAGCTCGACGATCATTCAAAATTTTTGCACTGACTACAGTTCCAAATTGGCTAAAAAGGTTCCTCAGATCTTCAGGTTTGACATCCCAAGCAAGATTCCCAATATAGATTTTGTAAGGACTTTCATAAATTATGTTCTTCCTGGGTGATGAATGCAGGTTATTGCGATTTCTCATTTTGGGATTCATATCAACAGCAAATCTAACGCGCATTTCTCGTCCACCAACATCCTTCAAGACAATAAAATTCATCATTCAATCATATTGAACGGGCTAACATTAAGACAACTTATAATTGATTTGACACTAACAGAACAATCTAATGCCGTAATTGAAACTTTAGCGGAGTTTATTGAACCCATTGTGACATAGCCACATCCCTTGCTTATGCCTGTCTCTGGATTCCGAGAGACCTGGTCCAAAATACAGAGAGATCAATCAAAAATGGCATTCAAAACATGAAAAGAAACATAATCACTGCTTGAACTCATTCAATGTTACTCAAGACAGATAAGAAAATTAAGGACTGCCTTTAAAGAATCGTGATTACCTTCGTGTACATTGAATTTGTTAAGCATCAAAATTCAAAAAATTGCTTTCCGGATTCCAATTAGCATGATCTTAAACTAATTGTTTACGGAAGTTCCACACAGAAATAGAAGCAAATAGACAATTCTGGAAATCTAAAACGAAAGAACAGACGATGAAGCATTACTTGGAAATAAAACTACCTCAGCAGCCAAGACTGTACCATACGGTTTAAACATCTCAACCAGCTCTGCAATGTCGCAACTCCTCGGTAAATTACACACGTAAAGCTCACAAGGCCGTGCCTGATTTTTCACTTCCTGATTCGAAACGCTGTCTTCGCTCTTAACACCGTCTTCCTCGATTACCTCTCCTGTTACCGCAGCTTCCTGATCAAGAACAGTGAAAAGCACTGGAAATCTAGCCTCGTGGTTATGCCTGAAGAAACGAGGAGAGCATGAAGAAGATGAAGAAACACATGGCATAGGAGGAGCAACGAAAACCAAGCGGGAGAGTTTCCAGTGGTCAAAGTGGATGGATGAAGGCAAAGAATGCAGCTGTTTCAATGGAAAACAATTATGAAATTTCTGCCCGAGGATCCTTGAGGAAGAAGACAACGACGAGGAGGATAAGCAGCTAGCGGCGTTCGCCATGGCGGAGATGAAGAAGCTCAAACCCCTCTGTCTCAGTCTCAGTCTTGGGCGGATGGATTAGATATGGATAGCGCCATTAACAAATAAGTCGGGTCGGGCAAATATTTTGTAAAAACTTCAAAATCTTTCTCAAATTTAAAATAATATATTTTAATATTTAACTTATTAATTTTTTTATTTAAATCATATTGAAACGTTATAATATATTTCAATATTTATTTAATAAATTTGAATCTCAATTTAAATTTTAAATATATATATATATATATATATATATATATATATATATATTAATGCCTAAAGTATAATAAATATATTTTTAAGTATTTTTTTATATTTAATAATTAAATATTAATTAAATAAGATAGGTACATGCAATTTTAAACTTAAAAAAATAAAATAAAAAGTCTTTAAAAACCAGACATGTTTTAAGGTTACTGGGAATGTTTTTTTTATCTTTTTGTATTACTTGATTTGATGAATTTTTACGGGAAAGCTTTGTTACCGAAACTAACCCTTTAAAATTTTTTTACATTACTTCTGTAATTTAACAATCAACTAAATCGAACCCAACAAGTGTTATATGGGGTCAGGGCACATGCCCTTTAGGAGCTAATCATAGCCTCAACCTTGTCCTATTGTCCAGGAGGGGCTTTGGGCCTTCTTTTTGCTCTTGGGTTCTAACCTCTTTGTGTTTTCTGTATTTGCCTTTTTCTCCTAGTCTCGTCAGTCTCACGATTTTAAAACGCGTCTACTAGATAGAAGTTTCTATATGTTTATAAGGAATGTTTCGTTCCCCTCTCCAATCGACATGAATGCCTCTATACAGCTTCAACGAGACTTATCCATGAGTTAACTCAGTTGTCAAATCTATGGCCCAAATGGTCTTTGATTTTCTCTATTATTGTACTTTGATCGAAACAATTCATTTAAATCATAGATCAATTTGTTGAAGCTCCCAAGATTCAAGGGTTGCCAACTCAAAATATTTGCAATTTGGTCCCTAAAGCTTAAAAAATTGCATTTTAGTCCCTAATGTTTTAACATTTTTCAATTATATCCCCGTCACGGTAAGATGTTAAAATGTGACTGTAATAAATGCAACGGGTGATTCAAGTTGGTTTTGGTCGATATAATTTTTAAATAACGATTGGTTCAAATTGAATATTGTAAAGTTAGACAAATAATCGTGGATCGACATGTTGTGGTGAATATGACATGGGTAAACTCAAAGCATCGAACCACTTCAACTAATAGAGATTAAGACACGGGTCCTTCGTCGCGTAAGAAGAAATGAATAGGAAGTCTCTAGTCAGACCGAATCCGTCCATCAGAAATTCCGACACTTAATGTCTCTGATGTTCTACTGCATCTACTGCAACATGATTACGTTATTTACTTGACTTGAGTATCTCAATATTATTTCGATTCTAAAATTTAAACGTTCCATACGTTTCCATCGTAACAAGTGTCACTAATTCATTGGCTAAGACTACGTAGAGTACTCAGAGAGCATAGTCTCGGACTTGGAACGACAAATTTCAGCATACCCATAAAAAATTAATTAAAAAAAAAAAAGCAGCAGAAAAGATGCAAATATATATATAATCAAAATTAATGGAAATATCAACTTTATTTAATTATTATTAATATTATATTTACAATAAATAATACACTTTTGGCATTTTTTAAATATATTTTTACATTTTTTATGATTTTGATAAAAAGAAAAAATTTATAGGGAAAGGGAAAGAGAGGGAGTGAATTGAAAGACTCGATTCGACACGTCGGCCGAAACATAGCACGACATCCCAGACGTGATGCGATTAGAAAATGTAGCCCATTCTACAGACCATTTATCCTTCCTCCTCGCTTCCACTCCCAACTTCAAGAACACCACATATATATATATATATATATATATATATATATATATATATATATATATATATCAATTTAATTTTAATTTAATTTTGAGGTATAGGTCTAAATGGATCGGAGACAAACTAAGACAGAAGTTGGCGAGCTAATGCATGAATAGATCGAGATCACGTTTGAATGAGAGTGATCAAAAAACCAGAATGACCCCAAAGAGATAAGACTAGAACCCAAACATCCCACAGTCAATGAGAAACCTGTGTGAATCTGTTGATTCTGTAACGTGATGAAAGTCTACAAGTAGGTGACTTATTGTGATGCCACGGGTCGAGAGAGGGCGTGTTTGAGAGACGTGGATTGTCAAAGATAAAAATATGTTCCAGGGCGTTAGTCTAGTTTTTTTTTTACTCTCGTAAACTCTCACCGTAAAAACCGGTTAACAATTTGATTCATTGTATTGAAATTCTCTTATTTTGAAATCCAGTATTGATGTCTTCTCAAATATGTCTTACGTTCACATTATATCCACATGGTTGTTTTTAGTCACAACTCATTGTAAAATTTGGGTCGTGACATATTGATATCTACAGTAAATTTTTTGGTAATTAGTAATTTCGAATGGGTAAGAATTTGAGATTAAAGTTATAATTTAATAAAATAAAAATTATTTTAAATCTCTTTTATCATAATTGAATATTTGTTCCCTTCTCCTTCGACCTTCCTCTGCCATGGCACAATAACATTCTCTGCCATTTCTGCTACAAATTTCTCCCCTCTTCTCCCTCTTCCATCTTTAACCATGCCGCCACCGCCACCGCCACCGCCACCGCCACTGCCACCGCCATTTCTGTTTCTTATTCTGATCATTCTCTTTCTCCTCCCCCGTCCGGCGGCGGTTTCCTCCTCCGCCTGCAGCGCCGTCTGCGGCAACCTTCAAATCCCCTTCCCCTTCCACCTCAACACTTCTTCATGCGAACACCCACTACGCCCAATCCCAATTCCACAACCTTTCCATCTCTACTGCCTCAACTCCACAACCCTTTTCCTCAACCTCACCGGCCAAACCTTCCGCATCCTCGAATTCCTCTCCGGCGCCGTTCTGGTCGACTTTCCCGGCCCATCTCCCTGCCGCCAGTACAACGACTTCAACGCATTTAACCCACTTTCAGCCAACCCCTTCTTCGCCATCGCCAATGACAACGTTCTTGCCCTTTATGACTGTAACGATTCCTCCCTCTGTAAGGCCACCTGCGAGAAGCTCATCATGCCCGGCTGCGATGGAACCGCCCGTTACTCGCCGGCCTGCTGCTACCCACTTACCGACAGCTCCGTGTGGCGAAATGGCGGTGACTTTTCCGTCTTCTCTAAGCTCGGGTGCAGGGGATTCTCGAGCTGGGTTGTGGAGAAGGGGTCCAGTGCCGGCAAGCGAGGGGTTAAATTCGAATGGGGCCTTCCTAGGAATTTCTCCGATGGGATTTGTGATAAGAATGGGTTTGTTGTTAATGCCACCGCCGTTCCTGACGGGGTTAGATGTTCGTGTTCCGATGGGTTCGTCGGCGATGGCTTCGCTCGTGGATTTGGGTGCTTGAAATGTAGCTGCTCTCTCTTTTCAACGTGTTCTTGTTTTTGTTAGGAATCACTACTGATATAGTCCACTTTAAACATAAGATCTCTTGGCTTTTATTTGGGCAAATCAAGGATCATTCTCTAAATTAGTCAACGCGGGACTCCCTTCCGACCATCTTCAACAATCCTCCCCTTGAGGTCTGTGGAGCCCTCACACAGCCTCCTCTTAATCGAGGCTCGATTCGACTCCTTCTCTAGAGTATCCTCGAACAAAATACACCCTTTGTTCTCCCAACAATCCTCATCTCGAACAAAATAGAGCCTCCTTTGAGGTCGGTGGAGCCCTCAAACAGCCTCTCCATAATCAAGGCTCAACTCTATCTCTGAAGTCCTCGAATAAATTACACTCTTTGTTCAACACTCGAGTCACTTTTGACTAAACCTTCGAGACTCATGATCTTTTTTGTTCGACAATTGAGGACTCTATTAACATAGCTAAGTTAAAGACATAACTATGATACCATGTTAGGAATCACGACTCTCCATAGTGATATTGTCCACTTCGAGCTTAAGCTTTCATAGCTTTCCTTTGTGCTTTCGTAGATGTATTCGTTGCTCATAAACTCATGATCATTCCCTAAATTAGCCAACGTGGGCTTCACTCATACTCGTTCTTTCTTTTTGCTAGCCTGCGTTAAGAACGGGCGCGAGGAGTATGGAAGTAGCTGCCACAGCAAAGGGCGTAGTGAAAAGGAGCTTATAATCTTTACAGGTATTTCATTACTGGTCTATTACAGGGAAAGAACAATGATTCCTTAAGAAATGATGTTTTTATATGGTTAACGTGCAGGTGTTCTTGCTCCTCTGTTCATTATAGCTTCTCTTATCGGACTTTTCTGCATATTAAGACGACCCGTCAAGCAAACCACGCTTAACTATGCCCACAGCCAGTTTCACAGCGATGCATTGCTGCAAAAAGCTTGTAGGACTCATTTATTCACTTACCACGAGCTACAAGAAGCCACCAGGGGATTCGGGGACAATGCCAAGCTTGTTCGGAGCGGCAACGGAGCGATCTATGCCGGGGAGCTCAGAGACGGAGTGAGAGTAGCAGTTCACCAGCTACACTGCGAGAATGAAGGCAATCTTATGAGTGTTCTGTCCCAAATTGAGATTCTGTATGTACTTGCACACAAGAATGTCGCCCATATACTCGGCTGCTGCATCGATCCTGGCTGCGCTCCGTTGGTTGTTTACGAACATCCCATCAACGGGACGTTAGAGAAACATTTGCATCACCCGAAAGGAACCGAACCGACGCTGGATTGGTATAGGAGATTGAAGATAGCTGCTGAGACAGCTAGTGTTCTAGCTTTCCTGCAATGTGAGGTGTCTCCACCGATTTTCCACGACCATCTCGAATCATGTCATATCTATCTCGACGCGGATTTCTCGGCCAAAGTATTAGGATTCGAGCTGCTAAACGCTGCAACCGACGACAAATCTCACCCGGTTGAAGCATCGTGTTTCCATAACAATGATGTTTATGACTTTGGAGTTGTGCTTCTTGAAATGGTGACAGGGTTGAAGAACTCAGACCTCCCAATGGTAGCATTGCAAAAGATAAGAATTGGGAAGCTAGAAGAAGTTGTGGATCCGGTTCTGTACTATCATGAGCAGCCTCCCCATAGCAGAGAGCAAATAGAGATAGTTGCAGACCTTGCGACACGGTGCTTGCTGTTCGGTCGAGACGGGAAGCTGCGGATGAGCGACGTTTCGAAGGAGTTGGTGCACGTAATGAAGGAAAACGTCGTCGACGGAGGAGGAGGAGGAGGCATCACAAGGGGGCCTGCAATAGAGGAAACTTTCTCAAATTCAAGCCTTCTTCAAATGATATCAATGTCCCCTGACTCAATCCTTGCTCCATGAATACGTTCAATTCTATGCAGAAGTTGTGTCTAAAACATGTTTCTGCCATGAAAATACCTTCTTTTTCTTTCCTATGCATGTTCTTGTTCATTCATCACTTGTTTGTTGATGTTCGGGTGCTCGGTTCTCGAGCTCACCACCAAAGTATACCCAAATCCGCGTGTTTGTTGACGTTCGTATGCTCGGTTCTCGAGTTCACCACCAAGGTATACCCATATCTACGTGTTTATTAATGTTCGGATGCTTGGTTCTCGAGCTCACCACCAAAGTATACCCAAATCTACGTGTTTGTGTAATGTTCAGATGCTCAGTTCTTGAGCTCACCATCAAAGTATACCCAAGTCCACGTGTTTGTTGACGTTCGGATGCTTGATTCTCGAGCTCACAACCAAAGTATACCCAACTCCACGTGTTTGTTGACGTTCATATGCTCGATTCTCGAGCTCACCACCAAGGTATCCCCAAATCTACGTGTTTGTTAATGTTCAGATGTTCGGTTCTCAAGCTCACCACCAAGGTATACTCAAGTCCACATATTTGTCGACGTTCTGATGCTCGGTTCTCGAGCTCACCACCAAGGTATACCCAAATCTACGTGTTTGTTAATGTTTAGATGTTCGGTTCTCAAGCTCACCACCAAGGTATACTCAAGTCCACATATTTGTCGACGTTCCGATGCTCGGTTCTTGAGCTCACCACCAAGTTATACCCAAGTCCACATGTTTGTTGACGTTCAAATGCTTGGTTTTTGAGCTCACCACCTTAAGTATACCCACTATATGTTTGTTGACGTTTGGATGCTCAGTTCTCGAGCTCACCACCAAAGTATACCCAAATCTACGTGTTTGTTAATGTTCAAATGCTCCGTTCTCGAGCTCACCACCAAGGTATACCCAAGTCCACATATTAGTTGACGTTCGGATGCTCGGTTCTCGAACTCACCACCAAGTTATACCCAAATCCACATATTTGTTGACATTCGGATGCTCGGTTCTCAAGCTCACTACCAATGTATACTTAAGTCCACGCATGAACATTATATTTCAACTTCTAAGGGAACAATACATGTTTAGGGTAAAAATGAAACTACTAAAAGGATCTCGTGACTTAGGTCATATAATTTAATCATATTTTCCTCGAGCAGTAAAAAAATAATTTTTTATAAATATTTTTAAAATTTTTAAGTATCACAAGTTAGACGAACACGACTCTCCACAATGGTATGATATTGTCCACTTTGAGCATAAGCTCTCATGGCTTTGCTTTGGGCTTCCCCAAAAGGCCTCATACCAATGGAGTTAGCATTCCTCACTTATAAACCCATGATCATTCCCTAAATTAGTCGATGTGGGACTTCCATCATCCAACACCTCCCCTCGAACAAAGTGCGCCTCCCCTTAATCGAGGCTCGACTCCTTTGGAGTCTTAGTCATTTTTGACTGCCTTCGAGGAGGGGCTTGACTCCTTTTCTTTAGGAGTTCTTTGTTCGATATTTGAGGATTTGAGGATTTACCAATTTATTGGCACGACTAAGTTTAGGGCATGGCTCTGATACCAAGTTAGACGAACACGACTCTCCACAATGGTATGATATTGTCCACTTTGAGCATAAGCTCTCATGGCTTTGCTTTGGGCTTCCCAAAAGGCCTCAAACCAATGGAGTTAGCATTCCTCACTTATAAACCCATGATCATTCCCTAAATTAGTCGATGTGGGACTTCCATCATCCAACATCACAAAGTTTTTTTATCGGTTTATTGTGTTTAAATTCTCTCTTTTGAGCTTCCACTTATTTTTTAAAATCAATGTCTCGTACATTTGTAGTAGCGATCCTCTAATATCCCGTTTATGATTTTTTAAATTATAAAAACTAAAAAAAAATAAAAATAATAATTTTAGAAAATATTTAAAAATCGGTATATTTAAAAATTATATATGTATTTTAATTTTCTAACATGTTTTTTTAATAATATTTTAATTTTTATTGACATTATTATTAAAATAATTTTAAAATTATATTTTTTTAAAAAAGAAAAAGATAACGTAATCTTAAAATATTGAAAACTTAATACAAAGACGAAGTAATTTAAAGTTTTAATATTTATTTACTTTTTTTTTTTTTCTTTAAAAAAGTGAATTGACAAAAAGGATTAAGAGAGAGAGAGAGAATTTTGAAAGCTTCCCAAATTTTAAGAACAGTTTAATTAATTTTCCACGATATGGATGAACTGAGGTTGAAAGATACTCTGAAATTCTTCTCGTTCGTCTGAATCCAATAAATGGGTCTCTAAGGCGTTGTGGATTTCACAGAAAAGTCGAAGAAAAATCCATAAAATCCTTTTCAGAAACGAGTTTTTTCTTCTTCTGATTCTTATTTTCAATCTGTTTCTTACTCATTTACTCAGAAAAATCCACTCATTCTCTCGCTATTTGAAGTCCCGCCCATGAATTTCCCCAAGCGCCTCCTCCTCTTCCCTGATTCATATCGAAAACCAGTTGTCTTTCTTTAGTCAACTGGTTGTTTTTGTTGTTTGTTCATTCAATCCGCTATGGATTTTGATGATATCGGCTCCAATCAGGGCCGCTCCATCGGCGACTACATATTGGGGCCGAGAATCGGGTCGGGTTCGTTCGCCGTCGTGTGGAAGTCGAGGCATAGGCACTTGGGGACGGTGGTTGCCGTGAAGGAGATTGACAAAACACATCTTAATCCCAAAGTCAGTGATTCTTTGCTCAAAGAGATTTCTATTTTAAGCACTATAAATCATCCCAATATCACTCGTCTCTTCGAAGCGATTCAGGTGGATTTTTCATAACTCCCTTTTTTTTTTGTTTCTTTTTGTTTACAATTGTGATTTTAAGGGCACAATGTTTTGAAGTGAAGCTCCTTCTGATTGTAATGGCGTTGTTCTTATTGATTTACAGACTGATGATAGGATTTTTCTTGTTTTGGAATACTGTGATGGTGGTGACCTTGGGGGTTATATTAATCGCCATGGAAAAGTATCTGAAGTAGTTGCTCGAGGCTTGATGAGGCAATTGGGTATGTTATTACTCTGCCTTCAATTGGTGTTTTTTGGTTTAGGATTATATACAAAGTTCATGAGTGTGTGGATATTATGTGCAGCCACTGGCTTGAAAGTTCTTCAAGAGAAACAACTCATTCATAGAGATTTAAAGCCTCAGGTATGCTGCTTTCAACTCAATATATAGCTTCTTAGGGATTTGATGTAGAAACTTACTGTAAGCCAATGCAATTTATACTAGTTTTGGAGGAATCCCTTGTTCTTAAGCTTCTAGATGATTATTTTTGTAATATGAATGGTTTATCTGTTGAATTTGTCTCTATATTATGATTCTGACTTGAAATGTTTTGGCACTTTCTTGGCTAAATTTGAAGAACTTGCTGTTGACATCTAATAATGGGACTCCGCTTTTGAAGATTGGAGATTTTGGATTTGCCAGGTGGGTTTTCTAATGTTAGCATTTAGACACCTACTTTTGCTACATGCATTGTTAATCTAAGATGCTTTAGAACGTTTTCGTACATGATTTGGTTTCAGGATTGTATGAAGAATAAAGCCTATTATTAGAGCATTTAAGAGTGATGTAGAGGTCTCTTTTTATATTTTCTCTTTAATTTGTGAAATAGCATCATCCACCCTGGGATGCCTCGTAGTTAATAACGTGTGGCGACATGGGGTGAAAAAAGGAAAGAGAGGGATGGGGTTTCTCTTGATTTTGGCATAGCGGGCCCAGCGAGAGGCCCACATAACAGGGCTATTAGCTCAATGGTAGAAGGTAACAGAGGTGTGCAAAGGTTTCCTAGGGTTAAACGGAGATTGGCCCTCGAGTGCAAAGGCAGAAGGGAGCTTGACTACATTGGTATGAGAGCTTATGCTCAAAGTGGACAATATCATACCATTGTGGAGGTTCGTGATTCCGAACAAAGAAGTTGGGACCCTCGAAGGTGTAGTTGAAAGTGACTAAGTGTTGAAAATTCATACCCTACATCTATTCCTCCTGAAATCAAGTTCACCTTTCTAGAAATTGTTTTGAAGATTTTTCTTTAATCAACACGCTAGCTGCTTCTTTTTTATTTTACATTATAATCAAGTAAACAGATAAACGAGTGAAGTGTACTAACTCGTTTTCTTCGCAGGTCCTTATCAAATCAGTCGTTGGCCGACACGCTCTGTGGTTCACCTTTGTATATGGCTCCGGAAATTATTCAGAACCAAAGATACGATGCCAAGGTGATAAAGCATAAACAAACTGCTACCTGTCCTTATGTCTTTCCGATTAAATCCTTCGATTCTGATTCTATTCTTGTGTGTATGTGCAGGCCGATTTGTGGAGTGTTGGAGCAATTTTGTTTCAGCTATTGACAGGGAAGCCTCCATTTAGTGGCAATAGTCCATTTCAGGTGGGTAAGAAGTAGCACACTGTTAGCACACTGTTCTACTTTAGTGATTACCACACACAATCAAGTTAAAGATATCATCCATGAAGCTTGCTGTATGATTGCTTCTAAACGTTGTTTTATTGCCCGGCTCCCCTTGCACGATACAGCTCTTCCAGAATATTTTGGAATCCACTGAGCCAAGATTTCCTAAAGGTGCTTTGGAAGAGCTACATCCCGACGCTTTGAATCTTTGCAGAGGCCTTTTACGTCAAAATCCAGGTATTTGTTGCTGTGATGCAGTTTGTAAGTGTGCAAGGGTGCTGGGATAATTAATTGAAGGTGGTTGATTTATATTTTTCCCTTAGAACTTTCCAACATTTTCGAGATTTTATACTAGTAAATACAATTATAAGTATTTATACTTGAATCTCATAAAGATTGAATAGAAACTGAACTAAAATGTAAGTTTTTCAATTGCAGTTGAACGGCTTACGTTCAAGGAGTTCTTCGACCACAAATTCTTCGAGGAGCCAAGGTATTATTTTCAGCCCCTTAGAGATTATTTATATGGATCTCATGTTCATGTTGTGGATTGATACTTGTTACACAAGGCAGCAGAAGTTGCAAAACTTATTTATGTTATACTGTAGATCAAATAAAGCTGTTGAGGAAGCATCTGAAGTTCAGCCAATTGTATCAGCCAGCTCCGAATCGGCAACAGATAATTCACAGCTAGAACGACCTATTGAGTCATCGAACAGAGATTCAGAAATCGCTAGTTCGTCCATATGTAATAGAATATCTGGAGCGAAGAACATTTACAGTTCGGGAATGGAGAGTGTACAGAAGCCAATGCTCAATCTTGGAGTAGAGGAGCTAAGAAAATCTCTTGATTCTATTCAACAATCCATGAATCAGATTCAAGGTTTGTTTTATACTGATCTTGATCTGCTCTTTGAACTTGGTTGTTTCCATGTATTTACATTCTGTTTGGCATTTCCCCCCTCAGTTTCTGATTCAATGGAGTCGATCGAGAAAGATTATGTAATCGTGAATGCTCATTGTACTTCATTGGAGGCTTCTTCTTATCACCTCGAAACTTCATTACAAGGTTCATCAAGAGTTTCTCATACTCTCAGTATCGATCGGGATATGACAGCCAAAACCCAGAAGGAGCTTATTGGTAGTACAAGAGATACCGGAGAAACGTCATGTAGTCGAGGTCGATCCTCAATGCCATGTGCAGCATCTATGTTAAGAGAAGTACAAGGGCTACCAATATTGCATCCCTCTACCAGGCTCCAGTTGTTTCAACAATATGTCCAGGTTCTTTCAGATTTATCACAAGAAAAGGTGAGTTTGGATTCGCCTTCCTGTTCTTCCAATTTCCATGTTCTCATTTTGAAATTCATGGGTTCATGAACATTTCAACAAATTTTTTGAGGATGAATTTGGAGCCCTGATATTTGCTTATGCAGTATAATGCAGGAGCGTTCTTAGAATCATTTTCAGTTGAACTGGTTGCTTTAGCATTATGGCAGAAAGCGGTCGAAATTAGTGAAACCTGGCTGAGTTCTTCAGCTGAAACCGAATCTTCAAAAAGTAGTTCGAGAACTGATTCTACCCCTCTTCAGAAAGATCCCGACTCTGCTGCAAATAAAGAAGAAAGTGTCGATTTTAATAGGCCGTCCTTGGTTTCTAAGTGGGCAGAGCTAGGGTTCATTGCTGCCGTGGATCAGGCCGAGAAGTTATCGCAAAGTATCCAAGAGACCGATGGTTCGGTTCGAAATGCCTTGTGCTCTGTTTCTGTTCTAGCTGTTCCCATTTTGATTGTGAAGTTTGCAGCTTACAATTTGATTATGAAATTATTATTTGCAGGTGCCACTAAGATGCCTGATGCTATAGAGATCATATTCCAAAAAGCCATTGCCCTTGGGAAAAGTGGAGCTGTAAGCAACCTTCACTTGTACTATCATACGTTACCATTATCGTTTATAAATTTCGGGCTTCGTCTATTTAGTTCATAAACCTTATTGATTCAAGACTTCGAATTATAGGAACCACTAAACTACCATTATGCTTACCAGTTACTATTGTTTAGGATCTCTTAAACCTTAAAAGGTTTAGATTAAGTTTATGAAGTTTTAATAGAATTCTACGGTCATTGGATTTCACTTCTAATAGATATTGTCCGCTTTGGTCCATTACATACCATTGTCAGCCTCACGGTTTTAAAACGCGTTTGCTAGGGAGAGGTTTTCACACCCTTATAAAGAATGTTTTGTTCCCCTCTCCAATCGATGTGGAATCTCACAATGCTCTGATACCATTTGTAATAACCCAAGCCCACCACTAGCAGATATTGTCCCCTTTGGGCTCATTGTGAGATCCCACATTAGTTGGAGAGGGGAATGAAACATTTTTTATAAGGTTGCAGAAACCTCTCCCTAGCAGACACGTTTTAAAACCTTGAGAGGAAGTCTAAAAGGAAAAGCTCATAGGGACAATATTTGCTAGTGGTGGGGTTGAGCTGTTACGTTGACACCGTTCAACTAATTCATGGTATGTTAAGTCTCGCACTTTCTTCTATCATGTGCAAAACCAGCCTATATTTATCTAACAAACATGTCATATTATCATTGAATTAATAGTATTAATGGTAAGAATCGAAATAGTTGGTGGATGAACATTAATAACTTGAACTCATTACTTGTCTTCTCCTTAAAAGCTCTTCCTGTTTAACATTCTGAAGTGTGCCTTTTCCAGGTAGATGAATACATGGAAAACAAGGACAAAGCAGTAGCTTCATACTCCAGAGCCATTCTTCTGTTTTCATTCATTTTGGGAGAAGCTGAATCCCTTGAGATTAAACCTCCATTTTCGCTAACTTCGGACAATAAGCGACGAATTCAACATTATATTCATTACTTGCAGACTCGTACTAACTTGTTAACATCACAACCATAATCACAAAACGCTCCCTCGACAAGTAAACGAAAGGGAAGATCTTAACTGTGCAGACTGTACAGCTCTACATATTTACTTCTCGACTCCGCTCCTGCTGGGTTTGGAACTGTTGGCCGACGCTCATCAGCTTCGGTAATTATGTCAATATATTTTCTTTTTCCTTTGATATATTTTGGGGTTCTCTGTGTCCCCGTTATTTAGGAGGTTAGACGCTCAAACATGAGAACATATATTAATACAGAAAAAACTTGATGAAAAAGTTACTTAAGTAGTAGAAATTAGGACTTTGTAGCTTTTATTGGGAGGAGTCTTGTGAATAAGTTGATCCATTTTTTTCTGTTGAGGATTGTAAATATGAATTCTACTTTGTATATATATGTTTACTTTCTGCTGCTAATTCTCGAATGTTCATTATGTTCCACTGTTTGAGACATCGTTCGATATCTATAAGTATTGTGAGATCTCACATCGGTTGTGGAGGAGAACAAAACATTCTTGATAAGAGTGTAGAAATTTCTCCCTAGCAAACGTGTTTTAAAATCTTGAGGGGAAACTCGAAACGAAAAGGCTAAAGAGGACATTATCTACTACTGTTACAAGTATAATGTATGCAAACGGGTTAAGATGGTTTGTGCAAACAATGAGGTTATTATAGTCATTTCTTATATTGTGAAAATTTAAAAATTATTCCAAATAAATTAAATAGTTAAAAGAACTTTTTTTTTTTGCTAAAAAATTGATCTCAACTAAGTGGTTCTCAAACATTAAACTTCTATTAAAATGAACCCTTAATCTACTTGCTATGTATGTTCCTAGTTAAACTCCGAACGAGATGGTCGGGACCTGTTATCGTAGCTCAACAGTCAACAGATATAGACGAGCAGTGGATGTTCAAGGTCAACAGTCAACACCTAAAATGCAAAATGGAGAACTGGAGATCAAGATTACCTCCATCAAATCCCGAGAGATAAACGCTCGGGGAGATTCACCCGAGATCAATACAGAAGAGAACATGCCAAATTTATACCATCTTCATGAAGAAACTAACGTGTCTTTGAAGTGGTAACAAGATAATGGCCACTGGGGTGTACCAAACAATTCTTCTTACAAAAGAAAAGAGGCTAATTTAGATAATCTTGAGTTCAGTTGTATAAGTTCGAACGTACCAATCACATAAGGTAGCCATTTTACAGTACACGCGAAGAATTGAAGTAGGAAAAAGATAGATTGAGGAGGAGGAGGAGGAGGAGGGTTAGAAATACATGCAGCAATTTGAGGCTTTCTGGTCCAAACGTAGTCTTTTTTGGCCTCCCTCCTCGCTGTGGTTGCTGGATGTTGCTGTCATTCTCTTTTCCTTTGCCTCCACTGAACATCTTTTGTAAGGCTTAAATCCTGTTCGACAAACCTTGGGGGTTCCATTTCCAAGTCCAATTGAGAGAAATTCCCCCTCTCCGTTATTGACACCTATTGCTGATGTAGAAGTACCACAAGTGTTGCTGTTAAGGTCCAAAACTGATGCGCCACTATTATCTTTATCTACACTCTGACTAACTTTCTCAACGTTCTCATTCTCCTTATTCTCACTTTCTACATCATATGGAGGTGAAAAACTTTGAGGCAATACATCCCTAGTGAAGAGTGCTTGAAAGGCCAGACGCCCCTGTACGATAGAAATTTCGAGAAAAATGTAAGCATTATGCGAAGAAGAATGTGAGAAAATGCATTGGATAACATAACATACCCTTTTTACCTCATCAGAAACCTCCTTCCAAGACTCACTAGTGTTACCGATGCTTCTACTACGACGAATACTGGACTCGGGAGCTGGATGGTTCGTCTCAAGCTCTTTGTCCTCCTCTTTTTCATCGTTCTTTTCTGTTGCATCTATCTCTCGATCACTTCCAGATGGTGTATTGGAACCACATGAGGAACGATCTACTTGTTTTCCTCTCTTCTCCTCGTTTGAATCATGAAACTCAACCTCAGCTGGTGTCTTCTCATTGTGGACAGGTTTCACCGTAGCATTTGCATCTGCACCTCCATTACCAGAGTCAGATGATGAATGAGTAGGTGACTTGGAACCTGACTGATGAGCAGTCAAAACCTCTGATTGTTCTGCATCCAGCTGCTGATTTTGCAAAGCAGCATTTTGTAGGGAACTTTCTGCTTTGTCCTTGGACTCGGAATTTGGACAGGCATCTGATGATTGTACTACAGGAGCTGATATAGCAGTGCTCGTAAAGGCAGAATGCAAAGGAGAACATAAAGGTGGCAATCCATGGGCCGCCCACCATGCAGTTGCAGCTGCTACAGTTGCTGCAGCAATGGCTTCCTTACTAGGGGTCGGGTTCATTTGCTTGGTTTTAAAACCTTCTGTATCACATGCTGGGGCGTCTGCAGAAGTTTCAGGATTCACATAGGGCCAACAGGTTGCTGTAAGACTTGCTATTGCATGGGCTGCAGGGTTTTGTTGAAGGGTGGACACAATAAGATTCAGAAATGCGGAAGACATCTGGAGAACTGACTTGTAATGTTCCTGGTTAGGGTGAAGTAAGGTAAATGGAGTAGGATGAATAGGTGGATATGATTGATAAATGCTCCCAGGTCCATTATGTTGATGTTCGAAGGAAACAGAACCAGATGGATTCCGAAGTATACTACGCTCTCCTTGAATCTCCATAGATGGATGGAAAGCGGATTCCTGCAGTGAAGCATCTCTTAAAGACCCCTGAACATTTGCTCCCAGGCTTCCATCTACCACATGCACAGGCACATTCCTTGGATAATTATGAGCAGCTTGCATTTCATCCCCAGACAGTGCACAGCTTAAAGCTTCTTTCTTTTCAGCAGACACCAATTTTTCGCGTGAAGCACTTGAAATCACCAATTCTGAAAGTTTTCTCGTGCCTTTTTCATGGAGTGGCTGTTTGGCACCCAGGGTTAGACATTATGATTCCATATAAGCTAAAAGAACATATAAGATTCATTTCTTTCATATTGCACAATTACCTCTTTAACTGAGGGCACAAACTCCCGGAAAGCACATGAGTCATTGAATTTAACTTGCACAGGTACAGAATTTTGGTTTTTCAAAGAAAAGGAGTTAGCTTCTCCTGATAGGGTAAATACTTCTGAGCAATTATCGTCATGAGTATCCTTTTCATTAGTTGCTTGTTCTTCTCCACTAGTAGCCTAATAATATAAGTAGCAAAAGCGAATTACTATGGTGATCAACATTAACGCATTGGGGAGTAGATAGAAGAATGCAACACACCTCATTCATTGGCTCTTTTTCCAGATCTAAGATCTGTTTGCTCTGTGAAGAAGACACCAGAGTCGAGAGCTTCCCATCATTTGCTCCCAACTTTGATATAGGAGACTTCCTTGGATAAGGATTACTTGGTTTCCTCTTAGGACGAGGTGGTGGAATGTCTATATCAAGAGCTTGTCCTACAGGAATCCCCTTAACAAGTGCTTCTTTTTCCAACTGGAAAAATAAATTAACAAAATTAACAAAAGAAATCTCAGAAACTCAGAGAACATAAAACATATGTTCTCAAAATATACACGTAGCAAACATTTTCTAAGAATATCCATCTAGTGGAGTGTGTAACAATTGCCGAAAAGATAGAACTAGCAATTTTGTACATGGCCTAGCAAGTTCGAATCCTATAAACAGATACAATGGCCTGATTTGATCTGTTCATATAAAAGCTCAGACTCCAGAAGGAACAGGAAACTGGTGGTTCCTATGGACAGTCCTTTCAAGGGTAAGGGACCTTGTGAGTGTAACCGTGGAGATTGATTTGTACTTTAAAGAGTGCAAAGCTTTTTCCTGAAGTTGGTTTACAAATAATACAATTAGAAGTTATTTACAAAACAAAAGATGAGGTTATCAAAACCACAATACACTTCTATAACAGTTCACCTCATTTTAGCAATTCAAATAAAACATGTTGTCATGCCAAGGAATCAAAATTAGCAGTGATACAGATGAAACTATTAATGTCAACTTATATTTCAATTAGAGTATCATTGATGATAAAGCAAAATTTATTGAACTATGTATATTTCATATAAATTATTAAACTTGAAAGAGTTCAATTATTCATGCATCATATTGATAATGTATCAGATAAAAAATTTCATACATACTTAAACATAAATTTGCTTAGATATCATATCCATCAAATTATTGTACACAGTCATCAAAATCTACTGTGAGGTCTGACACGCTGCAAATTAGGAGAAGACCTTCAGAGTTGTAACACCTAGTCTGGTGCTGGCCAAAGTATTTTTTCAAGTCTAAAGGTTTTTTTTTTTTTTTTTTTTTTTTTTTTTTTTTTACTATTCTGGTTGTACTTGATTGCCTTCCAAATGCCCCCTTATTCCTCTCAAGCACCCGTTCTCAACAACTGCTCATCTTTTTTAGGAAATCATGCATCTTTATAGGGATTGGAGTATTGTCTCAGACAGGGATAAGATTTTATAATTATTTTTACTATTATTTTCGGAGTTCTTTAGATGTCAAGGGACTATAAAACACAACCTAACAAACCAGCCAGAGATGGACAGGCTAACGGAGGTGATCAATCGAGGTATAGAGACTTATCCTTGGTGCTAAGTGATGGTGACTTCTAAACAATGGTCTAAATGGTTGGCACGGGCTCAGTTTAGCTATAATACAGCATTCAACTCTACAATCAACTTAACCTATTTGATATAGTTTCCAATCGTTCACAACCTTACTTTGAACAGGATCTGTTCTATAGGTTGTACAATTGTATCCTTGAGTTCCAAGTATTTTGCAGTCAGTCACCACCCCTTATCCTTCCATATATGTCAAATTTCCCCATGGCTGAAATGGACCAACAACTCAAAGATGAGGATGTCATTCTTGAGGAGCTAAAGGGTATTTATAGAGAGCCCCGCAACATATGTTCACATTGCTAATGGGAGAGACGAAAAGTTCAATTTGTTGCAAGTGACTAGTACACTTTCAAAACTGTAGGCCTACTAATCCTAAGTTGGGCTCACAGTTTTTAGATGAAAAAACTTGTTTTTCTTTGAGAAATGATGAACGAATACACAAGCATACAAAAAAGGAGAGCTCACAAAAAGGAGCCAGGCAGTAAGAAGAGGCTCAAGTTCAGAAATAAGACCAAACAAGTAGTCACCAAAAACTCTAGAAATAGAGGCCCAAAGAGAAACAAAGAATCTAACGAGGGACCAAACATCGTCAAAGAACTCTTACGCCATCTAAAGATTTTGTTGTTTCTCTCACTCCAAAGCTCCCAAGAAATAGCACACCCCAGTCTACCACAAAAATCACCCTTTATCACAATAGAGAAAATGAAGAAAAAGCTCCTCAAAAGAGTTGTGCCAGACCGCCCGAGAAAGATCACAACTTCCAATGATATGATCTAGGTTCTTTGACATCTTCAGCAAGGAATACAAGAATAGGACCCACCACTAAAGAACCTCTAGTCAAGATCCGAACCAAGGTGTTACTCTTTCATGAAAAACCGTCACACGTAGAACTTCACCTTCCAAACTGAGGAGAAAAAATAGAACCAGTCACTAAGGAAGGATTGGGCAAGCATTAGAATAAAGAGCTACAAGAAAAACCTTTGAAATGACTACGAGTCCAAAGGCAGGTATCACCCATCCCTCCTCCTTGGCCTAAGTGGAAAGACAAGTGGGCGAAAAGAAGAGCCAAGACAATTGATGTTTCCCCATTGTTCAACAAACAACGGAAATCAAGGAATGAGAAAGTGATGAATCCCTTTGACTGAGGATCGAAGCAACCGAATGGTTTATGGAGGATAAATAATATAAATGAGAGCATAAGGAGCACAGGGTCTATTTTCCAACCACTTGTCCTCCCAAAAATATGTATCCCGTTGGTCCCCGACATCAATATGAATAAACTGATAAAGAAGAGGAAGATCACATGCAATCGCTTTCCATGGGTTTCTAAAAGTGCCTTTTAAACCCTTACCAAGCTGAGCCACTCAAGGGGATGGGGCCTTTACTTGCCAACAATAACCGTATGCCAAAGGGAACCGCCTTCATGGTGATTCAAGTGAATGTAACATAGTGAGCACAATATAATTAACACCGAGGTAGATGGAAGGGTATTGAGACAGTAGGCTTTTAGATAACAGACTGAATTGGAGTAGGTACTGTCTGGGTGGTCTTTGAATCCATACAGAAGGAATAAAGAGCTTTCAACTTCACCCTTAACTATGTACCAGTCTGATCTGAATGAATAAATTGTATCACGGATAGCAGGATTTATTAGAAGAGGGGAATGTTCACAATAACTTTTATAAAAATTTTGCAAAAACGTGTTCACAATAACTTTTAGAATGCACTGTTGGAAGGGGGAATACTGTGTCAACTATCCACTACACTTAGGTCATGGTCGGCCTATGTGAATCATCCAATTGTATTAACTCCCTGGCATTTTATGTGTGATAGGTTTACCGGCATTGTTCTCATTCTCACTGAATGAAGGGCCGTGGTGTGATAGGTTTACCGCCATTTATTTTAAAGAATAGCCCAAAGATAGATATCTAATATTGGGTATATGAGTAAGAGTGCTACATCACAAGCATACAGGATTAAGACAACTAGGCGATAGTGCCAATGGAACTACCTGTAAGAACGCTCAAATGTTCTACTGATGAGCAAGCAAGATTATAAAAACAACTGAACCAATCACGGACTAAAAACCACGAAGAAGCAAAATTGAAAAATTGGACTATGTAGAGAAGGGTACCCAATGACCTTTGAAAAGAACTTTTGTGCATGACTCCGTATCTGGACTGCTGTTTTGGTCCCAATATGTTCTGCATATAACGTCATGCAGTGGAGAATGGAGAATCAGGTATCTATTCAGGGAACAGTATAAACTTGACAGTAGTCACCAATGTATCCAGATAAAATTAGCTCAATAATAACTAAGAATTTGAATCACAGACATAAATTTGTTAACTAAAGAAACTTCTGCTCAATTACCTGGAAGCTAATAAATTTTGTACCATATATTACACAGTATATAATTCATCTAACCAATGTTATATGCTAAGAAATGAACAAAAGTCAAAAAAGGAACGCTGGCATTTGAGCAAAAAATAACCTTCAATTCTCTGCCATGCTCGGCCATAGAGCTTCAGCGCCTCTAGAAATCTACTGTGCTCCTCCTCCGTCCAGCGCTCTCGTTGCTTTGTAATAGTATATGGCTTCCTGGTCTATCATATGCATACATACACAACTTCAGACCTCAGTTATAAACAGTTTTCGTTTTTATTTTTCTTCACTTCTTACACTAAATTATTTTTCTTTTCTGTGGATGGGGAATGGACTATCACCCTGGTCTATCATATGCATATATAAACAAGTTCCGAAATCAGTTATAAACAGTTTTCATTTTCCTTTTCTTCACTTCGTCTTTCTTCTTCTTAAACCATTTTTTTTTTTTTTTCTTTTCTGTGGAGGGGGAATGGACTATCACCTTAAAAACCAAGTCTTCTCCAGAGGAATTGGGATCCATGGACGGATCTGAGCAGCTACCGCTGCTTCAAATCCTCTCCAACGAGCAACGGGTAAAATGAAAGCCTCCTTTCATTGTTAGGGATATAAAAAATTCTAAATTGTGAAGCCTTTGTTGCTTTTATCACCTGGCTCCTTGACGCAACTGCAAAATAGAAGAAGAAAAAAAGCGACAGCAATCGGTAGAGATCCGTCTCTTTTTCATGTGAACGAAATTATTTAACTGCATCGGTGGACTTTTATGAAAAAATTTGGTATTGTAAGAAACACGAAAATGAAACTTTAAAGCAACAAGATAGAAATACTTCGCCGAAAAAGAACTTGAAATGAAAAATCCTTTTTCAGAATCCTCACCAGAACGAACTGGAAGACGCCAAAACCTTAGAACATAGAAAAGAGAGAGAAAATTCTATCGAGTAATCAACAAACTACTTCCTCCACTTCACAGCAAAGCATCGTTACAACACTGATCTGGCAAAGTCAAGTACACTATCCATTTAGCAGGCAAGAAAACATCAGGAATCGAAAATTTAAAATTAACAAAAAACAAAAACAATAAAACAACTAACTCAAGCAGCATCAAGTAATTCAATCTATACAAATCTCCATCAATTTCTAAAACATTTCTCGACAACCAAACTGAGAGTAAGAATCAAGAAAAAGGCCAGGCAAAAACAACAGTACCTTCAAAGACAACCATGGCAGGAGGTAATTCGGAAAGGAAAAGTGGATATTCCGATCATGCAAGAGAGCGAAATCGCCAGAAACTCACCAGAAACTCACCAGAAAACTCATGGCTTCCGGCAATCAAGAACATGAATTGAACGAAGGAGGAAGCAATAGTAGCAGAGAGTAGTCGTTTTTTCTTGTTTTTCTTCTTTTTTTTTTTTTTTTTTTTTTTTTTTTTCTTTTTTGGTTTCTCTAGGCGCTGGAAATTACAGTTTGGGGGCGTCGGAGCAATCTCAGCCACTATAATTTCTTCTGGATTTTGGTTCCATTAAAAAATAAAAAAGAAACATAAATAATAATTAATAATTAATAATTAAAATGAGTTTTTATTTTTGAGGCTGCAAACGAGTGAAGAAGGTAATAGAGAAAGGGCGTTGCATTGGATTTTGACAAGTGGCGGAAAACTAGTGGCTGTGGATCATAAAGACCACCCATGCGCTTTTTCCTTTTTTTTTTTTTTTTTTTTTGGTTTCTTTTATGACGTTCTATCGAATATTGGGAGACAGCTTCCCCACCGTCCATTTCCCCTATTCGGCTTCCTGTGTACGGTCACGATATGGCCATCTGTTCTTACATTTCTTTTCTTATCGATTATTATTATTATTTTTAATTAATCGAAACTAATAACTGATTGTTATTGTTCCAATTATTAGAAATTTTCAATTTTATTGTTGGATCTAGAAAAACCTATCTTAAAAGAAAGATGAGAACGGAATGATGAGAGATTTTTCTCGTTAACTAAATACCCCAAATTTTGTCACATCATTAAATTTTTAGGATGTTTTTTTTATCGGAATAAAAAAAATAAAATTAACCATTAATAAATTTGTTGAAAAGTGGAAAAAAAAAGTTAGGGAAATTCGATGTCGGGACTTTAATAATAAGGTTTTCATCCTCTCACAAACTCGAAAAAGGCTTGAAGTCTCTCCCGGCTTCCTCCCCGTTTCTTATATAAACTAGGGAATTCTTCACTCCTTTCGAAGTGGATCTCTCGAAGTTCCGATAGGATGCATCGACCTGTAAAATCTTTGATTCTTCACTCTTTGGCAACAAGATGGTGGTGCTTGGTGCTTGTTTGTAAAGGAATGGCTTTTATAAAACTCGGGCAAAATTTAAAATTGATTCATATTATAGTTTCATCCGTACGAGTAGTAAAACATTCCTTCATATTTGTTTTCCTCCCTTACAAGGAACAAAGCATGAACCAACGATTCCTTCTTTTTCAACAGAAACCATTAATATAACTGGAAAATACCTATCTCTTGCATCCACATAATGTCCTTTGTGTCTAACCTTTACGTTAATTCAAAGGCGCTCGTATTTGACAGATTTTAACGAAAGAGAACTATTGATTAAGAAAGTTACGGTACAAGTTCTACGACTTCGAAGCCAAACAAACAAAGAAGCATTGCCAAACAAAAAGATGGATTTTGTGGGGATTTTGTTTTCCAAACTTTCTGTCACCATTGCTATAACTGGAAGGACTTGAATATCAGCTAACAGTATAGGTCCCCTGCTTATCAAAATATGCCAAATACAATAGGAGTTATAAGACATTATGATCTCAACATCTTCCTTATTCAGAATCTGAGTTGGTTTGTGAGCATCCCATTGCAATGAAGGTGTTATGGATGGGATCTGCCGCCTTCTCATCAGAAGCCTCCCTACATAAAATCCTTCCAAAAATACGAACTATTAGCACTAGAAGGAACATGGAAAACAACAAAGAAACCAACAAATGTGGTTGTGATATCCCACGTATTGGTTGGGAGGAGAATGAAACATCATTTATAAGGGTGTGGAAACCTTTCTCTAGGAGATGCGTTTTAACGCCTTGAAGGGAAGCCCGAAAGGGAAAGCCCAAAGAGGACAATATTTGTTAGTGGTGGGCTTGTGCTGTTACAAATGGTATCAGAGCTAGACACCGGACGATGTGCCAGTGAGGAGGCTGTTCTCTGAAGGGGGTAGACACGAGGCGGTGTGCCAGTAAGGACGCTGGGCCCCGAAGGGGGTGGATTTGGTGGGGTCCCACATTGATTGGAGAAAGGAACGAGTGCCAGCGAGGACGCTGAGCCCTGAAGGGGGGTGGATTGTGATATCTCAAAGGGTGTGTGGAAACCTATCCCTAGCAGATCCGTTTTAAAGCCTTTGAGGGGAAGCCCGAAAGGGAAAGCCCAAAGAGGACAATATCTACTAGCGATGGCTTGGGTTGTTATAGTGGTTGTGTCAGGACCCTCCAAGAAATGGTTAGGCTTGAAGCTGATCTTGCCTGCCTGAACTTTGTAATGAGGCCAAACAAAGATAGGGGAACGAGTGCTAAAGAGGATCATTGATTCAAAAACCTCACTAATATCTCCTTCAAATTTGGCTTAAGCTTTGAATCCCTAAGATTAGGGGTAAAGAAGAGGATCATTGATTCAAAAACCTCACTAATATCTCCTTCAAATTTGGCTTAAGCTTTGAATCCCTAAGATTTGGGGTAAAGAAGAGCTTTTGCTTGGGATGCTCCTGGGTTTCAAGCTTTTGCTTGGGATGCTCCTGGGTTCGGATGAAAGAGCAAAATCTAACTCCTCAATGAATGATTCGACATCCTCGAGTGCTTCTTTCTAGTTTGGAGCCAGCTTGTTCGGAACAGTGAGATTAGCTATTAGCTATAACATAAAAAAATAAAAATAAAAAACTACTCTAATTGATGTCCCAGCTTGCACATAATCTATTTCAAGAAACTCCATTCAACTCTGTACTTCTTTTTTTCACAAAATGTAAGCATTCATGAGCAGTAATCAGACCATAAAAAATTAACGACCTTGAATGAAAGCTAACAAAGAAGAAGAGAGAATGTAGTCCAGATTTGTCATCACCTAATTAGATATAACTTTTGTAACTATCTTATACAACACATAGCATATGAACTTATTGAGCGAAAACCACTTACTGAATTTTGATGCCTTTTTTAAGGGATCAACACAATACGAGTCTTGTTTCAAGGCAATTCTTCAAAGTATTTGGTAGAACAAAGTTGGGAATCCATTGTTTTATTGCTCTTTCCATCTCCTCTTGATATCACTTCTCAAGTAACCCTTGAAGAAATGCAATCAATGACCCTGTTCACATCAATCTGCAAAGGAGCATTTGAAGCAAAATTATTTTTAAAATAATCCACAAAAGTCTGGGAAATTTTTGTAACTTCCTCTTGCCATACTCCCAAGGCATAAAAAATGGCTTCAGTACTATTCTCTTTCTTCCTCCCAGTTGCCTTCTAAAGGAAACAATTAGTATTGCTATCACCCCATTTCAACCAATCCTCTTTTGGAGCTTTGTTTCCAATAGATTACAATCATCTAGAGCACCTCCTGTAACGCCCCAAGTCCACCGCTAGCAGATATTGTCCTCTTTAAACTTTTCCTTTTGAGTTTCCCCTCAAAGTTTTTAAAATGCATCTACTTGGGAGAGATTTCCACACCCTTATAAAGAATGGTTTGTTCTCTTCCCAACTAATGTGGAATCTCACATCTCTAAACTTAGAGATCAAGCTAGGTTCTCTGGGCTCTATGCCAATTTTTCTCATGGTCTCACAATATTTCATTCATATCACAGAATGCCCAAAAACACCGATGTAAGTATGACCTAAGGGAAGAGCATTTGCGTCTCTTTTGAAGAATAATCAAAATTCAGACTTAAAACAAGGTTTGGTGGAAGTATTTTCCCAAGTACGAGTGGGTGGTTCTTCGCTTTGCACACAAGATTGAATTCATGAAGAACTGAAGTCACTTCAGCATTAGTAAAAACTTCAGAATCGAAAATCCCACAGCAGGAGGTTTTGAAAAGCTTACCGAGATTTCTTCTTCTTCAAGCTTCTTCCACCCTTCCAGAAAATCTTCATATCCCTGTTGGTAGGATAATGAATCCAAACATGGCATTATATTGCTCGAAATGACAAAATTTTAGAAGAGAAAACTCATGCATTCTACCAATTTCTTAGAATTTTACGGTCACCTACAGTCATAAAAAGTTAGGTCACTAAACGACGATTTGGCCGAAAACCCAAAGCAGTCCAAACGCATACAATGCCCATAGAAAGGCTCTATGAATAGTCCAAGAAGATTGAGAAATTAGAGAATTCAGAAGACTCCAAGAAGATTGAGAACTTGAAGACCAAAGACTTTGAAAACACAACAACGTTGAAGGCATGATCTTAAACACTATTAAGTGCGTAAGAATAATTCAAGATTTTGATAAACTTGTCAAGAAGATCAAGAAACCGAGATCAATACAAGAGCAATCAACAAGCCGAATAAGATCAATTGAATAGAATCAACAAGCCAATTATTGAACCAATAAGATCAACAAGTTAAGAACTAGTACCGAGCCAAGAAGATGAACAAGTTAAGAACTAGAATCGAGTTCAATCCTACAAATATGCACTTGTTATACTTGAAGAAGAAGGTGAAACGTATGAATTAAGAATAGTCATCAACATTTTTATCATTAGTTCAATAATTCTCGTCTCGTTTTTAATTTCTTTTAACTTCATCGATACTAGGGGAATTCCTCAATCGGTTGGCACCGACTTTGGGTTCAAACTATGTAGAAATTTGACATATCGATTTTCATCGATCAAAGAATGTCATTTTTGGAGTATTATGTGACGTTGATCAACTTACCACATCGTTGCTTGGTAGATTTTAGCTCAAACTAATATATATAAGAGCTTCGGTCGAAAGATATTTTCCAATTTTGTTGCCGGGTTTAGATGTTGAGGCCGTACTTTTTCCTTTAAAAATAAGTAAAAGGTATCTCCAAACATCTTAAGTCCTAACCACTAGGGTCACCCTCACCCCAAGGAAGTTATAATACTATCATCAATATCATTGCATATCAACATTCAACTAACAATTTAATTTCGTAGAGCCTACAATATTTCACAAGTTGGTAATGTAACTGAATATTAGCTCAATACAATGATTTCATGCTATTGCTAAAGTACTAAAAATTGTGTCTTGGTGAGCTCAAGACTTACAGGGGCCTCAATCAAATTAGACTGAAATCATGGTACAGAAAGGTTCAAAGTGAGTCTAAGGTCTCAACCTCTATCCACTGTCCAAACAACATAGGCAGCAATGTTCTTCAATGATAATCAATCAGCCTGTAAAACCAGCCTCACATCAACAGGAAAGAAGAGTTCAAAGGCAAGAGAAAAACTGATCTCTCTGCTTTAAAAGTAGGGTTCAATCCAGAAATGAAAGTTAAAAAGCATTTAGACAAACATATTAATGTTCATTGCATAATCTGATCACAATGAAGGAGGGCTACTTGCTTTGCTTTCACATGTACAAATCATAATGAATGAGGGCTGTTGCATTTAGACAAAGAGATTCATAACACATGTTCAGTGCATATATAGGTCTTTTGGGATGTTGGTCAAAAGGAAAAGGTCAAGAGAAGGATAAATATGTGGCACAGGCTGTCTACAACAGAATTGTTTTCCCTCATGTCACTGACAAGACTTTCGGATTTTAGTTTCATGTTTGGTTCCTAAAAACAAAGGTCAGCACAAAATTTAAGCAGGTCCTAGAATCTGATAAAAAAATGCTCACTTTTTGCATTTGCATCATGATCTACCAATCTGTCAAAGATTGTGATTGTGAATAAATTACATTTTTGGCCTTCATTTCTTTAGTTTTAATTTATTCTTCTAAAACCATGTCTCTAACGATGATATGTTATATGATAATTTATCTATAGTTCCACTCCTTTTTGAAAATGTAATTTTACCGAGGATGAGTTACTTTGACAAAAAGGCAGAAGAATTTGACTCCTTTTTGACTATTTTAACAACTACCAAATCCAGAAGCAAGTTTTCCAGGTATGTTTCTTCTTAACAGCAGGAATAGAAAACTTAGAAACGTTTGATAGAAACATACCAGAAGGCAGAAGGTTTTCATCAGGTTTGATTCGTTGTACCGCTGATTATAGAATCTCTCCATACAGTGTATTTAGTGAAAAGGGTTAGTATGAACATGTCTGAACATCGACCGGTGGATATACCAATCATTTTAGTTGGATTTGACAAGCTTTTGTATCACAGGTAAAAACCTATCCTCATGCCAAAAAGTTTGCAAGTTCATGGAGCATGGCCCCCCCTTGCATCTTTCCCACTATGTCACCAGATCTAATGCAAATCTAATCAACTTAAGATTGAAATATCAATCTACCAGGTTAAAAACAAAAAACAAATAGAGGAGGCCAACTTATCAGCTGGATACTTAGGCAGATTTGACATAAAATCATGACTTGCTCGTGGAGGTAAGAAAAAGTTTTTTCCCCCCGCATGGTGCTGTACATCGTAGTCCCACCTTAATAAAATCAGAAGCCTTTCTTCCTAAATCTTTCACCTGAAATTATAAACCACATAAAGCAAAGTAATATTATTCATCTCTTTTGAACTCCCACTGACAAAATAGAAACAAACAGTTAATATTGGGGAGCATAGCCACGACATGGTTGAGGCAAAGGAGATCTTTTTCATGCTCAAGGAAATGACTTAAGAAGGTTTCAGAAATATGGTGACAGAACTGACATCAAATCAATTTCTTTCCTAGGAAGGTTAAAAAAAAAAGCTCAGTGGAAGACCTTTTTACAAATTCTGACAACTCACAGAGACTTAGGACATTCACAACTAATTGGAACAGTCAAAAGGATAAAAAAATAGAAGAATTTATGTTTGCTTCTATTGTACTTCACAACCGGTGTCAGAGTGCATCACCTTCTTCCGTCTCTTCCTTCTTACCCTGTCTCGCCCAGAAACCGTGTCTTTAAGCAAAGGATACTACTGAAAGTAAACAATAAATATGAATAACAAACAAGAGCTAGCCAATATACAGAAGGGTAAGTTTTCTGTCCTACAGTAGCATGTTTCAGAAACAAGGAGTTGTAAAAGGTTGAATTTAGAAACACATGGGACCCAGGCATATTTCTTTCCTTTATATTTTGTTCCCAAAAAATATTCTGAAATGACGCAAGTGATCATATTATGAAGCCCAAAAGACGAGATATTACCTTTTTTTTTTTTTTGCAGGGAAACAAGCACATATATCAGACATTATAAGTTAAAATTCTCTCATAAAATTGTAACACAAATTGAGGTTACCAACAGCAATGCTAGAATCATGGAAATTGAGGTTACCAACAGCAATGCTAGAATCATGGCCATTGTTAGGGATAAAGATCAGAAGCGCAATCTAGCCTTTGTGTTATTTCTGATCTCATCTGAGAATGTTCTGCTTACAAACATGATAAAAGAACGGTGTCAGGGAGACCAAAAGGTCATCTACTATTAAAATTCCTTTCCTCCAAAGATCCCAACCAAATGCATGATCCAACATGTAGATTTAATAGGATCATACATGGAAATAAGATATTGAAGAGTCCTTTCAAATTTCCAATTAATCTTCCACCTTTCCAGGTCAGATAATACAGTTTGTGCCCCTGATGAGAAATGATCCACTTCGTTGTCAATCTTTGCACCTATTTTGGTCCAACACAATATTCTCCAGAGACCCCACCAGTCATTTAGGGCTCTGCCCACCAAATTATAGTGAAATTGTTACAATTATAAGAATGGAAGCTATCATTTTCCCATGGAGGCATGTGCAAAACATGTTTGTGTAGAAAGCACAACTATATACAAAACATGAATAAATTAAGGTACTTAAAACTGATTAAATAAAATTAAAAGAGAATTAAACATCTTCAAACAGTAACAATATAATTATTTGAAGAATGGAAAATACTATCTCAGGTTTGGAGTGAGTCGATACCACCACTCAAAGTACCAAAAATTCAAAACTAGTCACATTCCTCAGAAAATGAACAGCTTCCGGAAGGGTGCTCCAGGACCCACCATCCATTTAGCCACTTGAATGGATAGCACAAGCCAGCCAGTTCTTTTGTAACTATCCCTATGTTTCCTTTACGCACATCATCTCAGACTATTGGAGGTGTGCAGTAAGAGTTTGACATTCTATTGATAAATAAGCAGTGAGCTAAACTATGGAAAACACTTTTTCTCATCACCCCTCTAAACTGAAGGCAACAAAACTCAGTTTTCTGAAGCACAACCAGAAAGATGAAGGCAAAGTTAATTCTGCATTAATTCTTGTAGAGTGTTTCTGTCTAACGATTAAATGATATTTTGGTTTTTTCTCACAGCTACTTGGTTGGATGCACCGCAAATTTCGGCAGAACAGTGGTGAACCGCTCAAAGATTTTGCCATCGGTAAATACTTTCCACTAGTATTTCTCTGTGAGGTTGAGCATCCATTGTCAGTAGAAGCTCACTTTGTGCATAGAATCTGTAGTGACTGATATTCGATGCCCAGGGCATGGAACACATCCAAGTTTTGTATGCATGTAATCTGAAAATTATATCTCTTTAACCCATCTATTCCATTTAATAGAAAACATTGAGTTATAACCAGGAATTACAGATAAACCATGAAATTATTGTTGATATGCTGCAACAGAAACAAGGTTCCTAGAAATTCAAATGTACTTGTGTAGGTCATTCTCATAATTGTTTTTTTAGGCCAACAATCGCTTGATGATCAGCAATACATCTCGAAGTCAAGCATTAAACCTTTCAAGCAAGCCCCACGAGAGCAGCATCTTCGAAAATCTTTTGCTGGTCTAGAATCAGAAATAGGAGATGAAGACTATGAAGATGAATCATCACATCCAATGTCTGAGATCTTCCATGGATTTCTGGCAATTGGAACTCTGGGATCTGATCAGGTCATCAGTGACCCAATGACACCAAAGTTTTCAATTTCTGTTGAGAATATAACTGAAAACGAAACTGAAGTAACTGAAAATGAACTAAAGTTCATTAATGATGAGTTGGAAAAGGTTCTAGGAGCTGAAACTAAGGATGACGGGTACAATGATTCTTCTGGAAGAAACAGTCACGTCAGCATGGGAAGGAGCAGCCATGGTAGCACAATTACCCTCAGTGGCAAGCCAATGGATGGCCTAGAAAGCAATATAAGTGGGAGCATAATCTGCCCACTTCAGGGATATCTTTTTGGGTCAGCAATTGAATTATCAGAGACTACGGCAGTGGCTAAAAAGGAAAACAGGACCTCCCTAGGCGAACTGTTTCAGAGAAGCAAAATAGCTGAGGAGAATGTAGGTGCAAAATCTGACAAGGAAGACAAGCGAGCTGAAGAGGATATCGATAAATCTTCCATGCACCTGATGAAAAAGAAACTGAAGAAAAGAATGTTGTCTGCTTCTTCCCGGAGCTCTGCAGCAGCTGTTGAAGGGCTCAATGATTCAGCTTCAGCAGAAACGAAACTGCATAAGGTATGTCATAAGCTATGATTTGAACTTAACCCTTGCTGTCTGGCCTCACCTGATTATTACTTTTCCAGCTCTGTCATTATAAATTTTTGAACTAGGAGATGGTTCAAGTGAGAGGCTTCAGAACCTATTTTTACCATAGAAAACTACTGACCGCAATTGGACTTTTACTATTTTCCTATCTGTCTGTAATAGTTAAATTTCTTCAACATATGACATGTGGCTTGCAGATCTTTCACATGTTCCACAGAAAAGTTCACCCTGAAAGCTCAACAATCATACAAAAGACCGATAAGCACCAAAAGTTTCAAAGAAAGAAGAAACCAAACCATAACCATAACCATGATGGTTGCTACAACAATGGAGAGCAGACATCTGATGAGGATATCATGATATATCCTCAGAGAACACTGTCGAAACCAAGCTTTCGACGTATCAAGAATCAATTTCCACCACATGAACTACACAGTTCTGATCCAAATGACAACAAGGAACGCTGGATTAATTCAGATGAAGACTGTAAGTTACTAAACTCAATATTTCCTAGCTTCCAACATTCACCTAGATATCCTATTAGTTTCCATAAACACTAATATCGACACCCACAACCTACAAGTTAATACTCTTAAATTATAAAACTAAAACCAACTCAATGTAGTCTTGGTTTGGTATTTATGCTCACCTTCCACAAAACACAGGATGAATGGTAGCTAATCCTTTTCTGTATATCTGCTATACCATCGACTGCTCGCTACATTATTTAACCAATTACATGAGAGACAAGTGTGACAACACTGACTCTTGAAGCAACTCTAATTCACTTTTATTGTGTTCATCGTAGATCTTGTGCTGGAGCTTTGAGAGGTAGAAGAAGTATATTCCTTGTTCATCAGTATCCGAGTGCGTTGGTACTGTCTACCCATTATTGGTAATTATTGCTGATAGAGTGCAAGTTACTACTATCTGAACAGTGTTTGGGTGTGAAAATAAGCAGAGGATCCCCCTCTTCAAATGCTCACTTTGTATGTTGTGTGTGAAATGTATTGTTATCCCTAGAACACTTTATGATTATATTGTCTTGCATATTCCACGAAAAAGCACGTTCTACTCGCAGTTGATTATTCTTGTTTTCTTTTTCTTTCACCTTTGACAGCCCTCTTAGGCTAAACTAAAATATAGACAGTTTTCCAACTCTATTTACCTGACATGAAAAAAGAGCACCGGTAGTTCTGAAAAGAAACTTTTCTGACATTTAGATTTACCATAGCCCACGAAACCATCATAAATCGTCATCCTGCAAATTTTTATAATGATAAGAATCCTAGGATAAGTACGGACAAAAAGGAGAAGAATGGACCAAAATCTTCTATTAAATGAAAAGTGTAACCAAAAAGAAAATGAACAGAAAGGACTCAGATAATTTTTGTATAAAGATTTTTTATATATATATAAAAGAGACAATTTCATTGATGATTGAAATTTTTGTATAAAGCTTAAGGGGCTAAAGTAATCTTTGAAAGCTTACGGACTAAAACAAAATAAACATAGAAGTACCATGACAGAAATAATATTCCAACGAGCATATTGAATTTAGATAAAATACTTCACTCTCATATCATTTGAAATTTGTTCAAACAAGAGCCTGCCTAGAAATACCATGGAAGTTTCTCTTACTTTGAATACCCTTCTAGTAGTAGTACTTCATGGGATCAATGACTCAGTTGTGATCACCAATAGAAATAGCCCAAACAGGTTCGCCTGATGGAAAAACAGAAAACTACACTGGCAACTGATATGAATTCAAGGCCTAATAAACCTCTTTTGATGGAACGAACAACAAATCTATGAACCAAAATATGAGAAAATGAAATTGCCTACATCAAAATGTAACGCATCGATAGCAACAATTAAATCAGTCAATTTTGCAATTCTAATTCCTAAGTCAACAAAGGTATCCAGAGGAGTTGCAACCAAGCGAGAATACACCAACAATCTCACTATCTCTCTAACACAGTTCCAAAATCTCACAGAACATAATCAAACGTCACCAGTTTGTTAAAATAGAATGTCTAAAACATCTAGAACATAAACAAAACTTCAGAAACCAAAAAAGGATATTCAGTCTTGGTTACCAAACCTAGCTTCAAAGGTGAATACGCTTTAGAGATGAACTGTAATCAGAAAACTGCCGGTGCCTAGAAAGAAAGTCAGTAATCGAAAAAACAAAAACCATATCGATCAGCATTATGAAAAACTAGAATCAAGTAAAGGCGTGATTTCCTTGCTCTTCTTTTGCAGGAGTCAAACCATGGACTGAAAAATAAAAGAATCTTCTAACAGAGGGCGGCCAACCTTCGGCATTACTGCATTCGAGTTTTGCAGGTTGTCTAGTAAGATGAATGAACAAGTTATTCAGTCCATGACCACCAGTTATCGTCTTCCGAGCAAACGATTTTTCTGGATACCATATGATTTTTCTGGATACCATATGATTTTTCCTGTACGCTTCTTGGCTCAACCATCGATCGATTGAATAGTTTCGCCACATTACTACAGTAACAGTGACAGCAAAACATTTCTAAGATCGTTATTTTGAAGATATTTTGAAGATGGGGATCCGAGTGCATATATATATATATATATATATATATTATTATTATTATTATTTAATAATCTTTTTTTAAGTGTACGAAAAATATGTTGAAATATTAAATTTTGAATTTTTAAAAATTATTGAATTAATTATTATCTTTTACAATTTTTTAATATATCTTAAAATTTATAAAATTTGAAAGAATGGAATGACTTTTCTTGTAAAAGAAAATATATATATTATTGTTTAACTAAATTTAATTAAAATCAATAAAAACTGATTTTAAAATACTAAACTTAAATAATTCGTTATCACCATAGTTGCATAATTTACCCGTCATTATCTTTTCAAATTCATCCATACCCAAAAATCACCGAATTTTGATATCTTGAGTTATTATCGATGAAAGTTAAGTAAATAATAAAGGACTTAAAGAATGAATTCGCGACACCTTTGCAACGAAGTATAGTAAGATTAGGTCCAAATAGATTAGTCGAAATATATGCAAACTACTTCAAAAAAAATCGAGAATCGACTATCAAAAGTAATAACGAGTGTCTTATCCACCCACCCATTTGAGCTTTATAAGGTTAAAACAAAATATATATAAAGTTGAGAGCAAGAGATCCTTCCAAGTCTCTGTCTCAAATTTGAGCATACGTATGAAGGTTTCAAATAAATGTTTATAAGACAATAAAGATATGACAATAATTCAACACATTACACTTAACAGCAACAACAAACATTATCATGTGGTAAACCTTGAAGAATATAGCTTATTATTTTCATAATTTTAATTTGATTCTTTGTGAATGAGACAGTATAAAATCAAATTTTATATTTTAACAAACCAGTGCGAGCAAATGAGGCCTGCACACTGCCTGCTAGCATGTACCATCCATGTAGCTTATGAGCAAGTCCTGAACCATGTCTCTGTCTGGCATTCGCTCTGCAGCACCATATATTGGTGCTAATCCTCCAGTAATAGGCCCTGGATTTTGTTTGACCTGAAATATATAATTACATATAAATAAGTCCGTAAGTCACAACCAGAAAATATGCATATTAGTGAAATTGCCTCTGATGGACTAAGAACATTCTTGCAGAAATAAGCTTACAGTGTTGACAGATTCTTGCAAATCCTGGAGAAAGTTGTCGACTATCGATACATGTTGAAGCGTCACACAGATATGAATGCTGAATCAATATGAGAGATGATTAGTTAAAATTTTGGAGTGAACTTTAAAATTTTGTTTCAATGAATCAAAGCCATCAGACTTTCTTTTAACCACTCAAAGCTTTTGAGTTTCATACCTAAAATATGTGTATAGCTTAAGGGGGGACAAGGAAAATCCGGGCTGAACGACTAATTTGAGTTCTGGTTAGTTAAATTCTTTCAAAGGCTTCAAAACTTTCTAGTACAGTGTAATTCAATATTCCCCGGTAGGTATGTACCATGGACACAAACAGTCAGACCTGAGGCCACATTTTATTTTAGAATATCATATCACAAACAAGGAGTGAAGCTTCGAACTTACGACCTCTGAAGAGAGAGATAGAAACCTTAACAATTCAACTACACTCAACTTGGCATAAATACCGCATTTTGAGTCCAAGAGAAAAAATAGTAGAATTTTGAAGGGGAAAAAAAGAATATTTGTGCCCCTCCTTTCTCCTTTATCCCGTCCAGAAACAAAAGAAGACTTCCATCTTCAAGTTTAACTCAGACGTAGGATGCTTCTTTTTGGGTGTGAAGCATTGTCAAACTAAAATACCCAACAACTATTAGCTCTCCCTGAAAAGGAGGTGATCCAACCGCACCTTCCAGTACGGCTACCTCGTTACGATGGGAGAAGGGAGGTTTTTGTGGGAGAGAGAAACAAAAGAATCTTTAGGGTGTTGAGAGGGCCCTTGCGACATTTAGTCCCTCTCTAGACTCCAAAATTTCTCTTTGGGCGAAGAAGTTATTTTGTAATTATTTGTAAGGTCTTATTTTATTGGATTGGAACCTCGTTCTTGGTTTCTTATATATGTATAAATAAAAGCTGAATGAGAAAGCTCACCTGCTAGGTCTTTGCAAGGCATTCAAATGCCAGCCTTTCGATGACATAATGTCATTGACTTCAAAAATGTCAATAACAGTAGATCCAAATGCTACAATTGTCATGTCTGGCTTTCCGACGACAAATAACTCAGGAATTTCGTTTACCCTGCACAAAAAGTAAGGTTTTTGAAAGAGAAAAACACCTTGCAATCCTTCCAGGCTAAACAGATGAATATGATACCCTTTATGTATCTTCTTTGACACTTCCATGATCTCTTTTGTGTTCTGCAAATATCCTATGGAAAGAAATCAAATCACAAAGAGCACAAAGCCAAGTACTTAACAAAATATGACGATAACAATGAGTATCGTTACATTCATGTCTTAGATACCTCCTTCTCCCAAAGACATCATTGCTGCCCAAGCCCCAGCAATCAAACCACCAGGTCTGCTTCCAGCTATTGTGGGAGAGACGTAAAGCCCACCAGACCACTCACTTACTACAAAAGACAATAATTGAAAAGGGAAATGTCATTTCCTTGAATTCAAGACCACAACAAAAATAAGAATGAGAGCATTTTTTTCAGTACAAGGACTGTGCTCCGTGTTGAGGATTATTGGGAGTGAGTCTCACTTTGGTTAATTTAGTGGAAAATCATGGGTTTATAAGTGAGGAATACTATCTCCATTGGTATGAGGCCTTTTGGGGAAGCCCAAAGCAAAGCCATGAGAGCTTATGCTCAAAGTGGACAATATCATACCATTGTGGAGAGTCGTGATTCCTAACATGGTATTAGAGTCATGCCCTAAACTTAACAATGTCAATAGAATCCTCAAATATCGAACGAAGAATTGTGAGCCTCGAAGGTGTAGTCAAAAGTGACTAAAGTGTCGAACAAAGGGTGTACTTTGTTCGAGGGCTCCAGAGAAAGGAGTCGGGCCTCGATTAAGGGGAGGCTATTCGAGAGCTCCATAAGCCTCAGGGGAGGCTTATAGTGTACTTTGTTCGAGGGGAGGATTGTTGAAGATTATTGGGAGTGAGTCCCACATTGGTTAATTTAGTGGAAGATCATGGGTATATAAGTGAGGAATACTATCTCCATTGGTATGAGGTCTTTTGGGGAAGCCCAAAGCAAAGCCATGAGAGCTTATGCTCAAAGTGGACAATATCATACCATTGTAGAGAGTCGTGATTTCTAACCTTACGTACAAGGGATAAGTATACAATTGCATTAGCCTAAGTCTTTAAAAGTCTCCATGAAGGTTTCCACTAATGAAACGTGAGAAAGAAAACATATTTTATTTCTCACAATTTCATAAATACATCCCAAAATAAAACTAAACATTGATGGCAATCATGGAGCCCAATAGCTTTTAGCAATGATTAATAGCTTGATTTAAACTCGAGGCATGAAAAAATCCAACTTTCCAGTAACAAGGATTAGTAGACTTACCAGCAACAAATTGATGCTGTCGAAATCAAGCAAAGCAGGAACAGGCAGAACACCAAGCGATCAACAACCATAAAGCCAAATGAAATCAGAAATAACATAAAATATATTTTCAATGATAGAAAAGATAGGGATTCAGAATGCAGCTCGATTACATCCATTAACCTTTTAACGTTTTGAGAGTCGTTTGTTCTAATAGCTAGTTCTTAGCTATTTAACTTCGAAGCATCTGGAAACATCCTCTAGTTTACATAATACATTTACTATAAGAACGAAAAAAAGATGATCATATAAGCATTAAGCAATCAAACACTTCAGCAGACAAGATCTAGGAGGCCATTGGGAGGTTAGTTTGGGGCTAATCAAATAAAATTTAAGTGATTTGGTAAAAGAAACTACCTTTCTAATCTCATGATTTCTGTACAACACTATACTTGTTCCTTTGGGGGCTAATCCATATTTATGTACATCCGCAGATATTGATGTCACTCCTTTAACTGAAAAATCACAAGGTGGAATTGGGTACCTGACAGGAGTAATAAGACAATTTCATATCACAGATAGCCAGAGAAACACCGATAATGAACAATAATTGCAACACTCGTCGCTAAATGTAATTTCCACTTGATAACTAATCACTGCAAGTTTGTTGTGCTGAACTAGAAAATATAATCCCACACATATGGGTGGGAAGGGGCGATATATTGTTATATTCTTTCATAGGATATCATAGAGAGAGAGGTTAGTGAAAAATCATTTCATAATTTACAAATGTTTTGCAAAAGCATTCCTGTTAGAGTATTGATGTGTTACATTAAGAATGTTAATAGTGGTAAATTTTTTGTTCAGAGAAAGCCCAAACAGCCTTACCCAAGCTTACGTGCAAACGGTAACACAAACCCGCCAAGACAAAAGTCAACATGAAGACAAATACCATAGCTAGAAGCTAATTTCCCAAGTTCCTGCAATTATATTACAAGATCCTCCTGATCAGAAATTACTTGAGAAATGCCATTTAAGTTACGATTGATGGTCTTTGTCCTGGCATATAGAAAATTAAAAGATACAAGAGAAAATGAACATACAACAATCGGATCAATGATTCCATGGGGAAAACCAGGTGCAGATCCAACAATCTGCAATATGAAGAGCATAAGGGAAAAGACACAAATGAGCAGGTAACATACAAATACAAATACTATAATAGGGTGAAGCAGCTTTTCTGAATAAGCAAAAGCAACAGTATCATACTTCTTAGTTCTTGATAATGGAATTTGAAAGAAAAAAAAAATCCAACAAAAATGGGGCAGCATAAACAAAATTGTGGATAAAAATGCGAAAAAGATGATAGAGAAAGAGAGTTTATGTAAATACAAGTATAAGAAGAGAATAAAAGTATATGGATACCAAGATAGTGTTCCTGTTGATAAATTTTCTAATAGCTTTGACATCAGCTTTGAATTCCTTGTCTACAGGGACACGCCACAACTTGATATTAAAATATTGAGCAGCCTTATCATATGCAGAATGTGCAGACTCGGGTATGATCCTGAACATTGAGGGAAAACTAAATTAAATTAAGGGTCAACAAGAAACGTATCGAACAGAACATGCATGAAAACACGGCGTATACATTTCAGGTTTTGTAATTCCCTTCTTGGATTTCATATAGTCACGAGTTGATTTCACAGCCAATAGAATGCTTTCAGTTCCTCCCGACGTCATGTTGCCGCAGATTTTCCCTCCAGAAGCCTCCACTTTACTGCCAAGAAGAGCAGCAGTCATGGCCACCACTTCAGCTTCAAACCGCACGACACTTTGAAATACATCCAAATGCAAAGGATTTGTATGTGCAAACCTGAAAAAGTTACCCAGAAAGCCCAAGGCGAATTGTTAAAGATCTATGAAACAGGTTACGTTCCTCTGGGAGCTTTATTAGTTGCCGATATGGAGGCTCTCCAATAAAGTAGAATAAGAACACGATAGTCCAAACTCCACTTAAATAGAAATTGCACCAGTTACGTGATAGTTAAGTGACTTCAGCACTTCAGTAGAGACTTTGAATGAAACATAAAAGTAATCTATCAGCTATAACTTACTAACATTGAGCATGCCTCGTTTATGAGAGAAAAATGACCTTCAGATTCCGTTCCTCCAATGTAGCTGCTCAGAAATGAATAATACTCATAAGCATTGTTGACAATTCTTTTTTTTTTTTTTTTTTTTTTTTTTTTGATAAGAGACAATTTCATTCTAATGCAAGGAGAAAAAAATCAATTTCAGTGTTATTACATTCTAATGCAAGTATAACTGAATGGGTAAATGTGCCTATGCAAACATTTTCAAAACATACACTGTACCCGAGCATTTGCCTTGCCAAACCACATCATTTTGTTTCTCATTTTTCATTTTCACAATGACTTCAGATCCCAGGCCTGCCCTTGGCAACTCAGTCCTCCAACTTTCTCTTTTAGATTGACCGCTGGATTGTAGTTTATCCACAACCTGTTTATTCAACAAAACATCATCACCAAAGTCACAAAAACCACGTACTATTTAGCTACAAGAGAAGAAAGCGGAGTCAGCAAAGATGGTAGCTTTTCTCTTTAGCCTAAAGTGGAAATAGAGCATAGTGAGGAAGACGATTTCTGTGAAGTGGGTACAGCCTACTCAGGTATCTGAATTCATGAAACCAACATGGCCAGTGATTGGTTGTACTAATTTTGACCGACACTCCATCCGTCAATCTATAGGCATAATCCAAATGTAAAAGCATATCCTGAATAACTTCAATAAAGATATTGACTAAAGCACCAAGGGCCAGAGACATCAAAGACTTAATCTATGGCATGACTAGACTGTACAATACCATAAGGTCCACAGTGATTGCTGTTTCCTTGTCTTTGGTTGCTTTTGTTCTCAGAGGCTCTCAAGTGTTTTCAAGCAGGTTTTTGTTGAAGAATATTGGTGTATTTTTGTGTTATTTCAGCGGGCTTTCTTTTGTGTTGGCCTTAGGGGTTCTTTCTTTGCAAGTTTCTTCATCGAATCTTTCAGTTTCCTTTTCTCTCAGTTGGTTGGTTATTCAAAGTTCCAAGTTTAGTTCAGATCTCAAGATTGCCTCAAAGTTTGATATTTTCAGTTCTCTCTTTTAGAGTAATTATATGTACTCTTGATATCTCTTTTATGCTTTTTTTTCACTCTCTTCAAGTTCGTATTCTTTGAGCACTAGTCTCTTTTCATTTATTCAATACAAAGTTTCCAAGTTCCACAATCAATATAGTTAAAATCCAATAAAAATAGAAGCAAGTACGTTATCAGTTTAAAAATTCAAAAAATTTCAATTAGGTCGGAAGTTTCTTATTTTCTCCTTCAAAAGATATCGGGATGTCTCCATATATGTACATGATGAGAAACCTGGAAAAACATGGTGCTGATATTTCCTACTCTGAGAAATTCGACGAGTTCTTAATTGCCAGTTTTTCCGAGGTGACCATCTAAATCGAAGACGGATACCGAAATGAAGGAAACGCAGTACCAAATTTTCCACAGAAAAAAGAAAGAAGATTCAACGCTCAGGGTCAAAGTTTGACCAACTAAAATCGCCACCAAGAAATAAGAATTTAAGGCTCTGTACTGATCCAGCAGCCCTAACAATAAATTCTCGACACATACCATATCATTAATGTTACTCATTTAAATACAACGAATACAGTATAGAATACAATCTCATTCTGTTAAATCGAAATGGATGCAATTCCAAAAAAAAATCGACATGGATACTACAACATAAAAGCAACTCATAAATGTAACTGCATATCGTTTAAAGAACGCATAGCAATCGAAACAAATCCATAAACACGAAAACTAACCTTCTGCTTCTCAGAATCAATCCGACGTTTCACCACTGGAATTAACCTGTTTCCACAGACACAATCAAACAACCAAGAACATCACCACATTTCTAACAAAATCAAATTAACACAACACCTAACAACTTCAGCAGAGAAATTCATACTTAATCGTAGCCATGAAGAACGATATGAAGGTGGCTTTAAGTCCTCTTTCATAAACAAGATCCAGAAATGACTGAAGCAACCGAGCCAATAGTATGACGAAAAGAGGACCAAAAACGAGAGCCAGCGGCTCGTACTTTGACAGGAAACCATTGGCAGAGGCTCTAAATTCCACCAAAAACGACTTGACAGCAGAATCCATTGCGAAAAAGAGAGAAAAAAAAAACGCACGCTGCAATAGGAAGAGGAAGACGAACGGAGACTTACGAAGATTGCGTCTTACAGATAAACACTTGCGACGGAGACGATTGAGATAGAGATCAGCTGATGCACGCAAACGTGAAAAATCATTTTCTTGTTGATATCGCGAAGAACAGTACGGCGACGGTGGTTGGTATATATACCTCGCAAATCCACGCCATTTCTCCCATGGCTAAACGACACGGACCTCAGCCTCGCATATTATTATAATAGGTAATGATTACGTCAAAATTTGATAGTTTCATCCAATTGTCGAATTATTAAAAAAAATAATAAAAATCTTATTTATTAAACTAAGTCTAAAATATTATCAATTTTTACCCAACCAGATAATACGAGTGAAAATGACTAAAATAGCCTTTGTTCATCAATATCATCTAATTTTTAAATTATTATAATTTTCAGATTTGTTGTACTTTAAAAACAAGTAACTGTCATTAAGTTTAATGAATAACAAATTTAATCTTATAATGGAGCAATTTCGTTGGAATTTTGAAAACATTTAAAATAAATAAATAAATAACAAAATAATAAAGGTATAGATGGGGGTAGTATTTATAGAATTAATTTTTTTAAAATAAATAATTATTATTATTATAAAAACTAAAATTAAGTTTTTAAATATTGAAAAATGTAGTAATCACCCCTAAATTTGAAAGATCATTAAATAATTGAATTATAAAATTATTACAACTTAAATTTTCATTCACCTTTATAAAAATTGAAATTTATAACATTAAACATTTAAAATAAATGGTTTAGATCTAAGTTACGATTTGACTATAAAGTGGTAGACATCGAGGTCTTGAATTTAGAAAAAATATTAAATAATTTATAATATTTTTGGGGTTTCTATGTAATTAGTGGGAAAAAAATGACCGAAGGAGTTTTTAATTGTGTTAATTTTCACCTTCTTTTTTTGTGAAATTTTAATGCATGCCTTTATTGTTTTTTCACAATTGAAGGGAGAGTTTAATTTGGTGCATTTGATGCATTTTATCTGGCCATAATTAATAATTAAAGCATAGGTAATGCATTTTATCTGGCCATAATTAATAATTAAAACATAGGTGTTAGTCCATCGCCGCCCAATTCTATAGACATCTACATTAATGGAAATCTCCAAAAATAAAATAAAATATAAAAAATTACATTTATTGAACTTTGTTTTAAATAAAATAAAATCGTTAGATTATGTATGTCTCTTCATACTATCATGTTCCTGTTACTATGATGGAACTGCTAGAGGACTGTCAACTAACTTCTAATAGCGACGAGTCTTTTATGGTTGACCTACAGAGATATATCTTAGTTGGCTTAGACACGAGATTGCTCCCCGATTATTAATTATGATATTAGGGTAATGTGATGGAGCTACTAAAGAGGCGTCAACTAACCTACCATAGCAAGGAGTCATCGTTACTAACTCGCTATGTATTATGTCTCATAGTAGGAATATGACATATGTGGGTTGCCATTAAATTTGACATATGAAACCAGTGGAACAAGAATACGTTGTTTTCCTCGGTGATAAATAAACACCATTTCATCAGTTACAGGTTTCATAACTTAGCCTGAAGAACACTTCTACTCCTAATACACATCATCAATTCAATAGCCAAAAATAGTTTGAACTTGAGTTCTTAGTCAGCTCAGTCTACAGAGTACACATAAAATATTTGCTCGATTTCACCTAATAAGCCAATGATCAATCCCCATCACTTAACTTGATCTGATCTAGTGGTGCTCATCTGGTTTACTAGTGAAAAATTTGAGGCAACTTACCTAATTCCTCCTTTCCTTTGCCCGTTTTCGTGATTGACGACCCCTTATTTTCCACTTGTCGTTTCCACCTGGTCGATTCTGCTCTTCAATTTCTTGAACTTTGCGTTTTCTGCAAGAGGTTTTTCAGAAGGATATAAGCAGAACAGAACACTGAACAATGCACAAGAAATATTACATTCAACTTAAAGACGAAGCAATTTTCAAAATCTGGAAGTGCACCAATGGAAGAACTGATCAAGACTGCATATGAAAGCTTCTTAAATTATGCACATGCTCCACCAATGTTGCATTAGAATGCACTTTACAATGTTCCTCGTCCAAGTGATTCAAAGAAGCAACCATATCATAAAACAGATAACGAGTAGATTTCAAAATGGATAGCCATATATTCCCCCATTTCTTTTCCTTCACTGGAAAATTTTGCTATAGCAAGAGAATGTGATAAAGATCAAACCTGTACTGAGTGAGGGCCTGGTCGGAAAGCAGTTCGTCGGCAAGCGTTGCTTTCCTCTCCTTCTTTGTTAATCTACCCGAGAAGAAGTCCAAAGAAGACTCGACCACAGTTCCTACCTGGTAAATGCTTAAAACTCAAAATAAGTCTAGAGCAAATATTAACACTGGACATATTGTTTACTAAGAAAATTTTACTTTTGCTCGAGTATAAAATGAGTTGATTTCTCGTGAAACTAAAAGCTTGCCTGGAAATATTTGGGAAGTGTTTTTGATTTCGAATCACCCTTCTTGTAGTGTCTCTTGGGATCAATGACGCTCCTCAGCTATAATCATCAAGAGAAATAAGGACGCAGCAGAAGTCAATCAAACAGAAATTTTCCGAGTTCATAGACATTGGATGATAATAAACACATAGAGATAGATGGGCCATTCAAATCAACCACACTGGTAAATATTATCCTATAAGTTGAATATCTACGTAACTATGCTTTTCTTTCAAAGATTCATGACCACAGATGCAATGGTGAAAAAATAATCTATCTACTCAAACTAGCCCAACACACTCTGACGTCCAATTTCGGGTTTCAACAACTTAGTATAGAAAGTATAGTATTTTTCTAATAAGAAACTAAACTTCCGGTTAGAAAAAATGAATGAATACAGGAGCACACAAAAAATAAAGCCTATAAAAGGGGGCAAACTACAAGAAAGGCCTCCAATCAAGCAAAATAATATCTAAAGAATAATTACATAACAGCTTCATCACCAGAACCCAAAGAGAAACATAGAATCTAACAAGAGAAAACGTCACACGGAGACCTATCCAGCCCTCGAAAATTCCTATGAACTTGAAACAACTTGGTCAAGTACTAGTAAATTGCGAATTGAAAATATATGCTCCATGTGGCATCAAAATGTTTTTTTTTTTTTCCTTTTTTTGGGTGATATCCATGGGTGTCCAAGCAAACTTGGCAACTTGACTACTTTCAAAGGACAACCACTTGACCCTACTATATTTGGTTGTCTAGATAATTCGTAGGATATTAAATTCTAGATAGGTGGCCAATATGGGATTGAAATAATTCCCCAAGTACTAGAATATATGTTTCATGTGCATCAAAGCATATTATTATTTCTCTATATGACCCCAACAAATAAAATACGTAGAAACATGACATTCTAATTAGTCATTACATGCATCATAGCAATCATATATATCCATTGTCCTAGTTCTAGAAGAATATTGAATCTTGGAACCAAAGATGAATAAGAACACACAAATCATGCCCATCTGCAGTGTTCTGTTCTAGTTCTAGAAGAATATTGAATCTTGGAACCAGAGATGAATAAGAACACACACGCCATGCCCATATCACAGAGCTCTTTAGCATGATTACAACTCTCGATCCATGGTGAAAGTAACCAGTTTCTATATAACAGTCCAAACTATGTGGAATACAAAACTAATGAGAGTATGGATTATACATCAAAGACATCCTCACCTTCAACAAGCGCAAATCTTTTTCCATTTCAGGGGTCATGGTTTGTGCTGGCATGTCAAACCTAGTTACAATAACAAGCGTATGAGTATTAGAATATAGAACTTCAACTTCTACGTTAATAAACTGATGGTGTCTAGCAAGGTACCACAACCAATGAAGTTGAAAATAAAAATAACAAACATTCAAATAAGATTAAAACCATGTGAGAGGAGTAAAAGTGCCTTCATTGATTCTCCAGGAATCAATGGTAAAACTGAAACTATTGAAATTTCATATGAAAAGAGCATATACCAACTCCTCCCAGCCGTGTCACTAACTTGCTTTCTCAATAACTTATTCAACTTTTTTGGGTTGTTTGGGGGAACAAACAGCCCATCCACAAGCTCTGAATTGTTTTTCCAAACAAGACCATTTTCCGCTTGACTGTGAGATTTGTCACAAGCCTTGGTTTTGGACCCTGACGACGAGGTGGGCAGCTTTGGCTCCCAAGAAAGGCTAATGACAGGCTTTTTTCCTGACATCTACAAAATATAAGAAAATTTCAATCAGCCTTAGTTCAAACATCACTTAAAACTGTACCAGTTAAGAAAATTAATTAACTGGTGTTCTAAAAAACAAAATTCTATTAATTCTGTTGACATCTATATCCATAGTATAAAAGGCACAATAAGGGAGAATTTTTTTTGTGCTAAATCGTGTACCCTTTCGTCTTAATTTCTGAAATTAACAAGTCAATTTCAAGGAAGAAAACAATCCACATTAATAAAACACAGTTGGTTCATTACCGTTTAATTGATTACTCCTCATGAATAAATTGAAAAATATGTCTGGACTCAAGTTTTTAATCAGGTTTGAGCTTCATACAACGATAGATTCGTATTCCAATAATATAAAAAAAAATGTCTGGATTCATGCTCTTAGTTCTATAAATCCGAAGTATTATTGGATATTGTATTGGTTAATTGAGGGAAACAATTTCAATCTTCAGAATGAAAAAAAAAAAAAAAATCAATTGTATTCTAACAACTATAATCTACAAATACACAAACATGAATAAGGTTGAAGTTGTTCGGTCAATCGATAAACAACGATTTAAAAGAGAATTGGATAACTGATTCTGTCCGAATCAGAACAGCCAAGCACAAACCACGTCCCAATTTTCCATAAGGCTGAACTTATTTTCGTATTTATTCGGCAATTTTTATTAACAAAAACAAACAAACAGACAGATAAACAACTCCTCCATTCTTTCATAAGAGTTTCTAATGAAGACATAGATGGTGATAGGGAGAATACCAGTCACAACAAGGGAGTAGAAACTCAGTGCTGAACTCCAATGAAGGGGGCTGCGATGGCGCGAGCGGAAGATAGAAGAAGTGGCGCGGAAGCAGCGACGGCGCGACGAAAAAGAAGAAGTGGCGCGGTGAAAGAGAGAGGGTTTTCCTCTTTCTTTTATTTAATTTAATTTAATTATCTTTAAAAAAATTAATTTTGTTAGCTTGAAAAAACTTTCTCCCTCACATTTTTTCCTTATTTTATTTTATTTTATTAATTTTTAAATTCATATGTAATTGTTTTCGTTTTCATTTATTATTTTCGTTTTATTGAATTAAATAAATATATATTTTATACTTTTAGTTTGTACTTATTTGGGTTTTTTTTTTTTAATCTTCTATATTTTAATATTTTTTAAATACTAATAAAATAATATTTTACCCTTAATTATTCTTATATATTTGTCTTCTTATCTTTACCATATTTTATTGTTTAGTTATTTTCTTAAAAAATGTTGATCTTACATGGGCGATCGACACGACTCGCAATGTCGTAGATTGCAAGCATTTTCATGTCCGTGAAGGATCAAACGTACGCTTGAGAGTTGAATGCACGAATCAGAGACTGCCACGTGTCACCCTTCCCTCAGGCGATTGTGTACTTGCACATGGCTGCGTGCGTGGGAGACTTACTTTGTCTATGAAAAGCGCGTGTAATCTCCTTTTTGCCTCGTTCAACCTCTATCTGAGGTTTCTCACCTCGATTGCGTAAGTCCCCATTTTCCCGTTCGATCTCCATTTGAGGTTTCTCATCCTAATTTTAATACTAACTTTATTTTGACTCGAATTAAAATCTACTCGATAAATTTCAGAAAAATTGAAGTTTTAAATAATGAACTTGTGACCTTTCAACGAGACTCCTGACGTTTCGTACATACAAAAAAAAAAAAAAAAAAAAATTACAGAAATGAAAATTGAAATTAAAAAAAAAACTATGAAGTAAAATTCTCTAACAATAATTATTGATTACGACAAAAAAATAAATAGAGAATTTTGACGGATATATATATACAGGAATGAAAATTGAAATAAAAAAAAAACAAAAAAACTAATAATTATTGATTATGACAAAAAAAAATTAAACAGAGAATTTTGACGTGTGTATATATATATATATAATTTATTTTTAATTATTTAATAATATATATATATATATATATATATATTGTGCAAATTATTGAACTATAGGGAACAAATTCTAAGTTTATTGATAAAATAGGACCAAATTTTGACAAAATAGTGAAATAAAAATGCCTAGAAAAAAAAAAAAAGGAAATAAAATGGGAAAAATCGCGAATTCCATTTTTGCTCAGTGAGCAGAATTTTATGTTTGAAAGGGTTCGTAAATTTCCTTCCTGGCGAATAGGGTTGTTACGTAGCAACTTGCAAGAGCTCGTTCATTCTTTGGGTGAAATTTTGGCACCGGCAGCGATTCTTCGTCGTCCACCGACCACAATCCGCCGTGACTCCATTTGCTGAGCTTCGATTTTCAAGAACGTTCTGATGCTCGGCCACCACTGCGTCGAGTAACCACCGCAGCACCACTCTCACTCACACATCGTTGCCACTGCGATGGCGATTCCTTTCGGGAAGATCACCATTCTCGTTGGAGCTGGTTCATACACTGTAAACTTAGTAGTTTATTTTTCCTGGTTCTTGAATGTGCTATTGCTGTAATTATTGCTTGTGCTTTGGGGTAGGGGCGTTTAATGACTGAAAATTCTAATTCCGGTTATGTAGTTGGTTGATATATGGTCTATTTGTGTGGTTTTGATTGTAGCGATTGGTTTTCTTGTGTGCCGGAGGCCTTAGAGTTGAGGTTATGTGCTAGCTCGAGTATCTTACGGCATAGACGTAGATTATTGGTGAATCGGTGTTTGTTTAATTTTCCAACGTCAAAGAATCGATAGTTTTTTTTCCCCGCTAACATGAGTGGGAGCACTCTCTGTTAAAGTTGGGCATCGTTTTCTTGCGGATTTTATGGTTTAAGCTATTATGTGTTGCACTCGTGTCTGTATACCCAGAGTTTCCAAAGTGTTTGACCGGTTGAGTTTCTGGGAATTACGAGCTTGAGTTTCCGAAGCTGAAAAGAATAGAGAGACGTTTTGAATTTATGTTGTACTTGCCATGCATTATGTCATTTGGAGGTTACTTTTTGAGAACGCTTAGAGTGTACAATACTAGTTCAGTTAAACCCAAGTTCTGAAGAAAATTTGTGAAAATGATGTATGGTTTATTCTCTCAGGTATTGTTGGCTCTGTTCTGGCAAAAGAAGGACGCTTGCCATATGTATCCGATTTTGTATCAGGTGCTTTTAAGGTAATTTTCTGTTTGAGAACTCGCTTCCTATTTCCGATGAACGGTAGAAAATTAAATTTTATGATTGAGATTTTGGGGAATTTTAAACTGTTTCATAGATGCTGGAATCTGAGAGTCTGGGCTACTCTTTGCTTTGAAAAGCGGAGCATCTAATACAGAGAAAATAGAGCGATAAGTGTAGAATCCACAGAAAATGTTAGAATCTGAACTAGTGCTTTACACTTGAGTAAGAGAGTCTTAACTCAGAAAATGTCGCCGGCATCTGTTTAATTTGATTTACTTGCTTGCCGGCATCTGTTTTTGGGATGAGGAAACTCGTAAGATTGAGATTTAGATGTGGAAATTCAATTAGAATTAGTATCTAATTGAAACACTGAATTCAAGACTCTGGCTGCTAACCAGAGCTCTGTTTTGCAATCTCCTTGTGTTTTGTTTTGGGAGATTGCTTAATGTCCCTCTGTTTAAATGTACATCAGTTGAAATATTTTCACAATATTTTTTTTTTCTCCTTTAAGAGAAGGTTTTTTTGTTTTATTCTGCATTGGTCTCATTCGGATTTGAAAAATGCATTGTTGCATAGGCCTTTTCAAGTAATGAATTAAGTTGCTGAGCTTGTATTAATGATTCAACTGCTTTCTAATTCACTAGGAAATTTTTATTTTTTTGGTTTTACATTTTATTTTTTTATTTATATGTTGTTTTTCTACTGTTGGGACCTACAGTAATTTTACAGATGTTAAGAAAGATCAAAGCTCAAAACCATGCATTGTTATTGGCTTCCCTTTCAGTATCAAATAACATGTCATTGTTTATAATCAAAATAGATGTTGAATCCAGTTAGGGGAGAATTTGAGAATTATGTTGTCCTTTTTTTTTAGTGCAACAAATGTGGGGTATGGATTTGGACCTCCAACCTTGAAGGAATTGAAAATCTTTCCTAATTGTCAGTCTTTCCCATCATTTTTCATTATATTAACTTTTCTGTTGTCTTCGGTTGACAGATTGCTCTAAAGCGTATCAGTCGAGATGATTCCAGCAGTCCAAAAAGCAAGCCACGAAATGAATCTTTAATGGCCCAGGTGTGTTTGCTAAACTGATTATCGTGAACATATTGAATTTAAATGTTAAATTGTTTTGAAAAATTGCTACTTGCTATTGTTCTCAATGAGGAAAAGATTTTGGTCGTTCTCTCTCTTATTATTAACATTTTATATAAAAATTTGAGATCTCATCTCCAGTCTATTCTCTTAGATGTAGTCAGTAGCCTTTCCTCCCTTCATCTTTCTACTCTCTCGAGTTGTAAATTTTTAAAGATATTTTTGTACTGTTGATGCAAGAACACAAAGTAGAAGGCTTTACTACTTGTGCATTATCTAACTTTTGACTTCTATTTTTTGCAATTTGTTTGGCGAACTTTGATTAAAAAGAAATAGAATTTTTGTCGTTGCTCTTTTTCATTGTTACACTGTTTTCTTATGCTGGATATACGAAAACTTCAAGTGGTTTACTCTTATTGGTTTTCAATTCTAAATTTGTTTTATGGATGAAAATCTTGTTTTTTGTAACTTTAATAGACGGTAATTATACTTCATTTTGTTTTACTTTGAGTAAATGTGAGGAATAAGTCATGACCACGGTCTACCTATGCAATAAATTTTTGTGTTATTGTTACTTGCAAACTCGAATATGATTTTTTATGACAATTTCATTTTCCTGTCACCATGTTATGTTCGTATAATTCTTTTTATTTCTTGAATGACAGTTATTTGCATTTCGTTCATTTACAGGTAAAAAGCTTACAGCAAGAACTGCAAATGTTAGCATCAAATCGTCAGATGACAATTGTGACTACGGGCGGAACAGGTCTTGATGATATTTTTTGTGCTTTTGTACTCGAGATATTGGTGAAGACATCTTCTTGGTTTTTCATCATCAAATGATTTTTGTTTTCCGTTTGAACTTGTCTTAAAAGGTTTTTTTTTTTTTTTTTTTTTTTTTTAAAAAAAAGAAAAAAAATCTAAGAGGCTACTGAATTCCAACTTTGCAAATTAGAAAACCCCCTGGAACTTTTTTTAGTTGATTATAAGCTGGTTTATGCGATCCGTGCCAACTGGTATTCATCTTTGTAAATTTTTTGGTTGCCTTATCTCCCCTCTTTTACCTAATGAAACTTTCCTTTTCTTAGAAAAAGAAGGGGAAAAGCTTATTTGCTAATTGGGTTGGTATACTTTTGTCCATGTGGAAGGTTCTGGGTTTATTACTATTATTTAAATATTGATCCTGCTGCATATTGAGATGAACGGCATTTTCTACCGTCTTATTGTTCAATGAAAGTTTTAGTTTTTATTAAAATGTTCCCATTCTAGTTCCAATATGGCAATAAATTACCAACTTAATTTTTACGTGATGAGGTCATTTTGTTACTTTCCCCTTGTTTACCATGCTTCTAGTTATATGTAAGACGCGTTTTCAGAAAATTTTAGGACGTTCATTGTGCAAGTTATTTACTTTATGTAATTGCTGTTGCCTATTCTAATAATTAACGAATGCTTTCTGTATATATTTAAATAGTGGCTGTGTTGTAAATATTATATGAACATCTAACTTAATTTTGATCAGTGGCTTTTAATTCACAATGACATTTTCTTGTCATTGCCGTTGTTTATTCTTTCCTTTGTTCTCAAAGTGATTCTTTTCGTCCCAACACATCTATATATATTATTATCAGTAACTGTGTTGTAATTTTTGTATTTCATATTTCTCCTCTTTAAACATTCCTTGCCCTTTTTCTTACGTCAATATATTATTAACTTTTATCTTTTCGTTTTTTGTATGCAGGGGGTAGGAAATTTGGCGTAATCATTCTTGTAGTTGTAGTAGGATATGGGTTTGTTTGGATGAAGGTAATTATATAGTTCGTTTGTGGCAAATTATGCAGTGATGACATGCTGTATTGCTTCTAATCTCCAAAGTTCAAACCAGTATATTTAATTTTTTAAAACATATTTATGTCACCAATTCTGGAAATATTTTCAATAAAACAAAAGAATGGAATGTTTTAGAGGTAGTATACTTTAGCCTACGATTTCCTTTTCCTGGATCCCATGATTGTATGCAATATTTGAACGTGCCATGTTACAATTTCCAATTGCTTGCCGCTTTAGAACCTTTCATCATATTTAAGACACAATACAAGTATATTTTCAGGGATGGAAACTTCCTGATATGATGTTTGCTACAAAGCGTAGTCTATCTGATGCTTGCAGTTCTGTTGCTAGACAGCTTGAAAATGTTTACTCATCCATCACGGTAATGTCCTTAGTCTGAGTGTACTATTTGTTCATAACAGCATTTTGAACTTTATTTTTGGGCTTGCAAGTTTTTTTTGGAAATTTCATTTAAAATATTTTGCTCTAAACCATTCCATGCGGATCAGATTTTACTATAAACATTATGGTATTTGTCGGTGAATCAATGACTTCTTTACCTCTCCTGCTATGTGATTAGGCTACAAAACGGAATTTATCTTCAAAAATGGACAACATTGACAAAAGTTTGGATGAATCTTTGGATCTCACTGCCGATACACAAGAACAGGTGCATAGCTGGCTAATTTACTGTTTCTCTAAAGATAAAGGGTTTGGAGATTATCAACTGAATTGAATTGTTTCTTTTTGGCCATAAAGGTTTCGGAACTACGAGGTAAATCGGATACTTTTGGCAGGGATATTAAATCCGTTCATCATGCAGTCCAGACTTTGGTAAATCCTTCTGGATCGTCTAGTTTTCTTTTAATGTTCTTTCTTTGTAATTTATCTGAGCTTTGAATTAAAAGATTGACCTTTTTGTGTGTTCTAGGAAAATAAATTATGGAGTTTTGAAGAAAAGCAGGTGAACCTTTTTTTATGTAGTTTCATCGCAATATTTGGTTTATGTTTATATCATTTTACTCCTGTTTTCATGTGTTTAAAATTGAATGTTCTGGCTTTTGATTCTCTGCTTTAGGAACAAACGACTGAAGGTGTTAGGAGATTGTGTAATTATGCTTGGAACATGGAGAATCAAAGGGCCGTGGAACGTACTCAGGCATGCATCAAACCCCTTGTTTTTTTTTTTTTTAATAACTAATTTGGGGGGAGGGGACCCTCATTCATAGCTTCTTGCGTCTCTTGTCGCACAAATATGGAATTCTCATTCTAAAATATATAATGAGTTTAAGCAACAGTTGTTCTTCAATGATGTGATATTCTTGTCTGATATTCATTGCTTTCTGAAATAACTCTGTATTGGCTCATTCGTGCGATCTCTATGATTTGTATCATGGTCGGATTGTATAATCATTTTGAAAATTTACATTTGCACCATTGAGATCTGGAAATGAAAATCTTCAAATACATACTAGTATTCACACACTTTTTTTTTTCATCAAATTTTGCAGGCAATTCCTTCTAGTTCCAGTAGGCAAGCTCTTGAACTCCCTCCAACAACACCTTCACCAAAGGTAACATATGAGCATTTATCTGTAAGTTTGATAATGTTTTCACACAAATGATATTAGAAAGATGATAGATAGGCTTACTTTTTTCTTTTTTTTTTTTCTGCTTGTCATCAGCAAAATCGGTCGTTGCCGATTGGTTTTTCACCAGAGGCGCTGTCTCCCTCCGAGTTTAATTCTTCTTCTAACCAGGTTAGTTAATCTAATCCTTCCAGAGATTATATTTTGCAGTAATAAAATCATCTTATTATATTTTTATTCCAAGATAACGAATATTATAGGGCTAGATGTCTCTCACGAAATCAGTTTAAAGTGTTTGATTTTCATATTTAAGAACAATTGTTTGGTGTGCTATGATCAACGTTAACTACATAATCACTCTTACGTTATGATCCAATCTCAGGTTCAAGTTCATCGACGACCACTCCAAAATACCGTCTCTGACCCCGGCTTGATGATTGTTGTCCTATACTCCGAACTTGTTTCATATCATCTTGACAATCATCTATAAAATTCTAACTATTATTCATATGCTTGGCAGTTAGAAGGAACCAGAGATTCAAACGAGCGGTCGAGCAGCAGACTCGATACAACGTCCAATGGAAGCAGTATACCCAATGGGATCAGTACATCGGATTCCACCAGAAGCGAGGCTGGGAATTCCGGGCTATCGGGACTTGGATTTCTTACGAGAACGAGGAGTGCAGTGAGTGCAGTATTCCGGCAGTCTCGCCCAAGTGTTCAATCTTGAAGGGAGTCTTCTTTTTGTAGAACAATCTGTCAATCGGCGGCTGCCAGTAAGTAGTACCCTTGAGGACACTTGATATACAGCTAATTCTAGCAGTGCCCAACCCAGATGAAGAAGATATCGCATAGTTTCTGGTGGGCACAGAATTTTGTAGTTATGATTGTTATAAAGTTCTTAATTTTTGTTTTAGGTCTCAAAATGTGGTTACCCTATTTTTTTTTTTTTGTTGTCATACGATAATAAATTGTCATAAATAGTAACCTTATTGATGGATTCTGAAGCCTTTTTTTATTGTTGTGGCTCTTGGCTTTGGTCCTTTGAATTTTGATTTTGATCCTTCTGCCTTTTCCTTTAATATTTTGATCCTTATGCCTTTTCCTTTAATATTTTGATCCTCGGTCGGTCGACGTTAGCTATTAGATTGACGTGTGCTCTTTCTCTTAAGCTCGCTCGAAGGTTCAAGTCTAAATTTGTAATTGAACGCCTTTATACTTGATAATATTTTGAAAAAGATAATGTTGTTCAGAATCATATATATTTTTTAAAAGAATTTGAAGAAATAATTGTTATCAATAGGTAAAAGAATTGCAAATCTGTGTAGATGTGAGATAGAAATTAATAATAATGATTAAAAATCTACTCAAATATCGAGTGTTCAATTGATAATAATTTCTTTTTAGTTTAAATAATTTATTTAAAAAAAAAAACAGCATATCTGCAATTAATTTTTTTTGTTTTTTAGTGGGTTTATATATTTTTTTAAAGTATTATTTTTTAAAATGTGAATCACAAGTAAATAAATTATTTTAAAAAAAATACATAAAACTAATAACAAAATGACCGTTATTTAACCCAAAAGAGGCCTCCAGCCCAATAAGAGCCCAAACATCCAAGCCCAACTACCGATAAATCAGTTTCCCGCCATTTCCTCGCGGGTGCTAAAAGTGCGACTCAACCTAAACAACCCGAACCGACCGACTTGGTTCGGTTATTGAGCAAATCTGGACCTCAGTTTAAAAAGTGAAAAAACCAAATGTTTTGGTTTGGTTCGATTCTCCATATCAAACCAAACCAAATGAGAATAATTACATACAAAAGTTTAAAAAAATAATAAAGAGTTAAAAAAAAAAATAATAGAGAGATTTTAAAGCCAATATTAACGTGATAAGACAATAATTTATTATTATAGAAATCGATAATTCAATTTTTTTTTTGCTGGTTGTTCCCAAACAGCCAACCGACCGATCGGTTCGATTGAAAATTGGTTTTCTTCTATTCAGGACATTGGTTCGGTTATTTACTGTTCAAACCCGAAAACAATGGTCTGATCCGGTTCGAAAAAACCGACCAACCATTTTCGTTTTCGTTTTCTTTAGCGCGTTTTTAACACCACCGATTCTCAGCTCCAGTAGCAAGACCAGTAGACTGCCATGGAACTCCATCGTTCTCAGAGGAAATCTTCCACCGCCACCACTTCCTCGACCACTCTTCCACTCTATCGCTCAGCTCCTCCTCTCGAAGTCAGACTTGAAGAATTCGAACTTTATGCCATAGATCGTCTTCGAGGTTGGATCTTTCTCTTTCCCTCGGTTTTATTTTCTAATTTTATGCTCTTTCTTTTCTTTTTCTTGTTGTATTTTAGAATTTGGAGCGATTTTGAAGAAGTATGGCTTTAAGTTACATGGTGGCACGAATCATATATTGGGGATTTTTTTCTTCTTTCATGAAGCTTTTTGCAATATAATTTTTTTTGGGGGAGGGGGTAGATGATAGGAGTGTGAAACTTTTTATCGCTTAGAGATTTGAATTGCGGGAAGTTGGAGGCTCAGTTCTCCGCACACATTATGAAGATCTAAATTCATATTTGGACGAATTGGTGAATATTTATGAGTTGAAGCATTCTGATCCCTTACGAATTGGATATTTTTCGTTGTCGAGTGCAGTTCTTAAAGGAATTTCTGATGGTTTATCTCGAGGAAAGAAATCTGAAGAAATGGAGAAACTGGTGTGGTTTGATTTTCTTCACTATTTAGACCTTGTTGTTTCTTAAACCTTCCTTTAATTTTTTTTTTTTTTCTTCACATTGCACAGGTAAGAGACTTGTTGAAGGCCCATATGAAACATCCACAGGCATCCGAGGCTGTGAACAAGGATATAATATCTCACTTTGTTCTGCGCCTCGTATACTGCAGAACGTAAGCTTTCTCCTTTCTTCTTCTCTTGTTTTTTTTTTTGGCTTATCTTTAGTTTACCATTATTTTGACTTGGTTTCAGGGAGGACTTGAGAAAATGGTTTCTTTCTATGGAAACTATGCTATTTCGACACCGTTTTCTTTCTGAAAGTCCTGAATCTCAGGTAAGAACATGGTTCATTCTTTAGTGCTATCTTCATTTTTTTTTTCCATTTCTCCAATTGAGTAATGGCTTGATGTACACTATTTTCTTGTGCATTTGCAGAAGCAGGTCTTTTCGGAGCTTGGCCTCTCATACAAAGCAATCAGTTATGCAGAGTTTGAGGTAATTTTTATCTATGGAAATTTCATTGGCAATATTGTCAAATATTCCCTCCCAAGCTTTCAAAATGATACAACTGTTTTAGCTTGTAAAATGTATTATGCCTCTCCTTCTAGTTCACGAGTTTTCTTTCAAGTAACTTTGACATTTTTCTTCTTGTAGGCTGTGAAGGACAAATTGGTCCAAGTTGCTCGGTTGATTGGTCAGCCTGTACCAAGCGGTAAGAATGGATAACTCGTTGATGGGTGATACTTTTCACTTATCATCCTTATGCTCATACAATTCATCTTATGGGATAACATTGAGGCTATATTGAAAATATTATATATACACTAGCCTATTATCTTAAGATTTTGGGTTTAATGGTTATGTACCTTAACCTACCAACTTAACATAGCATATGAACATTTTTATTTAGGACCGTAAAGGACTGTAATTTTAGGTACCTTAGCATATTTTGATGTTCTCTTTTAATATGTAAGATTTAATTTATAGTTACTTTTGGTATGGTTTGATTAATTTAGGTCTCAGATTTTCTATGGTTTGATACTCATTATGATGCATAGAAAGCTAAGCTATTGACCGAATTGGATTTTGTCCCCCTCGTTTCCCATCTTCCCACTTGTTTATCATTTTTTTTTAAAACCCATTTGTTTCTATTTCTTCCCTTAAGAGGCATTTATCAACTATATAGTTGTACTTTTTACATTCTTTAGTAGTAACAATTTATCTTACTATGCTAAATCACCACTACACTCAAAAGTTCAAGTTTATCGTTTGTTTTGATTTTTTTTTTTTTTTTGGGGTGGCCATCCTTTTGGTGCATCTTCACTGTGTGTTTTGTTGACTGTAAAGTGTATAGTTGTTTTCACACAGGGAGGGAAGAATTTGTAACTATATGAATATCACACTTATTTATCTATCATTACCTATCATTGTTACTTATGTTTATCTCTTTTTTTTTTTTTTTTTTTTTTTTTTGCAGCTGATGCAATATACTATAAGGTTTGTCTTCTATTTAATTAGATGTTTTTCTTAATATGCATTGCCATTGCTATCTCAATATGATATTAAATTTATTTTATTTTGTCCAGGAAGTGGAGTTTAGGAATGTATGTTTTGATGTTCATATGAATTGTTCTTATAAAAAAAAAATGTTCATATGAATTGTAGAGATGAAACCATTCATCTCTAGATAATATCAGATTCACTTTTTTCTCTGTGAGATGTCTGATACTAAATTTTGACCACCGCATCTACTGTTAATCAAGGAAAAAGATTTTTTTTTTTTTTTTTTTTTTTTTTTTTTTTGCAGATAGAACGATTATTTTCCTAAGATCTGTTTGGAAAAAGAAAAATTGCTCTACAGTTGGATTTTAGTAAAATCTGTTGAGTTCTTGAAAATATTTGCTGACAAGTGCGTAGGATAACATATATATGCCTGCTTACATTCATACATAATCGGATCAAATTTTTGTTACTAGACCTTTCCTTTGATCTATAAACTATGGAGATGGTTGGTCACTTGGATTTTGTAGATCTGTGTGGAAGGTTAAATATCCTATGGAAGTTGAACTCTTTGGTTAGTGTATATTTTTTGGGAGGGAATTAATGCATATGAAAAAGCTTCATGGAGTCTATAGAAGAATCTTCTTAGTTGTGGGTAGGCCTGTTATGAAATTATGGGATCTTAATTCTTTCTGCTGGCTTCTCTTGAAGTGCTCTGTTAAAGGTTCTCAAATTGCTCTGTTTGTAATAATGCGGCCTGGATTTTTATTTTTTTATTTTTGTATCTATGGCTTGGCAAGTTGGGTGGCTTCTCTACCTGTTGATGTGTGCACTTGATTTTTTAAACTTTTGTATGATCATTATCAATGAATTTTGTGTTCCTACAAAAAGAAAAAAAAAAAAAAAAAAAAAAAGAGAGAGAGAGAAGGAAAGAAAATTCAGCTTGTTGGATGTTCTTCCTCTTCTTCTTCCTCATCGTTTTTCCTACCTTATCTTATGAAGGTACCATGGGAAGAAGTTCCAGAACTGGTGGCTGGTCGAAGGGTATTACTTCATAAAGGATATGCATATATTGCTATTTATCAGGTAATTTTATGACTATAATGCATATACATATATAGTTAATTTCATGTACTTTCTTGATCTTCAAAGGTTACTTTTAATTTTCCTCCATGTATTGCTTAGGTGGTTTCCCTTGTTGCAACACAATTCCGCAGTTACCTATCAAAGGCCTTAAGTCTGACAAACAGGTCGTTAAAGAAAGCTTGAATTGGATTACAGATTTCATTTTCCATCAACTACTTTTCTCATAAATACTTGACTATTGGGATGGACGTTGTGTGATAATTTCGTTTTCTCAAAATTTTCATTTATATTAAGAAGCTTTGGGAGATCTAACCAAGTACATGATGAAAGTTTCATTTTTTAATCTCTTTAAGTTATAAATTTTATTGCCAGGAAATGGACATCTACAATAAGAGAACAAGAGAAGGATCGGTTGACCCCTGTGAGTATAATAATAGTGAGACACGTGCATTATAAAGAAACGTTATACTTGTGGTGTTTGACATATTCTAAGTGCTTTACAGATCGTTGAAGCCCTTTGCACAAGCTACCTGGGTCCTGACTACTCACAGGTAGTTTATTTAAGTAGCTACTTTACCACATGATGTAATCTGATCTGGATCTTTGTTGCTTAATATCTCCCCAGCCAACAGAGTATGCTGATATATCAATCAAAGACCTTGAACAAATTGCTAAAAGTTCATTTCCTCTTTGCATGCGGCACCTATTTGATAAGGTTAGAAGACTGGCCACAATTCTTTGCCTAGTTATATTTCTGGAAGTTTTTCTCTTTTCTCTTTTCTCTTTCTCTCTCCTATTTCTTCCTGTTGTTGGTACATAATATTGGATATATTGAACAGTTTTTCATTTATTTATTTTACTCATGTCCAGCTGAAAGAAGATCATCATTTGAAGCATGGAGGGAGAATGCAATTAGGTCTCTTTCTCAAGGTTGTGCAATGCCCCTTTACTGATTTTAGATGCTTACACTTTGAAGTACTTTTCATTTTTCTTTCTGTTTGGCATTGATCACAATTGGTTTGAGAGAGTTGATAATTACCGTTCCATTCACTAATTATATGTATACAAAAGTGCTGAATGGTCTTGTTTATTCTACATGAAGAATTGAATTGCTCTTATAAATATGAATTGTGTACATGTTCCTCTATCGTCGTTTACTGTCTTGTTAAAGTTTCTTAATGGTTGTGTAGTGGTGATATCGGCTATTTTTGTTATCATTTGATACGATACCAAAGCAGGAAGATATCTTTTTGTACCCAAAGTAAAAGCTTTGGAGATTACGGAAAAGCTGTATTTCCAGGATCAAAACCAAAGTAACATTCCAAAGGAAAAAATTTGTTGACTGGTTTCAAGCTTCAAGCAGTAAAGGCAGTTTAATTTAGACGATCGATGATGTTTTTATATGAGGAGAATCATATATGAGGAGAATCAACAATCAAGAACAAATAATATGTAGTATATTGAAGCATGAGTAGTATTTTTGACTGAAGTATTTATCTGTGTAATTCTCCTCTCATTTTTTGGTATGAAGCCTTTCAATCTTTAACTACAATTCTTCACATGCAGGGTGTTGGTTTGAAGCTTGATGATGCCCTTGCTTTCTGGAGAGCTGAGTTCTCGCAGAGAGTAAGCATAATAATACTCTTTTAAGTTATCTGCAAAGGAATAAACAGCAGCAAAAATGGTGATATAACAATAACAACTCAAAAATTGAGTAATGATGTTAGAAATGGGGTTGGGATTGGGAAGTGAGTCTCCTAACTCTAACCTTCCCTTATGTCATCCCTAACCCACAGTAAGAATTTTTTTCCCCTCACCTTCCCTTATTGCCAAATAAAAATTCTTGCTGAGACATTAATATATTTCAATTGGAAGAATAGTGATTTCAGCTAGAAAGTATCTAAAAATGTAAGTTCCATTAATTTCAATATTCTTTTATATGGAGACAAACCCTTTTTAGGAATTCTATTAGTTGCTAAATTCATCTCTCTTTATCGGTTAAGTTTCTTCCCATCACATGGTTCAAATTGGCTATGCTCTCTTTTCTTTCCATGTGGGAGTTTGTATTCTTGACTATTTGTAGCTTTTCACTTATCAATGAAATCAATGAAAAGTTTGTTCTTGGTTTAAAAAAGAAATATACAAGTCCCTTTAGAACTGCAAAAACCCCTAGAAAGTTTGGACAAAAGGCTGTGGGCCAGTCCGTTCATCTTAGATTCTGCTTTCATTTCAATTCTGATAGAAGTGAATTCTTCAAACAAGGTTTGTTCAATGCTATACTTTTTAAGGGTTCTTGAAGACTACTTGATTATCTCTCGTTGACAAACTAACGCAATCTTTCCTTTCGGTAAGTGCCAACAATGACATAATGTATAATTTCTTACCCTCTAAAGATAACCTCCAAACCATTTTGCTAATCAGACCTCATTTCTTTTCCTTAAATTGCAAGTTCCTATGGCACCATTAGCCATTGGGAAATCTTTAATTATCATTTTTATTATGTTAAAGTTGGTCTCTGTAGTTGTCCTAATTGTACTTCAGTAAACATCTTTTATAAAGCTTGAGTTCTCTCTCTTGATTTTTATCCAATTCTCTATTCTATTTATTTACTTTCATTTCTCCTGAATATTACTTTATCTGTTTGCTAGAAGTTTATATCTTATAGCTATTGCTTTATCCTTTCTTCCATAGGTTGGTGTTGAGAGGTTTGACAAAGAATATGCATACAGTATCAGGCATAACTATGGAAAAGAAGGCAAGAGAGTGGTAAGAGATGTTGCCTTTAAATCTTTAAGATGCAGATTTGTTTTTGAAAAAGGAAATTTGAAGATGCAGAACTAGTTGATTTCACTTTACTTGGATTTTTATTTTAGGAATCTTAATATTTTGGCATCTTTTTCGACAATTTTTAATGTCCTATTTCTCTGCGACGTGATTACTTGTCTTTTCTTGTTATGTTTTTATCTGGCCTCTCCATCATTGTCCTACTTGTACAACTATAAGCAGTCTTGTGTATTTTCTAATTTTCTCTATCTTGATTTGTATCTTTTTCTATCTGAATGTACTAGGATTATTCACCTTATTCCTGTCAAAAAGTCATCTCATCATCACCTGGTGTTGGAGATCATCATGGATGTCCCTATAGACATTTCAGGTATGCCTCCTAAAACAATTTCTTGATATCTAGAATTTTAAGCTGAAGTCATTTAGCATGCCTGCATGCATGCATGCAGACATACATACATACATACATAGATATATATGGTGTAGGTCAGAAGGCAATGTGCTGGTTAATCCATGATAAAGAAAAAATTGTTGGAAGAATTCGTCTTTGTGGAGTTGGAAAGCTTGATAATCAATTAAAAAGAAACAGTATGTCTCTCTCTTTATAATTGTGGGCCCATTACAAGACCCAGACTTTGAAACATCAAGTGTTTTCTTATTAATCTCACTTGAAGATTCAAACATGTGATCTTTGGATAGGTGTTATTCAAAGACCACAATCCTTACCAAGGGTATTATCAGAACATCTTAAAAAAGTTCTCTTCACAATAACTAGGCAACAAACAGCTTTTGTAGAGGGGCGATAGTGCCTAAACTTCTAGGACTTCATTTTTTCTGAGTTCAACAACAAGCGGGGTGGAAAATTTGAACCTTCGACCTCTTGGTCTTTATGCTAGAGTTATTCTTGGTCATTATGCTAGAGCTATGCGTAATTTGATGACTAAAAATTTTCTTATGGTATAAGAATGATATATATTTTTAAAAAGATATTCATTGTTTGATATAACGATTTCTTCAACAGTGAAGACAACTTAAGAGCAGCTCTTGGTAAAATGGGAGTAAATAACCAGAAAATGGAAGATATATTGGACAAAGTGCGAAATAGACATTATCAGGTTGGCTGTTAATTTTCCTTTTTTCTTTTTTAAATCTTATTTTAATATTGGGAATAACGTAAACATTTTTCTCATGTATCTTTAGTTGGCATGCACCTTGACGTTTGAATCGGTTCATGGTTCATCGTGCGACGCTGGGATTAATCATCCAAACCAGTACTTCATTGATAGTCAAAAAGTTCTGCAATCTAAGGTATACCCTGTAACTTCATCATGTACTAATTTTGATGCTTTCTTGACATAATGAATCTTGTTTCCATATGCGTCATATTGTCTTTGTGGAAGTTTTGAGTCTTGGAAGGCTGAGCACATAAATGCATCCTGAACTTGGAAGGCTGCTGCCCTACTATGAGTTAATTGTTTTATTATTTGAAGAATATAACATTGGTGAATTAAGGGACGTCAATAACGTGCTCGAGTTTTTGGCCACTATGCCAAGAAATACCGTTCTTCGAGATGTTCTACCGAGCTAAGGGCATGTTAGCTAAGAGCAAGTGATTTTAGTCGTTTCAAAATCACTCTCAAACATGCCACGTGTGTTCCAAATTGTAGTGCTTAGCTAACATGAAATAAAGTTGGGACCTTTAGCTTAATATCTGTCCTTATTTGCAGAACAATTCAACAGCTTAGTAAAAACATTTACAAGCACACCTCAAGAAGTGGGATCTAGGTTTGTTTATTTTTGTTACTATCCATATTGTTTGGTATCAGAGCATCTTTGGTGTCATAGCACGGACCATAATATCTTTGTTATCCTTACTTAGCGTGCTTAGCCACTCTTTTGCAGCACTGGGAAAACGCTCTTGCAAGGCGAGTGGGTTCAAACCAGGTGCTTTCTCGATCGAGAGCTTTAACCGTAAAATTGTATCCGTTTAGCAATGTAAATTATACATATAAAGTTCTCAACTGGTCTCCAGAGGCTCTTTTCCAGCTGTTGCAGCTGGGCGACTTTGGCTGTTTTATTCTTAAATATTTTATTTTCTTTGGAGCCTTCTACTTTAGTTTGTCGTTTGGTTCACAACTTCTCATTCCACTTCTATGCCTCAACATTTCTCTCTCTAATAAATAAAATTTAATTATAACTTTAAATTAATTATTACTAACTAAATTAAATTAATATTAATTAGAAAAGTACAGATGGGCCATACTTGGCACGTCTACTAGCTTAACACGTTATATAAAATATTCACTCTTACAACTCTCACCTTTAAATTTTTATCCGTTGAACAACGACCCTTCTATTCAATAGCATCGGATCATGACGGTCGACTTTCATCCATGTTTGATAGGTGGGTCTTGCAATCGAGTTTCGTTTTATCTTTGAACTTGATGACCACCCCACTTTATTCGATTTTATGAAGTGATTTTTACGGAAAATAAATTATCGTAAAGAGAAGAGGAAAAGAAGGCAAAAGAAAAAAATGTTCGTTACATATAATTTTAAGATTCTTTAGGTTCGTTACTTATATAAAAAAATGTTCATATTCTTTCAAAGGTTGCAATATTACTAAGGCAACCCTAATCCTCAGCACTTTTGTTTTAGTAAGAATCATTGAATCAAGCTAATTAATAGCTCCTTGTACGAAATTTGAATCAATCAAGAGATAAGGCTAGAATTAGATTACAATCTAACTTGATCAATGCTTGATTAAATGGTTCGGGTGTAATTCTACCACAAGAATTGCTTGAAACTTATAAATGCCAAATATATGCTCGGATTTCTGAAGGAAACGTCTCAATTTGAGATCTGAATTATATTCATCCACGAATCTGAATTTTACATAACATATTGTGGGTATTTATAGTCTCCCGACAAAGGACGGTGGACGAGATTTATTCCCAATTCCCTTGAATCTCCACAAAAAAGAATAACTCAAATGGACTATATTCATCCACGAATCTGAATTTTACATAACATATTGTGGGTATTTATAGTCTCCCGACAAAGGACAGTGGACGAGATTTATTCCCAATTCCCTTGAATCTCCACAAAAAAGAATAACTCAAATGGACATTTTACATATTTATAAAATTAAAAATAGTTCTTTCTAATCAATGTTGATGTAATGCGACACGTTTAAAATCAGTTAAGCTCTATGCGAGTGTCAGTAATTTATTCGTGATAAAGAAGAGGGAGAGGAAGGCATAGGGTTTTGTTTTGGAAATTCCACCATTCCTTTGGGTCCCTCAAATTTGAACTCATAAAAACAAACACACACTCCGTCGCTTTCTTTGCCACTCATTTCTATGCCCCTTTTTCTCATTTTTCTATTTGTTTTTTCTCTTTTACTCAACAGATTTTCCCCTTCTCCTCCCACCAAAATCCCATGGATTTGGTTCTCTAAACAGTACAATGCTCAACACTTCCAAAATACCCATTTCCAACTACATTATCCACTCTTCCCAATTTCTCATTCTAATTTCTTCCTTCTTTTGCTTTCTCTAACTCTTCATCCGCCCAAATCCGATTCCCTTTTGGTTTTTGAACCCGTTTCTCATCCTTCTGTTTCTTCAGTTCTTCCTCTTTCAGCTTCCTCAGGTTGAAGTTGGAGCTTCACTTGTGAGTTTCTTCTAATTTATTGCTGTTCTTGTTTGTTTTTGTGTGAATGCAATTTATAGGGATTGAAATTAGTTTATCATGATTTGATGATGCTGCAGAATTGGGGTTCTGTTGGAATTTGCTGTAGTTCTGGATTTTGATTTTGGTGATAATGAGCTACTTTCTTTATATTTTTTACAAAATTTGAGCATAGATCTTAGAGAATTGTGACTGAAGTGGATAGTTCATGTTGATGGGCCATATTCCTCGTCTTTTTGCAGCCTAAAATTTGATCTAGTTGAGGAAATTTTGACTGTACTGATTGTATTACTTGTTTGTGTTGTATTTGCTTAAGCTTGAGTTGTATCCTTCCTATTGCTGCTCAATCAAGTTCGTTCATCGTTCATCGTTCATCGTTCATCGTTCATCGTCTGGTTTCTTACTCTTATTGAGGGAAATTTGTTTTGGGAATCGGTGTTGTTTAGAGAAAAGGAAAACGTTCAAAAAAATTTAGTATAGAAGGAAGCTGAGAGTGTGTTGGAGTAGAGGAAGTTGGTTGATGTATTTGAGACTCAGGGGCATTGGTCATATGGGGGAAGGATCAATGGATGACATGGAAGGAACTAGAGTTACTTTGATCGAGTCGTCGTCATCGTCTTCAAGATTAACGAAGAGGTCACGTACCCCTTATAACGGACCCCAAGTTCCTTCATGTATGGTTGATGGCTGCAGTTCAGACCTTAGCAAGTGCAGGGACTATCATCGTCGCCATAAAGTGTGCGAGTTCCATTCTAAAACACCGAAAGTAACCATTTGCGGTTGGGAACAACGATTCTGCCAGCAATGTAGCAGGTGTGTTGGAATGTTTAGAACATCAATATGCTGCAATTTTCTTCATTGATTCAGCCTTCTTATGGTTTTCTTTTCTGATCATTAGAATTCAAGTTATGCAGATGGGATATACTTTTAGGCTGTTCGTTTGTTTCTATTTCCTGAATCAAGCATTTTAGACTTGAAGTTTAGCATTATGCCCTTCCTGAAAAGTGTTTTTGAGCTTATGATATGTAGTATAGTCGATATGGTTTCGTTGTGACGGTGCATTAATGAAAGTGGGTGAGCTCAAACCCACCGCTTGTTGATATTGTCCGCTTTGGCCCGTCACGTATCGCCGTCAGCCTCACAGTTTTAAAATGCGTCTGATAAGAAGAGGTTGACGGTGATATATAACGAGCCAAAGCGAACAATATATGTTAGTGGTGGGTTTGGGCTATTACAAATGGTATCAGAGCCCGTCACCGGGCGTTGTGCCAATGAAGATGTTGGGTCTCCAAGAGGGTGGATTGTGAGATCCCTCATCGGTTGGAGAGGAGAACGAAGCATTCCTTATAAGGGTGTGGAAACCTTTCCCTTGTAGACGCGTTTTAAAATTGTGAGACTGATGTCGATACGTAACGGGCCAAAGCGGATAACATCTGCTAGCGGTGGGATTGGGCTATTACAAATGGTATCAGAGCTAGACACCGGGCGGTGTGCCAGCGAGGACGTTGGGCTCCCAATAGGGGTAGATTGTGAGATCTCACATTGGTTGGAGAGGGGAACGAAATATTCCTTATGGGTGTGGAAACCTTTCCCTAGTAGACGCGTTTTAAAATCGTGAGGCTGACGGTGATACGTGACGGGCCAAAGTAGACACTAGCGGTGGGCTTGGATTGTTACAGTGGGTGGGATAAGCTCTCTTCTTTTACTCTATTTCACTACCTCGAGTTTGTGCTGGCATTTGTTTTCTGTTGTAACATGTTCAAGGCGTGCTCGTATCTTTACTCCTCGGACCCCGGACGCGAATCTTAAACAGATTGGATCGCGAAACACAGGCGGATTCCCGTAATCTATTTGCTTTTGACCAGATAGTTGAATAAGTATTGGAAGCAAATCTTTGTGGGACTTGCATTTTATATGTTTCTTTTACTTCTTACTTTTGTCTGGTTGGTTCTGTTCTTGGTATTCATTTCAGTTCAATTACACATGTTCTTGTAGATTCCATTCTCTGGTGGAGTTTGATGATCGAAAACGAAGCTGTAGGAAACGTCTTGATGGGCACAACCGACGTCGAAGAAAGCCTCAACCTGCAACGATAACGCTTAATGCAGGACGATTTCTCTATAGCAACCAAGGTTTCGTAATATTAATTTAGGCATTCTCTTCCACGCTTGCATGTTTCGTCATCGAATGACTTGCTTGTACAGGTCCAAGATTCTTACCATTTGGTAACCAGTTACTGTCTACTAGCAATGATTTGAGCTCATCTTGGATCGGAACGATCAAGCCCGAACATAACGACGCTCTTTGCAGCAGCAACTCACAGCTCGACATTGCTGACAGAAGAAAAAGTATGTTTCCCGGGTTGTCGGGCTGTGATTACAAAGAAAAACAGCCGCCATTTCTCAATGTTGGATCCAACAACGTTGGGAATGTTCAGAAAGTGGTGGGAAATGGCTGTGCTCTCTCTCTTCTGTCAACACCAGTTGAGGCTGGGGAGATTAATAATCTAACCTCCATGGTCCAATCCAACCTCATCCCCTCATCCCATTTCATCCATAACGATGGTCTTGGCTTCGAGAGTGACCTCGTTAGTCCTCGTTTGGCCTCGGACGGTAGCAGCGATGCCAACATCCGGTGCTACTCGATGTTCGAGGACGGACCTGATGGATCATCCATAGATTTATTCAGGTTCTGAAACATGGAAGAAGAGGGCTCATTCTTCTTGGTTCTGAAATAGATCTAATCTAATATGGCTTATTCTCCTCAGAATTCAACCTTCCACTCTCTGGTTGCTTCTTTGTTTTTTTGTTCGGGGAGTTTAAGGAATGCTTTTGTGTTGTCTGTGAAATGTCTCTTAAAATGTTTTAACTTTGTTCAGACTTCAGATTTTGAATATTAATCTTCAGCCTCTATTTAGTTCCTCTTGGAAGAGTCAACACCGTGGCAACGTGAGATCTCATAATGCATCCCTTTCGGAGGGGCAGCGTCCTCGTTGACACACTGCTCCACCTCCTAGGAGACCTTGCGTCATCATTGGCACACCGCCCGGTGTCTGGTTTTGATGCCATTACGAAAGGGACAGCGTCCTCGCTGGCACACTACTCCACCCCTAGGAGACCCAACGTCATCACTGGCACACTGCCCGATGTCTGGTTTAATGCCATTACAAAAGGGACAGTGTCCTCGCTGACACACTGCTCCACCCCCTAAGAAACCCAGCGTCATCACTGGCACACCGCCCAGTGTCTAGTTTTGATGCCATTACAAAAGGGACAGCGTCCTCGCTGACACACTGCTCCACCCCCTAAGAGACCCAGCGTCATTACTAGCACACTGCCCGGTGTCTGGTTTTGATGCCATTACAAAAGGGGCAGCATCCTCGCTGGCACACTGCTCTACCTCCTAGGAGACCTAGCATCATCACTGGCACACCGCTCGGTATCTGGTTTTGATGCCATTACAAAAGGGGCAGCATCCTCACTGGCATACTGCTTCATTCCCTAGGAGACCCAGCGTCATTACTAGAACACCGCCTGGTGTCTGGTTTTGATGTCATTACAAAAGGGACAGCGTCCTTGCTGGCACACTGCTCCACCCCCTAGGAGACCCAGCGTCATCATTGGCACACCACCCGATGTCTGGTTTTGACGCCATTACAAAAGGGGCTGCATCCTCGCTGGCACACTGCTCCACCTCCTAGGAGACCTAGCATCATCACTGGCACACCACCCGATGTCTAGTTTTGATGCCATTACGAAAGGGGGAGCGTCCTCGCTGGCACACTGCTCCACCCCCTAGGAGACCCAGTATCATCACTGGCAGTGTCTGGTTTTGATGTCATTTGTAATAGCCTAAACCCATTGCTAGCAGATATTGTCCGCTTTGACCCATTACCTAAACGTGTTTTAACCAATGAACAAAAAAAAAAAAAAAAGTTAAAGCAATACTATGAAAAATGACGTTTTTTAAGTTATTAATTGCAAATGGATATATAAAATTCAATAGGAATAAGTTATCTTGAATTGATTCAATAAAATTTGAACCTACGATATCGAGTTTTTAAAGACCTATATTCTACCAACTCGAACAAAAGAATATTTTATTATCAAACTAAATGCACCCGAGAATATTATCGTAAAATTAAAAATATTAAAAGAAGATTATAAAAGCTATTTTAATTGCAGAAGAATACTCACATTATAAAATACAATGGAAGAACAACTAACCTTAATTTCACATTTATTTACTGTAATTTAATCATGTTTTGTTTTTGCTCATTATTTGTAGTCTTCGAATAAAGTTAGAACCACCCTAAATTTTTGGTAATAATTATATAAAAAAATTAAACTTTTTTTAAGGCATATTTAACATTTTTTTTATTAAAAAAAATAGTAATTATAAATCAACTATAAAGTTTAGATATCTATTGGACGTTAAGATTGTAATTAGAGATGTCCATGGGATGGGAAAGCCTTCTCCATCTCTATCCCTGCACAATTCTCGAGAATTTTTTCCATTTATTATTCTTTTAAAAAATAGTTATTTTAAAGTATTAATTCCCGAGTATTATTAGAAATTTATGACACTAGTTAAAAAAAAAAAAAAAAAAAAAAAGAATCCAACAATATTCCCTATTAATTTAATCTAAATTTGGGTTCACACGAAGTCTATTATTTAAATCATATTCTCCTCTTACAATTATTTTTTATTTTTTATTTTCTTTTTTAAAGCATAAAATCCTATAAATATTCTCGCCTCGCTCCTATTACTAAATAATATATTTTAAATTTTAAAAATTATTTGATATATTAAATATAAAATTTATTTATTTTTCTGTTCGTAAATATTTTTAAAGGTTAATAACAAAATAGAAATGTATTTATACATTTTAAAGAATGAATTTATAATTTATTTATTGTTTTTTAAAGCACTGTCTGTGAGGCACGTCCTATATAAAGCGTGGAGACGATGGGTGACTTTAGCAAAACCCGAGTCACCTTCTTCATCCGCCGACGGTTCATCGGGTCGGCAAAAATGGAGAAAAACCCGAAGCGAAAGTGCTTCATGAGGCGTCTATATCGAGCCGCAAGATCCGCCGGAAAAGCCAAAGCCAAAGGGAAGCAAAGCAACCCGCCGGCGTCGATGGATTTCGCGACGGAGACGGTCGGCAGTGGTGGCTGCGGGCGTTTTTGGGAGAGGAGCGAGATGAGATCTGAGAGTTACCCGAACAAATCGGCGGCCGCGCCTCGAGCAGGACAGAAGCAGGCTTCGTCGGCGCACGGCGGATTTCGCGACGGAAACGGTGAAATGTGGGGAACTTACGGTGGCTACGGCGGCGATGAGAATGTGGATGTAAAGGCGACGACGTACATACTGTGGGTAAGAGAGCGTTTGAAGATGGAGAGGTCAATGGCGGACTGAGAAAATTCAAATTTTTGGGTTCAAAATATCTAATTATCGAATAATATATAATAAATTAAAATGTAGTAACCCAAAATATGATACAAAAATTAAAATATTATTTATTATTATTTTTTTATATAAATTTGAGAAAAATTAAAACGTAAAATGTAAAAAAATCTAAAAAATAAAATAGTAATTATTCCAAAACATTATTTAATTTATTTTGAAATGATATTTTTATAACTAATTAAAGAAAGATGGCACACTGCCTTGTGTCTACCCCTCCCGGGAACAGCCTCTGTCTGATACCATTTGTAACGATTCAGACCCACTGCTAGCAGATATTGTCTCTCGAGGTTCCCCTAAACACTTTAAAACGCGTCTGCTAACCAAGATTTGTCGGAGACAAAATTAAAAATTAAATTAAAATATATTTGAAAATGAAAAAAATTAAAATGTAATTAGCATGAAAGTACAACTAAATTAGAATTTAAAGTGAAATAAAACAAATAATTTAATAATTTAAGTGGGTTAGTTAAAGAATCATCGATGATTACAATCCACTTTACTCAACACACAATGATTTGCTAAATTGAATATATAATAAACCACATAATATTTAATAATATTTAATAATATTTAAAAGACACCCATTTTATTGAATATTCATTTTGTAGCAATATTTTTATAAAATTCATTAATCATTGGCTATCTTGATGATAATAATTAATTTATGTTATTTAATTTAAATATTGAGATGTAAAAGAGAATCTCTTTTAATCTATGATTAGTTGTTCCATGTCTTTAACAAAAGTTAGTTATTAAATTAATTACTTTCCGATATTCGGTGCGACATTGTCATGTTACTTACTCTTCGCTTCTAAAAATGAAGATACTCTACTGTAACAATCCAAGCTCACTGCTAGTAGATGTTGTCTTATTTGGGTTTCCCTCTTTAACAGGATCTCACAATCCACCCCTCTTCGGGGTCCAGCCTCCTCGCTGCAAACCGCTTGGTGCCCACACCCCCTTAAGACTCAGCGTCCTCGCTAGCACACTGCCTAGTGTCTAACTTAGATGCTATTTGTAACAATCCAAACCCACTGTAGCAGATATTGTCTATTTTAGCTCGTTACGTATTGTCGTCAATGTCACAGTTTTAAAATGCATATACTTTTAAGTGGAGTTATTTTGAAAAAATTACAAGAACAACACTGGAAGATCTTCATATAGATCATGGCCCAAGAATACAAAATTGAAGCCCGCATGCGTTGATATTGGAGGGCTAAAACGAGGCATCCCTTGCTATGTCCATAAGGCTATGAGTTTGGTTTCTTCCACTTCATGGACTCTTCAAAAAAAAAAAAAAAAAAAAACCAAGTTCATGTTGGCATGAACAATATTAAATCTCGACGTTTGATTCTCTCGTTCTTTCTTCAAATATAGATTCATCTCGAGGGCTTTGTAGCTCGTACTCGAGCATAGATTTGTCTAACCACGTTTCGAGGGATTCGTGCCCTATAAATGAAGGACAAAACATGCTAGAAAAACTTGTGTTGGTCTGTCGGAATAATTATGGATCTTTATAGTGATTGTTTTATAAAATTAGTTAGATTGTGACGATTCGAACCATTTATTTGGGAGAAATAAGTCAAATGGGAGACCGATATGGAGTTGCATGTGATGAGCTCTTTTTTGTCACAAAAGGGTTTGAAGTTATGGGGAGGGCAGACCTGTCACATGGGAACATGCTAATAAGTAATTGTAATAAGTGATTTTTGTTTTTTATTCTTTTTAATTTTGGTCTAAGGAAATTAAAAATAAAAATAATAAAAAAAAAAACGTTTTAAAGGATGAAAAAGACAAGTCAACAACATTCTTTAAGGTTTTGTCAAAATCAACAGTTTGGGCCTTTTGGATTGGACAACTCAAACCCTCCAAACACACATTATATATATATATATAAAAAAAAAAAAACCTTAAATATTTCTCAATATAATTTTATCCCTAACACTTCCCCTTCTTTCATGTAATCTTTACCTTCTTCTCTTCAATCTTTGCTTAACTTAATATGGATAGTCGAGCCCTTTATATATTATATATATATTTACGAAAATAATGGTTTAAAATAATATTTCAGGTCATATCTCGATATAAGTCACTGAGTATACAAAATTTTAGGTCATATTCCGATATAAGCTACTGGGTATACAATATTTTAGGTTACATCCCAGTATAAGCCATTGGGTATACAAAATTTTAGGTCACATCCTAGTATAAGCCACTAGGTATACAAAATTTCAAGTCATATCTCAGTATAAGCCACTAGGTATACAAAATTTTAGGTCATATTCCAGTATAAGCTAATGGGTATACAAAATTTCAGGTCATATTACAGTATAAGCTACTGGGTATACAAAATTTTAGGTTACATCCTGGTAGAAACCACTGGGCATATAAATTTTTTTGTCACAGCCCAGTATAAGCTACTAGGTTTACAAAATTTCAGGTCATATCTTAGTATAAGCCACTGAGTATACAAAATTTGAGGTCATATTCCAGTATAAACTACTGGGTATACAAAATTTTAGGTCATATCCCGGGATAAGCCATTGGGCATATAAATTTTTTGATCATATCCCAGTATAAGCAACTGGGTATACAAAATTTCAGGTCATATCTCAACATAAGCCACTGGGTATACAAAATTTCAGGTCATATCCGAGTATAAGTCATTGGATACACAAAATTTTAGGTCATATCTCGATATAAACCACAGGATACACAAAATTTTAAAACATATTCCAGTATAAGCAACCGATAAAAATTTTAACGGTCATATTTAGTGTATGAAATATTATATATAAGAAATTTAAATATTCTCACCAAAGACAAAACCATAATAATGAAAACATGAAGAATTAGGTAGCACTATAACTTGCAATATTACAAGCTACAAAAGGAACAATTTTTAAAATTTTGAATAAGATTGTACATTTAATTTGTTCATTAAATTTATACATAAAGTCGGTTTGATTTTGTTCAAAGGAATTTAAGTCGTTGTCAAAGACTTCATGTAATGGGCATAAACCCGCACCTAACCAACAAGATAACATAACATATGCTTTTCCCACTTTTTTACTTTCTAACACGTTTTTAGCGATTCTAAATGCTTTTTTAGTTCAATTACAAATTTAACCTATAATTTTAAAATTTACAGTTTTGTCCCTATAGCTCGGTGTTATCAAATTATAGAGAATATTTCTAATATTCTAATTTTTTTCAAGCTATCGAGACTAAATTAAAATATCGATCGTAATGGAGACAGGTGAGCGAGTTAATTGACACTACAAGTTGGTCCCCACTCGACCAAAATCAAATTCAAGCCACCCTTCCACTCCATTAAATAGTAATAATAAAAGTAAAAGTGTGAAATAATAACCAACCAATGAGAGGATGCCACGTAATATCATTGAAGTTCGTTGATAGCGACTACACGTGTAGCTTCATTTACTTCACATCTCCAACCTTCAAATGTTTTTATTTATTTATTTATATTTTTTAATTTTTAATCTCAATTTTGAGTCTATTTAATTTTTAAATTAAAAAATTAGTATCCTTAATGGATTTCAGATCGGCCCAAACCTAATTTATTTGATTGGTATGACCTTAATCAACCTATTTATTCAAGCTCGATCCGCCTGTTTGAGTCACATTTAAACTAAACACCGAACCAATGAACTTATCATTGAATGATGTATAATAGTATATTTTAAAATATATTTTTTAGAATTTAGATAGTAAATTAATACAAATAATTTATAAAATTTTTATTTAGTGTAAATTTTTTTTAAAAAAATTGATTAAATACTTTTAAATATAATACTAAAAAATTAAGAATTTATGTGATATTATAATTCAGAAATTCTGTGTGTGTGTATATATATATGGTATTAAAGTTAAAGTCAAAGGCACGTGGGGGTAGAAATGTAATTTAATGTTGAGAGAGAGAAAGTGGGGATAATGTAATAAAAAAGGAATAGTAGGGGCATTTTGGGGAGAGAGAAAAATGGAGAGTGGGACGTGACTTGGTTAAAGAGGAGTTTCCCAAATTGGAATAAGTTTCACGTGTCATTACTGCTGACGGTGACCGTGTTCGCCCCAATCCGGTAAACCAATCTGACACTTTTACCCCTCAAAGTACTTGTGGGTCCCACTTCTCTCTCATTCAAAAACTCCATTCCCATCTCATTTTATTTCCAACCCCCACTCCCCAAATGTCCTTTTCACCCTTTCCTTTTTCTTTTTTTCAAACCCATTCAATTCTTAAATTTATTTAGTTGATGTAAATGTATCGGTTGAGAATTCGAATCTAATCTCTCGATCCCGACCTCGATCGTCTTTAGTGATAACGCTCGTTTTATACCATTTTCACCTTTAAATTTTATGATCGCTCGTTCACGTTAGCTACAACGGAGTTAAGTAAGAGACACTATTTTTTTTTTGTTTTATTTTTACATTTGACTTATTTGAAAAGTCAAATAAATAAAAATAAAAAATATAATATTATGAGATGGATTTAAAAATTAATTTTTTAATTTTTAAATTTTGGTTTGGGTTTTGAAAATATTTACAAAAAGTAACAAAATAAAGAAATAAATAATTTGATTAATTTTTTAAAAATAAAAATTCAAACTATTTTTGTAAAAATAATGTGATAAAACAAAAAACATGTTAGAAACAATGATTACCCATGTTTTAATTTTCAAAAACATAAACTTTTTTTTTTTATTATTTTATTTTTTGTTACTTTTGAAATAAAAAGAAAATAATATTTGAAATACAAAAACACTTTAAATTAAATTAGAAACATTTTACTTTCATGATTCCAATTTCTTTATCCTTTGAATTCCACTTAAAACGACACTTTAATAAATTTGAAAGCGATATGCATTTGATAAATATTTAAATATTTAATTTCAAAATAGTGTTTCATTTAAAGATAATTTGAAAGTTAAACGTAATATAATGAGTTGATTAGTGTTAATTTCTTGGTTAGTTATTTATTAACATCTTATTTAGTTGTCATTAATGAAATAAAACCATTTTTTTAAAATAAAAAATAAAATTTAAAAGTATTTCCGATAATTTAGGGTAAATATTGGATGGAAAATAATAAAATGAAGCAAAGTTGTCGGAAAGGACAAGATCGTAACCAAAAGATTGGTGTTAGACAAACCACACATAGGCGTACTCCGATACTTAGCCGCCGCCGCCGTCGCCGCCAAGTGTGGGTCTCTACTCACTTGTAAAAAAAAAACAAGTGAAAAATATACCGTCCATCGCAGTCATGTTATTTACTCTTCGTGTGCACTTTGTTGGTATATGTAGTAACTTTCAATTCTTTTAACCCTTTCACTTATTCATTCGGAGGATTGCGTTCATTCAGATGTGATCTCGGTTTATTCATGTATCTCTCTTTTACTCAGGTGTCGCATTAAAAGAGATGTGCATGCATCTCTGTTTTCATTTGATATTTTTAATTCTTTCGATCCGTTGATAGATATTTGAAACATGTTTCACTTCATCCAGACTCTCAAAATGGAGGGTAATGTTCGGTATTTCTTTTAATCGAGTATTAATGATTTAGAATAAACACGCTACTAATGAAAATACACGAACGTAAAGAAGGGTGTAATTTTGGAGAAGGGGAAAAGGCCCACTTGACATTAAAGGGAGGTTTTGGTAGTCACAATCAAAATAGCTAAGCTAAGGCTACTTCACATTATTTGCCTCTATCTCTCTTCATTCTTAAAGCTTAAACTCAATAATTTCTCTTCCAACTTTTTATGTGTTTCCCATCTCCAAATATTTGTTATCGATCTCTATTAAAACGTATATGTATGTGTATATATGCGAGACTCGAGTATAGGAGGGATCCATGAATGAACCGAGCCCACGTTCGAATAAAAGCGATCCTAACCATAGGATAACTAAGTGTGAATTCCACGTCGGTTGGTGAGGGGAACGAAACATTATTTATTAAAAACTTTTAAGGAAAGCCTAAAAAAGAACAATATCTGCTATTGGTGAGTCAGTACCTATATCAACAAGGTACACCATTCTTTTTCAGGGTCTATGTTTGGTGACCTTCAGTAAATTTTCCTAAGATGCATGTGAGTGGGGACAAAACATCCTAGTAAATTTTCCTAAGATGCATGTGAGTGGGGACAAAACATCCTAGTAAATTTTCCTAAGATGCATGTGAGTGGGGACAAAACATCCTAAAAGAACTCGTGTTGATTTATGGAGATACAAAACATCCTAGATCCTAAGATGCATGTGAGTGGGGACAAAACATCCTAAAAGAACTCGAGTTGATTTGTGCAGATACAAAACATCTTAGATGGACAGTAGTAGATCGTGATACTTCCATTGTCTGTTGTCATCGTCTACCCCATTTTCCAGAGTCTTCCCTCTCCACTCTACCGCCCGACACTAGAAACGACTCATAGGCACCAAGTCATTGCTCAGCTCTCTTCCTTGTCGTAACAGTATCTCCTAGCATCCCGTCCAAATCCATTTCGTATCGTGTATACGTCATTGTTTCATTATCACGAGTAAAGCAATAAGAACACAACAACAACAACGACCTGCAACGATATGAATGAAATGAATGAAATGAATTCGGTGTATTAAAAAATTAAATTTTGTGATTAATAGAACGCTAAATTTCTTTTAAAAAAAAGTGGTAAGAGTACATCCACCAAATTCATAGGTGCAGTTGGCGAAAGTACTGTGAGTTTGGACCACCTCAGAGTGTAAGCTAAAAGACATTGCTTTCATTCACCATCTGCCTTATCTCACCTGCACTTGATGTGTTGTTTATTGGTCCCCCCCCAATCCCTATGCTTCCAAAACCTAAATTTTAATGCATTTCCAATAAGACAACTTTTCATGATATTACCTCTTCTTTCATCTAATTTTCTCTTCGAGGGTTGAATCGTCTTTGTTTACCGTCTTTTTTTAAGACCCGGTTTCATGACATTGTTTACCTAGCATTCGTTGTTTTGTAATCGAAAGGGTTGAATTGTCTTTTGTTACTGTATACATTTAAGAGTCTGTTTAATGACGTTTTTTTACCTAGGTTTCGTTGTTTTGTAATCGAAAGGGCTGAATTGTCTTTTGTTACTGTATACATTTAAGAGTCTGTTTAATGACGTTTTTTTTTACCTACTCTTCTTTATTCAGTAATCAGAAGGGTTGAATTGTCTTTTGTATCGTCTTTTTTTAAGAGCATGTTTGATTACATTTTTTTACCTAATTTTCTTTGTTCGGTAAACAGAAGGGTTGAATTGTGCTTTGTCACCCTATTTTTCTGATGACGTTTTTTTTACTTACTTTTGTTGAGTGATCGGAAGGGTTGAATTGTATTCTGCTTTTGTTTTTTTAAGAGTACGATTGACGATGGTTTTTACTTACTTTTCTTTGTTCGGTGACCACCAGAAGGTTCGAATTATGTTTTTGTTACCGTCTTTTTTACTTACTTTTCTTCAGTGATCGGAAGGGCTGAATCGTATTCTACTTCCGTTTTTTCAAGAGTATGATTAACGATAGTTTTTACTTACTTTTCTTTGTTCGGTGACCACCAGAAGGGTCGAATTATGTTTTTGTTACCGTCTTCTGGATGACGTATTTTGACCTAATTTTATTTTTTCAATAATTTTGAAAAAAAAAATAATTTGAAAGTACGAAATTTGAGGAAGGGGGAGTAAATTAGAATTGAAGTACAATAAGGTCCCAAAATTTGGTTACTTAAAACAATCAAAAGACATTAATATTTTCCAGTTGTGGTAACCTACAGGCAACCCTATCAAACCCCTTTAGGACCCAAAAAAATGCCTAAATTTAAGCCTTTTTGGACCAAATGGCTTAATCATGGCATTCAATTTTGGTTGAGATTTAGATTTACATTTAGATTTACCCCTAATTTCTACAACTTATTTGTAACTCCTTACCTTCCTACTTTAAATGATATGTAGCTTCTTATTTTAACTTCACCTTACCTTATTTTTAACCACAAAAATAATTATATATATATATATATATGTTCCACTTGTCCTGACCGTTCGACTAGGGTTTAAAGCTTATGGATGTTAAATGAACACGACTCTCCACAATGGTATGATATTGTCCGCTTTGAGCATGAGCTCTCATGGCTTTGCTTTGAGCTTTCTCAAAAGAGGCTCTGATACCATGTTAGACGAACACGACTCTACACAATGGTATGATTTTGTTTGATATTTGAGGATTCTATTGGCATGGCTAAGTTTAGGGTATGGCTCTCTACACAATGGTACGATATTGTCCACTTTGAGTATAAGCTCTCATGGCTTTGGTTTGGGTTTCCCCAAAAGGCCTCGTACCAATGGAGATAGTATTCCTTGATTATAAACCCATGATTATTCCCTAACTTAGCCGATGTGGGACTTTTATCCAACAATGGACTTATTTGAGCCAGGTTGAATTCAAATAAATGAAAATTTTATAGATTTGATTGGTTCATGGATAACCCTAAAACTTGGTTGGATGGATTCGAACACACTCGAATTTATTGTTAATTTTAAAAATTACATTTTTAATTACGATACAATTATAAATATACATATATTTATGAATTTTTTTTAATTATTTATTATTTATACGACTCGAATAATTTGAACCCACCCAATTGAAAAAATTAATGGTTAGGTTGGGTTGGGTTCGTTTAATAAAAGGTTATTTGAGTTAAAAAATGTACGGTTCGAAACGGTTTGGTCTAAAAAAAGTCAATCTAATCCAACTCAACTCATAAACACTTGATTATAAACTTTTAAATATTTTATTTTTTTCTTGGACTTTATGTAAAAAAAAAAAAAAAAAAAAAATTGATAACCGGTCATATCTCTCTGTATTATAAACTTAATTTTTAAAAACAAAAAATTTAATAATTATCAAACGAGGTTTAACCAACTTAAGTATCATTAATTAAATCATCAATCAAAATAGTGTTCGTATTGTTATTACACCAGTAGATTAGGATGACACGAAGTTTGGCAACTACATGGTCCACAAATTCGTTGACTAATACCTTTTACGTGCAATAATATGGGGCAGACAACCATACACATCGAGCTCAAAAACTCTTATTTTCATCGTTTTATTTCTTAATTTTAAGTCGTTTACTAAAATTAATTAAAAAATTACTTTTAATTAAATTGTAATTGTTTTTTAAACTATAAATTAAAAGATTAGGGTATTTTAATAATCATTAATTACCGCAAGAAAATAAGGTTTATAAAGAAATTTATGAAATGCATAATTGAGCAGTTAGAGTTTCGTGTAGGTTTACTTAGAACATTATGGCTATAAGAAGAAAATAAAGCATGCAATATTTAATTTGTTTTTTTTCTTTTTTTCAAACCTCATTTAAAACATTAAAACATTAATATTAATTGAAGGCTAATTTAATGAAACATTATGCTGTCAGGTTTTGGTTGGGGAAATTTTGTTCATTCATTTTTTTTTCTTTTTAATATTTTAATGCTTTTATTTTTTTGGACCAGGACGACGTGGTTTAAGGCCAAACTTACTCGTTGTGAGGTCAGTAAAGCAATGCTCATTTAGCCATTTTTCGAGGCTGATGTCACCGATAGCTCTAGGGGCACCTCCGCGTTTCTTCTCATTTTATAGCCCTTAGAAGAGTCATAGAAGTCAGCTCGGGAATAAAAAAAAAAAAAAAAAAAAACCCTAAAATCTCGATACTAACGTTAATTTAATGTTTGAAATTTGAAAGGATGGTGACATAAGTAATTAAATTCTCCTTTTAAGAATATATTGTATTTGGAGAAGAATGTTGGAGTTTTAAGGTTTTAGTTGAAATTTGACCAAGTATGTTCTTGTTGAAGGTTGTCTCATGCCTCTTTTAATGTATCAATTTCATATTACCCTTTTGGTTCGGTAATCTATATTGAAATAAAACGGTAAAAAGAAAAGTACGAGGAAATTTTGTGGATCGACCCAAAATTTTAGATTGATTGGGTTGGTAACCTAAGTAATCCGAAATTATTTCACAATCTAACCCAATTCAACCCCCTATTCTCGGGTTGGGTTGTCGGCGAGGAACTGTATCTGTGAGGGGTGTCTTGTTTGCATTTAGTGGCAAGGACGAGGAGCATGGTTGGCAATCTGGGTGAGGTGAGAAGTTGTGTATCTGTCTGCGAGCGTCAGTACCTAACTTTTGGATCGGTTCAGTTAGAGTTAACATGAACTTTTAGCCCAAACCGATTCAATTTCAAAAAATTAACCTAACTCGACTCAAAATGCTTAAGTTGGGTTGGTCGGGTTTTCGAGGTTGGTGTAATCCAACGAACAAATATTACGTTACAAAGTAGAATGGTAAGGAGAGGTACAAAGACCGTTTTAACTAGGAAATGAGTTTGAGGAATGGTGGCATGAGTGTAGAGAGGAGGGGTATTTTGGTAAATTAAAAAAAATACGTTGTTTGTTTGTGGGTTTTTTCTTTCATCTTCTTAAGGTTAGGTCACATGATTAACCGAGGTTCGGATATAGTCAGATGGACATCAGCCTTCGCCCACTTCACAGCTCGACACGTAGCACTTCTCTCACTCGTTTCTCTCTCCCCTTAATAACCTCATCTCTAATCACCACCGTCCAATCAAATCTCCCCATCACATCACATCAATCGTCTACACCCGTCCGCACACGATAACTCCCCCTCCCCTCAAAAAAAAAAAAAAAAAAAAAAAAAAAAAAGAACCATTCTTTTTTCTCCAACCCTATTCCGATCTAAGCTTGGAAAATTTGTTGATAGTGTTGAATTGTGCATTTAAATTTCATCAAACAAATAATAATTTTCATGAGCCTAAGATTTTGACAATTTTAAAATCTTACACGGAGAAGCTTAGACTATAGATCGATTCAATTTCAACCCGATTTTGTATGTCAAGCTGTAATTTATTAGTTTTTCTTTCTCGACCAACGAGTAATTTGTTCACTCAAACATAGGAGTGTATACCGATCTCGAGTAACTTGAATAAAGTTCACAACCCAACATGACCATTTTATTTTCTAGTTCGGTTGGACTGAGCTCGAATTTTATTTTTTAAATTATTCAAAAAAAAATTATATTTATCTTATATTAATAACTAAAATATTATAAATCTCAAACATTTATCAATGTCAAATATTATTAGTTTTCATAATTAAAAATAGTTAGGGTAGGGATGAATTGGGTTAAAAAAATATAACATTAAGTTAACTCAAATTTTTTTACTTTACTGAGATAGTCTTAAAGTTACGGAGTCATGTGAAGAGTGTTGTAGTAAAAAAAAAAAAAATTAATTGTGGATAAAGGAGAAGGAATAGACAGGGGCGCAGAGGATAATTACCCAAGGCCGCAGAAAAAAGAAAGAAAAAAAGAAAAGGAAAATGGTGTAGGTTCATAGTTAGTGAGGAGGGAGAGGGTATGAGGAGGGGATTGGTGAAATAAGCGAAGAATATAAATGGTGACGCACAAAGGTTAAGAGGGGGGAAAGAGAGAAGTGAAACAAAAAGAGCAAAGAAATTTGATATTTGATTTAGTTTTTGGCATTTCCTTTTCCGTTTGATTTTCGTTTTGATTTTCCGGGAAAATTTGGGATCAAATCTGTTTGGTTAGAGAGAAAAAGGAAAAAAAAGGAAGAACAAAATGGGAAGAGGAAGAGTAGAACTGAAGCGGATAGAGAACAAGATCAACCGGCAAGTGACCTTCGCAAAACGAAGAAATGGTCTGTTGAAGAAAGCTTATGAGCTCTCCGTGCTTTGCGATGCCGAGGTTGCTCTCATCATCTTCTCCAATAGAGGAAAACTGTACGAGTTTTGCAGCAGTTCAAGGTATCATCATCATCATCATCATCAACAACATCAACAACAACAACAACAACTGTTGTATTGAACACTAATTTTTTTATTTTAATCCCGTTTTTGCCATTCTTTCTTTTTAGGTTTTCTGTTTCTTCCCTTTCTTTTTTCCCCTTTCCATGCTAAGAATAAAAGAAAGAGAGAGAATATTTTCAAAACAAAATTTACATATATATATATATATATATATACACACACATAAACGAATGAATCCTTTCCTTTTCGCTTCTCAGTGTTTTCTTCCGTCGCTTCATCCATGGCGTCTCAGAAATTAGGGTTTTCTTCTTCTTCTTCTTCCTCCTCCATGCCGCCATGGATCGATCCATCGATTTAGGGTTTCTTCTTCTTCTTCTCCTCATTTAGGGTTTCCTTGCTGTTTTCTTCATGGATCTTTGTTTCTTTTACCGATTAAGAGTTGTAGTTTGTGTTTTTCAAGGGTTTTGATCCGAAATGAGATTTGATTTCTGAGGATTTGTGTTTGTTTTCATGTAAATTTCAAACTAGTAATGGATTTTTTTAATTTGTTCTTACTATTTTGTGTTTGATTATTACTATAATAATTTCAGGCTTCAGGATTCTTAATTATTGTGTACTTCAAGGTTAATAATTCATGTATTTGTTGATTACAGGAATTTGACATTTAATGATTTTCAAGATCTCTCAAATGTTTTTGGTTTTCCTTAATTTTTTTTAAATCAATTTATGATTGAGGGATTTATTTATTTTGGTATTATTATGTGTGAAATCTAGCATGCTGAAAACTCTTGAGAGATACCAGAAATGCAACTATGGAGCACCAGAGCCAAATGTATCCACAAGAGAAGCCTTGGTAATCACTTTTCTATTATTTATTTTTTAAATTAAGTAGGTTAATTAATTAGTTAATTAATTAATCCTTTTTTTTTTAAATAAAAGATGTTATTATTATTATTTGATGATATAAAATGATAGGATGGGTTAATTATAGGAACTGAGCAGCCAGCAGGAATATTTGAAGCTTAAAGCTCGCTATGAAGCTCTGCAACGATCCCAGAGGTAATAACCCCAACATTTTAGATACCTTTACTTTCCATTTTTGTAGAATATTGATTTCTGATCTTAAAGTTTTAGATTCAAGGCTAATTTAGTGCGTGTCTGATCAAAATGTTCTCGTTTCATATTGTTTTTCATTTGTTAGGAGTAAAGGGTGTTCATATGACTCGATAACTCGTCCAATCCAGACTACTGATCCCTTATACTTTTGTTGAGTTGTGCATGACTTACATAAATCTATTGATATCTCTTAAGGGCTTTATGTCAGATAACTCGTCCAATTCAACTGGGCTTTATAAAATGTCAGATAACTCCATAAACGTTCTGTTGAGTTGGGTTAGGTTAGATTTTTTTCGGTTTGAGTTAGGTTGAATTTTTTGGAAAATAAAAAAATGCAGGTCAATTCGCTTGTTAATATTTTTTTTGTCGGGTCAACACGACCAACTCGAAAATAGGGTTACGACTTAACTCAATCGTGTCCTGCTTGGAAGATTGTTATGAAAATTAAAAATATTTTACGTTTGTAACGGATGTTAATGTTGTGTTGTACCTGTTCGAAATTTTAGTTATTAATATAACATATATTGGGATAGATATGATTTTTTAAAATAATCATAAAAAAAACACCTGACAATCGAACCCAACCTGAAAATAGAAGGTTAGGTTGGGTTGGATTGTGAACTCTTTTTTAGTTACTTAGGTCACCAATCTAATAAACTTGAAATTTTTGAGTTAGACCAAAAGATTTTTCCAACTCAATTAAACTCATTTAAACCTCTAATGGAAGGCTCTACAATGGTTGTGAAAGAAAATTTGAAGTAATGATATGAGATTACATGTACAATAACTTATCGATGTACATTAAAGTTTAAATAGACACATAATGAGATTAATCGAGTCGTGTTTAGTTGGTTCGGAGACGCTCGGTTATTTAGTAATTATGTTTTCTTTTTTGTGATAATTTTGAATATAAGCAGGAACCTTTTGGGAGAAGACCTTGGCCCATTGAGTAGCAAAGAACTTGAATCTCTTGAAAGGCAGCTTGATATGTCACTCAAGCAGATCAGATCAACAAGGGTAGTTCTTCAACTTCTCCATTGCCTTTAATAAAACCATCCAAAATTATAATCTTTCTCATTCAATCCTTTTCTAATCTTTTGCAGACTCAGTACATGCTAGATCAGCTCACTGATCTTCAACGTAAGGTATGAGGACACGAACACATATACGACACGATACGAACACTATAATTATATGGTTATAAAAATGAGTTTGATATGTTTCGATCTAAAAAGTAACGAGTATTCAATCTTGTTTTTGTTTGAACAAACTTTCAGGAACATCTTCTTAACGAAGCAAACAAGACACTGAAACAAAGGGTATAAAAACATATCTGTTGATAATATATATATTTTTTTAAAAAAAGTTAGAAAATTTTGTAATTGGTGTAAATTTGTGGATTGCAGTTGATTGAAGGGTATCAAGTAAATGCGCTCCAATTGAACCAAAGTGCTGATGATATGATGTATGGAAGACAACAAGCTCAGCCTCCTAGCGATGCCTTCTTTCATCCTCTAGATTGTGAACCCACCTTACAAATTGGGTAAATATTCTTCCATTCTTTCCAAAATCTTTTATTCTTACGTTTTTTTAATGTCTTGGCGCTATTTGGGCAGGTTTGGCCCATAGTTTTCTTGAGTTTGAATTTGTATAGTTGGTAGCGAGTCTAAATTTATTGAATTTGTAGGGTTTGTGTTATCGAAAATACATAGTTTATACTAATTGAGCTACATTCATTTCGTGTATTACGATTAGTTATGCTGAGGATTTGAATTTTTGGCTTCTTGATCGAAAATACATAGTTTATGCTAGTGAGCTATTCTGAGGATTAAACTTTTGACCTCTTGATCGAGAATACATATTTATGCTGATTGGAACTTTTAACCTCTTAATCGAGAACACATAATTTATGCTAGTTGAGCTACATTAATTTCGTGTATTACAATTAGCATGATTTATGCTAGTTCTAGTCCTACCTAGAATCATAACACCCGATTCAAAGTAGGTCGGGGTGAGAATTTTGTAAGATTAATGTGAAATTGAAGAACAAATTTATAAGAATCTAAAGAATGAAGATGATTAATTTGCAGGTATCAGCCAGATCCCATAACAGTGGTGACTGCTGGGCCGAGCATGAATAATTTCCTCCCAGGATGGTTGCCTTGAGAAACAACAAGGAGATGGAAATTTTTCCATTCAAAAATTGGAGAAAGAAAAGGGCAGTCATTTTCTTTGCTTCTGTTGCTTACCTCTAAACCCCCTCCTCCCAAAAAAAGAAAAAAAAAAAAAAAAAAAAATCAATTTTCATGCTTGGAACTTATATATATAATATATAATATATATTTATATATATAATTAATACAAACTCTGCACTTAGTCTTTGTAAGCTAATTATGTGTACGCTATGTGACTTTGCTTTTTGAACAACAATTGTAATTTCATTATTTTTCTTCTTTTTTCATAAAGTTGTAAGTTTGTGTGTATTTTTATAATTTTTATTTATTTTCTTGGAATATTTCTTATATTAGGATTGAAAAATTATTTTATTTTATCATTTTAAGGGGGAAAAAACAACTAGAAATAGTGAAATGTAATAGCCCAAGCACACTCCTTGTTGATATTATTACGATAGTCCTATAAGTTTAAAATCTTTATTAGGAGAGATAGTCCTATAAGTTTAAAATCTTTATTAGGAGAGATCTCCAGACACTTGTAACATACGTTTTATTCTCTCATGAAAAAATTTCGTCGAAAGAAATCGAATTAGTACATATTTTTATGAATATAATTAATTTTTATGAATTTTTCAAACCATGTAAAAGAAAAATAAATAAATAAAATATTTGAAAGCTATAAAACAGGTTTTATTTTTTATGTTTGAATGGAGCCCCTCCATCCCTCATGGGCCACTAGGCAGTATAAAGAGGCCCGTTTTATTGGGTCATTTTCAGGCCCATTATACCAGAACTGGGCTCGTTGTCCATAAAATGCGCTTTTCTATTTCTTACCGTTAACGTTTGGTAATGATTTATCTAAATTTTACTGCAATGAGTTAAATAAATTGGTTAACGGTGCCAATTATTACCTTGTATTAATTTTTTGTAACAAACTGATTTTTTTTTTTTAATGATAAATTAAAACTTTAGTCGGGGTTCAATTCATACACAAAATTTTGGTGGTGTTGCTAGGATTCGTCTAGTTCCTTCTCCGCTCTTTCTTGCACTCGACTTACTATTTACGGTCTTCTTCTTTCGTTTTTCGCTACTCACCTTACTAAAACTATTCTGAAGAAGCTACACACTACTTAGTTTTTCATTCGTAGCTATAGGTTACTCTTCTTTCATTCTTCTTCCTTCACACGACGTGCATTCCTACTTTTCTATTTGCTTTTTGGAGGAAAACCCTCCCACCCTGGAAAAGGGTGAGTTGGGTTGGGTTACCAATCCAACCAACCCAAACTTATGGGTTAGTCCAAAAAATCACCTGAATCCAACCTTTGTACATGTTGAGGATTATTGGGAGTGAGTCTCACATTAGCTAATTTAGGGAATGATCATGGGTTTATAAGTAAAGGAATACATCTCCATTGGTACGAAGTCTTTTGGAGAAGCCCAAAGCAAACCCATGATAGCTTATGCTCAAAGTGGACAATATCATACCATTGTGGACAGTCGTCATGGTATTAGAGTCATGCCCTAAACTTAGTCATGTCAATAGAATCCTCAAATATCGAACAAAGAATTGTGAGCCTCAATGGTGTAGTCAAAAGTGACTAAAGTGTCAAACAAAGGGTCATCTCCATTGGTATGAAGCCTTTTGGAGAAGCCCATAGCCAGAGCAAAAGCCACGAGAGCTTATACTCAAAGTAGACAATATCATACCATTGTAGAGAGTCATGATTCCTAACCATACACCCCAACAAAGTATTATTCCATCTAAATTTATGATAAGCTAATTTTAATACTTAAAAATCAATTGGGTGACTAAATAATTAAATCAGTATGAACAAGTTTTTAATCTAAATATGTATAATCTTAATCTTAGCAGTAAATAATAATATAATAGTTAATATGAATATAGTGTTCATATTATTAAACTAACAAACTAAAAAGACATGCACAACAAATTAGCATAAAATATAAGAAAATGTAGGGCAAAATTTTACATTTTTCATTTTTGTATACAAGACAGTTAAAGTGCAAAATTGCTCTGTTATTTTTTCTTGGCTGAGGAAGTGACACGTAGGTTTACAGACGAAAGCCACGGCAGAGCACTAGGGCTCCGTATTCGTCCCTTTTATCCCTTCTGGATAAAAGCCGGTCATTTCCATTTTTAACAAAGTAAATATATAATTATATTATAAATTTAATTCTTACATTTTAAAACTTACCTCAATTTTATTAAACTATATGAATATGCTTCCATCAATTTATGTGTATATATATATAATATAGTAACTCAACATTAGGATATAATTTTAATGTAAAATGTAATATTATGAATCCTAAAAAGAAAATAACATGAATATAAATCGTGTTTAGTCATTGAATATAAATCGTGACGAACTGGGAGTTCAGTGGCCATTAAATAAGATAAGGGATAAAGGGCGTAGGCACGTACTTCGCAAATTTCCTTTTAAAAGGGTGGAAGACTAATGAGTGATGAGAGACGATTTGGAATCTAAATTCAACACCAAATGGTCCCACATTCTCGTGCTCATAAGAGGGAGATTATCCTCATAAACCAACCACGAGTGATTCCAGTACGCTTTATCTTCACTCACATGCATCCTAAACCATTCATAGAATTGCTCCAAGCAAAACACGCTTAACTTTTGAGTTACTATGAATAAATAGTTGAGTATGAAGGTACACATGGACAACAGAGATCATACATTTAAATATAATATTAATATTTGAGGAGAAAATATAATTAAATATATTTTTTTTAAGCATATGTGATGGTTTTAGCTATTTTTAAGGTTATGGTATGAAAATAATAATTATTTTATTTAAAAAGAAACTAGGTGTTATATGAGCTGTGACATCTGGCCAAGTGTGGTTAGCCAGTTGTTTGGAGTTAGCTCAACCGCACAATGTGACATGGATGGGGCCCTCTGGGGCCCACAACGTTCATTTTTCTCTCTTTTGGATAAACGCTGGTCATTTGTAAATTGCAATTTTCACCCAAAAGTAAAAAAAGCATCCAACAAAACGCCTCCAAAACGTGCGGTAAGAATTGCGTCGTACAATTTACTGTTTCTTTTATGAATTTTAAATTGAAAATAGGCGCACAGTACGTGAGGGCTTCGCAGCCACAACTACTCTGACAGACTTCACCAAAACGCGACACGTGTCGTCACCAAAACGCTCCGCTTCTTAATTTTATTTTTCGTTTTTATTTATTTATTTTTAATTTTTCCGCCCTTCACTGGTATTAGGCTTACTGAATACGGGAAGCGGAAAAAGAAAATAAAAGTATATATATATAAATTAAAAGAAAAACCGACCAAAAAGAGGGGGCTTCGTTTTGTGAATGGTTTGGGAGGAAGATAAAAGGAGAGTGGAGAGAAGAGAGTAAGAGGAATTAGGGTTGACTGTTGAGACACGAGAGAAATGGGACGGAAGAAGATCGAGTTGAAGCGGATCGAAGATATGTGTAATCGCCATGTGACTTTCTGCAAGAGAAGATCTGGATTAATCAAGAAGGCTCGAGAACTCTCTGTTCTCTGCGACGTTGAGGTCGGACTCGTCGTCTTCACCAACCGCGGCCGTCTCTATGAGTTTTGCAGCGGCGACAGGTACGAGTTTTTTTTTTTTTTTTTTTTTTTTTTTTTGATCCTTCGTTGTTTTTCTTGTTTGCTTCGATTCTTCAATCTCTGATTGTGTTCGTTGCTATTGCTTTTTGTTTCTGTTTGATCTTTCTACGTACTGCTTCATTTTCTCGCGAACTCGGTGATAGTCTTAGTGTTAGGAATCGCGTTTTCTAACGCGAGCTCTGATTTCTGATATCAACGAAGATTATGCTACTCTTCGTTTGTTGTTTGATCTCTGAGAGATACTTTCTACATGAAAATCGATGGAGTTTAGCGTTCCGTCTGATTTCTTGTTGAATGTTTCTTGTCTTCGGAACGTTTCGTTCCTGTTACGGACTGAGAAAATGCAATCCTGTGTGATCTTAAGAGACTTTCTCGGAAGATCGTTGGTTCTCAGTTTTCCGATACTTTGTTCGCTCACTGTTTTTTTCCTCCATGTTTCTCTCTCGTCCGTCCATGGTTTCCTGCTTCATTTACGTGTTTTCTGCCTTGTATATGACTAAATTTGTAATTATTTACACAAAAAATATTTTAAAGCCATGTAATTACAAAACTGAGACTAAAACCGTCACTGTACCAAATAATTCCGTTAGTCTTAAAAAAAATATTGTAATGATGTTTTTGATATGTTTGTTAGGTGTCAACATCAAAGTATTTATGTAGAGTCAGGTGAAGAGGATTATAGATGAGAAAATAAGAGAAAAAAAAAAAATTAATGAGATTCTTAAATATACTGAGAAACGTAGATACAAGTAATTGAGATATTCAAAGACTAACTTAATAGAGATTATGTTTATTTTTTGTGGAAATAAAAAAAATCGGCGTTTTCTACATAGCTTATTTAATTAATTGAGAATGGTATATTATTAATTTCAAGTAATTGAGAATAGTATTTATTATTATTATTATTATTATTATTTTGACAATCATTAAAAAGTTTGCTATCTTGTTATCCGAATTTGTCACCAAATTATTTACATATAGGTTCTATTATATTGCTTTTATATGATTATGGAGTTACTCTTATGTATATAAGGCTATTTGGTAAGCAATTTTGGAAAAGGATAGCATTTCAGTTTTCGAATCTCGAATTTATTTTTAAAATAGTTTTCAAAATTCGTGATTCGATAATTTATTAAAAAAAAAATAATGTTGTTGTCTTGTTTCCTGAAATGATTACAAAAAGAACGTTTTTCCTAAAATGATCACAAAAAGAACAAATGTGAATACCACTTGAAAGGAAACAAAAACAATTATGTTTTTGTATAAATTGTTATTTTTGTTGACTTTGGAAATACTGTTTTCAAATGATTGTGCCTAAAAGTCTTTTTAGTCTCTAATACTTCAAATTTTAATTTATACTTTCTAAATTTTAATCTCTTTAAAAAATAGAATTAGTTTATAAATAAGTTAGTAAACGTAGTATTTTGGTGAATTGATGAAAATTTAGTGGAAAAAAGTTGGGTAAGAGAAATTTTATGAGAAATTAGTAGAAATTTCAAGTTTTTATATTATTTATAAACTACTAAGTTTATCATAAACCAACCATAGACATCAATTATGAGTTTGTAAATAACCATCAATTGAGAGTCTAATTTTTCTTTTTTACAAAAATAAAACTAACATTTAAGTTTCTTTTCATATTTTTTTTGAATTTTTGCTTTTACTTGCAATTTTTTTTATTATAGTTTTTGTTCTATTTTAAGGAAAGATTTAAATTGCTTGAATTTTGAAATAATTTCTATAAAGTAAATTAAAAAAATAAAAATAAAGAATCTATGAAAATAATGTTAGTGTGTTTAATTTTTGAAATAAAAAACAAAAAACTAAAGACCAGACATCTTATTATTATTTGTCTAAAGTACATGCTCAATTGTGAGAATACATTTAAAAAAAAAAAAAATTATCTAGATATATTTTTAATAGAATTTTGAATTTTGTAAACTTACTACTTACTTGATGCGAAATGCATAAGAACCATTTCCTTTTGTTTTCTCTTTTAAAGAAAGATTGAGTTATCCATCATGATATTGTTACTCGATTTCTGTGCTGCATTCAATGATGAAACGGTCCCTATTTGTTTACGCTTCTCTCTAGTTCCTTCACTCTCTCCCTTCATTCCATTTCCTCTGTTCAAACTCAAGCCCCTAATAAGTTGCTGAAATGTTGCTTGTTTGTTCTTAGTTCAGCTAGGAAGTTTTGGAAACTTTTTTTAGAGTGAGAATATCCCACATGTTTTTAAGTATGAATTACTTGAGCATTATTTTGAATCATTAGAACTAGGTAGCTACCTTCTTTAATCTCTTGAAATATATCACTATTTCGTCTTGCATTTTATATAAAAAGTATCAACTCATAACTAAATTTTGAGATAGAAACCATTAAAATGAATAGGAACAATCATATATACAAAATTAAATAACTAAATATTTCAAAGATGGGGATTTGATTTTCTTCCTCGTTTTCAAATTCACAAGAGCATAGGAAGGTTAGATAATTTTGTCTAGAATTATTATGAGTTGGATAAAGTTAATTAAAATACTTCTTGAAATCTAATTCATTCAATTAGATTCCTAAGATAATTAACTTTTCAAACTTTTATTTATTTATAATTTATTAGATTATTATTTCATGTTTAGAAAAGAAAATAAATGAAGTACATCTAACAAGAATTTTCCAGTATTTGAAGTCAATTTGGAGTTTCACTAAAGTTATAAGCGGGTTTTGAAATTTTAGGAAGGAAAATATAGGAAAAGTCAAACTCTTTTTATGATGTCATAAAAAGAAAATGAAAGAAAATAGAAAACCGTAAGGCCCTACATCTCTTTCTATTTCCTCTTTCTGGTTCTTGAAGAAAAATGATATGTTTTTGACTGATGATTTAGATCACACCTACTCATTCTACATTCTACATGTGTATATGCATGTCTACTCATTCTACATGTCCATACTGTGTATATGCATGTCTAACCGAGGGAATTTTTTCATGAATAAAGATGATTGATCTAACTCGTTTCGAAATCAAATCCATGATTAATAAATATACTAGTTTTTGAAAGTTTATTTGATTTGAAAGCGAGGGAAATTAAGTCAATTATAAACCAATAGTTATAAGTTATTTTCAATAATTATTAGCTACCTATTACTAGAAGATTTTACTTAAGATTTTAATTTTAGTTTTCGAGTGGAGCAAATACATATAATTGTTTTTTGTGTTTTTTTTTTAATCTTGTCTGAGAGAACATAACATATAGTGTGAAAGTTACTCTGAGTTGTTTTTAATTTTTGTATGTTTTATGGATAAATTATCGAATGAGGATGTGGTTGACTAATAAAACATCATTACATATGAATTCAAAAAAATTTATGCCTCCCAATTTTTCATATTTTGTAGGTATATATAGCTATTCTCTTATTTACGGGGATTTGTGCCTGTTTGTGTTTGTGCTTGTCTCTATCCTGATTGAAAACTTGTATTTGTGTTTGTCCTTATCGAAAATATTTTTTAGAATTATGGCTTTAAAAGTTTGTTCATAATCATGAAAATTTCTTTTATGATAGGTAATCAATCTCATCCAAAAACTTGGATTATTAAAATTTTCACCATGCGTATGTACGCGTATTCCTATAGCTAGTGTATAGATTTAAGATTTCCTCAACTACCTTCAAGAATGGACTCTTAAATACAAAAGAATAATATAAAAAAAATTCATTAATGTGCCCTACCACTAAAGTCTCTTCACCCGAACTTAGCAATGGGCCCTACCTTTTTATTTTTCATTTTTATTTTTATTTTTTATGAATATTGCCTATGATTAGCTTTCCCCAAAAACACTCAAATTTATCATACACTTTGATGCCTATTACTGCTTAGAAATAAATTTATTATCTAATATGGACGTTATATTAAAATCCTATAAATAACACCCAAATGTTATAGGATTATAGGATCTTATAGTTGTCTCGAGATTAGTTGATCTCAATTGAATTTGAGAAAGACTAATCATTTGATCTAGTATATTAGATGAAAAAAATCCTTTAATTTTTCGTTATCCTAATCTCTCTAACACTTTACTTTTTTCTTTTAAAATGATGAAATACTATAGGACAGATCAAGTGATATGGGACCATGAATTGCCTCCAAAAACAAAGTTGAAAGTGGAAAATATTGATTAAACTACCGGATGAAATGATATACTAAAATATCTTTAGAACGGTTGAACTGTAATTCGAAGCGATGCTTAAACAAAGGGACTTGTGCTAGATGTTTGGACATAAGCAGGACAATAAGTGGACAATAAGTGGATAATAAGAGAAAGGAAACAAGAAAAACATAGGAAAATCACGACTGGAAATTGAATATACATCCCAAATGTGGAACGGAAACCTTTAAAGAGAACCCTTGCAACAATTTAGAAGGAGAAATCTTAGAGAGTCATGTTCTTGATGCCAACTTTTCCTATTTTGACAATCGAGTTAGAACGAGTATATGAATCAACCGATATCAAGTTCAAATGAGTGAAATCTAGAAGTTTTGTGATAGATATCGGAGATCACCACCCATCACCAATGTCAAGGACCAAATCTAGATTCTGAATTTGAGTTTGGACATTACAAACATTCTTATTAAAATTACACAGTAATCCCTAATCTTTTAGAAAAACTTCAATTTAGTTCTTAATCTTGTAAAATTAAGGGTTTCATTCCAAAGGTATTAAATTAAAAAGCAAAAATTGGGGTATTCCAATACGTTAGAGTCTTTTTAAACTCAATCCAACCTATACGAACATTTTTACTACTTATTCTAGAGCCATCGGTGCCTCCCCTCTTACCTCCCTCCCTCATTAAAGAACACAACACAAATATTCACTAGGAAAAATTCTCTCCCTCGAATAAAATTTCTCCATTCTGTTTAATTTACGTAGTTGCATTAAGATTTTACACCTTGGTCCAAAATATATGAAAATCAAAAAGTTAGTTGACCGCAAGCAACTTTCCACCAATGTTCTCGGTTTAAAACCCAAAGCCTCTTTTTCCTTCCAATTTTATTCAACAAAAGCCCTTTGATTCGAGGAACATAGAAAGCACCTTTTTCATTCTTTTACTGGAGTTTTAAAGATGGATCTTTTGTAGGCAATGGATACACTAATCAACCTAAAATCCTTATATATTGTAGCAACCATCACATTCATTCCAATAATTGGTTAATAGTATATTATTTCTTGGAAGATCTGTCTGTACAATGGATGAGAACGGTCTATGACCCCCACAAAGCAAACAAGTGATACTGACTGTGTGTCACCCATTGGTCAAGCCAAAGGTCAAGAGAGATGTTAGTTAGGAGAGCGATGCATAAGGTAACATACCTCACAAGAAGTATGGAAGGAAAGCCTAGCTGAAGTATAAGATTGGAAGTAGAGAGAGTGTTAATGGAGGTAGTGACAACGCTACTGGGCTCCAAGGCATTAACACCAAGTTTCAACTGAATTTGAATGGGAGGTTTTAGAGAGAGAACACACTTTCAACCACCTTTAGGAGACGTCTCCTAAGTGAGTCACTTTATACATATGTTTATGCTTCAACATAACATGCTCAAAAAACATGACCAACAATGAACTATTGGAGTCCGATTGTGCTATTAATTAACTTAAAATCAAAACTAAGAAAAATATACGAAGAAAAACCTAACCCTGCCAAGACCTTATGTAACAATCTGATTTTATATATCGGACCCTTTTCAAGGTTAACTCAACCCTTCATAAATAAAATAAAATAAATAAATAAATAAATAAATAAATAAATAAATAAAACATGAGCAGAAACCAAAAACTGAAAGCTCCTAACACACACTAAGCAAGACCATGTCCATAGCGCCCCACTAGCCTGAATGTCCTCTCCACGTCTCATAAGTTTATGTACCAACTGAAAAGAAGAAGAAAAATAGCATAGGTAAGTATAAAAATATACTCGGTAAGTAATCTCACTTTTAAGGCTAAAACTATACTCATACTTAAAACTCTTAATGCTGAATAAATGCACGTCCTGAAAATTTAAATTTATACCTTGACGTATTATGTTACATGAGGGTCTTGACTGAAAACATGTACACATTTCATAAGCTGCAAGGTATGATACACAATGAACAACACAGAAGGAAACTAATCTAATTCTAATCTAAGCTCATAAAGGTGAGATAAAAATAGAATAGGAAAAAACTATACGCTTCCTTACAACATTGACTGTATGTAATGTACTGAAGTTACGAAGTTCGATTCCTCTGTTTCAATGTTAAACCTTTTCTAATGTTATTCTTTGATGGTAGATTGACAATCACGAAACATTTTAACTAAATACTGAGCACCAAACTTCAGCTCCGTCAAAAAAAACTTTAATCTATGTCGTACTATACTTTTTTCACTCATCTTTATGGCTTTATAAGATCTTTCGATGTAATTCTTTCCTCCTTATGTTGTGTGTATGTACATTTTCCTTCCTTAACGATTTTAAGTCATCATTTTAGTTCTCAATGCCACAGCTTTCATGCAACTACATCGATTCAGGAGTTCACCGAGATGAGCACAATCCCTCCGTTGGATAAAAGCGGGCTTATAACACTTTATCGGTGCTTGTCGGGTGATTTGAGCACTTATCGGGACAACTCGGGCAAATACCATCTCAATCGAAACTTTTGAGCCCCACTAATGCTTTGTAATATCATCCTAAGTATTAAGATGTCTTATACCCATGCAGTTCACTCGAGCCTTCTTATCAAGAACTAACTCGTGAGTCAACTTCATATTTAGATATCTCCATCCATCTCGGTACTTTTTGATGCATGAACCCTTCTGTGTCCATGCCTGTGCCACTGCACACTGGCCTAAAGCTCGACATGGATGATGGAGGGGACATGATTTGGCACATGTCTCCTAATATAAGGGGACATGCCAACATGGAGCATTCGTCTAGTGTTCATTCGAAACCAAATTCGGCGAGCTTACATCTTTAACATTTATAGACATAGCTCCCGAGCTACTTGTCAAATCTCACAATGAAACCTCGAGGTTATAATCTCAAAAAGACAACAAGCCAATGAATAACGAGAGTCGCCCTATGAAGTAAGGAAAAGAGAAAGAGAAAGAGAAAGGAAAATGAAGCAAAGGAGCGAGGAAGAAATTGAATATGCGAGAGGGACATTGTAACAGCCCAATCCCACCATTAGCAGATATTGTCCTCTTTGGACTTCCCCTCTAGGTCAAAAATGCGTCTACTAGGTAGAGATTTTCACACCGTTATAAGGAATGTTTCATTTCCCTCTCCAACTAATGTGGGATCTCACAACCCACCCCCCTTGGGAGCCCAACGTCCTCGCTAGCACACCGCCCGATGCCTAGTTCTGATACCATTTGTAACAGTCCAAGCCCACCACTAGCAGATATTGTCCTCTTTGGGCTTTACCTTTTGGGCTTTCCCTCAAGATTCCAGAACGCGTCTTCTAGGTAGAGGTTTCCACACCCTTATAAAAAATGTTTCGTTTCCTCTCTCCAGGATCTCACAATCCACCCCCCTTGGGAGCCCGACATCCTCGCTGGCACACCACCCGGTGTCTGGCTCTAATACTATTTGTAACAGCTCAAGCCCACCACTAGTAGATATTGTCTTCTTTGGGCTTTCCCTTTCGGGCTTCCCCTCAAGGTTCCAAAACGTGTCTACTCGGTAGAGGTTTCCACACCTTTATAAGGAATGTTTCGTTCCCCAAACCCATGTGGGATCTCACAATCCACCCCCTCTTGGGAGCCTAACATCCTCGCTGGCACACCGCCCGGTGTCTGGCTTTGATACCATTTGTAACACCCCAAGCCCACCACTAGTAGATATTGTCCTCTTTGGGCTTTTCCTTCCGAGCTTCCCTCAAGGTTCTAAAACACGTCTACTAGAGAGAGGTTTCCACAAGCTTATAAAGAATGTTTCGTTCCCCTCGCATCAATGTGGGGTCTCACAATCCACCCCCTTGGGGGCCCAACGTCCTCGCTAGCACATTGCCAGATGCCTAGTTCTAATACCATTTATAACAGCCCAAGCCCACCACTAGTAGATATTGTCCTCTTTGGGTTTTACCTTTTGGGCATTCCCTCAAGGTTTCAAAACACGTCTTCTAGGTAGAGGTTTCCCCACCCTTATAAAAAAAATATTTCGTTGCCCTCTCCAGGATCTCACAATCCACCCCCCTTGGGAGCCCAACGTCCTTGCTGGCACACTGCCCGGTGTCTGGCTCTAATACTATTTGTAACAGCTCAAGCCCACCACTAGTAGATATTGTCTTCTTTGGGCTTTCCCTTTCGGGCTTCCCCTCAAGGTTCCAAAACGTGTCTACTCGGTAGAGGTTTCCACACCTTTATAAGGAATGTTTCGTTCCCCAAACCCATGTGGGATCTCACAATCCACCCCCCCTTGGGAGCCTAACATCCTCGATGGCACACCGCCCGGTGTCTGGCTTTAATACCATTTGTAACAGCCCAAGCCCACCACTAGTAGATATTGTCCTCTTTGGGCTTTTCCTTCCGAGCTTCCCTCAAGGTTCTAAAACACGTCTAATAGAGAGAGGTTTCCACAAGCTTATAAAGAATGTTTCGTTCCCCTCGCATCAATGTGGGGTCTCACAATCCACCCCCTTGGGGGCCCAACGTCCTCGCTAGCACATTGCCAGATGCCTAGTTCTAATACCATTTATAACAGCCCAAGCCCACCACTAGTAGATATTGTCCTCTTTGGGCTTTACCTTTTGGGCTTTACCTTTTGGGCTTTCCCTCAAGGTTTCAAAACACGTCTTCTAGGTAGAGGTTTCCACACCCTTATAAAAAATGTTTCGTTCCCCTCTCCAGCATCTCACAATCCACCCCCCTTGGGAGCCCAACGTCCTTGCTGGCACACCGCCCGATGTCTGGCTCTAATACTATTTGTAACAGCTCAAGCCCACCACTAGCAAATATTGTCTTCTTTGGGCTTTCCCTTTCAGGCTTCCCCTCAAGGTTTCAAAACGTGTCTACTAGGTAGGAGCCCATACCCTTATAAGAAAATTTTTGTTCCCCAAACCAATGTGGGATATCACAATCCACCCCCCCCTCGGGAGCTTAACATCCTCGCTGGTACACCGCCCAGTGTCTGGCTCTGATACCATTTGTAACAGCCCAAACCCACCACTAGTAGATATTGTCCTCTTTGGGCTTTCCCTTCCGAGCTTCCCCTCAAGGTTCTAAAACTCGTCTACTAGGAAAAGGTTTCCACAAGCTTATAAAGAATGTTTCGTTCCCCTCCAATCAATGTGGGGTCTCACAATCCACCCCCTTGGGAGCCCAACGTCCTCGCCAGCACACTGCCAGATGCCTAGTTCTGATACCATTTGTAACAGCCCAAGCCCACCACTAGTAGATATTGTCCTCTTTGGGTTTTACCTTTTGGGCTTTCCCTCAAGGTTTCAAAACACGTCTTCTAGGTAGAGGTTTCCCCACCCTTATAAAAAAAATGTTTCGTTACCCTCTCCAGGATCTCACAATCCACCCCCCTTGGGAGCCCAACGTCCTTGCTGGCACACTGCCCGGTGTCTGGCTCTAATACTATTTGTAACAGCTCAAGCCCACTAGTAGATAGTCTTCTTTGGGCTTTCCCTTTCAGGCTTCCCTTCAATGTTCCAAAATGTGTCTACTAGGTAGAGGTTTCTACACCCTTATAAGGAATTTTTCATTCCCCAAACCAATGAGGATCTCACAATCCACCTCCCCCCCGGAGCCTAACATCCTCGCTGGCACACCGCCAGGTGTTTGACTCTGATATCATTTGTAACAGCCCAAACCCACCACTAGTAGATATTGTCCTCTTTGGACTTTCCCTTCCGAGCTTCCCCTTAAGGTTCCAAAACGCATCTACTAGGGAGAGGTTTCCACAAGCTTATAAAGAATGTTTTTTTCCCCTCCAATCAATGTGGGGTCTCACAATCTACCCCCTTGGGGGCCCAACATTCTCGCTCGCACACCGCCCTGTGTCTGGCTCTAATACCATTTGTAAATGCCCAAACCCACCACTAGCGGATGTTTTCCTCTGAGTTTTCCAACAATAAATGCTTGTTGAATCTTCTTAGCTTTGGATCGTATTAATAAGTCCAGTTGGAACATTTGGAACACCATAATCCTTATCATTTCCTTTTATAAATAATCTCTCAAACCTTCCATTTCCATCCTACCAACTCATTTCTCTCCTTGTTTCTACATATACATATCATCATTCTATATCTTTAGTCGAACACCAATTTGGATAAAAATATCAAGAAATAAAGGAAGAAGAAGTAGGAGAAGAAGAAAGAAAGGAAGGGAAACGAAACAAAGGAAGGGAAGGAAAGCAGGTTGTATGGTTCTAATGAACTCCAATTAGCGGGTTGGGTTGAGGTGCAATTGGGCCAACGCGGTTTGGAGCGTACTTGTGGGTTGGACTGTGCATTCGGTACAGGTCGCAGGTTGTGGGGTTGTGAGCTATTGAGTTGGACTGAACGGGTTGAGAACGGGTCGTGGGTTGTACTCGAGTCCGAATGTTCACTCGTGGATATCGTCTTCTTGTCCTGACTCCCAACGACTTCCCTCTCTTGCAGTTCCCTATCTATGTCGTTTATAATTTTCGTGCTTTTAAAGGAATTGCTTTTCAAGTTGATGCTTGACCTTGGAATAAACTGGCAAAACGTAGAGTTCAACATTATAGGTATGAGTTTAGTTATCAAGTGGTATAACTTTTTGCCTTTACCTTATTCCTCCTAAGTCTCGTGGATATCGTCTTCTTGATCCGACGCCCAACGACTTTCTTTCTCTCGCGGTTCCATATTCACCTCGTTTATGACTTTCGTGCTTTTAAAGGAATTGCTTTTGGAAGTTGATGCTCGACCTTTGGATTATCTGGTGAAATGTAGAGTTCATGCGTGCATATGCTTGGCCTTTGAACTTTTTGCCTTTTCCTTATTCCTCCCATCTATTGTCCTGATGATTGTGCAATGACAGGACTCGAGAGTACTGAAAATCAAGTACTTCTCTACACACGGTCCACATACGCACGCATGAACTCATCAGGCGGGTGCATACGTACCTTTGGGCCTGCCTTCAGCTAGCGCATGCTCACGATGTTAGAGGCATGGAAGGAAAAGAGCTCACATGATATCATGGCTTCCGGCTTCCCCTCAAGGTTTTAAAACGCGTAATACCAAGGAGAGATTTAACCCTTATAAGGAATATTTCGTTCCGCACTCTAACCAATGTAAGATCTCACAAACTCCTTACGGAGGAACCGAGTACCAAAAATTGCGATATGAATTAAAGAAGTTTGATGGGGCATCCAAGAATAAAACTGGGAGCTCACATCACTTCCACAAAGCTCAAAACCCATTGGTCTTAAATAGGTCAGGCAATGCTCTCCATGATTGTAATCTGGGAAAGGCTCACGGTTAATTCTCCTCACCTTCAAACACAAACAAGGTCAAGAATGAAGGATTTCCCTTCTAGTTACCCAAAAGTCGTCGAATTGGGTAGACCCCCCGCCCCGAAACGTCGAATGAAATAGGTCACCGAGTTCTCTTTCAACAACCCTTCAGATATGATAGGTAAGCTTGTCTGTAGCACCATTGGGCTTCTACACTTATTTGCACTTTAGCTTGGTATCTTGCCCCTGTGTGTTATGTTACACCATCCTCCTTGATTGCCATGGTAAAACTTCTCTCGACCCTTGACATGGTTGACTAGCAACATTTATGTATCGCCACTGCCCTTGTCCGCAACATGGGAGTTACAACTTATTCTTTCTTAATATGGTTGACATAATTAAGCATCTATCAGTCAGTTTTTCTAATAATTGTCTATTCTCTAAGTACTTCTCAAGTTTAGAAGTGACAATATTTTTTTTCATAATTGTCTACGACCGTACTTTTCAAATTTAGAAACACAAACACGGATATGATATGACTTTTCAAATTTAGAAACACAAACATGTATATGATATGACACAAGACATGATGACATGGCAATTTATATAAGTGTTTGCATGTTTAACCCCAAAAAAGGAAGTTAACCTAAGCCTTTCCCCAAGTATTCTTTCCCTTCTCCCCATTTTTATTCAATCTCCCTCCCTCTACTTACTTCGATGGACTTCGTCGGCCTCTAGTAACATTGTCATTCTATTGCCAACTACTTACAGAATGACGGGTCCATCACGTGTCCAAAGTTTAATAAATAAAAAAGGATATCAAAATTCGCCATGTGACGTGTTCAAACGTATCCTTGTCCAACATGTGTCTAACACTCTTTGATACATGCCTTTATCGAATAATCTCTTTGCTTTGGTGTAGAACAAAATTGGGATCCATGGGTCTAAACCATGGAAATAAATTTGGTCAGGTTGAGGATAAAGAACTAAATTTCTTGTCTCCTTCAATAAATCTAAGATATATCATCTTTGAGAAATCACTTTCATATATACAATAAAAAATGAAATTTTGTTATATTATCAACTTGACATCGACCATTGGTATCAAATGCAAATCTGATGACAACTGTAGTATTTCCATGAGGAAGCCTGGTAACATGTATTTTCTTTGTGCTCCTTATATTATTCAAAGTGGCATTCCTATTTTTTGCATATTTCCTAATCGTTGTCACACATATCTGAGACTATAATTGAATGTAGGAGAGGCAAATACCCCAACAGACTTACTAGCAAGGGAATTAACAAGCCTACCAAACTACTAGCAACAATAGTCATAAAAGTAAAAAAAAGTGTGCGTTCCTGTGGTAATGTGGCAGAATTGAAGCAGGTAGATAGGTTGGTAGTTGTTAGTATGGGCATGATGTAGAAACATATTATGCGTTATAGGGCACTCGTATGATAGGTGTTAGGTAATGAGCATTAGGGTCATATAATAGCACGCAAATGAAAAAATAAGATGCAAAATGAACATAGCAATTGGGCATTCAACACATGATAAACAAGGGTGGGGCATACTTGGAATGATAGGTGTTAGGTAATGAGCATTAGGGTCATATAATAGCACGCAAATGAAAAAATAAGATGCAAAATGAACATAGCAATTGGGCATTCAACACATGATAAACAAGGGTGGGGCATACTTGGAATGACTCTTACCTAGGAGAAAATCATTTGAGTGAGAAAAATGTATCTTAGAAAGACAATTGGCTTGGATAGCAAAGATCGAGAGCATTTGTGGTCTTTACAACATTCACAAAGTAATCCCTTCAACAAAGACCAGGAAAATAATCTCTATGTATTTGTATTGTCTTAGTAAAAATTCTTCCTTCCCCAACTTTGAATGCACTTTGAATGCTCATTGGAGGAGGAAAGAAGTTTATCAATGGCCATGGAAACAAAAGAGATGAAAATTCCTCCTACGTCCATAACATGGCAAGAGGAGTTTATAGAGTGACCATGAAGATGGATAAGGATATTGAGAAGTAAGGAGTATTATTCCTTCTTTCTCCAATCTTTACGCCACTAGTCGTCTCTAGACCAAGTAAATACTTTTAGTAAACTCTTAACGAGGATCTATGATCAGTACGTGTATGATCATGAAGGTACGTGTGAGACCAATGTGTGCCTGGTCACAAGCTTATATAACATTATTTATATACTAAAATCTTGGCAGATAGTTGAAGAAAGCTCTCCCTAGCACCATTTCTAGTTTTCATGGGCCTCATTGTTGGAAGGAAAATTTTAGACAAGCTAATGGGACCATCTACGATTATAAGCAAAGAAAGAATGGGGTGATTTTCAAGATTAATTTTGACAAAAGATTATGACAATGTGGAGTGAAACTTCGAAGTGATTTTCAGTACCAGCCTGAAGCTACCGTTAGCAAATATTGTCCACTTTGGCCTGTTATGTATCGCTGTCAGTCTCACGATTCTAAAACGCGTCTGTTAGGGAGAGGTTTTCCCACCCTTATAAGGAATGCTCCGTTCCCCTCTCCAACTGATGTGGGATCTCACAATCCACCCCACTTGGGGGCCAGCGTCCTCGCTGGCACACTGCTAGAAGACATTGTCTGCTTTTGCCTGTTACGTATCGCCATCAGTCTCATAGTTTTAAAACGCGTCTGTTGGGGAATGGTTTCCACACCTTTATAAGGAATGCTGCATTCCCCTCTCCAATCGATGTGGGATCTCATAATCCACCCCCCCTTGGGGGCCAGCGTTATCGCTAGCACACTTCCCGGTTTCTGGCTATGATATCGTTTGTAACGGCTCAAAGCCACCGCTAGTAGATATTGTCTGCTTTGACCCGTTACGTATCGCCATTAGCTTCAAGGTTTTAAAACGCATCTATTAGGGAGGGGTTTTCATGCCCTTATAAGGAATGTTTCGTTCCCTTTTCCAACCGATGTGGGATCTCACAATTCATCCCCTTTGGGGGTCTGTGTTCTCGTTGGCACAATGCTCGGTGTCTAGTTTTGATACATTTGTAACGGCCCGAGGCCACTTCTAGCAGATATTTTCCGTTTTAGCCATTGCGTACCGCCGAAAGCCTCAAGATTTTAAAACGCATCTGTTGGGAAAAAGTTTCCATACCCTTATGAAGAATGTTTTGTTCCTCTCTCCAACCGATGCGGGATCTCACATTTTCAAGGTTGATTTTGACAAAACTCATGATCTTGTTGACAAAATCTTCGGGAAGAATGGTTTGGACGAAAATGGATCTTCCATTTGAGATTGCATTAGGTCTACAAATTTCTCCATCTATTCTCAACTAAAAGCCTGTGTAAGATTTTTGCTTCTAATGGGGCTTAAGCAAGGGAGCCCTTTTGCCCTTTTTCTTTTTACCTAATGGTGGATGTTTGTAGTAGTAGGTTAGTGTCGCTTTGAGAGGAGAAGGGATTCAAGGTGAGAAAAGAGTTAGTTCACTTGCCTCATCTCTTCTTCTATTCAAGATTGGAAAATTCCTCTAGGAACCTTCATCGTTCTTTTTCCTTTGAAGCAATCTCTAGGCTTAAGGTTAATGGGGGTAGAAGTTTCATATTTGGCCTTTAATTGTTGGCTTTTAATTGTTGTCCTTCTAAGCTATGTTTTGGGACGTCTTTGGTCGAGTGTAAGGTGGGTCATAGCTTAAAAGGACAACTAACACCAAATATGAAACTTCTGCCCCCATTAATTTTAAGTATGTTCTGGGGCTTCTTTGGTTGCGTGTGAGGTGGGTCAGTTTCCCTCCTATATTCTGTTCAGTGATACTCGAGGAGCCAAGTGGAATTTGGAAATGGTTTGCCTTACATGAGAAATGTTTTTTTTTCTTTTTTCCCCTAAAGGAAGGCTTACTCTTTACCCTATCAATGTTGAGTGAGATACCCATTTATCTCATCTCTTTTTAGATTGTGGGTTTTACGGAGTAAGAATATTAAGAGAGTGATAAGAAACTTCTTTGTGGAAAAGGGTGAATGATAAGAAACTTCTATGTGGAAAAGGGTAGATGAGGAGATGGTCCAATCTAGTTAAGTGGAAAAGGTGATGGTTATGCATGTGGAGTAAGGAGGCCTCGGGATTGAGAGCTTGAGATTATATAACAAGACCCTGTTGGCTAAATGGTTGCGATGATTCTAAATAGAGTGCAATGCTTTGTGACACAAAGTTATTGTGAGCATGCATGGCCCACACCCTTTCAAGTGAGTCTTAAGTGAGTGACAGATGATGACGCCAAAGGGCCTAATAAAAAGGCCCACACCCTTTCAAGTGAGTCCAAGTGAGTGACAGATGATGACGCCAAAGGGCCTAATAAAAAGGCCCACACCCTTTCAAGTGAGTCCAAGTGAGTGACAGATGATGACGCCAAAGGGCCTAATAAAACTCTTTAGAAAGCTGAGTGTCCAAGGTTTCTCTTCCTCTATTAGGGAGGGACTGAGTGTTTATTATTGGGAAGATTGGTAAGTGGGTGATCAACCCCTTTGTGAATTCTATCTTACCGTTCCCATGTCCCTGTTCATTCTCCTTGGGTTTTAAGTGCCACATTTCTACTAAATAGGAGTTATAGATGCAGCACTGTCTCCTTTCTCTTCTCCTTTATCAACATGCGTTTTGAAGAAGGGACCGTGTTTCCTCAAATTCTTCCGAGGGATTCTCTTGACGTTCTTTTTTCATATAATGTGTCCTTTCTCCGCCCCAAACCATCTCTATGAATGTTAAAAATTTTAATCTTCTTTTGAGTTGTCCCCATAATCCTCATCATTATTTGTGAGATATTAGTTTGTTCAATCTGTTTCTCTGGTTTCGATGCTAGTTTTGTGTAGCTTATGTTCGGTGTAGAATTGTGGTTGTTATGCTATGATTGAGGTTATAAGAACATTCCTGTACTTGCCTTATCATCTTATATCTGTCTGTGTTATATGAGTAAGGGATTCTTGCTTTTCCTTTGGTCGCCCTTTCTGTATACCCATGACATCTATAAAGGATAGAGTTGAAGATTCTCCTTCTTCTTACTAATATTTATTTAGGATACCATAAAGATTCTCCCCTGGTGTTCAAGGGATTTTCTTTTTCCAAGTTTGAAGCCAGGGATTTTCTTTTTCCAAGTTTGAAGCTTATATAACGGATATGATTGATAAACCAATTGTATGTTCTTATGGCCAGTGGATATAGATGTATTTCTGTATTAAAGAAATGAGGATAACACTTATAACGGTAGTTACGTGCATCATTTTCTTGGAACCAACTCTTTTATGCACTTCCATAATTGCGATGCAGCTTATTGAATATTATTAAGCGCTACCAAAGCCACTTTGAAGGGAGAAGTCAAAGTCAAAGTCAAAGTCAAAATGAGGTTGATACAAAGGTCAGTGAGCAACTTTTTTAACCTTTTTCTTACAAATATGAACCTCTAATCTTATTTCTGCTGAGTTTTATGCAGGAGCATGAAGAATCTGAAGATACACTCATGGTGTCATTTGGAAAGCTCCTACAAACTATTCAAAGGCAATTTTCTTTCTATATTTGAACTGGTCGTTTTTAGGTATCACAATTGCTCTAGCTTGACTGACGTGTCCTCATTTCCAGTCATGTTGAAGAACCAGATTTCAAAAAGCTCAATGTAAATGATATGGTGCACCTGGAGAATCAACTTGAAGCCTCACTTGACAAAATCAGATCTCAAAGAGTGAGTTCACTTGTTTGGCTAAAATATTCATCTAAGATAATTTCCACTTGTCAAGTACACAATACTTCTGGCAGCACCACGTGCATGTCTTGCGGATGTGGCAGATGAGTTGTTTGTTAAATACTTCAAACAACTCGACAAGGAGGATATTCTTAGTGATTGTGGTGCTAGATTTACACGGAGGTTTTGGACTAGCCTACTCTATGCACTAGGTTCCTCTCCATAGCAAATCACCCACTAGCCTCGTGAAAAAATAATCCAATGGTCTTTAGTTGCGATGTCACCATCAACCGTAATGAAGTACCTTGCCTTTATGAGAGTAGCACATGCCTTGAATATTGTGGTCAGGAAGTGAAAACACGTTCAACTATAATTAGGAACCTATCATTTAGAGGTAGCCTCCGATCCAAACAAATTAGATGTGTGGTACTTCCCTACACAGACCCACGGGTGCAAGCGTGGGCCACCAGGCAGGCTCACACACCCCTGAGCCTGCATGGTCAAGCTAGTTGGTTGTAACCGGCCATCCAGAGGTACATCAACCTCGTAGATCATGCAAAGCATGATAGTCATTATCATCATAGTGTACGCGTCCATACTCATCATAAAAGGGATATGAATTTGGTCCCTATATTTAATCTTAAATCATTCATGCGACACAACCCCAAATGTCTTTCACATATTACCCTAACTAACATGCATGCATAAACTTTCATATATTCATCTTCCTAACATACTTAGGGGTTGTGTATAAAAAAAAAAAAAAAAAACTTTTCATTTTCATAATGCAATATGGCATCTCATACATGCATATCATCGTAACACAAGATATCATTATACTATATCACATCATCATACGTATCATGGTATCATAGCATGTTACATCATCATAACGTATCATGGTATCATAGTGCATCACATCATCATAACATCATAGCATATCAAATCATCATAATATATTATAGCATTAACATACATCATATCAACATACATGACATGTGCAGTGGTCACTGGACACGTGTCATCAATACATAAGACAAGTCTTCCAACCAAGCCAATAGTAAGGCCACTTACTTGGTTGGCCTAGGCCGAAGTTACCATGACACCTTGATGCTTGATGCTGGTTTAACGCGGCTCTCTAAAATAATTAAACCTAATTTTTCATAAAATAATTTAAACTGGCTAAAAGGTAGTTATCCTAACCTTAAGCACTTTCAAAGAGCTAAAACTAATAGAAAAGAGTCCGAGTATATCAAACCCAGGCCAAATCAACCAAAATGCCAGCCTGAAGAGTGTGTTCTTTGATTGGTTTCAAACCGTTCAAGTGGGATGATGACATGAAGCAAGAGACCTCCCTTTTATAGTAGAGGTCAAACTTAAACTTAAGTGATGTGGGACAATTTCCCTTCCTCTTCTTTCAAAGTTAGTGACCGAACAACATACTATGTCCTTAAGAGGTAACAAAAGGACACACACGAGGAAGAAGGTGTGCAACTGCTTATCATTTCGTTGGTGACAAGTAGAAAATGGGCTTAACTTGAGACAACTTGGAGAAAGCTGCATGTAAAATTGAATGAAATACTCAAACAAGGGAAGACGACCTTGGACTTCAAGGTAGAAGCACAGTTTAGGTGAGATTGCATATGTGGAATAAACTATGCGACAAGCGTGCACAAAGTGCACAAAAGCCTTAGTGTTGAGGTATGACAGACCCTTTGAAGTGATCAAACAAGTGCACTATGTGGCTTATCATCTGAAACTTCCCAACAAGTTGAAAGTTGACCAGGATCAAAACAAGTAAGGTGAGTTCCAACTATACTATGATTAAAAAGTGGTTTGAGAGGAAGATTGAGAAAATCCTTGGCCATTAAACAATTGTCAACGGACTGATTACTTGGTAAAATGGAAAGGCGAAGATGACAGAGAGCTTTCTTGGGATAGAGATGTGACACTGACAATTTGAAGACTAGATATGAGTGCTAGTTAAGGATAGATCCAATGAAGGCATCGACAAGCTCAAGGGAAGGAGGTTTGTTAGGAGATCTCGATCTTGAAACATGCGAGATGGGACTTACATGAGTTAGTGACACGGTGTGTGGGGCAACACACTAAAGAGCAAAAGACAAGGCGGACAAGTACACAAAGGTGGTAAGGGACTAAACATACCTTGGATGTTGATGGGTGGTCGGCAATCCACGATCGTGAAGGGGCATGGTTACCATCCTTCTTAGCACACAATCATTGTTGGCGAGTAGGCAGGCAAAAGCAAGAAGACATGGCAAACATAAAGTATGAAACTCCCATGAGCTGACAGCAATATGACATGAACACATGGTACAAAACATGCGTGCACACAAAGAATCTCATAGGTATGCGCATACGCACATCCAGATGCATAGGCTCACATGCTTAAGCCTAACGTAACGTGCAAGGAGGATTGAACGGCAATCCGGCAAGCAAAGCACTATTAATGGGCTCATTAATAGGGGTAGACCGTTCACAAGGAGGATTAACAAAGGCATCTGATTCCCCAAGTTTTTGGAGTAATAAAGACAATTCCTCTTTTTCATAACTCAAGCACGCATAATTCCCAACCTTTATGGAGATTTTCTCTATCCTGTCCTCATCTTTACATGGTCATATGCTTTGAGGTATCTGATCTTTGTGTTCAAGCCATTCACAAAGTTTCTTTCCTGCTCTAAGTTAGGCACGTTTGGTAATAACGGTTCCCTAGATGAAAAACTCAAAAAGGGAAGATACCTAAAATAGTTCTACCCTGAAAAATGCTTGTACATGGTTCCTTCAAGTTCAGATAAGTTCTTCTGTACCCACCTAAATCATGCTCCTGCTTTCATAGATATCAGGGCTCAAATATAACATTTTACAGCCAACTCCTTCATAAATGGGTGTGCAAAAGAAGAAAAAGAAAAAAGAAAGAACTCTACATTAATTATAGAATGAAAACAGTTCTCTTTTCTCCATCACTGTCAAAACGCCTGACAATCACATTGATATTAGTGGTGATTGTAAATGAGGAAGGGGATGAGAACTAGAAACCACCCAATTCTCAACTTTGTACGGAAACATGCATCCAACGAAGCCCTCCACTACATTTGATCAGCTTCTCAAGCTTGAAGAGGAGTACTAACTACCTGATCCTCAAAGTGTTAACTGACTCTTAAGGCTGCACTTTTCTGGAATTCGTGGACCCGGAGGGTTTCTGAGCAGAAGCTCAAAGCATTCTATAACTAACTACTACTTGATCCTCAAGTGTATCGAATTGACATATAGTTCAGTGGAAATTATAGACTTCTCCATACATGAAATTGAAATCAGTTGGCACATGCTGTAGTATCAGTTACTAAGAAACTCCTAAAAACATAATTTCAGAAAAATAGACGAATATGTAAATATAGGAAGAACACTACCTGATTTTCCAATATGTGGAGTGGTTCCAATGAATGCTTACTTATGCACTCTTGTTTGGGAAGTAAGGGGAATTGTATGAGATTATGCTTCTGCTTTTGCTTCATTGTTCTGATTCTAGATGAACAGGGGGATAAAATCCTGATACTAATGATGATTTTCCAGTGAGGAAGCTAATGTTACATTGACTAGCTATCATATTAGCGGGAAAAAAAATTGTAATAGCTATCTTTTTACTTGCAGGTTGAGGCAATGATGGAAAATAGCAGTTGGATAGACAACATGGATATGGCTATCGCCATGGTCGACAGCCAACTTTAATTAGTGAAGTGCCTCGAACAACAATGTGGTTGATAATGTAGTCCCAAATAAAATAAAGAGAAGCTGCACAATTGTATGAGTTCCTAACACCCTGCTAACCTGCAAAAGCAAATCTGCATACTATGTGACATATAATGGTTCTAGCATAATATCAGGTAAAATGACCATGCAGCAGCAAACACTTACTTGATGCTGCATAATTAAATTTTATCCATTAATGCTTGTAATTTTCTCTCTGAATTGATTCCATAAACTTTATTTAGGAAGTCTTCTTGGTGTCAGCCGATGGGGCATTATATTTTTAACACCAATGAAATAAGAGGTACCCGGAGAAGTTTAGGGATTAAATTTAACTGAGTATTTAGATAGAAAAGAAGGTGATGGGCCAATGGCTTTGATTGTTTCCTGAAAAGAGCTCAAAAACCATTTTGGAACCTTAGAGAAAAAGATCCATTGATGACATGGGTCACTGGTTAGAGATTGTTTGGCCATGAGAATTGGAAGTGTCCCTCGATTGAAGGACTCCAATCGGTTTGAGGTTCCTATGATCTGTCCATCTCTCACCAAAGAGTAATGATGCAACTTAACCTTAAAAGAAAGAGACTAATGCCTCAAATATATTGTGATGTTCCCTTCTCTACTCATGAAGCCATGATGTTGTGGATTTGGTTGTTCCATATACAAAATGGATTAGGTCAGTTTATTGAAATCCTTGTTGTTTCTAATATGCCATATTGTGTAGTCCGTTCAAGGCAATGACTCTTTATTCACCCTGCTGCTTCAAATCGTGGCAATGGCTCTTTTTTTTTTTTTCTTTCCCTGAAACAGGAGGCAACAGCTCTTTTGTTTTGAGCAGGCTTTGTTATAAAGGGCACCGGGTTCTTCAAAGCACATTTTCCCTGTCTCTAAGGTCACTCGAAGATAATTTTAGAGTTTTACTTCTGCTTAATTATAGAAGCATTAAAGGTCATGAATGGATCCTTAGTGAGTCTAAAGGGAACTAAGATCAATGGCCTATAGGTTCTTGATTGCAAAACTATTTTGAAATAGAAAAGGGAAGCATAAGTGACAGCTACAGTTAACAAATTCTATAAACCTTTGACAAGAAGACCCACACATTAGCTCAAGAGGACCTTATGTGAACGTTGTATCTATGGAAAAGCAAAAAGAGGGTTCAGTCAGAAAAACAAACAACTAAAGTCATAATCCAGGCCTGCAGAAGTTCAATCATTGAGTGGAGGCCAATATTACTCAAGGAAAGGAAAGTGTGGATGGATACATGTTCTCAAGACAAGGGATCAAGCTTTCCCAAGATTCAGATATTGGAAAACTCACATGGAATGTCTACTTTCCCTTTTGCTTGTAGTACCTATGTTTCTTGTTTAATTTTTTTTTTAAAAGAAAAAAATACACAGTAAAATCTTAAAATTTTGGAGTTTTTATCATCAAATTACTGTGATCAGGAAATTTTATTGACATATTAAGTGGTAAAAAAAACATTCGAACACTAAAATTTCTTTTCAGAAATATATTATTGAAATTTTGATTGGCTAATTTATGTTTTTTTTTTCTTTTGGTTATGATTGTGTTATTGAATTCCAGTCTTAATTTATAAAAAAAACTCTAGGATAAGGTGTGAGGAACTCCATCCAAACAAAATCCGAAATATTCTGAAAAAAATAATAAACAGAAAGATCTGAAACATCCGTTGAGAATGAACAGTTTAGAAACCAAAGAGAAAGGTAACAAATCCAATGCTAAAACCTACCTTGTAAAACAGATTTATACATCTTCAAGAAGAAGCATATATTTGGTCAAAAAGACACTGTGTGGTTTGGCTTAGGTAAAACTCGATCACAAAAGAAATGGAGAACTAAAATAATATTTACTCACATATCATCGACAGAAACTCGCTGCACACATTAACGTGTAAGCGCGCTCAATGACCGCACATGAATCTCCTGAAAATGAAAGTCTGAAAAACAGAGAAAACAATATTCTAGTTTCTAAGTCGATCTTCGCTAGAACATCACTATACTGTGTTAATCGTCCATGATACCGGCGACGCATATCAGCGGTCCGGCGAAACGTCAAGATTTAAACAATAAGATCATGAAGTAATTGAGAAATCAAGTCTATAATTAACGAGTCGACAAGGAAGAATCACAAAACAGCAATATAATTCAAACTAATCATCAATCATTACCTGGCTCAACGAGATACCACGATCTCCACCGCCAACCACTTCTCACATGCAGTAGCAGAAGGAGCCAATCTGATCATAATAATTAAACAGAGACAAACACAGCCTTCGAAACTACCGCCATCGATCGATCAAACACGAATTGCAGCACTAATGAGAGCAAATCCAAACACGTTTGCTAGACACAATAATATATAATCCGATCGATGCAGCTACAGTTTGAGAACGAAATCGTCTCACCGGAAGATCCATATAATGCTCTTGCCTGTGCGCGATGGCCAATGGAAGAAGAAGCGTATAGAAACAAAAAGCACCGCAACAGCAATCGCAATCGCAATCGCAATCGCACCGCTTGGCGAGCGGTTTGGGCGATCAATGGAAGAATGCCAAGCGGAGGAGAGAGACGAAGAGGAAGGAGAAGATCGAAATGACCGCCAAAGTCGTTTCGGTCTGGTGTTCTTTCCGTGAGCCTCACAGACACTTTATTTACTCTCCCTCTGACAGATCCCTTCCCCTTGTCCAAAAGGTCTATTTTGACTTATACCTCCTTTTTTTTTTCTCCCTTTAAAACCATTTTTTAAACCTCTTTTATTTATTTATTATATTTTAGTTCGCCAATATTATACAAAAATATATTTTGTTAAATAGTACCCTATATTTTAAGATAATTTAAAAAATAAAATGGATGATAAAAATAATTTAAAACAATGCCCTCGTTTAAAATTATTGCATCACTTTCACCATGGTTGTCCGAGCATTAAATGAGCTCGTCCGTAAAACAAAGGAATTATCATCATTTTATTAGGTCATCAAATAGGAATCTATTCGATGAAAATTTCTAGCCTTCGTGTTTGACTCGAGTCTTGATTTAGTAGTCATTTTCGTAGTTACCTTAAAAAAGCATAGAGTGCAGAAATGAGTCTGATATGAACCAAAAAACATCCATCATACAATATACTTCAATGAAGATGTGAAAAAAAAGGTTGTCAAAATTATCCAAAGATGTTTCAACCGGAAAAATAAAGTTTGATTGTTATAAATTTTGGGTGAGTTACCATTTAGAGTTATTGTATTTCATTAATGTATTTTAAGACTTTTTAGTTAGTTACAATTACATAGTTAATTATGGTCATTAAGTATGAAGGTTAATAATTTCATTCTGAGACTCTATAAAGCCTTATATATGTTGTATTTGTAGGTAGGCTTAGAAAATATAGTAAAAAGAACATTTGTGCTTTTCTTTAGCCAATGGCTAAGTTTCTTTACAATTCTATGTAGTTTAGGTTGCATGTAAAATCATTCAAACTCGACATGATCGATCCTGCTTGTGGAGTGATTCGAATCTCAATAAATTGTTTTTGCCTTGAGACATTTGATCAACAAGAATCATTCAAGTTAGACATGATCGATTTTGTTTGTGGAGTGATTCGAATCTCAAACAATGTTCTTGCGTTCAGATATTCGATCGACAATGTAATCCGAATTTTACTCCCCTTGGGTTGATTTCCACATATCAAAACGTGTCTTTATTCCAACCACCACGAAAGCTCGATACAAAGAGTAGGTTGGTTCACTTGAAAAGAATCTTTTCTATGATCAGACTTGACCATGTCGTGCATGACCCGACCCCAGTAGATATCACTAAGTTAGTAATATTATATAAGTAATTAAAAAAAAAAAAAAAAAAAACTGTCAATAAAACGGCTTAACTACAAAAGATAATCTAATTAACACATAATAACTAATATCCTTATTAGGGTTTAGGGTTAGGCATGACTAGTAACGATTTACTTTGGACTAAATTTATAATTAAATAATTTAATTTTGTTGGTAGATAATATCAATTTATCCGTTAATTCATTCTATAATTCTCCACTTTTCTGCTGGATAAGGTCCCATATGATCCGGACGCCTCTAAGTCCCGCTTGACCTGCTCTCCACCGTCTAATCCACGCGTTGTTCTTCTCTGAATTTTCCATTTTTGGCTTCCTCGATTCTCGGTGCGGATAATTTTCTTTTTTCTTTTAGTTTCCTTTCTTTCCATCCAAACAGACTTTAATCCGAGAAAATCCATTAACTGGACTCGGATTCCTTTCGCCGCACCATTTCACAGCCTACTTCTCTCTCTAATTTACTCCCATTTTCCGTTTCCCAGCTCGTTAATCCAACCTTTTCTTTGCTTGCACTCTCTTCTGATCAAAGCCGCTATGATGTTCACCACCAAAACCGTTCTGGGATTTCGTTGATTTGATTGCTTCATCGTTTATGGTTAGCCAATCGTCTCGGCTTTAGCGATCTCCGGAGATCGTTTGATTTTGCGCTCTTTGTTGGGGTTTTCTTCTTGTTGTTCTTGTTTCTAGGTGAAGGATAGTGATGATGAGTAGGTCTCAAGAAGATCCGCAATCTGGAGTTGGGGTTTTGCATGAGGTTTCGTCTCTGCTTTTGAAAATTCTCCGATCGCCGCCCCCGCCGGTGCCTTTTTCCGATCATGTTCTGGAATTGTCTTCCGTTATTTCGTCGTCGTCGTCGAGAATTTTGCCTTCGTCGCAGATGACATCGGCTGGATTTGCGTCGCTGCTTTTAGGGATTTCGCTGACTTTGATGCTCTGTGGATCGGTTACTTTCTTTCTGGGCTTCATCTTGATGCCTTGGATTCTCGTTTTCGCGATGATTTTCTATGTGGTTGGGATCGTTTCTAGCCTCTCGATGTTGGGACGCTCTATGCTTTGTTGTTTAACCGCTCCAATGCCCCGGAAAGATTTCAATGGTGAATTTCTCATCTACCTCTGTTTCCTTCTTCTATTGGATTTTATTTTTGTTTCATTTCCTTATCTGAATTTTCTTGCTGGATGTTTGTTATCATCAATACTTGCATATTATCTTTATCTCTGAATTCTCTTATGGCTTCTGCTTGTGAAATATTCGTTGTATCTTGTTCATTGCCTTGCCAATTATCTTGTCAATAATTGATGTTTACCTCATTTCTTGGATTGATATTGGTGCGATCTGACTCATTATTAAAGATAAATCCTGAACCTGATGGATCTTGCCCTTTTTTGATGTACGAAGTTTACTCATCCTTTCAAAGGGAGCGCAGGCTTCTTCGATAGAAGAGCTTTTTTTGTCTTGGTCCCAATTCAACAATAAACAAGTCCGAACTAATTGAATTCAATTTTCTCTTAGGCTTGTTAGATTTGGTAGGTGTGGCTGTGTGGTAAGGGCTTGAGATGGGGATACCCCCTAAGATCTGTGGGCTCAAGTTATTGAAAATATGATAGCACTTTGGAGCTTTTATGTGAATTAATGAGGTGGGCCGTGAGAATAATTCACAGAATGGGTCTAGATGACCCCGATATTCAATAACTTGTTCAATAACTTGTGAACTTTCCTTCCAATAAATTGATGTTTACTTCACCTTCTTGATTTTGCTCTGTGATTTTTCTTAATGAATGCACACGCATATCTAAATCTGAAAGGGAAATTTAGCTGGGCTAGTTCTTTATCAAGTGTAAGAGTGAGAAATATTGCCCATATGTTGGCATTTATTTTCTCGTGCTTCCATCGATGCATTTGAATTCCTTGCAGTCGCCTAGTACGAGCATGCTTGAATGTTTAGGTCAGGTTTTTGGGGGTAGTTTTTTGTAAGCATAAAGTGAATTGTGCCTCTGCTTGTGTCCAAAGATTGATGTTTGAAGTTGGTAAAGCAATTTTTTGCGATATCGACGAATTTGATTGTTTTGTGGGCTTGTGTGATCGGTGCTTGTTCTCAATGAAGGCTCGGTTTCTTATAAATGCGTATGTTCGTGTGACCGGTGCTTAGAATATTGTAGGTTATTGAGTTTGTTTATTTGTTATTATTGCTGCTGCAGCTTGGAAACAAATGTAAATATGAAGAAACCTTGGTTCAACCAGCAGATAGTTGACTTGTTTGCGAGAGGATGGAGCGCGCGGGGCTTACAGGAGAAACCGAGTAAAGGTGCCCTTGTGAATGAATGGTGCTGCCTCTAGAAACATATAGGCAAGATGAAGTTTGAATTATTTACCACCGTTTGTTGTTTTTTGAGGTTGTGGAGTGACATTGTGTTGTGTATCTTCCTGCTTTTAAGACTTTCTGAGTCCATATATGTAACTGCCACTGTTTGAAATGCCTGTTAGGCTATAAAACAAAAAGAAATAAAAAATGTCGTAACAATTGTGAAGGTTGATTTTCATGGTGTTGGAGGTTTTGTGATGTCCCACGTTGGTTGGGGAGGAGGAGACCAAAACACCCTTTATAAGTGTGTGGAAACCTTCCCCTAGCAGTCCATTTTAAAGCTTTGAGGGGAAGCCCGAAAGGGAAAGTCCGAGTAGGACAATATCTGCTAGCAGTGGATCTGGGCCGTTACAGGTTTTGTTTCGAAATCTTGGGCTAGACACTCAGGTATTAAGTCTACCGCTAGCATCTCCTCTTTGAGCTTTCCCTTTTGGGCTTCCTCTCAAGGTTTTCAAAATGGGTTTATTAGGAAGAGGTTTCCACGTTCTTATAAAAATTGTTTCGTTCCCCTCTCCAACCGATGTGAGATCTCACAATCATTGTTTGGCTTTGTTGGTACTCGTTCCCTTTCCAGTTGATGTGAGATTTCACACTTTTAGAGCTATTTGTTTGTGTAACATCTAACCCCAAGTGCACTAAAATTGTTCTTTATGTTCTTTTAGATTAACCATATTCATTCAAGTGGGTTTTGTTAAATGGGTCGAAGGATAAAGTTCAGATCTTATAGAAAAACCATAGCCAAGACAAAGCCTTAAGATAGCACAACTTCGAAATAATGAAGCAAACTATATGTTAGATAACTCAATAATTTTTCTCACGTACTTGAAAACTTGGGACATGGACCGAATATTTAGAACAAACTAATCAAAACGAAGTTGAAGTGACTTTGCATTTGGTGGAAGAATTAGAAACGAACAAACGTAGAGGTGAGGTGAAGCTCGATTAACCAATGTAGAGATGAACCTTGATGGCGAGCAAGAAGACGCAAATGAGACCGAAGTAGAGAAGAGAATGAACGACGATAGCAGCAGCGCTGGTGTGAAAGTTGCCGAACTCCAAGCACCTTCGGTTTCCAGGAAGCTGGAAGAGCAGCCCTGGTGTTAGCAAAACAAACAGAATGACAGCCACAAAAACTGGACCCCAATCTGCCATTTCTCGTTCTTGTTGTGTTCTTTGCTCAATGAAAGTGGTTAACTTCCAAGCACACTTGTGATGTTCAAATCAGTGGTTAGAGCTTTATAGAGAGAAAGAGTGTGAGAAACTTTGGTTGGAAGAAAAGGGAAAATGGGGCGGAGGCTTAGCTCAGTGGAGTTTCTTTGATTCATTCTTCTTTGCTTTGCCATTTTGAGCATCCCATCCCATGTGCTTATTTCAGAATAACTTGCCTTACTCTGCTTCCTATTTGTTCGACACCGGATAGTCTCGGTCATGAAATTTACTCATCGTTTCTAAAAGTGAAGATCATTCTCACTCACCAACACGAGTCCTTCAATATGTTTTGGTCTTGCTCACATGCATCGTAGGAAAATTCCCACGAGGTCACCCAATGTACTCGGGTTCTTGCTGATTCACACGGGATTCCACATGCCCCATGCTACTCGGGTCAGAGCGTAAGCTAGTGATGCTTTCGGCTACTGGACTCTCGCCATCTAGGGTGCAGCACTCCACCGCTATGCCTAGCAGCACGACGCTTGTATTGCTCTCCCACAACCCCGTTTTCACAGTTTAGGCTGCTCCCATTTCGCTCGCCGCTACTACAGGAATCGCTTTTGCTTTCTTTTCCTCTGGTTACTAAGATGTTTCAGTTCACCAGGTTGTCTCTTGCCTGCCCATGGATTCAGCAGCAATTTGAAAGGTTGACCTATTCGGGAATCTCCGGATCTACGCTTATTTTCAACTCCCCGAAGCATTTCGTCGCTTACTACGCCCTTCCTCGTAAGTAAAGCATGCTTAACTTTGTGATTGAGTCGTCGAGAAGGAATGTGAACATTGTTGGTATAGGTAGTAACTTTCATTTCTTTCAAGTCTTTCTTAGGTAAAATAATTGTGACTGTTGAATATAATTTAGGGAGTTGTTGGTTCATAATCTCGTAAATCAAAATTTTAATTATAGTTTTTTTTTTAATAATAATTAATTAAGTGTTGATTTCTCTACCTATTAAACAAACAAATAATGATTAGGTTGTTACAATTGGAACATTTAATTAGTATATTAGATTTATTTGAGATTTTATTGTATTAATTAAAAGTTTAATTAAAATTAGTTTTAACTTAATAATGAGTAATTAGAGTGCACATTAAAAGTAATAAATTAAGTAACTAGTCAGATATTTATGTTTTTAATTATAGGGATACTCGTTTTGCTCGGTTTGCTAATTTTGCTGCTTTTTTATGGGTCTTAGGTCGTGTATGCTAATTAAGCTTTTGACTCTAGTTATTTGTGGTTGCACCTTGCTTGATACGTGATGGTCATTGTAGATTTCAGGTCGACTAGGCCGAGGAAGCTCTAGACGGAGCCGTATGAGGCAAGAGTGTCACGTACGGTTCTCTGGGAAAGGTGTGATACTCCGTCTCTCTCTTGTATTGTGTCGTTCATCCTCGTAACTAGTGTCTGATGGTCTGAATTTCCAATGAAATCTGATCTTTGCATCTGTCACGTACGATTCTTTGAGAAAAGTGTGATACTCCGTCTCTCTCTTGTATTGTGTCGTCGTTCATCCTCGTAACTAGAGTTTGATGGTCTAAATTTCTAATGAGATATGATCTTGGCATCTCAGCTTCATCATTCGATTTAGCTTCATAGAAAAAACGACAATAAAACTATATTTTTATTGGAATTAAAAATTCAAAACTTAATTTTATTTATTTATTTATTTATTCTATTACTTTTTACTAAACTGTTCAAAAAGTGTTGTATTTTTACAATTAAAAATTTTAAATAATTTTTAATGTGATAATATATATAATAATAATAATAATAATAATAATAAAATTAAATTAAATTAAAAGTCTCAAACAAGTTGGAAGTTTGGGTGGATTTCCACGCACATGTTTCTTTCTTTAGTTTATCCTAAGATCTCATTCTTTATAAATACACAGCTTATTCATATGATGGTGACTTCCTATTATTATCCAATTAATTATTTCATTATAATCCCAATATATTGGACTTTTTATCTTGTCCTTCTCAACTCGTTCAAATCGGACCACTTCAATAATTTTAATTTGGTCCATATAATTTTAGACGCTTTTATTTATTTTTATTTAGAATATTTTTAGTGACCATAAAAATGTTAGGATAGAAAATGAAAGCAAGGTTGTTCGAGAAATAAAAAAATAACTAAAATTATTCTTTTTGTAAATATCATAACTAAATATCAAATAACTCCAAAAATTATATATAATATAATTAATTAATTAATATAATCACAATTTAAGTCGAATTATTATATATATACACACGTTCAATGAAATAAAGCAGTCCAATTTTTTTTTTAAAGATATATATATATATATATCTAAAAAAAATATAAACTACTTTATTTTAATTCTTTCATTTTCTGAACGTACTTGTGTATATATATATGTATGAATTAAAATAAAGTAGTCCAATTTTATATATATATATATTTTAATGTAATCACAATTTAAGTCGAATTATTATATAATAAAAAAAAGAAAGAATTAGTAGAATATTTTTTTATAATTATTATTTTGAAGTATTAGAAGTTTTGGGATTAAAATCGGATTTAAAATTAATTTTATATTGGAATTACAGAGAAAATGTGAGAACGGTATTCTGAACAAATGTAACGGTAGCGACCAATAAAAATCCAATTTTATAATTCTAATTCTAGGCTTCGTGTCCACTTCCACTTTTCGATTTTTCCGTGTAAAGGAAACCGAAGTGCACGGGGCGACGGAAGCACCATCTGTGGAATGTGCTAGTCAATTCTCCAGCTCCGATTTCAGCTTGTCGGTGGTCCGGCAAAGTTTCCCGGCGTCGAACCGCCGGCGAAGTTGAGGTTTCCTCTTCGATCTCCTCTCTCCGTCTGCAGTTTTGCTACTCGGAACAGTTGTGTTCCTGCTGCAAAGCTGCAAGTTGAACCTCTTATTTCGGGAGGAATTTGAAATGTTCTTTTCCATTTCTTCTTGCTGAAAGCGCTGACTCGATCTGTTTACGATGAACGTCGGTAAGTAATGGAGTCAATAGTTTCTCCTGTTTTTCTAATTGTGCTCATATTTCCTGATGTCGACATGAATTTTTAGTTAATTGATTGAGTAGGTTTCGCGGAATCTGATTTTACTAGTTTCAGAAGTGTTTGTCGTTGAAATTTAGAAAGTGTATGGTGGATGGTTATTTGGGATGATTGGCTCGTGTTTGATGAAGAGGTTGGTCATATTTCAGTTCTAGTAACATAAGCTGAGTTGTTTCGAGTTGATGCAGAGAAGAGGCGATTGTGAGTAGTTGAAGTCACGTGTTTATCAAAATTCAACCCCCAAGCTTCTGGAATTGGATTGTATTTGAATTAAACTTAGAGATTTTAAGAAACTTGAAATAAACGGTGTTCTTTAAATTAATTTAAGATTATTTACTCTCAGCAGCTTCATTAAGTCTTAGATTATACATATATATATAATTTCTTGCGTAGAATAATTAAATATTTGGAAACTTTGATCTGTTGAACTGTAGTTTCTTACGTCTGTCTCGATCCTATTGAATGCTTTTCATTCTCAAAATAATTACAGAAGATTATTTTCTTTTATCTCAGGATATGATATTAATGATCTTTATCGAGAAGCACAAACCCGCTGGCTGAAGCCTCCAGAGGTGTTCTTTATTTTACAGAATTATGAAAAATATCAGCTGACAGAGGAGGCCCCTAAACAGCCAACTAGTAAGTAACCTTATTCACTATATTTTTTCTTTGAGATAACTTTTTGATGGCTTATCATGCTAGACAGTTGTTGTATACCGTTTAGATTATTATTGAACAGTGGATTTGCAACAGGTGGTTCTTTGTTTCTTTTTAACAAGAGAGTACTCCGTTTCTTCCGTAAAGATGGTCATAGCTGGAGGAAAAAAAGGGACGGAAGAACTGTTGGAGAAGCACACGAACGACTTAAGGTTTTGTATGATGCAACCATTCTATTTAAACTCATTTACTCATTTACTTTTCATCCATATGAAAATTCTACTATTTCTCTCCATTTACACTCACCACAACATATCATGACAACAAGCCTGCCACAAGACCCTCTCCTCATCACGAAATGAGGAGTTCATCACAATCTACTCAAACAAAGACAAACAGTTCCCCTATTACACACCCCAACAATCCCAAACAAACTAAAAAACTGACTCTTGAGAGAAGCAAACTGAAAACTCCAAAAAAAGATGATCAAAATCTTCCTCCTGTTGTCTACAAAGAACATGCAATTGCAGTTGCAAAACCAGAAAGCAATGCCGCAGGATACGATCGTGGGTGTTGACTCTACCATATAAAGAAACTTGACTTTCTTAGGGAATTTAAGCTTCCTTAAGAGAAGAGAACACTGTGGTCTCTTGAAAGGGAGAAAGGGAACAAAGGATGGAGAAAAATGAACGAGAAGAGACTAAGATCCCAAGCTTGCAAATTCTTTCTCCCTTGACAAACCTTCTGATTGGAAAGTATAGAAATAAGGTCCTCCACCTCCAAAGACTCACAGTTAGTGAGGAACCGACCAAGACGACGGAGATGATTGAGAGGGAGTCAAAATAGAAGCAAATGAAGACCCCCTCTTAACAGACAAGTGATAAAGACGCAGAGACAGCGCACAAAGGTGCTCATCTCTTACCCACCAATCCTCCAAAGAAAAAAAAAGTATGAGGCCCATCCCTTATATAGCGTTTCACAAATTGAGGGGGAAAAAAAAATCCAAGGCAATTGGACTTTAGAGGTTTTCACTAGTGATTTTTTTTTTTTTTTAAGAGAGAATTTCATTGATGATTGAAATTTACAAAAGGGATGCAATATTCATGATGTTTATAGAAGACCTTCCCAATTAACCGCGAGGGATGTAGAACTATAGGAAGTAAAAATACTGGACAGTTTACACCAAGATATAGCTTGGTAAACAACATTGTCTTTTCTGCGAATATTTTTTTGGTTTCTTTCTTTCTATAGGTTCCAAAAGAAAGTCATGATGGGGTTTTTTGATAATAGAGCTTTTGCATTCTTGAAGAGGTGATACCTTAAGGCCATGTCTAATAGATCCTTTACTTCCCTAGGAAATGTGAGATGCCATCTGAATATATTGAGAATCGTCGTCCAGAAATTCTAAGCGTATGTGCATTGCATAAATAAGTGGCTTTTTGATTCGTTTCCATTCTTACATAATGGACACCAATTTTGAAATAGGGTCATGTAGGATTTTTTTTTTTTTTTTGGTTGAAGATTTTCACTTGTGCTAATGGCTTTATGTGCTATTTCCCAAAAGAAAAACTTCACCTTTTTAGGGTGATGCCCTTTCCAAATTGTCTTTGCTAGGGTGATTTATTGCTTCTTTTTTTTCTCTTATGTCCAGCATCAAAGATTTTGTAGAGAAGACCTTGTCAGCACTGGGCAGCTAAGTCAATGAGTATGCTTCATTTGACAATACCATTAGGGCAAGGGAAAGACTTAATTTGTCCCATTTTGTTGCTTCATTATCCTTTAGGTTCCTACCAAGGTTCAAGTACCATAATTTGTTGACAACATTCCACGTTTCTTTGATCTTGGCTTATTTGCTATGAGAGAGTTGTACAAAAGTGGATACCGCTGGACTAGTGTGATGTCTTCAATCCATGGGTCGGTCCAAAAAGAGGTGCTTCCTCCATCACCCACCCCTATGGCGAATTTGGTTGGTGATGAGGTTTTGATGTTTCTTTATGTACTTCCATGGCTCCTTTGCAGAAGATGGAGGGGGTGGATTTTTGTGTGATGTAGGAGTATATTTAGTCTTTATAAGTTTTTTCCACAAGGCATTTTCTTCCTGATATGTCCATATCCATTTTGCAAGGAGAGCTTTGTTCTTCAAGGAAAGCAATCTCGAGGAAGGCAGCTTGTTGTTGATCAATAGGAATTCAATCAAGATCATGGGGAAATTTGAGGAGGGCATCATCCTTTATATATAAGGACGTGAAAAAGGACACAAATTCTGAGACAATTTCATCTTCATTTACTAAGCTTCAGCCTTGTGTTGATGGAATTTCCATGATGATACTTTTTCATTTCTTTGTGATCATGATACGGTGGAAAAATTTGGGTTTATTTCACCCTCCTCTAGCCATCGTTTTTTACGTTTTTTGTCTTCATGGTTGCTCTTCCTTTGCTGCTAACGAAATAAGTTATGGTTTAATGAGCTTTTGTGTGTGTGTGTGTTGAACCAATTTCATAGAGCTCGTTTCCTTCGTTTCATCAAGGAGAGCAATTTTAGTAAGTAGTTGGTTTCGTTTTGTGGAAATACAACCAAAAACCTCCTTGTTCCATTTCTTTAAGACGTCTTTTAGTCTTTTCAGTTTGTTGATGAAACCGTGCCCCGACCATCCACGAAGTGGCATGTTCTTCCACCAGTATTCTACCATTGGAAAAAGTTCAGAATGGCTTAGTCACATATTCTCAAAGCGAAAGGGTGAGGGGCCCCATTAATAGCAACCCATGGAGAGTAGAATGGGATAGTGATCGGATGTAGGTCTATTCAGTCTTCGAGCACCGGTGTTACTGAAGTTTCCAAGTAGGCCTTCTGCAGCTAGAAATCTATCGATGAGTGTCAAGGTGGGTGGAGATTTGTTGTTTGACCATGTATAAAGACCATTACTGAGGGGAAGGTCAATGAGTTCAGATTCTCTTATGAAATTGTTGAAATGTCTCATGCCTCGTGTCTTTTCCACTAGATTTTTCATGTGCCCATCGAGAGATATTGAAGTCACTAGCCAAAAGCCAATTCTCTATGCATAGGCCAGATAGGTCTTGTAATTCCTGCCAGAAGAGAGGTCTTTCTTGATATCTGCAATGGCCATAGATCCCTGTTATCCAAAAACTGTAACTATCGGCCAATTTAATATGTGTGGTTAAGGTGTATAGACCTTTGGTGATTCGAAAATAATCTGAGTTGGGTCATTCCACATAATTAAGATCCCCCCATGTTTCTGAGGCATCTAGAGCTGACCAACCAATGTCTAGCATTCCAAAGGGATTTAACTATCCAACTATCTACATAATTCAATTTTGTTTCTTGAAGAAAAACCACAGTGGGGTTGTATTTGAGGAGGAAGGTCTTGATAAGGGCTCTCTTTTGCCAATCTCCCAAACCTTTAGCATTCCAAAAGATAATAATCGTAAGAGGTATTGACCACCCAATTGTGACGAGCTTGATTTCTCATAATTGATGTTTGAAAGGAGGCCAACAATCTCTAGTTAGTCTACTCTGTTTCTTGGCTGTAGTGGGCTGCTTTTCCCGGATGGGATAACCATGATGCACATGTGGTTTTCTTTTAGCCACGGTGCCCGGATTTGGATGACCATTGTTGGTGTGAGTGTCGCCGATATTGGGGTGACCTCTTGTACCTCTGTTTCATTCTGTTTTTCTTGAAAAAGAGTGCCAAGCTCTAAATCCGCAAGGATAATCTTTGGGGACAGGTGAAAGCCAACAGTGGAGAATTTTGTTCCTGGGACGAGGAAAGTTTTTTTGTTCTTAATGACGATGACATGTTTTTCTGGTGATGTTGCCACAAAGTGTGGATCAAGAATAAGAAGTGGTATAGTAGATGAGGTTTTGGAGATTGATGAAATGTGGAGTGAGGGTCTACTGTCCTTTGGTTTATGTGGGAAAACTATGGGTTTATGAGGCATGGCCAATGGGGAGGGTTTGGTCGAGGGGTTGATCTCTTTTTGTAGGGGTTTTCTTGGGAAGTAGGGGATGATCCATGGCAAATGAGAGTGGTCTTTGCCTGTCTAGGGCTTTGTGGTATGGCCATAGTCTCTATGACTTGTAAATCTAGTGTTGAGTCATACTATACTTGAGAAACCCCTTTGGGTAATGTTCCTCGGCAGTTTGACCAGGGATATGGTCCAAGAATGCCTCCTGAATTATCTGTAATAACCTTGGTATCCTCTGTGGTACAGATTCCTTTCTGTGCTTATTCGGTGCCATAGAAACTAATCATAACGCCGACAATTCTCCATTGAATTAAGGGTCTAGCTTTGTAATCATAGAAATAAATAGAGTGGAGGAAATGATTGGCGAATTTTCGTTTGCATGAAACATATTATGGTAGCAGTAGTTTTAACTCCAGGACTATTGTAACACTACAATGGTAATACTCAAGTGCTAGAAAATGAACTGTAAAATGTAATTTCGAACTGTGAGTTGTAGTATGAGGAAAATTTTATGAGCCTTGTATTTGGTTAATTCAATTTCAATATTAATGGATTTAGTGCTCTAAGCAACTTATTCAGTGGCGTACGTGTTAAAATTTTTCCTTCTATGCATCTTGAGTGCTATAATGCCCACTGATCGGTCTGCATTAGCTCTTCTGTGATCAACTAATTTTCTTACTGATTGTTCTAGTGTGGATTATTCTTTGTCTGCATGGTTAGGTTGGAAATGCTGAAGCGTTAAATTGCTATTATGCACATGGAGAGCACAATCCCAATTTCCAGAGACGTAGCTATTGGATGTTGGATCCGTGAGTTTTCCTTTTCCTTTATAGAGTGCACAGTCATGTTATCATGTTTTAGAGCCTACTTTCTCCCTCCCAACTTAACCATCTGCCAATTTATCCTGTAAAGCCTAAACACTTCAATTCTATTAATTTGTTTGTGTTCTACATATGCTATATATGCTATATTCTTCCACATGTACAATTGTTTGGACACTCAAACCAAGGTTTTTATATTTCAATTTCAATTTTTCTTTATTTATTTATTTATTTTTTGAAATAGCACATGAACATAGCCAGAATTTATACAAGAGTAATAAACTTTGAACAGAAAATTCCCCTTTGTTTTTTTAACGTATAGTTGTGATCTATTAACACAGTTGGGTTTTTATTTTCTTATAGTATATTGAATAACAGTTTGGTTTTGAATTTTCTTTCCAAATATTTATTACTCTTGATGTATTTGTGATCTATTAATATATATTTTTTAAAATGCATCATGTTAAACCTATTGTGAATCTGTGATTCCAGTTGTTGTAATTATGGACAACAGCTATGAGCATAACTTCTCATGCATTGAACCAATTTTAGAGCCCCAGTTTTTAAAGAAGATTTCCGCAAGGAATGCTCAAATGGTATAGGAAAACCAATAGAGGAGGGGAAACAGGAAATGACCAGAAAAAGAAAGAATAAAGGGGGTAACACCCAACAAATAGAAAAGAACTAACTCGCAAAAAGGAGGGCTAAGTGGCCAACAATTGACCACCAACACTGATTATGTTATTTAATATTTAGAGCATATTTAGAGCAAGTGTATGTATGTTAAGTTTGTTATTAGAAATTTATGTGCTTATGTTTAATTTTCTTGGCAGGTCATTTGACCACATTGTTCTGGTACACTATAGAGATATTAATGAGGTGAGTTACTACATGCACTGAATAGATAAAGCAAGAGTGAGCTAGTATTGTCACTATTCTTTTATTTATAAATACAGAATTTATCAATATCATTCTGTTTTTCAGCTTGTATCTATGTTTTCATTTCTTCTTTCAAGGTTGGAATGGTTATCTTATGTGATAAATTGATAAAAAAAAAATTAATTATCCTGTTACTTGTCTTATACATGCTTATGAATGTCTATTTTTTGCTTGTGATTTTACATGCTTCCAAGTTTTTTTGACATGACTTGTAATAAAAAATGAACTCCCCATGCTTCTTGCCCAGTAAAACCAACTTCTGTTAGGCGATGCTTAAGTGCCTAATATCTTTCAAGTAATGCTTAGGTGCATTTGACAACTTTGTTAGGCATTCTAAATACAATTTTTTTTTTCTTTCCTGCCTTTATATAACCCGACTTTCATTAAGGGTGAAACTACAGAAGAGAAGGCCACATAGAAATAATGGTACTTAATACTATACATGATATAAATATAAAGTTTGGGGGCGTTTTTGGAGTCAAATTAGTTTAAGAATTATTTTTCTATCAATACAGAGGGATTGTTGCCTTGTTAGCATTAGGTTCCCATGATGAGCCATCCCTTGAGCCTGGTATATGAATAGTCTGGCTAAGAATGTTAATTATGATGGTACTTTATTCGTGTGTGGGTGTGAAAATTTCTTTTTTGAGAAAATAGGAACCAGGTTTCATTATAGATTTTTGTGCTAGTTTTTTTTCAAGGATTTTTGTCGAATTCCAAAACCCATGAATACCATACAAGTTCATGCCAGCAATTCTGTGTTTGTAATATCATTATATATTCAGCTAGAGATCTTATTCTATTTTTAGGGATGACAGCTATGTTGGTTCCACCAAGTCTGTATTTGTATTATATGACATTTAAGCACATATTTATTCTGTTTTGAGTAAATTTGTTCAACATTCACGTGAGATTTCTGTTGCAGGGAAGGCCTGGGACGGAAAGTGTTCCACAATTATCTCCAGCATCGGCTTCTACTTTTGGTTCCCATTCATCTCAAAGTTTTGCTTTGGAACATCGACAGAGTTCATTGAGCCCAGGGTCTGTAGAAGTTAGTTCTGACACTGGCAACCGTACTGTTGGGTCAAATGGTGCGGATGGGCAGCATGAAATATCAGAATTAAAAAACGAATGTGAGGTTTCTCAAGCTTTGAGAAGGATAGAGGAGCAATTAAGTTTGAACGAAGACAGCTTGAAAGACATTGATCCATTTTATGGTCACGAGGAAGGTTCAAATTCTAACCTTATAGACTACTATGAGATGTCCAATGACGATCAGTTTTCAGTGCTGCAGCATTCAGAAAATGCTATCCATGATAATAATTATACATCGTTTGAGATCCAAGGTAATTTTAACACAATGCTGCTGTTTCGGGATATTTTTTTGCAAGCATTATCAGTATATGGAGAATTCTGGAGAACTTAAATATATGATCTGATTGCTTGTTGGAATCCCTTAGATTCTAAGGCTCTTAATTCTACTTTCCATGCAGAGGTTTCTTTCTTGTGTTGCTATATTTTACAGATGGAACAAAATGATTTTTGGCTACTATGTTTTGGGGGTCCAAAGCAAAGTTGATGCTTAACACCTCACCACCACCCCCCGAAGACAAGCATACATTCTTTTACTTAATAGAATGTTCCTTTTGCCCATTCCACCCATGTTTTTTTCCTTCTTCCTGGAACAGTCTTTAAATTTGCTAGTATTACTTGATTGGGATGTTCTTTTTTCCAATTGAAAATAAGTAGAAATACGTCTACTTTCACATTCTTCCTGCATGTTTTCCTTTATTATTTGTGGAGATAATATTAAATTGTACAAAATTGTCTGATGACGCCTCTTTGTAATAGATGCCAATGAAAAACATTCCGATTATGCTATGGCACACGAGATTATGTTTGATAGTGAAGGAACTCAACCATGGGGTTATGCACTTGGTTCACGTAAGACAGCTGATCTTGAATCTCAAGATAGACAGTCTCTCCTATGGAATGAAAATGTAAGTTCACCAGCTGCAGTTTAGACATTCAATTTTTTCATTTCTAATTCATTTCTTTGGGGAATTATCCTTTTAATTATTAACATTTGATTAATAACAGGAAAAATCATCATCGTCTTTGAGTAAAAGTACAACTGTGGACAATGAACATTACAACTTGGTGCACAGAAGAGGAGAAAGTACTGTAACAAAATATTTGTTCTATCTATTCTATTTACCATCAGTAAATTTAAAGAAAATGGTTTCTATTGTTAACTTGAGTTGTGATTATCACGTTACCAGCTTCTGCTTTGCTTGGAAGCTGCACATCTTCAGAATATACTTCACCACTAGACAATCATGATGTTAATTCCAGCTACCATATACCATTTCTTACAGAAGACCATGGAAATTCTTTTGAAGTTGATACCAGTTTAATTGTTCCACAAGTGCAGAAATTTATAATCCGCCAAATTGTTCCTGAGCAGGGTTATGCCACTGAGAATACCAAGGTACTTGTAATTTTTTGTATTTCTGTGCTGTGATGATCAACAGAGTTTGTTATGCTTGATGGCTGCCTTGATAGTCTTGTGATTTTTTAGCTTTTTATACTGCTTTCTCAAATATATTGGTGAGGTTGAGGCAATGCATGCATTTGATCTATACTGTCTATCTTGATAAACGTTTGAATCTTAGAATTTCCTGTGGTATTTTGCATTTTACTCTCAATAATTGCAAAATATTTTCTCCTCTTACCCTTTCCTTTTCAGCTACAATTTCTACCTTGAGCTGATGTCATAGTTTCTGTTGGCATCTTTGTTGACCTGATATGGACGCAAATGGGGAAGTTCCCTATTTCAGAATAGTGAAGTTCATTTTGTAATCGGAATTGCAGTGACTATTTATCCACATACACACACATGACATATGGACGTATATTGGCAGAATTGCTGTGATTATATTATTTTGAGGGAAAGAGATAAAAAAATCTCCAGACTTTCTGGAGGTCCGATTCTTTTCTTCCCTATCATCTAACTGATTGACTTTCCTCCTCATGTCAAAGTTTTATGCCTATCCTTAAAAGTCTCACCAAAGGATTCCACGCCCTTTACAAAAGTTCCCTCGCCTATCTACAACATCACTCAGAACACCCCAGATGGCACTCTCCAGCCTCTTTAACAAAGTCTTCTTCTGGCCCACGTAAAATGAATATATTATAAACATAAGGACTGCAGTGGACTAATTGAAACATTTTACACATTAGGGGCTGCAGTGGAGAAATATCCTAACATTAGGAACTAAAACATATATATAGTAGTGTAAGATGATACAGGAAGAAATCTTTTTCTTCAAGATAAGATACAAATACAAGTAGGACTAGTATTTATACCATTTCTTTAGGCGGCTATTGTGCAAGTAATTACTAACTTCCTAACAACCAAATCATCCTGCAGCGGCTAGTTTACAAAAAAAAAAAAAAAAAAAAAAAAAAAAGAAAACCCTTTTACCTCCAATTATTAGTTGAAACTCACAAACCTATAACATACAAAACAGAAGCCTACATGATTTAGCCTATAAATGCTATATGTTCAATGTACTCATTTTCAGTATTGTTTCCAACAGCTAGACTATTGCCTTGTACTCTAACTACGTATGACTTCAATTAATTAATTAGTTATGGAATATGCAAGGTAACTAATTGTAGGGACCTCAAAGATAGTATTTCTGACCTAATTTGATCAATGGTTAACCGAAAATTAAACTATTTTAACCAGGTTTCTTTGTTTGATGAGTTCGTAGATATAGAATACTAGCATTACATCCAGAACTGTTGCAATTGCTTGGTTTCTGAACAATGATATAGGCTCTCGTAAGAGTAGTAAAAGGAAGTGTTACCATTTTTGCTCTATTTTGATTCTGATCAGTTGCAGCCTCTGTTATTCTCATTGATAGTTCAAATACTTAAGTCATAAGTTCTCTATCCAGGTCATCATTATTGGATCTTTTCTTTGTGATCCTTCTGAATCTCCTTGGGCTTGTATGTTCGGAGATATTGAAGTTCCTCTTCAGATTGTTCAGAATGGGACTCTTTATTGCGAAGCACCTCCACACCTTCCTGGGAAAGTTTCTTTCTGCATTACATCTGGCAATCGGGAACCCTGCAGTGAATTCAGAGAGTTTGAATATAAAATGAATGTTTGCAGTCATTGCTACTCACATTCTAGTGGAGCTACGAAGAGTCCAGAGGAGCTGTTGTTACTTGTCAGGCTTGTCCAATTACTGCTCTCTGACTCTAACACGGTAAATTCTGAAGTAAGGAGCAATTATGTGAAAGCTGGTGATGATCAGTGGAGTTCTTTGATAGAGGGTCTTCTAGTTGGTAGTGAAACTCCTTCTGATACCGTTGATTGGCTTCTTCAAGAGTTGCTAAAAGACAAGTTGCATCTCTGGCTTGCTTCCCAATCGAAAGATAGACATGATCCGGCAGGCTGTTCCTTGTCCAAGAAAGAACAGGGTATTATACACATGATTGCTGGCTTGGGCTATGTGTGGGCATTAAACCCAATTCTCAGTTGTGGTGTGAATATAAACTTCCGTGACATTAATGGATGGACTGCTCTACACTGGGCCGCACGATTTGGAAGGTTCAACTTTTTTAGTGTTTAGTTTTACTTTTATGATTTCAGAGCTTAAATATTAACAGAACTGCCCTCAGAAAGTACACTATTCTAGAGCCTATGGCTCAAAGAGAATATGGAAGGGCAATTAACGCGAAACTTGGCCAACAATGTTTGATTTATTTTCTGGTGTGGAACCTAATCATTCATGACATTTTGGATATCTGATAAGTAGTTGGATACACTTGCATACAAAAACTTGAATGAAAAGCAGAGATTTTCCTTTTCCATACAGTTTATTCACCATTCTGGGCATTCCATGTAACTTGAACTAGTAATGAACAAATTAAGAAACAACTGTTTTTGCTACCCTTAGGAAACATACTTTATTTGCTTCATCTTTCTCAAGATGGACATGAGTCGGTGGTATCCTTCAACATATTTGAGTTTTATCTTAGTATTTGTGAAATGACTTCTTTTATTTTATTTTTATTTATTATTGTTATTTTGCTTTTAAATCAGGGAAAAAATGGTTGCTTCACTAATAGCCTCAGGAGCATCAGCTGGCTCTGTGACTGATCCTAGTGCACAAGATCCAGATGGTAAAACTGCAGCGTCTATTGCAGACATCCATGGACACAAGGGACTTGCTGGTTATTTATCAGAGGTTGCACTTACTACTCATCTTTCATCCCTCACATTTGAAGAAGGTGAACTTTCCAAGGGCTCTGCTGAGGTAGAAGCAGAAATGACTGTAAATAGCATTTCAGAGGGGAACCACACTTCTACTGAGGACTATACCCCTCTAACCGATACGTTAGCTGCAGTAAGGAACGCTGCACAGGCAGCAGCACGTATTCAATCTGCTTTCCGTGCACATTCTTTCAGAAAGAGACAGCAGAAGGAGGCAGTTTTTGCAGCTTGCATAGATGAGTATGGAATTGATCCAAATGACATACAGGGGCTCTTAGCAATGTCAAAGTTAAAGTTTTCTAATCGACGTGATTGCAACGCTGCTGCATTATCTATACAAAAAAAGTATAGAGGTTGGAAAGGTCGTCAAGAGTTCTTATCGATTCGTCAGAAAGTTGTGAAGATACAGGTACTATATGATCTCCATGAACATGCATGATTTACAAACAGTTACTAAACACGCTAATCTAAAGCTTCAGATGTTGACGCTGTTCCATTTTATTATTTAAAACCTTTTTGCTGTCATTTTCCATTGTTAACAGGCACATGTGAGGGGGTATCAAGTTAGAAAGCATTACAAAATAATTTGTTGGGCTGTTGGAATTCTTGATAAAGTTGTATTGCGTTGGAGAAGGAAAGGAGTTGGTTTGAGAGGTTTTCGTAGCGATATAGAGTCCATTGATGAAAATGAAGATGACGATATTATAAAGGTATTCCGCAAAGAAAAAGTGGAAGTTACTATCGATGAGGCTGTTTCACGAGTGCGATCGATGGTTAACTCTCTGGATGCTCGTCAGCAATATCACCGTACGCTTAAAGGATTTCGAGAAGCTAAGGTGAGCCATACTTTTTAATGGTAATTATGAATGTCAATAATGTCTTATTGCTTAATCACCTATACTTGATTCTGATTCGAGAAGCATGACTCCGTTTTAGCTTGATCTTGCATCATATACACATCCTCGATACGAGTTTATCATTTACATTTTCACGACTTCGTGAATTAAGTGTAGATCAAGCCTTATATTGGCCTTCTTATGGAGCTGAATTCATGGTGCTATGGTTTTGTTGGATGACATCTTACATCCCTAACGTTTACAGGCTGAGCTTAATGGTGCCGATCGTTAATCCACAGGATCGACTTCTCTCGTCGACATTTCTGAGACTGAAGATTGTAATCAATATCCTAAGTATGTGTAGGAGCAACTTGGTAATCCTGATTAACATAACATTCACTGATTTCATCTTTCTTTTTGCAAGTTACCTTTCTAGTTAACCATCATATGTACAGTATCCCTAGTGATTATAATTGGTAAGCACAGATGTTTAGTCATATATTGTCTCTGTAAATGATTTGTATTACTGCTGTAAATGGTTTGGGATGGGAGTATGTTAGGAGATTTATGCTATTAAATTAATCCCTTTTTCATTTATTTGCTTTTACGTTTCAGGTAGGGATTTGAACTCTCGAAAAGTTTTTATACCAACCCGACGTTGTTAATTGGTTATCCATACGGAATTTTCACCTCTAATATTGTTGCATTGTAAAAATTCAAGATACGATGGACAATAGAACACTTGAAACAAAATAATTGTAGGACTAGAAGCATTAATTACATATATTTTTTATCTTTAGGTAACTAGTTATTAATGAAATGAGCATAATTCGACTTCTTAAAATATAAGACTCTAAGTTAATAGTAAATATTTAAATTTTTTTTTATTACTTTTTATTGTAATAAAAAAATGATATTAAAATACCATTTTGGTTCTTATACTACTAATTTTGAATTAATTTTGATGTAAATTGGTTGAATAATAATAGTAATACAAAGGAATGTTAATTTTAGGTTTTATTAAAAATTAAATTTGAAGAATTAATTGAATCCAAAATTACATGAACCAAAATTATACGGAAGACAGACCACTCATTACATGCCACGTGCATGTTCATGCTACCTGTCATTCTCACAGTCGAGGTTAGCCATGACGGAACCAATACTACAAGAGCGCGATAGAAAATCCCTCACCTCTTCCATAGAAATTTCAAGTGGAACAGTCCGATGGAAAAAGAGCAACGCCTCGAGCTGATCAAACTCGCCATTGAGAGGCTGCTTGATGAGAACAAGAACAAGCAATCCTCTGATCGAAGCTACATCCACGATTGCGATGAAAACGGGGACCGTACTCTTCTCCACGATTTGCTCTCTCAGGTACGCAAGATTTACGGTTTTGATTTCTGAAACACTGAAACTTCGAAATTCTTATCGCTACGCCTTTTGTGATTTATTTTCGAAATCGTCGTTTGATTGAGGTTTTTGAGTTGTTGCTTCGTATTTCTTTGATCTCTTCTTCGTATGTTTCGATTATGAGTTTCTGGAATTTCTTTCATTACGCACTGTTAGGAAATCTCAATTTATGGAGGAAAATTGAATTCGAATCTGGATTGTTGTTGTTAAATCATTTGAAATCCACCTAGATTTGGCCTTCTGAACTTGTTTCTTTGATCTCTTCTTCGTATGTTTCGATTATGCACTGTAAGGAGATCGGAAAATTGAATTCTAATCTGGATTATTGTTGTTAAATCATTTGAAATCCATCTAGATTTGGCCTTCTGAACTTGTTCATGATCATATCACCCTTCCAAATCCTGTCTCTGCTTCTTTGGATAGTAAATTTGAAAACCAAATTCATTTTCCTCAACACCGACAGATAGAATCGCTGAAAGAAAGAACAAAAGAAGGAACGGAATCAGAGGAGTTGGCTTCTGCATTAGATAATTTGAAATCAAAAGCTAAGAACTCTGATGATGATGATGATGATGATGATGAGTTTAGTAGAGAAGACATTGTTAAGGAACTGAAGAAGGTGAAAAGGCAAAACGTTTTAACTCAGTGTCTTGTCTCAGTGATGATAGTGGTGACTGTTGTTTGGCAGCTTTCTGAGGTCTCCATTATGTTGAATGTAAAAGATCAAATCAGCCATCCCTTTAGATTCTTGGGCAGTTTGATCTCAGGAGCGCTCAAACGCCCAAAAACCATTGTTGAGAATTCACCAAAACAAGAACATGATGAAGCTTCTATGCTTCCCCCTCTCCAAATCCCAGAACTTCATCATATGGGTTTGCAATAATTTTGGATTTGATGATGGAAAACATTGGTTGTTCTTGACCTACAAAGGGAGATGGGGGTTAGACAACAATTTTTCAAACGGTCCTGATGAAGAAACATGGAGAGATTTGCTTGGAGGAATCCCCAGATTATGTAATTATTTGGTTTTATGAAAATTTGCTTTGTAATTTAGGGGTCAGAGATTATCTTTTGAGAAAAAAAAAAAATCAAAAAAGTCCTTTTGGGAAAATGATTGCTTATAGTTATGAGGTATTTTCCCTTTTATCTGAAAAAAAAAAAAAAAAAAAAAAAAGTAGCTTTTGAAGTTATATTTTATTTTATGATATATAAGTATTTAGAATTTAGTTTTCATAATTTGTTAAAAATATCTTTTACATTAAAAACTATTTATGAGAATTTTATTAAACTATAAGAACTATGTATAAAATTAAAGTTTAGATACTCTACGTATTTTAAAGTGGAGAAATCAAGAACATTCACGCATATCTGTCACCATCGTATCTTTTTGGGCAGCCAATTTTGCGATTGTGCGGCAGTCACTCCCAACACCAAGTGAGTCAGCCAATTTGTATTTGTATCGCCTACAATCGAGCATCGTTTGTTCAAGCTTCTGACCCCGTTTGAGAAGAAGGTTTTAGAAAACGGGAGTAAAGAAATTTTTGAAAGTAATAATAAGAGAAGATTTAGAAGCAACATTATATAGTAAGTAAAAGGCAACACAACGGCCTAAATAACATTTAACTTTTCGGACAAGGAGAAGAATTATCGAATAAAAATTTTATACACGACACAGACCTGAAAAGGCAGGAGCTGTGAGAGAGAATTATACATGATCAATTTTTTCAACTTATTACAAACATGAGAATCAAACATGTTCTTAATATACAAACCGCTTCCCTTCCAGTTGCCACACAACATTCTTCCATCTAAATTCATATCTACACTGCCTTTCAGGGCCCTCTCATGATCTTGTACATCATCACTGCAAACCAAGATTTCAATCACTCACATCAGAATTCCCTATTGAATTCTGTTACCAAATGAATCTTGAGTTACTTACTGACCTCAGTGACCGATATCGTAACTTGTACTGAACAATCGTTTTCGTTCTTGGTTTGGTTCGGGCTCTTCTCGATCTTATTCGTAGTTAGGAAGGGGGAAGGAGTCTAAATGAATGGACATTAATGAACCATCATTGATGGACGTTACACATGATACACAATCAATTCGACCAAGGTCCGGCGCTAATAAAAGTAGCGAAGGAAAAGGGCAGGGCTTTTTTCATCGTAATAGTGGGCAGGTCAATCTATGCCGGCTGTCAAGAATCAAATTCAGGTCGTAGCAGAGGGGCATAGAAAAACGACTTGTCCGGAGACGAAAACTCCATCAACCTTATGTCTGTATACTATTTACACTATTCAACAAAACTTAGGCTTGCCTGACATCATCATATTAAGCGTAAGTCTATCATCTTCGACTGCAAAAGACACAATATGATGGAAGCTTTTCACCATTAGTATCAGAATATATTGCCTACATTTTGTACTGGATCCTATGTCTTTCAACTAAAATACTTACTTGGAGGTAATGTACACACTTTCAATCATGCTGTACAGCCCGACCGAACGGGCCAGTGTCGTCTACAGACCCGGAGTATATGATTTCTGTCTATAAACTTCCATTTGAGGTACTGTGGAAAAACTGAGAAACCTCTCGGTAAAGTCGATCGATTTCAAATGGCTTCGTAACGTATCCATCCATCCCACACCGAAGACATTTCTCATGTGTGGCCTGGATTACGTCTGCAGTCATGGCGAAGATGGGTACGTGCCAATTACATTTATTTTCATATGCTTCTTTTGATTGTTCTCCAACTTCGATACTGTCGTTGATACGACATTCGATTTCCCGAATTCTTCGTGTAGCTTCAAAGCTGTGAGGCAGAAGAACCACTGAAGTGATCAGCTCATTATTGCTACAAAATGTTTAGAAAGAACAAGGAAAAGTAAGTAAGTATATCACAACATACCCATCCATTTCTGGCATCTGAATATCCATGAAACAAGCATCGAATCGATGGGGTGGCGTAAGCAATCGGATCGCATCTATTCCACTGTTTTTGCATACGACATCAGCTCCATACCGTTTTAGAGCACCAGCAGCAACGATACGGTTAACCTTATTGTCATCTATGATAAGAATTTTCCGACCGAGAAGTAGATGACGGAGAGAGTGTACAGGAAGCTCTCCGTTGCGATTAATTCCGACGCCCATGAACCGGTGTAGAGTGGCAGCAAGCATGCCTGCCCTCAAGGGCTTTAAGATGAGTATGGGAGTTAGTACATCAGAAATTATATCGCTGGAGTTAGTAAGAAGAAACAGTTTGGGAGGAACCCCATTTGAATTTCTCAAGTTGTGGATAAGAACATCTGATATGCTCATATCCTTATCCCAAAGATCTTGCTCAACAAAGATCATATTGATAGCTGAACCACCAATCATGGTGGTATGCACACATTGGTTCAAGTCAGGTAATAACTCGACGTTTATTCCAAGACGTTGAATATGATATCTCGATACTTTGGCCCGAATCGGTCGATGGTCCACGACTAATGCCCTCATGCCCTTAAATGCCAAGGACGCTGAGATGGAAGTGTTCTTAATTTGCTGGGATTTGTCATACTCACTTGGCTCGTTCGAGAAAACCGCAGTAAATGTGAAGGTCGAGCCAATCGTAGGTACACTTGCAAAACCAATCTCCCCCTTCATCAGACCAACCAAACATTTGCTAATACTCAGCCCGATACCCGTTCCTCCGTGTGTTCTAGATGTCGACGGTCGAACCTGCATGAAGGGAGTGAAAACACGTGATTGCGCTTCTAGGGGAATGCCAACGCCTGTATCTTCCACGGATACCATGAGGTTAATATGGTCTGGTGACAATGGCGGGAAATGACAAGCCGTCGGTCCGTCTTGACTCAATGTTTGAAATCCAGCCCAGCTGAGACGCCTATTGGCAACCGGATAGCCACTCAACGTGCTATTCGTTGATGACTCGATCTCGAGATCAATCGACTCAAGAACCTCCTCAACGACATTAACTGTGATAAATATATGTCCTTGCTCTGTGAACTGCCAAATCCAAACATCATGACTTAGCAGCTAAACAAGATGGACATGTAGAAAAAAAGCGTTACTTGCCTTGATCGAGTTCCCCACGAGATTCGTGATGATTTGCCTAAACCTTCCCGGATCACCGACAAGCATCTCGGGGACGCTGTCCGAGATGTAAACTGCGAGCTGTAATCCAGACGAACGGCCATGCCGATATAATGTGAGTAAAAAGAAAGGTAAAACAAGAAGAATGGTGTGGAGTGCAGAATTTAAAGCTTAATATTGTTGGATGATAAAAGTCCCACATCGGCTTGGATTTATAATCAAAGAATAATCTCTCCATTGGTACGAGGGCTTTGGGGAAGCCCAAAGCAATGCCACGAGAGCTTATGCTCAAAGTGGACAATATCATACCATTGTGTGGTAGGAGGGCTTTGGGGAAGCCCAAAGCAATGCCACGAGAGCTTATGCTCAAAGTGGACAATATCATACCATTGTGGAGAGTCGTGTACGTTTAACAAAAATATTACCTCCAATCCTTTTTCTTGAGATTTCCCAGAAAAAAGTGACAAAATATCATCCAAAATTGCTTGCAGATTGAATGGAATGGCTTCAAGCTCAAGCTTTCCAGATTCAATCTTTGCTTGATCCAAAACCTCATTTACCAATGACACCAAAGCTTTTCCACTATCTTGTACACTTCTAACAAAATCTTGTTGAGTGAAATCCAAGCCTGTGTCCATAAGCAAATCCAACATCCCTGAAATATGGAAAGAAATCGGTATGATATTACTCGAACATAGTATAATTCGAACGAACGAACTAAAGTCTCACCTAGAACGCCGTTCATTGGGGATCTGATCTCATGAGACACGGTTGCAAGGAACTACAAAGGGTTGAAGAATTGTTGAGGCTCAATTCGTAGACGAATGTCGAGACAATGTCGAGACGAGACTAATCAAAGTGTCCACATACCTGAGATTTCGCAACATCAGCAGCTTCTGCCCGTTTCTTGAGTTCCATCATCTCGTGATAATCGTCCTCCACTTTCGTGATACGGTTCAAGGTTGCGTGAAATATATACCCCAAAAGCAATGCAATAATGAGTATGCCAATTGAAGTTGATATTGCTAACCATGGCCATGGTTGTTTTTGTTTGAATCTGTGTCACAAACTTAGAATTACCATTACTTGATTGAACTTGTTACGTCGAAATGGAGATGTAATTACCTGCATCGCATCTCGTGCTTCCTATCTGGATCACCAAAGTTAAGCGGGCTAACATGCTGCAACCCGTCTTCTGATACGTCTTTACCGTACATACTGATCGGGTGTGATTGGTTCGTAGTATCATAAACATTCACTAGGATGGTTTGGTTGCTTGCAAGCTGTTGAAGTAGCTTCTCCACGAGCGACTCGATATCAAAAACTCCCCCAAGATATCTGTTTGACAAATGTTTAGTTTAAGTTCCATTCGGATTTCGTTAAGAACTAGACGTATCGAGTTCGATCATCACAAAGAAAGACATACCCATCTGTAGCTTGAATCCTCTCGTTTGGAGTGGCATTCGAGGGAAGATCTCTCTTGTAGACAGCAAACGTAAGTATGACTCCGAGGCGATTTGTTTTGATCAATTTGAATGGAGCTGTTAACACTCCCTTTCCCGATGCTCTAGCTCGTAAAACGTTCTTCCTGTCTTCCTGGTGATGCAAATAACTCGATATTAAATCTTATGCTCGAAACTTTTAAGTAGAACATCACATGTTCGAAGCTCGAAACTTTTAAGAACATTCCGAAAATGTACGAGTCTTATCAAAACCAGGCAGCTGAACCACTGAAAGTATCAGATCCAACTAAAATACTCACAACATAACAGGAATCTCATTGACAAGACAAGGTTCCAAAACATAAGAAAGTATCTAACCTTTCCCGACAGCATATCAAGAGAAACGACATGAGAAATCGTATCCTGTGCGAAGATAACGGGAGCATATTCGTCTTGGGTCGGCGATGGCTCCAGGTCTTCTGGAGCATAGTCATCTTCATGAACCGGACTTTGTTCAATTTTATCCATCCTTTTAATTGTCCACCCCTGCTGCTTCTCGAATCGCTCTCGTTCCGAATGGAGCACCCTTACCGCATACGCCACACCACTGGTAAGAGGCCTCTCGAACGCAGTTCGTTCCGTGTACCTCGCAAATGTCCTCTATATGTATCAAAGTTAGTGACTAATAGAGACACTACTACTCCAAACGAATTGTGAGATCCCTAATAGAACAATAAACACTTCGATTCCATGAAAACACACTTCAAACACAAAGCCAAGGTGTGTTCATAACATAGATAACTTCAAATTTCATACACAACCATACATGAACAAGAAAAACCAGTAGAAAAACAAGGATTATGATGAAAACAACACAATTGAATACCTGATCTATAGCAGAAGGGTTCTTGGCATGATGGAAGGTGGAGATGAGTATGGACATTGCTTGGATATGGTTCATACTGACATTGAACTGATCTTGAAGCATCCTAGCTCGCTCATCACACATGCTTCCCAACCCCTCTTTCCTCTTCTCTGTAGCTTGAGAGCTCATGTAATGGAAGATCCACAAAGAACCAAACACAGAACAAAGAACCCAGGCCACCAAAACCCTTCTCCACCAAGTGTTTCTGGCTTTCTTGGATCCAATATACTGATAGTACTGGTGATGCATCTTGCAGCACTTTCCAATGAGCTTCTCCCAAAACTGGACCCATACCAAACCACCCTTGGCTTCCATAACTTCATAAATGAACCAGTTCATTGGAAATCAAGCTAAAACCATGAGCAACCTGAGATGGGTCTGGCCTCTTTGTTAAAATCAGCTATGAGTTTTAGAGAGAGAAGAGAGATGCGATGCTTTGATATCCACCCAGCCCTGGATGAGTTGAAAACAAGAACGCTTCTATTGACCAAAACCCAGAACGTGGAATTGGTCCAAACAGAGCTCCCCAAAAGATTCCCCCAAACTTAGTTTAAGAACTGGGGTTTGAAGAACAAAACCCAGTTGTTAAAATAAGAACAAAAACACAACGACCATTGAGAAAGGCAAGGTGCAAAGATCTAAAGCTGCTGGCAGAGGAAGAACAAAGGGCGCAGTCCCACTCATCAACCAAATTAATGCTTCTCTCTGTCTCTATCTCTAACTTTGCTTCTTTCTCCATATCCTTCCTTATCCATTTCATCTATTCATACCACATCCCCCCACCATGCACATTTCTACACGCTAACTCCTCCTTCCAATGCTCTTCTTTTTCTAGGACAAAACTACCCTTCCTTCCCACTCTTATTTACTCAATAACCCTCTTTCTATCTCTTCCCCCGCCCCTTTTTCTCGCCCAATTCCACTGCTAGTAGATATTGTCCTCTTCGAACTTTTCCTCAAGTTTTTAAAACGCGTTTGCTAGTCTCCTGAAGCCCCCAAAGAGGATAATATCTACTAGTAATGGACTTAGGCTGTTACAAATGATATCAGAGTCAGTGAAGAGGCTGCGCTTGAAGGGGGTAGACACAAGGTGGTGTGTCAGCGATGAGGTTGAGCCTGAAGGGGGTAGACTCGAAGCAGTGTGCTAGTAATGATGTTGGGCCTTGAAGGAGTGGATTGAGGGTCCCACGTCGATTGGAGAAGGGAACGAGTGTTCAACGAAGACGTTGGGCTCCAAGAGGGGTGAATTGTGAAATCCCACTTCGAATAGGGAGGAGATTAGTCCATGCGTTTTAAAAATCTTAAAAGGAAAAGCCCAAAAAACAATATTTGCTAGCCGTGGACCTGATATCTTCCCAACCAATCTTAGTTTCTAAAAGGGTAAAGTTGTAATTATGGAAAAAGTTAAAATTTTATATTTATTAATTGATCAAATCATATAAGTGGCAAAATGGTAATTAAAGTGAAAAGCAATGGGAAAATATAGCAAGGGGGCTTGTTCCCATTACCCACTCCTCTGTTTAATTTCCTTTTTCTTTTATTTTATTTTATTTCCTAAGAAAATTATTTAATTGTGGTGGTTCCGTGGGGCCCGCCTGATGGGAGCTGTTCTGACAGAGACACCCCCACGTCAGCGCACCGGTTCTCACATCTCGAACCAATAATATCATCCTACGTGTCATAATCTGACACGTGGCATATTCCGAATGAACAAAGCATTAAACTATTTATTAATAAATTGGAAGGGAGAGCATCCCTGTCCCACGTGTACCGCCGACTTGGACAACCTTGTCGGCTCCGCTGTACACATTTTTGTTATAATATCTTTCTTTAATTGCGTAAGAAAGAAGTTGTTCCTTTACAAATATTCCATAATTCTCTCATTTATTTACCATAAAATATTAACCACATGATTTTACTGCCTTAATTTCTTACTATACCTCCACCTAATCGAATATTTTTCCTATTAACTTCTCTTTTACTTTATGTTTAGGTTAATTAACTTTTTTAAAAAAATTACTTTTCAAAGTAATAGATTTATTCCTTTATTTTATTGATTTAGCCCGACCACGAATGGGTCGGCCACATAGAAAAAAAAAATTAGATAGAATTAAAAAAAGAAAAAGAACGACTTTTCAAAATATAAATTGATTCGTCGAACTTGATGTTTATGGTGGAATCAAATCGATTTTGACCGGTTTATCTCTCCATCAAATCATATTATCCCAATGTGTTCGTTCTTGAGCTCGTGCTAAAGTTTCGATCAATTTTTGCCAAAGATTATTCATACCGAGCTTAACCGTAGACCCATCAAATAAGTAGAATATTCATTAAACCATCAAATGTAATCCTACAGACCAATACGAGTCTTCCCAATATGTTTTGTCAATACTCACTTGCATCTTAGGAAACTTTCTAGAAGATCACCCACTGGAAAATTACTTTAAGTAAAGCACGTTTGTGAGATCTCACATCAGTTGGAGAGTGAGACGAAACATTTCTTATAAGGGTGTGAAGACGTCTCCTTAGCAGACACGCTTTAAACTATGAGGTTGATGACGATACGTAACGAGCCAAAGCGAACAATATCTACCAGCGGTGGACTTTGGCTGGTACAAAAGTATTAGAGCTAAGCATCAAGCAGTGTCAACGAGGATGCTAAGTCCCGAAGGGAGGGTGGATTGTTAGACCTCACATCGATTAGAGAGAGAAACAACATTCTTTGTAAGGGTGTGGAGACCTCTTCTTAGTAGACAAACAGTGAGGCTGACGACGATACGTAATAGGCCAAAGCAAACAATATTTAATAACAGTGAGTTTGGGTTGTTACAAATGGTATCAGAGCCGGACACTGAGCTATGTGCCAACGAGGATGCAAGGTCCCCAAGGGGGTGGATTGTGAGACCCCACATCAAGTGGAGAGGAGAACGAAGTATTCCTTATAAGGTGTAGATACCTTTCCCTAGCAGACGTGTTTTAAAAATCGTGAAGCTGACGACGATACGTAACGAGTCAAAGAGGACAATATCTACTAACAGTGGACTTGGGCGGTTACAAATGGTATCAGAGCTAAACATCAAGTAGTGTGCCAACCAAGATGCTAAGAATTTTTTTATTTGAAAATTGGATATAATATTTTAAAATTTAGATTAAGTTAAAGAATTTTATTTATTTATTTATTATTTATTAAATGTTATTAGATTATCCATGGTGGAGGTTAGGTGGAAAGTTATGCATTAGGTGTTTTTAGTTTCACCTCCATTGTAGACTTCAACCACACCAAAAAAAATATAATAATAATAATAATAATAATAATAATAATAATAATAATTTATTTATTTATTTTATAAGAATGATAATTTCCAAACAAGTCATTATTTAAAATAAAAAAGTTGACAAATAATCAAATATTTAATTAATAAAAAACATAGAGCCCAAATTCCATAGCTTTTGAATATTCAAACCTAAGCGAGAGCGTTTCCCCTTAATATATATCAACCAATTTGAGTATAACTCAGTTGATAAAATATTAATTATTATTTATAAAATTGATGTATTAAATTCTCCCCCAATAAATAAATAAATATATCTATATATATATATATAACTAAAATTATGGGATTAAAATGAAAATTTTAAAAGGTAAGGATTAATTAATAAATATAAAAAAAAAATGAGAGAGACAGAGTTGTTGAAGTGGGAAAAGATTATTTCAATCGAAGCAAATCTCAACCCCGTTTTAAGGTCAGTGTCCTTGATGGCACATTATCTCGTGTTCATCCTATTTTAGGGTTCAGTCTACTCGCTGGTACATCGCTCGATGTCTGGCTCTTATACCATTTCTGTAATAGCTCAACCATTTTTGTAATAGCTCAAGCCCACTAACAGCCTATATAGTCCTGTTTGGGCTTTTAACTTTTAGCAATATTGGGTTCTATTTGGGCTGATGCAAATTGGGCTTGTCCATGAAATGAGCATGTGACTGTGGGTCGATCCCGTTTTGGAAATTTGGGCCGACACTTCATTTATAGGCCCACGAATTACATATTTATATATTTATCCAAATTTTCTACTCTTTCGTGAAAAATAATGTTCCAAAAACGTTACGTGGACGTTGCCCAAACATCCAATAAGAAATAGCCACGTATATCATAAAACGTGGCGGCGCCCAATAAGCGTCTGGCGGTGACGCAAAATTCGGGACCGTATCAATGCCAGCCACTAAGTCAAATTATTTAAATCTCAAAATTACCGACCGAAGGATCAGACCATTAATCTACCGGAGAGAAAACTCGCCGCCCGGCCAGGAGGAGAATCGATCACTGCAATTCTTCGAATCTCTCCGGCTATCCAATTTCCTGCCAAAATCATGGTAATTTTCTTCCTCGTTTCGTTTCCATCTCAGATCTGTAAGTGCGGATGATTTTTGTCTAGGGTTTTGATCACTGACTCGTGATATCGATCGTTTTTCCTTAACTGAATCGTTTATCATTGGATGGATCGTTTAATTCTTTTGCTACGCAATTTTTTGTTGTGCATTGTGATCCTTTTTTCTGTTTTCTTCGTTGAGAATTCGGTCTGAATCTGATCTGTTTTGCCATTATAGGTTTTTTTTTGTTTGACCTTTGGCTAATTGGTTTTTATTGCATCTCATTCCGAAATTGAGTGATTAAATGTTCGTATTAGTGGTCTTTTGACAATGTAGAATATGAGGAATTAGTGATTTGAAACTAGTGATAGCCTTTGATTGGGAAATTTTTAAAGGGATTTTGTAGTCAGTATTGGTCTGAACTCTTCGTGAAACCTAATTGAGAATATTTATAAGAATAGAGAAGAAAACAGAACGGAGATTATTGAAGATTATTGGAAACAAGTAATCCCTCTTGGGTGTTAATCTAAGTTGATAGTTGTTTTCTCAAGTCTCAATTTTGTAATTTAGACCATCTTATCCTAAGATTTTTGGTCAACATATGGTTAGGTTATAGTTTTTAATGGGGAGAAATAATTGAGCTAACAAAACGATTTCATTTTATTTTGAATTGTTAGTGCTGCTGAAACGCTGTGTTATCCTAAATTTTTATACTTTGATCTGCCTTTTTGAACAATACTTTGTAAATGTTGTCTTCGGCTTTTGTAGACAACATCAAGGCGTCTTGCAGACCGAAAGGTGGGGAAGTTCGATAGGAATATCACAAGGAGAGGAGCTGTTCCAGAGACGACTGTTAAGAAGGGGAAGGATTATCCTGTTGGGCCCCTGCTGCTTGGATTCTTCATATTCGTTGTCATTGGATCATGTAAGACTAATCCTTTGTTGTGTTTATATCATATAAGTTTTTGCTTCATCTGATATATAGTTTGTAGCTTAAGTTGTGGCTACCTTCTTATAAACCAAGTATACGAGTTCTAGTTCTAGGCAAGTATTAAAATGGATAAAATCGATAAACAAATAATTCTGTGATTAAAAATTTATAAATACATCTTGATATTAGTATTTAAATATGTATAATCTTTTATGGGTATTTGTAAAAGATATGAGAGATATTGACTAATCTTCAAAATCAATGTCGTACCCTTTGATTTACGGATTTATGGATATTTTCATCCTTGGTTCGAAGTATAGGGTGAAGTCGAGAACAAAGAAGGGAATTAATTAACCTTAGTTTGTCTTAGATTGAAAATAGTATCTTAAAAAAAGATGTTCAAGTTTTCGTCTAAATTGAAACACTTTTGTATTTTTTTTCCACCTAGTCGAGCTGTCTGAGTTTGATGGTGCATCTGGTAAGCTCTTTTAGTATTCATTTTCAGAGTCTTCCTTCATTCACATTCGTCTCCTTCCCTTTTTCCAGCTCAGTAGTCTGAGCTCATAGCTCTAATTTTTTACTAGTCTTTCCCTCACATGTTAGAGACAGTCCCGTAAGCCTTATTTCATCCTAGCTCTCATAACATTTGTCATGTTTTCGTTCTCTGTTGCATATCTAGATCATGCTTCTTGTAAAATTTTGTCCGGGCAGAGTTTCCTGGCCTTGGGATGTGATTTTGCTCCCATGCTACCGAAACATTTTTGATCGAATGAGAGCAAAATTGTCAGTGGTGGATATGTCAATTTGTCGCTCCTAATATAGGAGGAAATAGGTTCAAGAGGACTCAACCAAGAAAAACAGAACAAGTACTCTACCATTTAACTCTTCGACTATACCAGTCAAGTCTTATGTCCTTCACATGTTAGATTATGTCAACTCAATAGACGGAATTTATTCACATTGTCTTGCAATATGCGGATGAATTATCTAGGGAGGTCCCATGGTTTTATTACGTTTACCTCACCATCCAAGAACAACCTTCATTAGCTGTCTTACAGGGTTGTGACATCCTTTTGATCTCGATTGCAAAACAACAAGCAAACTTGTCGTGTTCCAAGGATGATAGATGTATTAATCTTGAAAATCAATCTAGGTCGAACCCACTGCTAATACATAGTGACAAACATTTTCATCTTTGCCATGTTATTCCCCTTTTGTATTCAAAGGGTATTATGAATGTTACTAATCTTTGTTTACTCAACAGCGCTCTTCCAGATAATCAGGACAGCAACAGGAGGAGGAATGGCTTGATGCGATGCTCTGATTTTGAGAGAATGGCGTTACTGCTCGATCCCGTCCTCCCTTTCGTAGACGACACAGAAGGAAAGGGAAATTTTTTAAAAAAAGGGAATGATTCCATAGTTCGTACTTGTGGATTTCAAGAACTTGATTATAGAATTGTTGGTCCTTTTCCTGCTTTGACATCATATTATTAACAATTGGTTTGGTTAAACTAATTTATTTCTTCCTTAAATGAAGTTATTTTTCTATTGAGTTTTATAGTGTTTATTTCTTGTTTTCAGAACAGAATTCTTTTATCTTTTGGACCAAATTTAACTCAATTCAAAGATTCATTTCGTCATGTGGTCAAAATGACAATTGAGTAGGGTTTAGTTAAAAAGTCATATTCAGCTCCTTGGAAAAAATTGCTAAAAAGCTAAACCCTATTTCACAACAAAGAGACCCAAAAATGGAGACTTTACATGCATTTTTAGCCAAAATTATTGACCCAAAAGAAGGTTCTTCAATTTCTTTTTTAGCCAAAAAAACAGGTTAACTTTGTACACCAAAACCAGAAAAGGTCTAATTTTTTGGGAAAATCTAGTTCATCAAAAGTAAAACTACAAGATCACGAAACACGCAGTTGCACAGAAGGCAAGCGTGGTTAAGAAAGAAAGCTTACACAAGTTAAAACAACAACCAACTTCGTCCATTGAGTGTACATGTCTGCAAAAGCTAAGTTAAGCCACAGCAGTTGGGCAAGGGTAAAATGCAGTGCCGCATGTTATCCATTGTCGCTTCCTCCCGCGAGGCAACACGGGAACCTTCAACCATTCCTTGCTCGTCACGTCGTACGTAACCAATCTGTTCATTTGCCTTGATCTTAAGGACAGCATGAGCAACCCTTTGTTTCCCAAGCAATTCATTCTAACGTGCTTTCCATAAAACTCCAAGCACCATATGTTTGGCATTCTGTCAACCTCCTTCCATAAGAGAGTCATCTTCTGCAGCTCCCATATACACACGCATGTGGCAGCATTTTTCGTCAACAACCCCACGAGCATGAGCCGGCCCCCGAAGTCTGCAAGTGTATGGTCTGTCAGATGGCGCGGAGAGGGAACTATAAACTCGTTCCAAATCCCAGTGACCATGTTGTAGGACATAATCCCTTCAGGATCCGAACGCATGAAGTAAACAAAGTTGTCAATGGAGACAGCTTGTGAGCGGTGTTTCAGGGTTAATGGAAGCTTAATTGTGGAAGGCATGCTCCGAGGATGAGTCCACGAGTTTTCTATGGAGTCGTAAACCTCATACTCTCCATCACAGCCCAGACATAAGATCTTGTAGCCCCCACTGGCCGAACTTCCATTTAGAGTCATCCCTACTGCAACACGAGACCACACTTCAACTGATCTAGCTGGCAACTCTTTAAAAGATTGGGTTAGAGGATTGCATACAAAGAAGTTCTTATGACTGAAATCAAGCAAGCACACAAGCCCTCCAGCAGATGCAACAGGCTGGACGAGTAATCTAACAGGCTGAGATGAAATGGATGGATGGTACCATTTGTTGGAAGAAGGGTCGTATATGGCTCCCGAACTAACCATGTCATGAGTAATGGTGTAGAACCAGGGGGTAGTTTGCGGGACTTGAGCACGGTAAAGAGCATAAGTTTCAGAGTTTAGCAGCGAGTTCCATCTTTGGCAAACAGCACGAAAGCGGAAGAATGTAGCAATGGGAAGTCTTGCAATGACAGCTTCAAAAAGGTCTTCTGGGAAATCTTTCCAAATTTCTTCATCCATCGCCTCAGTTGCTGCTGCTGATCCAGACAATTTTCCTCGGTTTCGTTCCTTTCTTGGTTTTTTAACAGGTGGAAGCACACAAGCTTCGGTCATCCGACAATTTCCTGATCTACCAGCCGCAATTACAAGACCATAAAAATCATCTGCAGAATTGTCATCAATATCTTTGAAGCACCACCTGTGCAAAAGTAAATTTAAAATCGTCATATACTGCTCCAGACCAGGGTTCTCAACAAAAGTCTTATGATCACATTAAACATGACAAGTTACAAGGTGTTAAGAATGAGAAATAGAAATGGATTTGGGATCAAAAGTATGATCTTCCTTCATTAATGATTACCACGTTTAAATAGAATACTAACTATCAACTAATACCTAAAAATCAGAAAAAAATATATAACTAACTAAATCTTGTAAATAAGTTAATCAAATCTAAGATAAAATATAATACTAAACTCCCAAAATATCTCAAATATATTCCCTAACTAATTATTAAAATATATCTCCAAATATCATAGGTTAGTAAAAGAGAATCCAAAACGAAAGAGGAGGAAGAACAAGACAGTTCTATAAATTGAAAGACACTTTTAAATCATAACACTCCAATAATCGTTTGTTTCTTGATGATTTTATTTAAACATTTTTAAGATAAAGCATTTTCACAGCAATTGACCGAATGACTAGCAATATATATAATTGTATGACTTGGTCACTGAATATTCCCAACCAACTTCCAAATTTCCAAACATTGACCTTATCTCAATTGCATCACAATACCGAGACCCGAATAAAATTGAAACCAGATAAAAAGCACACCCTACAAACGAGTAGAACATCTCCCAGCCCAACTGAATTTTCAGCTACATACATTTAACTATTGAAACAAAAAGTAGACATCCAAGTAATTTCTTTCTAAGAGTTTTTGTCCCTACTTTGTCTCACTTATTCTGCTGATCTACATTGTTAAAATTTAGTCCATTCTCAACAAAAGGGATGAAAATCGTGCCAAGTTCAAATGGATGCAGTGGTTACTACAACTTGGGTAAAGGAGGATTACAAGAAACGTAGAAAAGCCCAGTTAAAAAATTGTCCTAGAAGTTAAAATCTGACACTTTTAGACACCACTTTCCTGTATGGACCTCTCATTCTAATGTTTTTTTTTTTTTTTTTTGTTTTCCACTCTCCCTCTATAAAGAGCCAAAACCTTCATTGAGAACAAAAAAAAAAAAAAAAAAAAAAAAAAACTCTCATTCTAATGATGGAATTAAGTGTTACAAGGAACAAATAAAGTGAAATAGAGCCAAGGCAAATGATAGACAAATGATCATTTGAATTACAAGAAAAGGCACATCAGCAAGATATACAATCCCGCTCCATATCTCTCACTCCTATCAGTATTTGCAAAATCAAATTTAAAAAGAAACAATGAAAAATTATAAACAGAAGTTGTAAATGATAACACAAAAATGAGAAAAAAAAAAGCCAAAATAATTCCAAAAAAAAAAAAAGAAGAAGAAGAAGAAGCTCAAAGATCATGACAAATAAGGATTGTCTACTTGATGAATAGCAAGCTGATGGTTCGTGGACACTAAAAACAATAGATCATGTCAAATAAATGATACTGGCATCATGACTAAATTCTCCACATAGGCATTTTCAATTAGTCCACAAGTTCTCTAAACGACGACTTGGACCCTCATTCGGGTAGCTTCCCAATAGAGTGATTGATAAAGTTCAGTAGCCTTACAAGTTTTTCACTGTCTTAGGCTCGATACATTACCAGGTAGCCATTAGAGATAACATATTCACGATTTCGCAAGTCAGCAACTCTCCAATCAACTTGGTTCTTACTATTGCACCTCCTCGCAGTTTTTTATTCCATTATCAACCATGTCTATGGGCATTTCACCCGGCACCAATCGTTTAAGCCATCGCCATTCTAAAAGTCATTGAAATTACTAATGTAAACTTAACTAAGCATTATATCATATGTTTTCACCATCAAGTATATTAAGATCTTCCCCTCCAAAAATTATGGTCTGATTACTGTAGCCAAATGATCCACTACTCACTAAAGGACGGTTTACTAAATCAAATAGCTTAGTTTTATTTATGCCCCAAATATAAAACAAATCCCAATTCAAGTAATGACACATAATACATGAATCAAATCAATAAACTCAATTAGGTGGTTACAACTACAAGATGATTCCTAAACCTTCTAGATTTTCCTTAAGCACAGTTCCGAATTCTTAGATTCTTTCGACTTTTTAAGGCCCTGCCTTTCTCTCTAGTCAGTTATCCCCTTTTCTCCCCTTCTTGAAAAGGGGCTACCCATAAAACACCCAAGGCTTTTTCAACTCACTCCTTTCCATTTGATATGAATTAGTTATCAACTCAACGAAGTTCGAGGAAAAACAATAGCAGAGATTCTTCAATCACGCATTACAACAAAAACCCCTAGAGTAAGCAAAATCAAATCACAAATTCAAACAGTTCAAACTCGAAAATCAAGGAAACCAAATTCCAAACCGAATTCAACCACACCGAACTCGCAACCGATCCCCGATTCCCCGATTCCCAATAACACTATCAGAACCTGAATTCAAAGAAGACGAAGTCAATTTCACCAAAATCGAAAAATTACATTACGCAATAGAAACAAGAACCAAAACTTACAGAAACAGCAAAGAAACACAAACAAACTAACAACAAAAGCGAGAAATGAACACCGAAGCAAAAGCTCCAAAAACAAAAATCACACGAATTAAGCAAGACACATCCACCAAAATACCTACTGAAAACTTCAGTAGAAGTTTGTAAACATCGCATTACGGAAACTGATGGTGGAGAAAGAAAGAAGATAGAGATCGGAGGAAGAGGAAAGCGCGTTAAATTGAGATGGAAAACCTTTGGTGAGCAGAAGCTAGGGTGAGAGGCAGTTGATGGTGCGCCGGCGGTGGCGGAGGTGGAGGAGGATGGGAGTGATAGAATTGCAAAAGCTCTTGAAGCTGACCGATGAGCTGCCTAAGCATGGCCAGGCCTTCCATGCCCAGAGAGCTCCCCTTCTCTCTCTTCCCTTTCTTCCGAGCTTTCTCTCTCTTCTTTCTTCCCTTTTTCCTGCTCTCTAAATTAACCTCTTTCTGGGGGTGTTTTTTTCTCCTTTGCATTTGATCAGCCAATCACATTCCGCCACGTCATCCGCCCCACATGATTTTTCCATGAATGTACTGAACCCGCACGCATCTTTCATTTCCCCCCCCCCCCCCCCCTCCGTTAACCAAATCCTTTTATTTATTTATTTATTTTTCCCCCCTTTTTTCATTTTCTTTTTCACTCGTCTTTTCTCTTTCCTTCTTCCCATTTTACCCCTCTCTCATTTTTCTTCTTACTCAAACGGTTCGGTTCAACCCAACCGTTTCGCTTTTTCTCTCATTATAAATTTAGGTTAAATTATATCAAATAACCCTAAATTTTAGATTATACTTCAATTACCTCATTAATCTAATTTAAAATAAAAACAAATTAAATAATAACTATATAGAGTATGTGAATAATCTGAGACGACATTATATTTAATAATTATTCAAATATATTAATGTCAACATAAAATTAAAAACATTATAAAAGCTGATTAAAAGGGTTTGAATTAGGCTTAATTATAATTAGCTATTTTTAACCATCATTTATATATATATATATAGTATTTGTATATTTAATTTGAGGAGGGAGCGGACCGGGTTAAGAGGAGGGTAAAAGAGTAAAAAAAAAAAATGGGGAATTAATGATGTAGATTCCAGGTGGGGGCAAAAAAGGAAATTGGAAAAGTGGAACAACATGAATCCACGTGTGTGTGGAGAGAGAAGGAATTGGATGGTGATGAGAAGACGGTAGATGAGGAAGATGAACGGCTGAGATAAAATCAATCATATATATATATATATATTTTTTTTTTTTAAGAAAAAAGGCACACGGCATTGAGTGGCCCACCAGGTAGGTTTTATTATTATTATTATTTATTTAATTTTAAATTTAATTTAATGGGGAAAAAATAAAATTGAGAAATGATGATTTTGTTAAAATTACGGAAGTACCAAACCAAGTTGACGGACCCCGTCCCGCTCTCTATTTTTTCCTACTCATTCCTCATTATGCTCATTATTACCCCTTCCAATTATTATATTTCTTTTTTTCTTTTTCTTTTTCTTTTTCTTTTTTTATTTTTATTTTTTTTTCATCTTTTTCTTTAAATTAAAATCATCCCACTCATTTCATTTACACTTTCTCTAATTTACCAAATAATAATATTTTTACAAAATTACAAAAATACCCTTCCAATTTATGAAGTTCATGCAATTATGCCCTTTATAAATTACAAAAATTACTTGTAAACATTTATATTTAACTTTATATTTATTTACAAAAAAAGATGAATGAAATTAATAAAATAAGATATAGGGGTAAAATTGTAATTTGACAAAAAAATAAAAGTATATAAATAAAATTGGCGCTAGTATATGTATAAAAAGTAATTTAACCATACAATGCCACGTATTTAGAATTAAAATTTAAAAATAAAATAAAATAAAATGTAATGAATTTTTTTGGACCTCATTAACATTATATAATAATTAAAAATTGAATCTTTATTTTGTTTAAGATAAATATTTAGAAATAAAATTTCTAAAATAAAAAATAATTTTAATATTACATGAGAGCTGTTAAAATTTTATATAAATAAATAATATTTGTGTTTGGTTTCAACCCAATTAAATTATTAAAATAATATATCTTAAAATTTATAGTTTTTTTAATTTATTTAACAAAATTTTTAATAATTATACTCAAATAAATTAATTTTAAATTTCAAGAATAAAAAAAGAAATCGAGTTATAAAAAAGACATAAATTTTCTTTTTTAGTTGACGAGCTTCTCAAACTCGACCTATTCTTCTGGGTCTCGAACACGTTAATAGATACTCTCGTGTTACTATTATATTTAATAATTTATTTTAGGGTTTTTACAAGTGGGACCAAAATAAAGGAGAAAAAGACCTCTCTCAATCAACAAAAATGTAAAGTAAAATGTACTTTTTTTTTTTTTTTTTTTTTTTTTTATTGGCCTTTTTACTCTAAGTTTGAAATACAAAATAAAACAAGACATGTTTATTGACTTGTTGACTAGAGCTATTCCCTTTTGACCCACTCAAATGAATCCAAATCATTAATTTTCCTTTTTTTAATGATAAATAAATAAATTTAATTATATAATTTTTTTCATTTAAATATTTTCAAACTTATTATGTGATGTCCCATATTGATTAGAGAAATAACAAACCACCATTTATAAGGGTGTGTAAACTTTCCCCTGCGTTTTAAAGTCTTGAGGGGAAGCCCGAAAAGAAAAGCACAAAGAGGACTATATCTGCTAGCGGTGGATATGGGTCATTACATATTATATCCTCAAGTTCTCGTAAGGTTCGGGATTAAACCAAAATCTTGAATGTATTAATTTTATTAGTCCTATTATCAACTTTATATTATAAATCTCGGTACGACTCAAGAGGCTTCATACCCAACATGGTTTCGAGTTGTAATTAATGTAAGGCTTATATTCGCATCCCGAGCCATTGAAATCAATCGGTCAATTTTATTTAATAATAATAAAATAAAATAAAAAGTTGAAACGAGCTTTAAGAAAAAGTAAAGCCCCAAGCTTTTTTGCCCTAACTTGTAAGTATGTGCTTCGTAGCCACCAATTTTCCCTTACCTAATAAACGGTTAGGATTTAACTCTCAACCTCCATTTATTTTTTTAAATATTATTTTATATATTATATTATTATTATTATTATTATTTTGGAAGCAAATACAGCCTAAAGTTGTTGGGTAAATCATGCGACAAACCCTACTTAATGACGTGGCAAAATAAATAATAATAAAAATATTGATTGGGGGACAAATTTTAATTTTATTATTTTTGAGTTTTTTTCTTAAAAAATTTTATTTTTCGTTTTCTCAATTTTGTCCCTATAATTTGAAAAAATTTCACTTTCGATCCTATACTTTAATTAAATTTTACGCGTTTTTGTAACCGAATAACAAAAAAACAAAACCGACCTTAAACTGACTTTGACTTTATAACGTATTTTCGGCATGTTTTTACTTTTAGTTGAGTATTAAAGTGTATAACGTATTTTTTGGCATTTTCTTATTTTTAGTCGAGTATTAAAAAAATTTAATAAATGAGACCTACCATATGAAAACGGATACGACATGAATCGTGCTACCGACTTATTTTTTTATCTTATTTTATTTACTCGAAGTAAATTGCAAAGGAAATCTCTAAAATAATAATAATAAAAATATTGATTGGGGACAAATTTTAATTTTATTATTTTTGAGTTTCTTTCGTAAAATATTTTATTTTTCGTTTGGTCAATTTTGTCCCTATAATTTGAAAAAATTTCACTTTCTATCCTATACTTTAATTAAATTTTACGCGTTTTTGTAACCGAATAACAAAAAAAACCAAACGGATTTTAAGCTGACTTTGACTTTATAACGTATTTTCGGCATGTTTTTACTTTTAGTTGAGTACTGAAGTGTATAACGTAACATATTTTTCCGCATGTTCTTACTTTTAGTTGAGTATTGAAACGTATAATGTATTTTCGGCATGTTCTTACTTTCAATTGAGTACTGAAATGTATAATGTAGTTTCGGCATGTTTTTACTTTTAGTTGAGTTTTGAACTGTAGAACGTATTTTTCGTTTTGTCAATTTTGTCCCTATAATTTGAAAAAATTTACTTTCTATCCTATATTTTAATTAAATTTCACGCGTTATGTAACCGAATAACAAAAAAACAAAACGGACTTTAACCTGACTTTGACTTTATAACATATTTTCGGCATGTTTTTACTTTTAGTTGAGTATTGAAATGTATAACGTATTTTCGACATGTCTTTACTTTTAGCTGAGTATTGAACCGTATAAAGTATTTTTCGTTTTGTCAATTTTGTCCCTATAATTTGAAAAAAATTCACTTTCTATCCTATACTTTAAATAAATTTCACGCGTTTATGTAACCCAATAACAAAAAAACAAAACGGACTTTAAGCTATCTTTGACTTTATAACGTATTTTCGGCATGTTTTTACTTTTAGTTAAGTACTGAAATGTATAATGTAACGTATTTTTCGGCATGTTCTTACTTTTAGTTGAGTATTGAAACGTATAACGTATTTTTCAGCATGTTTTTACTTTTAGTCGAGTATTGAAACGTATAACGTATTTTCGGCATGTTCTTACTTTTAGTTAAGTATTCAACTGTATACCGTATTTTTTGGCATGTTTTTACTTTCAGTCAAGTATTGAAACGTATAACGTATTTTCGGCATGTTTTTACTTTTAGTTTAGTATGGCAACGTAAACATATTTTCGACATGTTTTTACTTTTAGTTAAATATTGAAACGTATAACATATTTTCGGCATGTTTTTACTTTTAGTTGAGACGTATACCATATATTTTTGGTATGTTTTTACTTTTAGTCGAGTATTGAAACGTATAACGTATTTTCGGCATGTCTTTACTTTTAGTCGAATATTGAAACGTATAACGTATTTTCGGCATGACTTTTAGTTCAATATTGAAATGTATAACCTATTTTTCGGCATGTTTTTACTTTTAGTTAAGTATGGAAATGTATAACATATTTTCGGCATGTTTTTACTTTTAGTTGAGTATCGAAACGTATACCATATTTTTCGGCATGTTTTTACTTTTAGTTGAGTATCGAAACGTATAACGTATTTTCGGCATTTTTTTACTGTTAGTCGAGTATTGAAATGTATAACGTATTTTTGGCATGTCTTTACTTTTAGTTCAGTATTGAAACGTATAACGTATTTTCGGCATGTTTTTACTTTTAGTCGAGTATTGAAACGTATAATGTATTTTCGGCATGTTTTTACTTTTAGTCGAGTATTGAAACGTATAACGTATTTTCGGCATGTTTTTACTTTTAGTCGAGTATTGAAACGTATACCGTATTTTTCGGCATGTTTTTACTTTTAGTCGAGTATTAAAAATATTTAATAAATGAGACCTACTACCATATGGAAACGTGCTACCTAATTATCTTTTATCTTATTTTTCTTAAATATGATATACTCGAGTTAAATTCTAACTAACCTTATATATATATATATATATAAATAAATAAAATAAATAAGGAAAAAAATGGGAAGGGCAGGGAAGGTAAAAAATGAAAAAAGTAAGGGTAAAATGGGAAAGAAAGAGGTGATGATGAGAAATATAGGAAAAAGAAAAGAAGAGAGAAGAGGTTTAAAAAGAAAGAAAAAGGAAAAAATGAATGATTAGGTTTGGCAAAACCAAGGAAGGGATGGGGATGGAGTTGAGGTGGGTAATCATTTCTCTTGTCTAGGGAGGAGAGAGAAACAGATACCCTTTTACTCAAAATTCTTTTTCTTTTTTTTTTTTCCTTCTAGAGAGAGAAAGGGTATTTTCGTCATTTTACTACCTAGAAATGATGATGCTACATCATGATGGAGGAGAGGAGAGGAGGGTTTGGATGATCATTATGGGAATTTGGCTTTGCTTTAAGCTTTGCTCGTGTGTTCAATCCTTAGGTTTTAGACCATCTTTTATCACCCCCACTTTCTACTAATTTTGTCGTTGGTTCGTAAGGATTAATTACATAATTTTCCATTTTAAATTTATTTTTCTTCTTTAAAACACAAAAAAAAAAAAAAAAAAAAAAAAAAAAAAAAAATTCGTAAAATTTAAGGAAACAACGACAAGAAATAGGTTATTAAAAAGACAATAAATCCCATTATTAGTTTACACTCATTCAATAATAAGAGTAAAAAAAAAAAAATTAATAATAATCACACAAATCTATTAAATGGCTTCCTTCCAACCCCAGCAGGCAAGGAAGCAGTAGAATCCAAGCTCAAATTGCTCAAAGATTGCAAAGATTGGATCTTGTTCAAACCCATTTGAGCATTCTTATCACCCGAATCCTTCTTTGAATTTGAGAACAAATTGGGTTTGTTCCATTTGAAACCAAATGAAAGCCTTGTTTTGGAAGAATGAGTATCAATTGGCGGCGGAGTGGCGCAGCCTCTTAGCTTGGCTTTGGCTGAGACTGTCGGTGTCATGTACCGTGGGACTGTGAAAGGAGGGCAGCTCGTGAGGCTTTCATCATCTTTGAGTCCTACATCATATGGTGAACAACATTCAGCTCCATTCATGCTGCCTTTTGGTCTCGAATACCATCTCGAGCTTCCGCCCGGCGGCATTCGGAACGCTGCCGGGGAGTTTCGTGTCAGTTTTGGGAGGTGTTTGCTTGGAGTTTGAGGTGCTTGGAGGAAGTTTTGTAGGGTTTGGGGCTCTGATGGTGCGGTTGATGGTGGTTGCTGGCGGTCTAGCCAGTTCCACCACCGTGGATATCCGGCAGCTCTTATGTCTGCCATGACGGCTTGAGCTGAATTTGGACTGGCCTTCCATAGCTACAATGGAAATTACTTAATTTTGAATACAAATTGAGTTAAAAATAAGGTAGTTTTGAGGGTAATTTGGTAAAGAACCTGATGGGAATAAGCATAAGCCATGGCTCTCTCCCTTTTCATTATGGCTTCAGCTTTTCTTTGCAATCTTGCTTCTATTTCTTGTCTTGTAAGTAAGCTATCATCCCAATCTTCTTGGTTAGCTGCCTCTGACTGTATGTTTATATTCTTCCATTGTTAGTTTTAAAATTGAATCTAAATGCTTGTTAGTTGAAATGTATTTGGTATTGACTAAAACCGACACGAAACCAAAAGGATGTGTAATAGGTCACTTCTTCTCGGTATTGACCAAAACTGACACATAATGTCAAAAGGATGGGTAATAGGTTGATTCTACTTAATATTGACCAAAACCGACACGAATTTAAAAGGATGTTGTGAGATCCCACATCGGTTTGGGAGTAAATGAAGTATTCTTTATAAGGGTGTGGAAACCTCTTCCTAGCATACGCGTTTTGAGGGGAAGCTTGGGAGGGAAAACCCAAAAAGGACAATATCTACTGGGAGTGGGCTTGGGCCGATACAAGTGTGTAAAAGGTCAACTATGTTTGGTATTGACTAAAACCGACACAAAACCAAAAGGATGCACAATAGGACAATTCTACTTGGTATTGACCAAAATCGATGCACAACCGAAAGGATGTGTAATAGGTCAATTCTACTTGGTGTTGACCAAAAGTGACACAAAATCAAAAGGATGTGTAATAGGTCAACTCTATTTGGTATTGACTAAAATCGACTCAAAACCAAAAGAGGTCAACTTTACTTGGTATTGACCAAAACCGACACAAAATCAAAAGGACGTATTATAGGTCAACTCTGTTTGGTATTGACCAAAACCGACACAAAACCAAAAGGATGCTAATAGGTCAATTCTATCTGGTATTAACTAAAAATGATACATAACCAAAAGGATGTGTAATAAGTCAATTCTACTTGGTGTTGACCAAAATTAACACAAAATCAAAAGAATGTGTAACAAGTTAACTCTATTTAGTATCGACTAAAACTGATTCAAAACCAAAAGGATGTATAACATGTCAACTTTACCGACAAAATCAAAAGGATTTATAATAGGTCAATTCTACTTGGTATTGACCAAAACTGACACCAAAAGAATGAGTAATAGGTCAATTCTATTTGGAATTGACCAAAACCGACACATAACCAAAAGAATGAGAAATACTCAAACTAATCAACCAACTCGATTAGTTTGGTTAATACCCCGTTAAAATCACTACGAAACTCAAAAACTCAACTCTATTTTCACGCTAGGGTTAGTCGAATCTTCCTCGGTTCATTCTTCTACATGGCTAAACGAAAACAACAAGTAAATCAAAACAATTCGAAAAACGAATGAATGAACTCACAAGTTGAGTGAAGCCCAGTTTGGCGCCCGAAGCAGTGTCGAGGTCGTTGTGGTTAGGGCCGTGATGCTGGCGAGCTTGAGTGTCAAGCATTTGAATCCTCCGAGACTGAATTTGAGACTGAACTCTAACCAGCAGCTGCATTTGCTTCATTGCATTCATTGTTTGCCTCTTCACATTTTGGCCTCGCACCACTCCTTGAAGCCTCACCAACCCCTTCAAAGCTCTAAAGCTCCTCCTTGCCTATAATAATACCAACCAACAACACCACCAATCCCGTAAATTCGAACGTAACTTACTTTAACGATGATTTAGGTTAAAGAAGAACTTACGACGTAGCCTCTGTATGCAGCTTGGATTTTAGTTGCAGATGCATGATGGTATCGGAGAGTGGGTTCGGGTCGAAAGCGGAAGGTCTTAGGGCGGTTTTTGACTCTAGGAGGCGAGACGGGCGGGGAGGGTCGTCGAGAAGAGGAGAGTCTTGGAGAAGCATTTCTAGGGGTAACAAAGGGAGGGGTTGGTGGTGAGGAAGGCCTAAATGTTACCCTTTGTTGCTCTCTTTCAAAGTCCAAGAAGATCTTCTCAACACTACTTGGCTCCCTAAACAAGGGAATCAAGGAATTGGACTCTCCATGCCTTAGCTTTCCAACTCCCTTATTGCTCCTCTTCTCAAATTCCTGCTCCATTCGAACGTATTTTTTAAACATAATATTAACGGTTTCTCGTAAAGATATTTTTTATTTTTAAAAAAAAATTATTATTGAAACTTTTAAAAGTTTAAACGTATTTTTTAACCATAATATTAACGGTTTCTCGTAAAGATATTTTTTATTTTTTTAAAAAAATTATTATTGAAACTTTTAAAAGTTTAAACGTATTTTTTAACCATAATATTAACGGTTTCTCGTAAAGATATTTTTTATTTTTTTAAAAAAATTATTATTGAAACTTTTAAAAGTTTAAACGTATTTTTTAACCATAATATTAACGGTTTCTCGTAAAGATATTTTTTATTTTTTTAAAAAAATTATTATTGAAACTTTTAAAAGTTTAAACGTATTTTTTAAACATAATATTAACGGATTCTTGTAAAGATATTTTTTATTTTTTTAAAAAAATTATTATTGAAACTTTTAAAAGTTTAAGATAAGTGTCTGTATTTTTTTATTTTTTTATTTTTTTTATTAATGGAGTGAAAAAAAGGGGTAAAAAAAAATTAACTTACATTTGGTGGCTTTTCCTTGGAGTTGGGTGTAAAAACCCTCTTTATGGCAGCAATCCATCTTCCTTTTTTACCCATGGGCCTAGCATTACTTTTTAACCCTACAATACAAATTCACAATAATAAGAATATATATATATATATATATAATTTTAATTATTTTTTAAAATTATAAATTCAACCGTCTTTATAATTTTAAATATTAGAATTAATTCTTATGGTTCGATAAAATTCTCATAAATATAAAAATTTATCAATCTATTTATGAGATTTGATCGTATTATAAAAATTAAGTATTATTTTTTTTTTTGTTATAAAAAAATAAAAAATTGCTTGAAATATAGGAATAAAAAAAATATATTTAGATGAGATTTATTTAATTTCTATTCTCTTAAAATTATATATATATATATATATATATATATATATATATATATATATATATATATATATATATAATATTTTTAATTTACACCGAAAAGTTCGGTTTAGTAGGGTGTTCATAATAAAATTGAGGAAAACTCAAATTAGTCAACCCGAACCATAAAAGCTAGGTTGAGTTGTTCATATTGGGTTCGATAGAATTTTTGAAATACTGAGAATCTTGGTCGTTTAACAAGTTGACACTTTTTAGTTGGGTCAATTCGACCAACTCGAAAATAAAGTTACAACCAAACTCTACTTTATTCTACGTTTCAAATTATTACGAAAATTAAGAATATTCACCGTTTGTAATTGATATTAGTGACGTACCGTGACTTGTACATGATCCGTATACATGTAAGATTTACGAATAATTAGAATTTTTTAAATAACTAGAAAAAAGGAAAGAATAATCCGATATCCCATCCAACCCAACCCAACCCAAACCAACTCAATTCGAAAAGATGATCGGTATACACCTCTACAGATATCAAAAATTTAAATATTTTTACGAACAAAAAAAACCCCACGAAGATTTAGATCTTTCATTTATCGAAATCTGGAAGAAAGATGAAGAAGAAACACAAAGATCGAACAAAATATAGATCAAAAGCTATAAATTTGTACCTCAAAAGAAAGGTTGGATGGATGAAGAACAAGAGAGAGGGAAGAACAGTTCTTAATCTCTCTCATCTTTCTCTCTCTAGCTTCATAGCTTCAAACCAAAATGTTGTTGAAATCTGTTTGTGAATCAAAGAAAACAACTTTAGATCTGTGTTTGGTGTATGAAATTTAGGCTTTCTTTTTCTTTTCACCCCAACCTTTCACCTTTTCAAGCGTTTTATAAACAAACAAACAACACACTTGGCCATTTTCTTACTCAATCCTACCAACTTTACTTCAATGGTAAGAATAATTCATCATCATAATCTATCCTTCCTTTTTTTTCATCATTATATTTCATTTTTAATCGTCCCCGAAAATTGAAATAGTTATATAACAGCTCAATCCCACCGCTACCATCTGGAAGCGGCTTCCATGCTCTTATAAACAATATCAGAGCCTTTAATTATATTGGGTTTTTTTTTTTCAACTTTGATTCACTTTGACTCATCGAGCTATAGTTGGAAAAACTTTGACTTTTTTGGTCGAGAATCGAGAGTTTGACTTGCTTTAGGGTTCTTCACAATTTTTTTTTTAATGAGGATTAAAATAGAAATAAATATATATAATTGGTTTTTAGTACAATATATGCATAAATAAAGGTATTAGTTCAAATTTAATTTTTTCAAAAAATTAATTTATTAACAGGGTATTTAATCGTGTACGGGCATGTGCTGCTAGGATTACTATTACTCCACGTTTGTCAGAATCTTATTGGTGAGATCGTGGGGCCAGGGATGAACAGCGTTTAAGGATGCGACAAGAGACGTCGGATCAGAAATTTCAGAGAAGCAGGCGATCCTGGCACGTGCTTTGTTCGTTATCATATTTTTGTATTTTTATATTATAAATTTAGTCTAATAATTTTAAAGTTTATTAAGAATATAATTTATATTTAGAATTTTATTACACATCAAATTCAAATTTATATTCAATTAATTAATTAATTTTTTGTGTATAATATAATTTAAGTTAGTTAAAACCATCCTATCTAATATTTATTTTCTTTAATTTTTTTTTTTTTTTACAAAAATGTTTGGTGGGACAAAATAAAAAAAATATTTTTTTATGTTTTTGTTTGAAATTCCAAAATTGCCCTTTTAGGGTTACGTGCAATTTATGCCGATAAATATTCGTGTTCGGTTCTTAAAACATTATTATTAGAATCGTGATAATAGTAATTGCAATTGTGATTGAAGTCTAATCGGGATTTATCGATGATACAAGTAGTTTTTAGTGCAGAGGACATGAATGAACCGAGATTACACCTTAACGAAAGTAATTCTACGTTGGGTATCTTTTAAGGAACTTTCTTCGAATGAATGCATGTACCCTAACCGAGACCGCACCCTAATGAAAGCATAGGACAAAATATGCTAAAAGAACCCGTGTCGTAGGAACATATCGAGACTATCATACCTTAAAATAATAACGGTCGTATTCATTGATATTGATTACTCAACCACTAAGCTTCCTTTGAAAGTTGGTAATTTAGAGAGGGCTTTTAAGCAATACTTGATTCCCCAATGGTGCAATTGATTGGCTTCTAATTAGGTCAAGTTTGGATGTACCAATAATTTATTTATTTATACTATTTTTTTTAAAAATAAATAGATTTCAAAGTTTGTAAAAATATTTTATTTAGTTCTCGGACTCATTTGATCATTTAAGTTGACTTAACAGCTAAAGTCAACTATCAGTAAAACGGGTATGCTAGTGAGAGGTTTTCACACCCTTATAAATGGTGGAGAGTTCAAGTACAACCCAGATCCACCGACCTTCCCCACCCTTATAAATGGTGGAGAGAGAGTTCAAGTACAACCCAGATCGACCGCTAGCAGATATTGTCCTATTTGGGCTTCCCCTTAAGACTTTAAAACGGAGAGTTCAAGTACAACCCACAACCCAGATCCACCGACCTTCCCCACCCTTATAAATGGTGGAGAGTTCAAGTACAACCCAGATCCACCGCTAGTAAATATTGTCCTCTTTGGGCTTCCCCTTGAGGCTTTAAAACGCGTCTGCTAGGGGAAGGTTTCCACACCCTTATAAATGGTGGTTTGTTCTTCTCACCAATCAATGTGGGACATCACAATCCACCCCCTTCGGGGCCCAGCGTCCTCGCTGGCACTCTTTCCTTCCTCTAATCGATGTGGGACCGCCCCCAAATCCATCCCCTTTTGGGGCCCAGCGTCCTTACTGGCACACCGCCTCGTGTCTATCCCCCTTCGGGGAACAGCGAGAAGGCTGGCACATTGTCCGGTGTCTGGCTCTAATACCATTTGTAACAACCCAGATCCACCGCTAGCAGATATTGTCCTCTTTGGGCTTTCCTCTTCGGACTTCCCCTCAAGGCTTTAAAACGCGTCTGCTAGGGGAAGGTTTCCACACCCTTATAAATGGTGGTTTGTTCACTTCCCCAACCAATGTAGGACATCACAGTTCGTCTCTCCAACTGATACAAAATTTCAGAAATACATTCGGTCCATGTGTATGTATTCAACGAATTAATGACAATAACTCATTAAACACAAAATTAAACGAGCACAAAAGGAGTCATTAATTTTGCAAAAAAGAACGAACACGAAGAATCGAGTATAATACACGTATGTCATTGTTATTCCTCAGCTATAACCATTTTGCTAAGAGGGCTTGGACCAAGCTTCTTCCTTCTCATCAAATTCCTCTTCCTTATAACATCCATTTGGTTTCTTCTCCTAACTTGCATCATAGCCTCTTCTTCCACGACGAATCTCCGCATCAAAACGTCGTCGGTGAGGGACTTTCCCCGGAAAACCCGTCGACTATTTTCACCGCTAAGTCGAGGAGTTGGAAGAACGATATTACTAGTAGTAGGAAAAGGCTTAGATCTTGGATAGCTATGGCTTCTCCTTGGTGGGATGTCAGCTTGTTGGAAGATTTCATTGTAAGAAGAGATGGGTGCACAAAGACATACTCTTGTGAAGGAAGTTGCTATCTTGAGAGAAGTGCATTTTCTCATTTTGTTGTGTTTATTGTTGTTGTTGTTGGAATTGAATGCTCCATTTGGTGATGGAATTGGGTATTGATCTCTTGGTTTTGAAGATGTTGTTCTCCATTGGGTTCCTACTATTTCCATTGCTCTTTGATACCATGGCTTCCTGTGGAGGAGTACCCATTTCATATCATGCATAATACTCATTGATATCAACTTTTTTTTGGGGGGAAAACCCTTCTCTTAAAACCCTAAAATAGTGCACAAATTGCCTTAAAAATTCCGAATTTCGAAAAGAAACAAAAATGGGTTTGTTTTGATCGAAAACGTTTCAAAATTACCCAGGTTAACCGTATCATTTTTTATTATTTATAAATGTTTTAAAACTACCCTTTAAATATATTTAAAAAAAAAGTTGATATTCGAATGTCGTTCTTTGAGAACTAATTCAAGGAAACATTCTAATGGATATCTACTTCGTGCTCGTAATATGTTTAAATGGGCCGAGCATTTAAGCCCAAACCCAAAAAGTCTTAATGGCCCAATTCTACTTCCACCTTCAATTTTAGACAAATTTCTAGAGAGAGAGAGAGCCATGAGGTAAAAACCCACAAAGAAGAACACATTGCCTTCAATTTTACACCATTTCTAGAGAGAGAGCCATAGGGTAAAAACCCACAAAGAAAAACATTCATTGCCTTCAGTTTTACACCATTTCTAGAGATAGAAAGCCATAGGGTTAAAAAAAACATGTTTAGAAAGTTACATAGACTAATGTAGGGGATGATCACTCCGTTTATAATCAAAGAATAATATCCCCAAATCAAAGCCACTCGAGCTTATACTCAAAGTGGACAATATGATTACATTGTGGAGAATTGTGTTCTTCTAACAAAACCCACAAACAAAACCTCAAATTTTACCCAATTTGTAGAGAGAAGAAAGCCATGAGGTAAAAAACCCACAAAGAAAACCTTAAATTTTACACAATTTGAAGAGAGAGAGAGGCATGAGGTAAAAAACCCACAAAGAAAACCTTAAATTTTACCCAATTTGAAGAGAGAGAAAGGCATGAGGTAAAAAACCCACAAAGAAAACCTTAAATTTTACACAATTTGAAGAGAGAGAAAGCCATGAGGTAAAAAACCCACAAAGAAAACCTCAAATTTTACACAATTTGAAGAGAGAGAAAGCCATGAGGTAAAAAACCCACAAAAGAAAACCTTAAATTTTACCCAATTTGAAGAGAGAGAAAGGCATGAGGTAAAAAACCCACAAAGAAAACCTCAAATTTTACACAATTTGAAGAGAGAGAAAGGCATGAGGTAAAAAACCCACAAAGAAAACCTCAAATTTTACACAATTTGAAGAGAGAGAAAGGCATGAGGTAAAAAACCCACAAAAGAAAACCTTAAATTTTACACAATTTGTAGAGAGAGAAAGGCATGAGGTAAAAAACCCACAAAGAAAACCATTGATTATCTTAAATTTGACACAATTTCTAGAGAGAGAGAGAGAGAGAGGAAGCCATGAAATTTGAATAGCCATAAGGTTTAAAACCCAGAAAAGAAGTAACCCACATCATTAAATTTGGGTATAAACCCTTAACTTCAAGAAAGAAAGAGAGAGAGAAATGCACCTTGGATTAGAGGCGTTTGGTTCAGGCATGAACAAGAGGAGGTGAGTTTTGAATAACCACACACACTCCAAGATACTCTCATTTAAGACCTCACTGTTTCACACCACACCACACCACCTAAGAGCTTCAAACCTTCCCCCCCACCCCCCCTTTTTTGGCCTCCAATTCCACTCAATCACTTACCCAAATATGCCTCCTCCTCCTCCTCTCTTCTCTTTTCAAAAATAAGAAAAATTCAGATGCTAAAGGAAAAGTAAAACCACCCCCGCTTTTCAATCGACGTGGGACCTCCAATTCACCCCTTTCGAGGCCCAACGTCCTTGTTGTCCCATCGCCCAGTGTTTGGCTCTAATATCATCTGTGACAACCCAAGTCCACCACTATTATGTATGGTCGTCAGTCTCACGGTTTTAAGAGGCTTTCACACCCTTATAAAGAATGTTTTGTTCTCCTCTCCAGTCGGTGTGGAATCTCATAGATTATAGAAAATGCCATTACGTGTCGAATCTCGATTCTAAATCATGGAGATGGGACATGGGGCATGTCTTTTTCAAGTGGGATATTCCTAAACTTTTCATCCTCTTGCTTCAATTATGACTCACAAAAGCTATGGATTTTGATTCATAAAACCACAAAAGTCTTCTAAAATCTTGTTTCTCACACCATAAATCTTTAATATGGATATTTATTTATTTATTTGTAAAAGAAGCTATGAATTCACCTTTTATTACGTCATTTTTGAATTGGGTTTTCAAAAAAAAATAATAATAATAAAAGGAAAAAATAAAATTTAAAATTTAAAATTTTTAAAAAATAAAAAATGTTCCACCTTTTAAGGAGGAATAATGATGGGCATGCATGTTATTCATAATTTAGCAATGGTTGGCATCATCATGATTAAGTTTGCTCTAAAATTCACAACTCCTTAAAAGCTGCTACCAACCCAAAAGAGGATATGATGCGATTGGGTTAGCTCGGGTTTTATTTTCGGGTTTATCGGGTTAGTCTAGTTGACCCGACAAAAAAAACGTCAACTTCCAAACCGACCCAAATTTTCAGTTTTCCAAAAGTTCAATCTAACCCACAAGTAGTTTAGGTCGGTTGAGATCTCTGATCATATGAACACCCTAAATTCAAAACCGAACATAACTATAGGTATAAGTGATCAGTATATATGAAACATAAACTTAACTTCTTAATTTACAGGAGTCTCGTGTCCACCTCGAGCTTTTTGTTATATATTTTTTAAATTACACGGTGATTCAATCTTGAATATTAAAATAATTTAGTTTAAATCATTATATATGTTAAGTTGCATGTGACATAATTATTCTACCACATGTTTAATTACTTTATAAATAGGTATTTAATAACTTTATTTATGTCTTTTAAATATTAAAATTTATAATCTCTTTTAATTTTTACGAGCCAATATGCCACAATTTTAATTTTTAACGTAACAATAATGTTTTTGAGACATGTGGCCCAATCGGCCCGAATGCCTATAAATTTAAATTTAAATTGATAAAAATGTAAATTTTAAAGTTAAATTTGGTCGGTCAATAAAGCCTTTTTCTTTATGAATATTGTTTTTCAATATTGAATTGAATTTAGGAACGTCCTTAAAAGAATATTTTGACCCGAAAAAATTATGAATGAACCGAGATTATGTTCGAATGACGGTAATCATGTAGATATGAAAGTGTTACAAAATTTATGGTAAAAAAGGCTTCAAACATGGCTGCTGATTCAACCTCGACTTTCCCGACTTTTCCACATGGATCTTATCCCTTTTCTTTCCAACCCTATACTTATTTCCTTTTTGACTTTTTGACCCGTTACCAAAATTCACATCGAAATCACGTTACAATCGGGTTAACCACGCTTCCAGTTGTAGAGAGCGTGATTTTTTTATTGTATTTTTTTTTTAGTTAGTCCTTACCGTCTCGATTCTTATAATATTTTGATGTTAATTTTTATTTTCGTAACAAAAATCTTGAACAGTGACTCTCAATCGAGTATCTTTTTAATTTTTAAAAAAAATTTTAAAACCGTATTTTTGTTAATTTTGCATTAAATAAAATTTCAAATTAATTAATTTTTAATTTATTTTTTTTTAACAAAAACTAATTTTATTAATTAAAAAACCCCATAAAATAAAAAAAGAAATTGATTTAATTTGTTAAAGAGAACGAAAAATAATAATGATATTTTTAGTGAATTTTCAGATCGTCTGGAGACTTAGCTTCTTCCCCACGGTCGACGGTCGACGGTCGACGGTCGACACAGAGATGCAGGTATTCACCGATGTAAAGAGGCCCGCTACGGTGGTGGGAATGGCGGCATGGGCGGCGGCGATAATATTCATTGCGTCGATGCCGTTGGCTTGGTCAAAGGAGCAACTCAGCTCGAGAGAATGTGAGGATCTAGGTTTCACTGGCCTCGCTCTCTGTTCTGATTGCCACACTTTAGCTGAATACATCAAAGATCAAGGTGATGCGCTCGATTCACAGATCACACGGTTTTCCGAACGCATGATTGATTCGGTTTTGAATTTATTTCTGGATTACTACATCTCCATTTTTCGTGGATTTTATCGTGAATTCGCAGCAGCGTAATGGATTTTGTTCGTTTGTTTTCTCAATTCTCCGCGTTTCTTTTTCTTTTGAACGATTGATTGTTCGCCTTGTGGTTGATTTCGATTATGGATTTCTATTGCTTGATTTGGATTTTGGAAACAGGAAATAGGTTGCAAGATGTTGAGTTAAAATAGCCTGTTGCCTTTTAGCATCATAGTTAAACAACGTGCGAGTTTATAATTGAGTTATGCAGAAAAATTTGAAAAAATGTTATAATACCAAATGACAATTCTGGCAACACTGGATTTGTGAAGGCTACATTATGACTTCAAATAGTCTTTATCCAAAATCCAAATGAAGAAAATAACTGATAGTACTCTGAATCTGCAGTTGTCTCGTGTCAGTTTATGTAATGCAATAGTTTTGAAGTGCATTGTTCTTAAAATTACATGCTGTACTCATTTCCAAAGTTGTTCTGCAGAATTAGTGGCAGACTGTTTGAAGTGTTGCACGGAGGATTCTGATGATGCCACGAGTAAGGTACACAAAATTTTATAGATGTGCTGATATCTCGAGTGTAAGATCCCACATCGATTGAGGAGGAGAATGAAACATTCTTTATAAGGGTGTGGAAGCCTCTCCCTAGCAGACGCGTTTTAAAAACTTTGAGGGGAATCCCGAAAGGGAAAGTCCAAAGAGGACAGTATCTACTAGAGGTGGGCTTAGATTGTTACGTCGAGACTGAATTTGATTTGCTATTCCATTGTGAATAGTGTATTGTCCATGTGGTCGACATATCGGTTGAAAACACATTAATTTAACATAGTATGCAGGATTAACAATTTTTGCCTCCATGAAATTATAAAAATTGTGGTTCTAAATAAGGTTTCAGTAAACAATATCTACTAGAGGTGTATGAGAGGTGTCATAGTGATCAATTCTAAAGGAATTAGACGACTCTATGTAACAACTCAAGCCCACCGATATTGTCCTTTTTGGGCTTTCTCTTTCGGGCTTCCCTTCAAGGTTTTTAAAACGTGTCTGCTAGGGAGAGGTTTCCACACCCTTAAAAAGAATATTTCATTTCCCTCTCCAACCGATGTGGGATCTCACAATCCACCCCCTTCAGGGTCCAACATCCTCGCTGGTACTTGTTCCCCTCTTCTATTGATGTGCGACCCCCCAATATCAACTAGCGGTGGGTTTGGACTGTTACACTCTATTTGGTCAAATACCTTGCAACATACTCCCACTTTTTTCGATTACAGTATCTCAAAACAAATTTCTGGTTCCAAAATTTTTGTCCACCATGGTTGCTGTTTAACTAAACAAAGGATGAAAGCCAATTAACTAAATTCGTTAACTGCAGATAACTTATTCTGGTGCTGTACTGGAGGTCTGCATGAGGAAGCTAGTTTTCTATCCTGAAATTGTTGGCTTCATTGAAGAAGAAAAGGATAAATTCCCTTCTGTTAAGATTCAATATATCTTCAACTCTCCGCCGAAGCTGACTTTGCTGGATGATGAAGGCCAACATAAAGAGAGCATCAGGTAACTTCTAAGTGCCTAAAATTTTCCACTATAATACTTATGGAGAGACCCTGTTAAGGTCGTGAATGTTGATGTTTCTTTCTTATGAGAATCAAACTTGTAATAAGGTACAAAAGAATACAAAAGAAATGCTTAAACAAAAAAGCGAAACTAGAGATTGAAAGAAGAGCTCTAATCATTAAGAATAAGAGATAAGAAATGGCTACAAATACATTTGGAGTTAGATAGACCCTCGAAGAGGGAGATTAAATCTAGCCAAAAGTCGCATCTCCCTCCAAGATGTTCCACTTTATGCCTCTAAAACTCTCTAATTTCTGTTGTAAATGTTGATGTTTGCCCTACTAAACGACTTGTTATCTCGTCTAGAAGAACGCTTGCAAGCATCCATAACATAGAGTTCATATGATATCTTTTAGATCAAAATCATGGAGAATATGTGTAGGTTAAGATGGTGTACATAGATATAAATTTTGCTTTAGCTTCTGGTTAATGACCATTTATAATTGATATGTCACAAAAGATGACATAAGAAGTTTTTTTTCTTTTTACGTTTTTTTCCCCTTTTTTTCAGGATTGATAACTGGAAACGTGAACATATTTTGCAGTTCCTGCAAGATAAGGTTAAGCTATCTTCAGCAATTTAAGGTTCTCATCTTCCTTGTTTCTTTAATATCCCTGTAAAAAACTCTAAAGTCTATTGTTATATTGTAGTTTTCTTTGATACTGCAATATGTTAGTATCTTATGTTTTGTGTTTTGGTAAATTTTATGTTTAATTTCACAAACTCTTTCAAGCACTCTGAACTTCAAAATGAAGAAGGAAAAGAAAAGGGAAAAATGACAATAATGTTTGAGAATTCGAATGAACTGATATCCAAATAGATGTGTTGAATTGTACAAACACAACACGCTCTAGAAGTATACAAAGATAAACAGCAACTCTACCGAGTTGAAGGCTTTGAGTGCTTCTTCAAAAAAATGTTGAGCCACTCTAGGAGGTCTATTCTTATGTACATTTGGCTCAACTCAATGAATATTGATAGAATGTTTGAGCCACTCTAGGGGGAATGTTTTTGTGCCGGTGCTAATGATTTAATAACTATTTTGGTAGCTCCAGAATGTTTCAATTTATGCTCCTACTTATTATCTGGATGTACCAAGAAAGATGTATGGTCAAATAAGACTACTACGAAATATTTACAGGGCAAGTTCTTCTATTATGGTTTATGGTTTCTCTTGGCTATATGGTCCATCCGGAGGAGAGATCGAGCTCCAAGAAATAGTAAATGGTCTTCTCAATGCACAAATGTATAACTCCCCATGAATATTGATAGAATCTTTGTTAAATTTAGAATAATATATTTGAATATCTAATGTACTACCCACAATAACATATTGTCATACATCTCATGTCGTCGTAACATATTGCATCATCATAACATATCATATCATAACTTGACATGTGTAGGAACCACCAGGCACGTGTCATCATACATAAGATAATTCTTTCGATCGTGCCCAATAGTAGGACAGGGCCACTTATATGTGCAGGGGCCACTAGGCACCTGTCGTCATACATAAAACAATTCTTCAGACCGTGCCGGTAGTAGGAGAGGACACTTACATGTTCCAGAGCCCCTATGCACGCGTCGCATCATCATGTATAAGACAATTTTTCTGACCATGTAGATAGTAGGGCAAAGTTTCTCTATTTGGATGTCAAGAAGTTCAATATCAAAATTTATAAATATTTTTTTCATAAAAATTCAAGATAAAAACCAAATTTATAATTCAAAAGTATTAACATTGTCTTTTATTAATTTACTTAGCTAATTTCTTTCTAAAATCAATATATTTCATCAAAACAAAACTAAGACATTGAAAATTAGTTCAATTTTCATCTTGATCATTTAATTAGAATATTGACATACTCGTATGGATCTTGAAATTCTTCTAGTTCATCATGTACAAAGATTTCAAATGTAAATTGAGGGTTAATTTAATATTTCAAATACATTAAACCAAAAATAAAATTGTTATCCAAACGGATTTAGATTGATCTAACATAAATTTTCTCAGATGATTTACAGCTTGACCAACTTTTTGATCCATCTAAAGCCAAACACAGCTCTCTTGAAGTTGATCAAGACACTCATAAAGAACATTATGCTACTTGACAACTACTGATTGAGAAGGAAAAAAAATAACTTGAATAATATAGCTTTCCTCATGCCCGTAATACTCTCAAGAAGACAAAACTGGTACAATCCCATTGTTCTAACTTTTAAACCGGATGCTCCGACTGATTCCTGTGTTAATTCCCGTCGTCTCTCCACCGTACGAATGAATAGGCTGCTTAACTTCTCGGACTTGACCTTTACGACGATTAGCTGCATCTTTAAACTTCAACTGCACCATTCACATTCACAAGTACATGGACAGAGATGTAAGTAGAAATTTTAATGGAGGGAGAAATGTGTTATAATGGTGAAGGGGTTGATGATTTGCATATATTGTTAAGTACCTTGTATTTCTTTCTTGGGTTCTTCGTCAACTTCTTTCGAGGTCGAGTTAAGCCTCGGTTCTTCTCCATCTGAACACATCGCGTGAAAATGTAAATGAATCGATGTGCAACGACTGAATCGAAAGAGGAAAAGCTGATGGAGAGAAAGGTAGTACTTACTTGATAAGTGATTTTGCGTTTTCCATCCACAGTTTTCGGAGACGATGGAATTTCCGTCGCCCTGCAGAAGTTGTTTGTTAGACAATGTTGTGCATTAACATAATGATATAAAGGAGAGGAAATGTTAAACTTCAGCATTGGTGATAGAAACATATGTGATATATAAAAGAGTCGTACAGAAAAGTGTGATATCCCACGTTGGTTTGGGAGGAGAACAAAATATTCTTTATGAGCGTGTGGAAACCTCTCCCTAGCAGATGCGTTTTAAAAACCTTGAGGGTAAAGTCCAAAAGAGAACAATATCTGCTAGCGGTGGGCTTGGGTTACAAATGGTATTAGAGTTAGATACTGGGTGATGTGCCAGCAAGGAGGCTAAGCCCCAAAGGGGGTGGACACGAGGCGGTGTGCCAGCAAAGACGTTGAGCCCCGAAGGGGTGGATTGGGGGGTCCCACATTGATTGGAGAAGGGAACGAATGCCAATGAGAACGCTGGGCCCCGAAGGGGGTGGATTGTGAGATCCCACATCGATTGGGGAGGAGAACGAAAAACATTCTTTATAAGGGCGTCGAAACCTCTTTCTAGAAGACGTGTTTTAAAAACCTTGAAGGGAAACCCGTAGGGAAAAACCAAAAGAGGACAATAATAGAAACATACCTGGAGTAAATTTCAGCTTTGGCAGCAAGTTTTGCAGCACGTTGTTGTTTGACTTCCTTGTAGAATTCATCTTCAGAATCTGCTTCACCATTTCCTTTCACATCATCCTCATCACCGTCGCTTTCACTCTCAAGAACGCTAGTGCCGTCCTTTGACTTGAATCCAGCTCTCGCCAGCATTTGAAGTTCATATTTCCTCCGTCTTTCTCCAATATCATCTCTTGTAGGCAAATCATCATCACCAGAAATGACCTTCAGGGAGTTAACCAAATAAGCATAAAATACCATTAGGCACAAATGTTCTAAATGCAAGCATCGTAATTCAGAAACAAATCTTTATATCCCCGCACGCAATTTTGCATCTGTTATGCATCACATTCATGTCTGTTAAATTCATTATTTGAACAGTATCTTGAAATTCTAATACTTGGATATGAACACATGAACACTAAACTTTGATTGCCTATAACCAAAGAGAGACAAGAGAAGGTATAACCGGAGTTAAGTGTTTCTTATTTTTAATAGTTGTAGCCCGCCCTTCGTTTAGTCTTGTCTGGCTTTTTTCTTTATTTTATCTTCGCTCCTCTTGGTTTGGACTATCCTTTATTGTATGGCATGGTTGTATATCATCTCCCAAAAGTATGGTTTTTTCATAAAGAAAAAAGAAAAAGATTAATGCTCTTAGTCTCCAAGATTGAATTGGCTGTTTCCATCAAATTCAAACCTTAGTGAAACTGGAACTACGTTTATGCAACATGTGCAAAAGGTAACCCAACTCCTCATCTATCCAAATAATCCTTATTAGGGGAAATGAAAGGGTCAAGTTGATATATCGTTCAAACCTTTGGCTTCTTCAGCTTGGCGACAACAAGACGTGTGAGATCTGCTGCACCGGCAGAAGTATCTCGGCCCTTCCTCTTAGCAGCTTGAGCATCAGTATCATCCTTAAAATCGTCATATGCTTCGAGCTTCCTGCATGGTCCAAATAGGATAAATTATTTGTCAGAATACAAGCGAATAATAAGAGAAACTCCATATTGTTTGAGTAATAGTCTCTTTTCATCACATCAATGAAAAGTAATTTTCTTGTTTAAAAAAAAAAAAAAAAGGATAACCAAAGCAGTACCGATTAATTGGTTGCAGGTGCTTCATTGCTCCATTTTGCTTTGGTTCAATTAAAGTGAAGTCCTTTTGTTTTAGCTTTTCTTCAAGAAGGGCTCTTACTTTTAACATTTCCATGCTCTGGACACCCATTTGATTGTCCTGCAAATGTAAAAATTAAATTAAATATTAGATGATAAACAAAAATTAAAGAAAGCCAAATAGAAACAGGATGATAAGAGCAATTAAGAATTATAATAAAAAAAATCTCATCAACGTATTTAGTAGTGCACATTGCACAATTACCACTTGTTTATGCTTTCCTTCTTTCTTGCCTTTCTCCTTCAATTTATCCACGTTGTCTGATCCGGTCTTTGCATTGGGCTGCATATGAAACAAAATCTTACAAGTCAATTTTGGATGCATTCACCCTTCCAACGTACATGGCATCGACATCATCAGGAATGATGATTGATCAAAATTCGAACTATTTTTTAACTTTCTCCGATTTTAACTTTAAACTCTAGTCAGAAATAATTTAATGAATTTGTTATTTTAATTATTCCATTTACATTTTATATTTAACATTAGATAATATTCTCACTGTGTCACATATTCAAATAAGTTGCAGAAACTTGTGCGGAATAGTAAACTATTGTGCGCCTAGCAGAAAACTATTTTGAACGCAACCCATAAAAGCCTAAATATGGTGTGTTCTGCTTTTGCAATTATAGAAGCATTCATGATACTGAAGATTAACTCAAATTTGAAGAATGAATATAGGATATCATATGATGTTAAATAACCAAATAAAGAAAATAATGATATACGTGTAGGTAGATGCAGATCATTATCCAAATGTGGGTATCATTGGAACATATGATAAATTTTAAATCTCAAAAACAGTTGACAAACAATTTCTAAAACTTGTCAATGTTTGCTATTTTAATGAAAACAACACATGCTGACTCAGAAAGGTAAAATATTTCTTCATTATTTTCCCTTGGAACAAGTAACAAACGAAGGATAAACCTCAAATAATATATGATGTTGAGATATATAGACATGCATATAAGACATTACGGCATGTTAAAATATGTATAAACAAAAACCTAGTGTTAGATTGAAGCAATACCAATCCCACTTCTTGGCCATCAGAAGCGTGATGAGAAGACCCCTGATCTTTTGTGAAGAGCTCAGCTAAAACAGAAGCATGCTCTTTGTTCAGTTTTACATCTGTTTCTTCTTGATGATATTTGTTAATGATCTCTTCTAACTCGGATGGAAGATTCTCGTCAAGTTGTTTCACCTGTGAGTTACAGAACTAGTTCACACTTGCAACACGGACAGGTGACATAAATAACAAAAACAGACCATATATCGACCCTCATGACAGCACTACTCGTTTTCATGCATAACAAAGGAAGAAAATATGAGGCACTTGTCATGCTAGGTAGACTATTTTCATACAATGCGACAACAACAGGCTAATGGAGAAAAAGAATAGTTATGATTTGATGGGAAAAATTATTTAGTGGTTAAGCATATAAAACTGAATTGAGAGGTAGGAAGGAACCTTATCCAATAAGCTTTTTATCTCTACAAGCCGAGCTATTACAGGATGATCTCGTACTGCTTGCCCTTCAGACTTCAAGAGAAGATAGAAGGCTATAGATTGGCAATAAGAGAGCAAAATAAGCTGCTTTAACTCCAAATATTGCAGTCCTGCTCCCACTGCAATTTTCCCGTTTTTAACCTAAAGAAATAATCAAGTGTAAAGATCAGTAAGTTAGTAATGCCCAATGTCATCTCAGTAAACAGAAAATCGATCGAATACAAACTTAACAAGGCAGAATCCTAATAAACTCTGTAAGGAATATGGAATTTGTTCTCATTTTAAATAATTATGTTCAATAGGAAAAAGTACCTCACTAGCGTTGAGCATGCATGATGCTCAATTTTAGGCTAAATGAGAGAAACGTACCTTGTTTAAAACTGGATTAATTTTGTTCTCAAGTTGATCCACTGCTTCATTCAATTCGGACAGCAAACCAATTAACTCTGGAGCAGAACTATAATACCAAAATTTCAAAAGCGGGAGATGTAAGAAAGCCATAGAGAATTTTAACTTCACAAAGAAAAAGAGATCGAGCAAGTTGTAGAAATACTTGGTATAATCTTTTTGAATGGATTACAAACTCATAAGCAATTCCACAATCACTTTAATCTCAATTAATACAGGAATAGTAAGGCAGCCATTGCAAGCAATTGAGGAAGCTTTGACCACAGGCGGAGGCTGGTTGAAGTGTCATGAAGGTGATGAAAAACTAAATAAATAAATAAGCAAATACCTGTTCAAGACATCCATCTGCTCCTCCCTTGTAAGAGAATTCACGTCTTTAGCAATCTCCTGATATGTAGCATTCATATCATCTGGAGCTTCATTTCTGGTTGAAGTCTTTGGATCAATTCCTTTTGCAGATATTTCCTGTGATGGCAGAAATTATAGTCATGTAAGAGTTCGTTGAGTTTATAGTTCAATGAGCGAAAAACTACTCCAACTGATTTTTCCTTTTTTTTACTTGAGAGATATATTTGATAGTTCAATACAAGAGAAACAAATACCTCTAGAGTTAACTCCCTATCACTCTCATCGTCAATGCCAAAATCTTCCAATGAGAAAGTTTTTGCTTTCTCCTTCTGCAATCGAATTACCTCTTCCTCCTCTTCGGCAAGGGACTCATCATCACTTGATTGGATCTTCATCGAGTTAAAATATAAAATATTATTTCAACTACAATTTGAATTCTATTCGATAAAATGAAACTATAAATTAAAGCACATTGTATTGACAGCACTAGAAAAGAAACACGGTTCCATTCAGATTGACAGTCAAACTCAAAAAAGATGAAATGAACCAGTTAAGTAGTAACAAGAAAAAACCATAATATTTAGGTCCTCACTTCAAAATCACGATTATCAGCATCATAGTATTTGCCTTTCCTTCCGCCCCATATAGTCTTTTGTTCTTCCATGTCCTCATCTTCATCCTCGTGCATTTCATCATCTACGCCACCAAACTTTTCCCGCAAGAACTTCTGTTGTCTGGCAACTATTACAAACAAGCAAAATTGGATCAGATTAACAGATTAAAAACCATAATTATGATGGATATCAAAAATTGGGTCGTGTCATGCTGTCTCTTTTTCTTAATATAAAGTTGAATTCAATGATAGATTTTTTTGACCCATGAGTTGTTATTCTGTAACAAAAATGAGCAGAGACAAGAAATTTAAAATATATTTACTTCTCAAACCACGTCTTACTTTTTGCAGCAAAACCAGTATCACGGATATCTTCTTCATCATCATCCTCATCTTCATCTTCATCTTCATCTTCATCTTCATCTTCATCTTCATCGTCAACACCCTGAAAAGATAGAGCAAATGTAAGTATTAAGGAAAGTTTAGTAGGAACTGAAAGCTCTCGTACATGGATTAGGGAAAGAATCAGACTAGTATTGCAATGCACAATTGCACATGCAGTCTTTTTACTGTGGAAACAAAAGATGATTGTCTTGATCCAAATAATAAAAAAACCATTACATTGATATGGTGAAATGTGTACAAAAACCCTACCGACTTGTAATTACTAAAAGGTACTTCCAGTGAGTAATGAGAATAGACATGCTATAGTTAAAAAAAAGGAGCCTATTCACTCCAATACAACGCTAAAAGGGAGTAGCCTCAATAAAATTAGATGTCTTTTTCCTTATCTAAAGAGATGATCATTCCATTCAAACCACAAACTCTAAAAGAAAGCCCGACCATATGATCATCCCCTCTCCCTCCCCAAAACTCTCAAGTCTATCAAGGATGAATTGTCAAGAAAAGGGTTGTTGCCTACTTGGTTCAGGGTGACAATCCCACATTCCTTCTTGTCACTGCTCAAAGAAATACATTCCTCAATCTCTTGCCAAAGATAAATGACGTACCTAAATCCCTTCCTATCATCGAGCAATTTCATGTCCTCCAAAGTTCAAAATAAAATACATCCATTTTTCTTCTGGTCCTCGTGTTAAGCTCATCCAAACACAAGAAATTTCAGAATCAATTAATTTTTTTTTTTTTTTTTGGAGAAGTGTGAGAGTCAATTATGCATAAAACTATGATTGGCTGGAAGTAAATACAATTGACAAAGATACTTCTACAACATGAGATAAAGGACGATGTTGGAACCTCTAAATTAAAAACAGGATGCTCAGCATCTTCATCTGACTCCGGAGCATCACCATTAATATCAAGTGGAATAACATCTCTCTGCCTGTGAACTGCAAACGTGATACAAATCATGATACTCCATTGTTTCCATTTTCTCAACCATGATACATATGGATATTAAAGATATCCAAAAAAAATTGACATATCAGTGAACAACAAAACATACAAAAATATTGTTAAATAACACAAAAATCTTACAGGCATCAATTTCATCGTCCATATCTTCAGAGGCAGCATCATCGTCTGCAACTCTTCTCTTAGAGTTCCTTTTTTCTTGCTTATGACTCTTTCTCTTGCCCATAATTAGCTAAATTCAATTCAACAAAAAGAATAATACACCTGCAACAAATTTTTAGTTGGCTATAAGCCTATAACCAAAATAAAATGCAAAGCACCACACTTTTCTAACATTCATATCATCCAAAGAGTAGATTAGAACATGACTTGCAGAAGTTTCCAGAATCATTTTCCATTGAAAGTCAATTGAATTTTTCTGGACAAACAATGCAAATTGTCTACTAGTTTCTAAAATTGAGACAGCAATTTGACTGCATAGCATAAGTGTTTTCCGAGATTCTCATGTTGCGAGTTTCTCAACACAAAACAAGACTTCTTATCGATTACTGAAAAGTTGAAATGAGTATCAAATACTCCAAATAGAATATTACAAAAAACCATGTAATACGCTTAGAGCAAGACCATCATGCCACGAGGGACAACTGATGAAGAAGGAAATCTCCACTTCAATATTTAGAGTATCAAGCTTCGTAATAAAGGAGAATGAGTGGACAAAGAAGCTCAACATGAAAACACCATATCCGAGAGCATCAATATAAGGATTATTATCCTTGAAGTTTCGTTTTCGTGTAATTTTCATTGGACCTCCTAGTTCTACGAGCTACGGGTTAAAAGAGAATTGGATAAAGAGCCTCCGTTTCTAACAACGACTAATGAATCCAGAAACAACCAGCCATGAAGGTAAAAGTTTCCAAAAGCTAGACTATTTTATTTCAAATAATGCCTGCGACCTTTTGTCTATTAGGGAAAATTGGAATACGATATATTACTTCGACTGGTTCTTGATAACTAAAGTAGGGAGATGCTGGAAAATTCATGGTTGGTGGTGCTTTGGAGGATCTGGGAGACTAGAAACAAGGAAAATTTCCTCAGGCACCCAATAAACATACAGATGATAAAAGCCTCGATTGATAAACAGATGCAAGAAATTAATCGCAATTTTTCCACAAGGCTGATTTTTTTTTTTTTTTTTTTTCCTTGCTGTTCTGCTATAGCTATAAAAACAATAGAAAAGGATCATAAGAACCTCTTCTCTCATGAGACGAGTTCTAAATTTGAGTTTTTCGAGGGAGAACAAAGACATAGAAGGAGACTGGAGGAATACCAGTAACAACAAGAGCGTCGAAAACCGGCGCAATCCGCTTGAGGAGGCTACGGCGGCACAGAATCGGAGAGGCGGTAGCGCAACGGCAGCGATACTGAGCTGCTGAAAGGGAGGATGAGCCGGCGGGAAACAGAAGAAGGGAAGCACGTGAGAGTGAGAGGAAGATGAAAGGTTTAGGGTTTAACAAAGTGGGATGATTGGATTGAAAATTTTTATTTTTTTATTTTTTATTATTGGTATTATTTAAATAATATGTTTCAATTTAATTATCTTTAAATTTTTATTTTATAATTTATCCCAAATATTATAGGGTATCGATTTTATTCTAAAATTTTAATTTGTAATATTTAAATAGTATGTTTGAATTTAGTATTAAAATGAAAATTTACTAAATTAATTTAAAAATACTTTTAAAATTTACCCCTTATTTAAAAAATACTCTTAAATTTTAAAATAAATTAAAAAATATCCCCAGTTTTGAAAAACTACGATTAGTTGGAGATCCTTTAGTTCACTGCTAGGAGTTAGCTAGCAAGACTCTAATCATCACCCCACATAATAATTTAATACTACGAACAACTGAGATAGATACGAGACACTTACTTGAGATTATTCGACGACTCTCTAATAGTCTGTCCTTACTGACCTGATAATACCAACCACTCGCTCAAGCATGTTTTTTATTAATAATTGACATAATGCATTAGTATTTGTTTTCGTGGGAAGGATTACGCACTACGACCGGTGGTTGTTGTCGCTTGTTTCAGCGACATGGGCACGTTGGACGCCACCGCCCGCCAACTGTGTGTAAAAACTTGCAATCTGTGAATAGCTCGTTCCAGTATGAGCAAAAACATACCTCAACTAGGAGAAACTTCCATTAAGATTTGTAATTCAAATTTCTAGTTTAGGTGTAGTATGAACTAAACACAGATAAAAATAACAAGTAAACAAATAACTTAGTAACTAGAACTCATTAATACTGATCAATGCATCAGTATGGATAATTAAACATTTGTTCCTTCAACAAAATATTTCCAAAACTTTGAAAGAGGGCCAAGAAAGAACAAGTGGAGAAAATCTTCAGTTGGAAAGGGGGACCTGTTTGGCTCAATTTTCATCCTCTGAAGCAGAGTCAAGTTCGGGTTCGGGTTCGGGTTCGGGTTCAGGTTCAAGTTCAAGTATAGCATTGAAACCAAACTCTTTTCCAGGTCTGAACAACACTTTCAGTTCATCTTCTGTTTGAGTTGTGTTAACCATCTTGTCCTTCACCTTTATATCTTCCTGCGTTGGAGTCGAAACAAAAGAAAAACGAGCTGTATCAAATTCATTTCATAAACTACGTCCTCCTTTATCTAATTGTTTGACTTCTTTCTATCATTTGTCTGTTACGTCGTGCCAAATTAACAAAATATATGTATAGTAGCCATGTCATGTACCAGCCCAAGTCCACCGCTAGCAAATATTCTCCTCTTTGGACTTTCTATTTTGAACTTTTCTCAAGATTTTTAAAATGCGTCTGCTAGGAAGAGGTTTCCACACCCTTATAAAGAATGTTTCGTTCTCCTCTCAAACTGATGTGGGATCTCACGTGTCGTGTCATCATTTTAGTTAATGATGGTAACGCTCTATCATGTAAAATCACAATTGAAACTTTTAAAAACATAGAGATATAGAAACTATACAGACACAATCATCAAAATTATAAGTTTGTAAATAGTTAACGAATAGTGATTTCAATATACCCAATACAATTAACTTCTAAAAGGCATCTAGGAAAACCAATTCAAAAACAGCTCCCAAATTACAATCAGCACACAGGCAGTAGGTATAAGAAAGGAGCAAAGCAATGAGGATACAACTTGCCTTCTTTGCATAATCTGCCATAGTTGAGTTTAATATTTCTTGTATGACGAACTTTGTGACCCGATCCTTACCAAGGACTTCTAAGAGGAAGCTTTTTGGGACCTGAAGGAATTCGTTATTTACAAATAGAAACCTTGGGGAAGAATAGAACAATATGTATAAGAATAGAACGATATTGAGAAAAAAGGACATAACAACTTATAAGTACTTGGAAACCCAAAGGGGAAAGTTGAAAAGGCAAAGAGAAGCAACTCACATTTGAAGTTTTCCCTGGCCAAGCATCAACGGGCATGAAAACACAAAAACATTAGAAACCATATATCGAGTCATCTGCTACTAAACATAAAAATTTAGGAGGGTAAAAGCAGCTGCATATATGAATTCGTAATTATAGAAACGGTACTTCTCAATTCTCATGTTTGTCTATATGGATGAACATGTAAAAGACTTGTGTTGCAGTATAAATGAACGGTTGTAACGACATTCACAGTGAAGGGGGGGAGGAAAATCACGGTACTACCTCCTTTTTGCTTACGAAATCCTGGCATTGGCGGGGCTGAGCGGGCCAAATTCGTCAAAACCTGATCGAATACCTTTTGCGTCTCGTCCCCAGTCAAGTCCACTCTTAGCTGTTCATTAGATTTCATTAGACATTTATCAAAGATATGTACCCAATCTTTACATCTTGATTTCCTACCGTGGGCACAAGTTGTAACTAAGTGAGGTTTGGGAGAGTAAGAGAATAGATAACGAGACGGTAGTCTCTTAAGGATGTAAGCTTTTCATGAGTTAAGTATGATAGTTGCCAGTTGGGGAGAAGAGAAATCTCTGAGTATCCCTCTAAGTTTTTACCATCTTGTTCATAAATAAAACAAACCATGTTCTATCAAATTTTGGAATGCAAGGCCTAAGTAATAGGTTAGCCTCCATTTTGCAATATGAAATATAAGTACATTTGGTAAGATCTGTATTTCATATGGGGAACTATATGTATAATTTATATGACTTAAGAGGATAAAAGCTTCCACCAAATTTCCAATATGAAATATACATATCATCTTATAAGATTTGTATCAGCATGCATCAAACAGAATTAAATCTACTCTTGAAAGTGAAACTAGAAACAAAGTTGAATAGTTTATGGGCAGAATGAGATCTTCGATAACTTATCAGAGGAAAGTATTCTAAAATGCTATAAAAGTATTAGATGTAAATTCCTTTGGGATGAAAATCAAAGTGGTAAAACTCTATGCTACAACCTAAAATGTTATGCACGCTACAACTAGTTCACATAGGTAGTTTTACCTGTATCTTGCTTTCATCCTCAGATTCTACAACTATTTTAGCATTTTTTAAGGTTATAGCACCTTTGTAATCTGTGATGGCTGCCTCCAAGCCTATGACATCAAAACAGAAGATCAACAAAACAGGGATAACTTTTACCAAATCCATCATTGTGTTTCTTACCCACTTTTTAGGTCTAAAATCACGTTTCTTAAACACGATTTGCAATATACTCAACACAATTTTTTGAAGCATGTCTTCTGAGTGCACGCAAGACAAGATTTACTGGTAAAAACAGTCCTACTTTTGTCATAGCTTCCCAATTACTATGACCCGAATCGATAACGATTTTGTTTCTAGCTTTTCGATTACGTAGTTTATGCTTATTTTCTAACAAATTCTTTGCTACGGTTTTCACCTTTCTTAAAGAACGGTTTAAATTCTTGGTCAATTCCAATAACGAAATCAAATTTGGCTTGAATTTTGAACACACTTTTTAGAAGGCAGATAACAAAACAAAGAACCTCATAGGTGGAAGTAATGTTTATAAGCTTATACTTTGAATACCAAATGGTTATCAATTCTGGAAGAAAAGAAGAAGAAAAATAAAGTTAAAAAATACATTTGATCAAGTAAGCAATTTGGTCCATGAACAATTTGATTCCTGTATTTTAAAACTTGTAACGATGTGGTCAATGAACATTGTTTAGTCCTCGTAGTTCACAATAGGTCTAAACCATTACAAATTTGAGTATACATAGGCTAAATAGTAACATACTGAAGTTCATGACTAGAATCAGAATTACCTGAACTAGCTATGGCCGTCGGTCTGGACAAAAATCTGGAACCAACTACTAGGGGACTATATGAAACTGAGGACCTGGAAATGAAGAATCGTTCCTACTTCTATACATCAGTTTCTATGCACAATTCACCAAATCGAAACTGAACAAGCAATATACATCCCTACACCGCTGAATAAACAAATAAAAAAATCAAAATACATGTTTACCTCGTACACAGCCTATCCTGTACATTTTCAAATTCAACGCCTCCGAAGTTCAGACAAACCAGAGCATTGCGGCGGCGGCCATTAACAGGAACCTGCAACACAAAAAATGATTTGAAAATGGTAATATCCCAAACATATCGGGAGGAAGGCGGAAAAATGCGGTGGAGCTTCGAGATTCGATTCATGAGTTAGGCTTCTGAGAATATGGATAGAATTACTTACTTTGGTGAAAACTGGCCGCCGGAATTCTAAAGCGATGTTGGCCACCGTTGCAGTTGCGGACGCCATTTTTTTCAAGCGCGCCTCAGCTTGAAAGTTTCTCTTCCAGCAAAGACTTATCCAAGTTGTAATACGACGCCGTTTAATTCCTTCTAAAACATACACGCGTCTACGCAATTTTTTTTTCAAACTTACCTTCTTTCCATTTCTAACTCTAAAACTTAAAAAATTACTTCAATTTTTTTTTAAGGTTTCATTTTATAAAAAAATAAAATAAAATTGCGACACCGGTTCGGTTTAACTCTATTTTCATCCCGAGCACACATTATATATATATATATATATATATATATTTTTTTTTTTTTTTTTTTTTTTTTTTTAACAATATTCAAACATATATTTTATGTCATTGAGATATGCTCAAGTTGACCGCCATAAATTCTATTTATGTCTCAAACTTTAAACATAGTATTTAATATTTAAAATTTTTGTGAATTTATTGACATTAATCAATTGATTAAATTTATAATCAATTTGAACATAACTCAGATGTGGACATAAACAAAATGCAACAAAAATTAAAAGATTATCGTGTTATATAAATTTAACACGTATAATTCGGTATATATTCTTATTATATATATCATATTCGACCCGTTCAATATAAAATCTTATTGATAAACAAATTTCTTCACAATATAAGTAAACAATATTTGTTTGTTCTTCCTCAACAATGGCAGGTTCAGCCACCGGGCTAGTTTCTCCGTCGACAATTCCGCCGGATCTCGCCATCTTTTCCGGTCAAAACCTTGATATTCCCCATCCTACTCATGGACAAAGCAAAGGATCTCCGGAAGTCTTCAAATCCAGATTTTGGAGCAAACTCTTGGGCAATTTGCATCGTGTCGTCCCCGAACCGAAGCTGTTGGTCGATCCCGAGTACCGCCTTCTTCGAAAGGATCCTCGAGTAGTACAGCCCTGTGAATTGATAGTCATTTCCAGATTTTGGTGTTAGATTCACTGTTGGGTCTGTTTTTGATTTCTTTGGGCATTTCTTTTGAAGCTGTTTTAACAATGATTTGTTCATTGTTGGGTCTGCTTTTTTTGTGCCATTGAAATTGTATAGCCTGTCCTTGATGTAGCTGCAATGTGTTTTCCCCATTGAATGTGCTCCTAATCGTTCGAGTTAATCGATTAGTAACGGATATCGTAATTAATAACGACTCGTTTTTCGAGGGACTTACCTAAAAGTGTTGCCATGTCTAAGACGTCGAGACTCTTGGACTCGAAATATGCTAGCCCTTCTTGCCATGATATAGAGGGGGACGGGAAATCTACCGCATCGATACTCGTTCTTAAACAATCCCTCCTTCCCGTATAAACCGGATACGACGGTGCACCGGCCTGCATCGAATCGTTAAGATCACGTTTGATTATGATTTACGAATGACATGCATAGAAATAGTATAGTGAATGAAAATTGATTGATACCAAATGGGCAGCATCCCGAGTGGCTAGGTTAAGAATATCTGTACAAGAAACAACACCGGGACAACGGTCTTCGAGTACGGTTTTGATCTTGTCGATTTCTTCGAACCCTTCTAGGCCTTGGTTTTGTGGTGCGTTTTTCTCTGAGTTTCGTCCATCGAGAAGTATCGAACCATCACAACCCTACATAAAGTAATCAAATTCGTTAGTAACTATCCTACAACGTCATTCTCATTCGAACGTAATCTCGGTTCATTCCTACGTCCTTACTGTACTCGAGCACCACACAATTTACCTTCAAACTATCTTTCCATCCAAATTTTTTTAAAAAGCTCTACTCCGACCCCATATACATAATTTTCATAAACAAAAAACGAGAAACAACAAACAACGTGTAACGGCTCACGCCCACAGAGCTTTTTCTTTTGGACTTCCCTTCAAAATTTTTAAACGTGCCCATTAGAAAGAGGTTTCCATACCCTCATAAAGGGTGTTTCGTTCTCCTCCCGAACCGATGTGGGATCTCACACAACGAATAGAAACATCATGAAAGAGCTCACGCCCACATGGCTTTTTCTTTTGGACTTCCCTTCAAGATTTTAAAACGTGCCCGTTAGAAGAGGTTTCCATACCCTTATAAAGGGTGTTTCGTTCTCCTCCCGAACCGATGTGGAATCTCACACAACGAATAGAAACATCACGAATCGAGCGAATCTAAGCATAGTATAATTTTCATAAACTAAAAACGAGAAACAACAAACAACGAATAGAAACATCAAGACTCGAGCGAATCGATATACATTTTTCGAGAGGCAATCGGCGGAGAGCAAGCGGAGGAACTTGGCAGTGATGCTCTTATCCTTTTGCCAAAACAACTTGACTTGATGCTTTATGTATGTCTCAGCATCAGGGCATGTTGTGTTGAGCTTGTAGTAATGCCATATGAGCTTCACCGGCGGCTGCAATGTGTTCTCAGCCTTCACGCTGCACAGGCAGCTCATCAAGGCTAGCCCCACAAGGGAGAGAACAAGCCACCTTGTTCTTCTCTCTCTCATCATCTTTCCCTCTCTCTCTCTCCTTTCAAAATCAAAGGATTTCTTCTCTTAACTCCAATTATTCATTAATGGGTTTGGGTTATTTATACACAACAATCTTTGTTTTGTTTAGTTATTTATTCGTAGTCCATGTGGCACTTGCGATGTTACTTGGGTAACGCGTCGTTGAAACTCGATGTTACGTGGGTTGAAATAATTTGACGTTGATTATGGAGGTTATGATGATTTATGTAACGTGTGGATGTTTGATTGTGAGATTCCATGTCAGTTGGAGAGGAGAACGAAACATTTTTTTATAAGGGTGTGGAAACATCTTCTAAAGGTTGACGACGACACGTAATGAGCTGAAACGGACAATATCTACTAGCGGAGAGCTTGGGCAATTATAAATGGGAGCCAGACACTGGGTGGTGTGGCAGCGAAGACGTTGAGCTCCCATGAGGGTGGATTGTGAGATCCCACGTCAGTTGGAGAGGAGAACGAAACATTTTTTATAGGGGTGTGGAAACATCTTCTAAAGGTTGACGACGACACGTAACGAGCTGAAATGGACAATATCTACTAGCGGTGAGCTTGAGCTGTTACAAATGGAAGCCTGGGCAGTGTGCCAGCAGAGACGTTGAGCCCCCATGAGGGTGAATTGTAAGATCACACATCAGTTGGAGAGGAGAACGAAACATTTTTTTATAAGGGTGTGGAAACGTCTTCTAAAGGCTGATGGCGACATGTAACGAGCTGAAACATACAATATCTACCAGCGGTGAGCTTGAGCTATTACAAATGGTATAAGAGCCAGACACGGGACAGTGTGTCAACAAGAACGCTGACCCCCAAGGAGGGTGGATTGTGAGATCCCACCTCGTTGGAGAGGGAAACGAATCATTTCTTATAATAGTGTGGAAACCTCTCTTTAATATACACGTTTCAAAATCGTAAGATTGACAACGACTTGTAACGAGCTAAAGCGGACAATATCTATTAACGATGAGTTTGGGCTATTACATTGATATTTAAGTTTTATATAAGATCGCGTTCTGAACAACACGTCGCATTCAACTTGACTAAAACATATAAGATCGGGTTTTGAACCCTATTTAGTTCCAACCTGACCAACTTGAAATTTGAGGTGGCAACCCGAACCCGTAATAGACGGGATAGGGGTATTTTGATTGGTTCGAAGATACAAAAAGTAATGGGAATGGGGTGGACACATGCATTGATGAGTCTTGACATTCTCCCAAAGTAAGTGATGAACACACGTTTTGTAGGAAGCAAACCACATGCACATGCAAACACACACACACCCTTCAATTAAACTTTGTGTAATTAATTATCTTCAAGATCCAATACCATTTTTAATTAAAATTTATACTATTAATTATTTTGAGATCCAATACAAGTTTTCTCCTATTATTTAATTTTTTAATTAATGCATTTCACATTCTAATCGATACGAGGCTCAGATCACGAGTCATTCTCTTCTCGAACAAAGAATCATCGATTTTTTTTATACTAATTGAAGAGAGAGAAATAACGTGCTACCATATATTGTCTTTTTCGGCTTTCCCTTTCGAGCTTCTCTAAAAACGCGTTTGCTAAGGAAACGTTTCCACACCTGGGTGTTTCGTTCTCCTCCTCAACCAATAGGACCCTCACAATCCACTCTCTTCAGGCCCAGCGTCCTTGCTGGCACGTGTTTCTTTCTCCAATCGACGTGGCACATCGCCTCGTATCTACCCTTTCAGGGAACAGTCTCCTCGCTGGAACATTGTCGGGTGTTTAGCTCTGATACCATTTGTAACAACTCATACTCACCGCGGATATTGTTCTGTTTGAGCTAAAAAAAAAATTTAAAAATATAAATATTACTTTTAAAACATTTTTGAAAAATGGTATTAAACGAAATGAAAAACATTTTTATTAATTTAATTAAAATATTTTATTAGAAAATGGCCGACTTGTATCTTATTTGTCGGCAAAGAAAATTGATTCAAGTTGACCACGCAACTACCAGTTTAATTATTATTATTATTTAATTTCAACTAATTTTTTTAAATAAATAAAAATAAATAAATAAATAAACATCGTTTGATCTTTGTTTTCAAAAGCACCAAATCTATCAACATCTTAAGCTTTCAATCCAACTCTAGACACTTTAAATTAAAACTTTTATGTTTAGATTTTAATAAACTATTAAACAATAAATCATCGTTAATTCCAAATTAATCACTTAAATTCCGAAGAATCAAGTTTCCAATGGGTTTTTCCGCAGGATCAGGGTCGGGATTAGGGATGAAGAATGTAAATCTTTGTCCCCGACCCTGTTTAACTAGTCTGAAAATTAAAACCTCTCCTCGCTTCCACCCTATTCTCCATTTAAAAGGAGACGTTTTGCTTCGTTTTAGATGAACCCGACGGGTTAAATGACCATCTCTACCCTCATAGGATAAACGGGAATGATTGTATAGGAGGACATACATTTTATATCCGTACATTAATTATGTCAAGTTGCATGGTTTTTAAAAATGTTTAGTTAACTTAAAGTTTCAAATCATTCTCAAAGTCTTTGCTCATTAGTTGGCTACAACTATTTGTTTGAAAAAGCAAGCAAATGGCGTTTAAATTGCTGGTCTTTACGTTTCTTTATCAGCAAATGATGCATTTCGTCTCCATTTTGCTTCTCTTGCAGGCAACCGTGTTTAATTGATAATGTTGTTCGTTTATTAAGCATGTATTTACGATTTTACCCTTTTTCCGCTCGTATGATATTGTTAATCTAGGGTTATCGTTGGTGTCACTGTGATAAGAAATCTCGAGGACGATATGGAAAAAATGTTACTAGAGTTTTTAGGGTACGACTATATAATGGCACAAGCCCACCATTAGTAGATATTGTCTCGGAGAGGTTTTCACACCCTTGTAAATAATGCTTCGTTCTCTTCCCAACCGACGTGAGATCTCAAAATCCATCACGTTTGAGACTCGGTGTCCTTGCTGGCACACTGTCTCGTGTCCACCCCCCTTCGAGGCTCAGCCTCATCGCTAGCACATCGCCTGGTGTCTGGCTCTAATACCATTTATAACGGCTCAAACCCACCGCTAGCGGATATTGTTCTCTCTGGGCTTTCCCTTTCGAACTTCCCCTCAAGGTTTTTAAAATGCTTATGCTAGTGAGAGGTTTCCACACCCTTATAAACAATGTTTCGTTCTCCTCCCCAACCGATGTGGGATCTCACACTACCACTACATCATACGACACTTGGCGTTACATATTTACAAAGCTAACCCATGTTCAGTTTCTGACAGATATTGTCCTCTGTGGGTTTCTCCTCAAGGTTTTTAACACTCTTATAAATTATACTTCGTTCTCTTCTCAACCGATGTGGGATCTCAAAATCCACCCCCTTCGAGACTCAGCGTCCTTGTTGGCACACTGTCTCGTGTCCACCCCCCTTCAAGGCTCAGCCTCCTCGTTGGCACATTGTCTAGTGTCTGGTTGTAATACCATTTATAACGGCTCAAGTCCACCGCTAGCTGATATTGTTCTCTCTGGGCTTTCCCTTTCGAACTTCCCCTCAAAGTTTTTAAAACGCGTATGCTAGTGAGAGGTTTCAACACCTTTATAAACAATGTTTCATTCTCCTCCCCAACCGATAAGGAACTCACACTACCACTACACCGTATGACCCTTGGCTCTACACATTTACAAAGCTAACCCATGTTCGACTCCTGATAAAGCTGAGAGTGATTTGAACTTCTTACCTCTCGATAGATGTTACGCATCGTAATTAGTCAAGTTATATTTAGATTAACAAACAAAACGCGCAAGTTCTTGACTTTTGGTGATAATCGAGTCAACAATGAAGTTTGTTTTTGTGTTCTTATACGAAAAATCGATGTGTTTAGTCAAACAAACCCCATGATTAGATGTTGATGGAGATTAATTAAGAAACAAGTTGGTGTTTAATTAGCACGCTGATGCGACATATTTTCTGTCTGTGCTAACTTTAAGAAACACCAATCAACCATGGTGGAAGCTTGTTCGGGTGTCACAAGACGAGCCATCTCTGCTATTTTTTTCTGTTCCGACTATAGTCATATCCCTCTACTTGATCTGTCTTTGTTCTCGTTCATGAAAAGTTGTGCGATCTTCAATTCACGAATAGTAGCGAGCCTTTGTCCGAGACAGTGTCCAAACCGTTACGTCTTTCGTGCAGGTTAAAATTTACCCGAGAAGGAAGTGCTAAGCCTCTTCTAGACTATTAGAATGGTTATAAAGCCAATGCACCAAATGGCAAACAACGTTGGAGCAAGCAGTCTAAATCAGTCTCCTATTAACAACTTCTAGCTTTTGTCGTGATCTTCAAACAATTGGCCACCAAATTAGGGTTTTATTCCTCGTTGTTCTTCTCCTATAATTGTTTACTCGTTTACAGGTCCGCTCGAGAGAAAAACGAAGCATTTCTTACAAAGGCGTGAAAACTTTTTTTCTAGTATACGCGTTTTAAAACTGCGAGACTAACAGAGACACATAACGGATCAAAACGAATAATATCTGCTAGCGGTGAACTTGAGTTGTTATAAAAACCGAGCTGGATGACATCAGTAGAAATGTCGAGACGAAAAAGGGAGAGAGATGAATGATTTGATGATATTTTATGAGTGAAAGAAAGTGACGTCATTCTACTTTATTTAGGGTTTGGGACTTTTTTTTTTTTTAAAATAATTTTTCCCACTTATGGAACCAATCATTTGACTCATCATATACCCTACTTTTTCTACATATTTTTTATTTAAACTAAAATTAAAAAAAAAAAAAAAAAAAAAGTCTCGATAGGAGTGTACCTTGCTCGTAAGACTCGAGTATATGATATTGTGTGTGAATATGACTCAGAAGCTCGGTGTAGGACTTCTGTTTCATAAACCGACCTTCGAAAGGGTTAACGACCACATAGATACACTATGAATGACATACTCGAAACATTATGGTCTTATTTTAAGAAATCAAAGTTATTGAAATTGAATTAATGGGTTGAGTTTTTTTTTTCTTTTGGGTCGAGGTGTACACGGGTTACGTTAAAAATCGTTTAAATCAACTCGAAATTTTATGTAAGGTAAGGGTTAGATTGATCCGACCAAAAACCGTAACCCATGAACCCTGAATTTTTCGATATTTAAAAAATTCAACCCAACTTAAACCGAGAAAAATTTAACCCAACTCAACTTTTATAATTTGGGTCGGATACTTCGAGTTGGTTCGATTCTCGAACCATTTGAACACCTTTAATACTTGTTTTAGAATCAGTTACATCTTTTCTTGCCCGCTTATTTATTTATTTTTGTCATTTTCTCTAATGGTTACGAAGGAATAATCAACCTCTTTATACCATTATATTCTTTATAAAAATTAATAACATTTAAAAATAAATATATTAAAAATAAAAATCAATACAACCCAATATTTTTATAGTCCGGTCGGATTGAGTTACAATCCAGCTAAAAAAAAATTACAACAGTAAAAATTAAGTTAAATCTAAAAAATGAAATTGAAGGGTTGGTGTTATGTAACTTCAAGCAACCAATAAATAACAATTAGAGCTTATATTATATTATATCCTAAAGTTTAATGCACCATTAATTAAATTATACGAGCATATATTGTCACACATCGTGTATGCTTTCAACTAAAGAAAAAAAAATTGATTTTTGTTTTATTCTTTTAAGATTCCTTTGTTGTTATCTAAAATAAAGATGGTCTAACTTATTGTATAATATTAAATATATGTTTTATTTTACAATATCAATCATTATTAATATCATGTAATACAAATCATATTATTAAATACTATATAATAATGGGTTGTTATGTTATAGAAGTTTCAAAAGGGTTGCTACCATTGGTTGATATAATAAAATTAAAAAAAATTAAATATATTTTAACTTTATAGGAAAATTTTAAATTAATTAAATAAATATTGTTTATTGAAATGTCACACTTAGATGACCATGATTTTTTTTTTATTAATTTTGATATATTTTTATGAAAATGTTAAATTTATTTAAAATATTTTTTAATAATAACCTTTCAAAAATACCTTCGAACTTTAAAAAAATTCCATTAATACCCTTTAATTTCTTAAAAAATTTAAAAGTAATTTTTTTAAAAATATAACGGAGTATTTTTATTAATTTAACCTGAAATAAAATAAAAAATGATAATTATTATTCAAAATGGTCAACAAACAGGCTTTTTATGTTCTCCATAAGAAAGCATGGACATAACCCTTTTCACAGCCAAAGAAGCCCCCACAATCTTTTTCAGCCAAAGCCATGATCATCGTCATCGTCATCGTCATCTTCTTCATCGTGTTCGGTTCCCCAATTTAGCCATGCAAAGCTCCACCAGCCAGTCGTCGGAGTACTCACTCGACCGCTCTCCGCCCGCCGCTGCTGGAAAATGGGCGTCCACCCTTCTCAACGAGTGCGCTCGAGCTATCTCCGACAAAGACTCCAACAAAATCCACCATCTTCTTTGGATGTTGAACGAGCTCGCCTCCCCGTACGGCGACTCCGATCAGAAATTGGCTTATTACTTCTTGCAAGCTCTCTTTTGTAGAGCTACCGAAACCGGCCTCACTTGCTACAAAACCCTCGTCACCGTTTCCGAGAAGAATTACTCCTTCGACTCCGCTCTCAAGCTCATCCTCAAGTTTCAAGAGGTAACTGTCTAAAATCATCACTAAACTCAAAAATTTAGCTTCGATTTATAACAAAATTAGAATACCGAAACGTTAATTCAAAAATTTAAGTTGATGGGTTATAGCAAATTTAATTTTTTTTTTCTTTAGGTAAGTCCGTGGATGACATTCGGGCACGTGGCATCGAACGGAGCAATTCTCGAAGCTCTCGAGCGAGAAACGAAGCTACATATCATCGACATAAGCGACACCCTTTGCACCCAATGGCCAACCCTATTAGAATCGCTAGCTACACGCAATGATGACACTCCACATCTCAAGCTCACGGTGGTATCAACAACAACAAAGGTGAAGTCTTTAATGAAGGAAATAGGGCAAAGAATGGAGAAATTCGCAAGGCTAATGGGAGTCCCTTTCGAGTTCAATCCCATAACAAATCTTAACCAATTAAGCGACCTCGAGAACGAAGCTCTCAAAGTAGAAGAAGACGAAGCCATCGCTATAAATTGCAATGGAGCTTTAAGAACCGTAAAAATCGAGGAGAGAAACGTTGTGATTTCAATGTTGAAATCGTTAAAGCCTCGAGTTTTGACAATTGTTGAAGAAGAAGCTGATTTCATAAGCTCGAAAAATGAGTTTTTGAGCTGTTTCGATGAGTGTCTTAGATTTTACACGCTCTACTTCGAGATGTTAGAAGAGAGCTTTGAAGCAACGAGTAATGAGAAATTGGGTTTGGAAAGAGAGTGTTCGAGAAACATTGTGAGGCTTTTGGGGTGTGGTAATGAAAGCGAACTCGAACGAGAGTTAACGAGCGAGAGAAGAGAAAAGGGAAAGCAATGGAGCGAAAGGCTTGAAGAACGAGGTTTTTCATCGGCTCGATTTAGTGACGATGTGATGGACGACGTTAAGGCTTTGCTCAAAAGGTATAAACCCGGTTGGGCGTTGATGCATCGGACCGGTGCTATCGACACGAACCGAGATGAAGAAGAAGGTGGTGATGATTCGAGTGGAATTTATTTGACATGGAAGGAAGAACCAGTGGTGTGGATTTCAGCATGGAAACCCTAGAGGGACAATTTTTTTTTTTTTTTGGTTAAGCAATGAAAATGTTAAATAAAATTGTTGTCAAAATTTGACTTTCGGAAATTTCGAATTGAAACTTTAACTATCGAAACAAAAGATCTGAGCTTTGCGTACTCGATGCAACATCTTCTAGATTTCGATAGAGACAATTGTATCCGTTTGAAAGAGAAGGGTACCAGGAGGGAAGATGTAACGACCCAGATCCACCGCTAGCAGATATTGTCCTCTTTGGGCTTTCCCTTACGGGCGTCCCCTCGAGACTTTAAAACGCGTCTTCAAGGGGAAGGTTTCCACACACCTTATAAGTGGTAGTTTGTTCTCCTCCCCAACCACTGTGGGACATCACAGAAGAATCTAGCTTAACCGACAAGATCTATGGCTAGAACTCAGAAAGTGGCTGAAGATCGTTCGAAAGCAAGTAGCTAAGACCCTGATTCAATAACGGTTCGTGAAGAGATAAACCACCAAAAATAGGCAAGAGCTAGCTAAGGTTCGAGATTGCGTAGGTTATTTTCTAGCTAAAACTAAGTGAAAAGACATTGAATGTTTTATGGTTGGATTTATCAGCTTGGGAGGTGGGAAAACAACATCCATATGTGTATTCTTCAATTATTCGTTTTGACATGTCGGTGGGTTCTTCAAGAACGTAAGGCACGAATTCAGCAAACGTCCCGCACCCGAGTGCACGGAATCGGAAAGAGGTTAGGGGTGAAGGGTCCAAGGGGAAGAGGTTGAAGCACAAGTGTAGTGAGTTGATCCCATGTTTGGGTGTTGGTCCATTGATAGGAATAGCATCTTTTTTGGTTGAATTACCACACATTTGTACTGCCTTTAGCCTAACATTTCATGGTGGGAAACCAACTTTTTGTAGCTTTCTTTTGAGATAAGGATTGGGTACTTTCACCTGCCCTTTCCCCACTTACCTTTGGCGTGGCTCGTCAAACGGTATCATGTTTACAAGTCTTCTAGCGGTGGGCTTTGGACTGTTCCATCTTCATTCTAAGAATATGAGAAGGCAACCCTAATTCTTAGCCCAACGATCGAAACTTTTGTTTTTAGCAAGAACCCTTGAATCGAATAATTAACACCTCCTTATACGAAATTTGGATCAACCAATAGATAAGGCTAGAATTAAATTACCTCTTACGATCGAAGATCTAGAAGGAAGATTTGTAACCTTGTTCTAAATTGATTCACTCCACAATCTAACTTGATCAAACCTTGATTGAATGGCTCGGGTGCAATTCTACCACAAGAATTGCTTGAAACTTAGAAATGACAAATATGATGTTCGGATTTTTAAGGGAAACGTCTCAATTTGAGATCTGAATTACATGGATCAACGAATTTGAATTTTACATAACATATTGTGGGTATTTATAGTCTCCCGACAAAAGACAAAAGACGTTTGTGGACGAGATTTATTCTCGATCCCCTTTAATATCCACTGATAATAAGTCAATTTGACCCTTTGACTTTTACAAATTAAAAATAGTTATTTTTAACCCATGTTGATGTGCTTGAGTCACTGATGCGACAGGTTTAAAATCAATTGAGCTCTCCGCTCGTAGGTTAGAATATGTTGTCCTCTTTGAGATTTCCCTTCTGAGTTTCCCCTCGAGGTTTTAAAACGCATCTGTTAGGGAGAGATTTTCTACACTCTTATGAGTAGTAATGCTTAACGAGTTCGGGTTGGCCTTTGGGATTTTGGTCCGAGACATATTAGGTCAAATCTGTCCTCGTTTGTAGATGTTTTTGGCTGATTTTTAGTTAACTAGATTCGTCTTGAAGAGCTCCGTAACTTGTTTGCTGACATCTAAAGCTATCGTGGGCAATCGAAGAAGATAGTACATCGTTATATTATATTATTTATAATCCTTCAACGTTTAATGTAGATTATTTTTTTAATTAAATTTATGTTTATTATATTAAAATTCAAAATATAATAGATTTTTATATTATATTCATAATAAATTTGTTAAAAATATTAGTTAAATAAAATAAAAAATAGGAGGTCAGATGGGCTTGGCTTGGGCCTCTTATCATTTGGGCCCATTTGCCACGTGTGCAGTTTAATTAAATCTATTTATATAATCAAATATAGTTTAATTGGATTAATTTGTGACACATGTGCTAATTTATAACAAAGTAAATGATTTAATTAAAGTTGCCTATTTTTATTTTTATTTTTTTAAATGGGTTTTTTTTTTGTTTAGAAAAATGAATTTTAATTTTAAATTGTATCAAATTTTTTATTTCAATAAATTAAAATTAACTAAGTGTTAGGCTTGGTAATTAAAGAGAGTGTCAAGGGACAAAACTGTAAATGAACATAATTGAGTAATAGCTATATTCTTTGCCCGCCCCCTTGAACTAGAATTAGGGTTTGTGAAGGGGTTTCAGCTTCGCTACACTCAGGAAGGCGCCTACTCTGTTCTTCACGGAAAATGGTACTGATTCCTAATTTCACTGGATTTTCTTTGTGTTTTCTCTGCCTGTAATCATTTGAACATAGTAGAATTAAGAATTTTTCCCTATTTGTTATCATTTTAATGGTAGGTTAAGTTAAATAAATTTCAATTTACTTCTCTTTGGACTGAAATTTGATGAATAAGGTCAAGGAATTTTCATCAGTTGCATGATTCTGCTCTGTTTTGTTGAGTGTATCTTATTTATTCATATCGTTGTTGGAAGATTCTGTTGTTTTACCTTCGCATTCTCATAGATGAAGTGTTTACTTTTTAATTTTTGTAATGTTCGTTCCGATCCATTCCTTTTCGTTCTTTATTAGTTTTGTAGGTTGGATCATTTGACTTATGCAATTGAAAGGGCATCAGATCTCAAACTTACTTAACGAATTAACGAACGCAATTTATGTTGTATGCTATATATCTATTCGTCAATTTCTTTGTGAGAGTACACGTGAAGATTTCTAGTTCTTTGGAAGAATATTAATGAAACATAGATTTCTTTTGTAGAGTACATGTAAAAATTTCAACTTGTGTTCTTTGTACTGAAACTTGATAATGTGGTGAAGGAAATTGTTATTGGCTTCAAGTCTCGGCTTTGATTTTTAGTCATCTGGATTTTACATTAACTTTTAGTGTTATGGGTTGGGTTTAGAGGTATAGGTGTTCTTGAAGCTTTTTTGGCTAAGGTTTAGAGGTATTCAAGTAATTATTTGAGATTCTGGGACTGTTGGGTGGCCTCACTCATTTGCAAATCTTAATTTTGTGTTATGTTATGATCGATTCTTACTCTTTTTATTCTATAATTCATTGTGCAGCCGAAGCAAATTAACGAGATCAAAGATTTCCTTCTCACTGCCAGAAGGAAGGATGCTCGCTCTGTGAAAATCAAGAGAAGCAAAGATGTGGTGAAGTTCAAAGTTCGATGCTCCAAGTATCTTTATACTCTCTGTGTTTTCGACTCCGAGAAGGCAGAAAAGTTGAAGCAGTCTCTTCCACCAGGTTAACTTTTTGAACAACTACAGTTGCAATTACTTAAAACAACTTCATGCACATAATTATCAGTACATTAGAATGGTTTAAATTCATATCATAAGGTATTTATGTCTGACCATAATTCGGAATCCGAAGGCCAAGATCACATATAGGTGCTTCTATCATTTGCTGTTGTCGTCATTAATCTCCTAAATACATTTCTCATTTCACTTATCCTCCGCATCGTCGTTATCTCACCGATCGCTTTAAAAATTCTGTTATTAGTCTTGTATTTACCCCTCACTAATCCACGTCTCTGTAAATACTTTTGTGTATTTCCTGATAACTTCCTTTGATTCTGTAACGACCCTAGATTTTATATTGTTTTCAAGAAATTCATGAGTTCAATAAGTTGTCCATTGAATCTACTCTACTCACCAAAGCCTTTGTTTTGTGATCCTTAACATGATTACTGAGACCTGACATTTATTTTACTGATTGTTGATCAGGTTTGAGTGTGCAAGATCTGTGAAAATATGTTGGGTTAGAGCCTGACAGCAAGAAGAGGACCAAAGTTTTTGTTTTAGTTGAAGTTTTTTTTTGTCCAAGTATTTAGGGAAATACATACATTTTAAAGTGGATTGAGTTTATTATGTGATTCCCAGTTGATGTTTCAGTAAAATTATGTACTCTTGATGTGATTCCCAGTTTTGGTTCCACCAAACAGCTTCTAAACTTGGCAAAATGAATGAAACATCAAAAAAATCTGCCTTTAAATTATAATTACCCTTACCTTACCACTTAAATTTAAATTCTACTCCTAATATATATATATATATATATATATTACAATAAATCTACAAATTTTTTAATAAAAAAAATCAAACTTTAATATAGTTTTTATCTAAATTATATTGCCATGGATTTATTTGTTTAAAATTAATTTGGTGAGGCTGTAAATTATTTATTTGAGTTTAAAATATAATTTGGTTATTTATTTGAGTTTAAAATATAATTTGGTTATTTATTTGAGTTTAAAATATAATTTGGTTATTTATTTGAGTTTAAAATATAAATTTGGTTATTTATTTGAGTTTAAAATATAATTTGGTTATTTATTTGAGTTTAAAATATAAATTTGGTTATTTATTTGAGTTTAAAATATAAATTTGGTTATTTATTTGAGTTTAAAATATAAATTTGGTTATTTATTTGAGTTTAAAATATAAATTTAGTTATTTGTTTGAGTTTAAAATATAATTTGGTTATTTATTTGAGTTTAAAATATAAATTTGGTTTATTTGAGTTTAAAATATAAATTGGTTGTTTATTTGAGTTTAAAATATAAATTTGGTTGTTTATTTGAGTTTAAAATATAAATTTGGTTATTTATTTGAGTTTAAAATATAAATTTGGTTATTTATTTGAGTTTAAAATATAAATTTGGTTATTTATTTGAGTTTAAAATATAAATTTGGTTATTTATTTGAGTTTAAAATATAAATTGGTTATTTATTTGAGTTTAAAATATAAAATTGGTTATTTATTTGAGTTTAAAATATAAATTTGGTTATTTATTTGAGTTTAAAATATAAATTTGGTTGTTTATTTGAGTTTAAAATATAAATTGGTTGTTTATTTGAGTTTAAAATATAAATTTGGTTATTTATTTGAGTTTAAAATATAAATTGGTTGTTTATTTGAGTTTAAAATATAAATTTGGTTATTTATTTGAGTTTAAAATATAAATTTGGTTATTTATTTGAGTTTAAAATATAAATTGGTTGTTTATTTGAGTTTAAAATATAAATTTGGTTATTTATTTGAGTTTAAAATATAAATTTGGTTATTTATTTGAGTTTAAAATATAAATTGGTTATTTATTTGAGTTTAAAATATAAATTTGGTATAAATATAAATTGGTTATTTATTTGAGTTTAAAATATAAATTTGGTTATTTATTTGAGTTTAAAATATAAATTTGGTTATTTATTTGAGTTTAAAATATAAATTTGGTTGTTTATTTGAGTTTAAAATATAATTTGGTTCTTTATTTGAGTTTAAAATATAAATTTGGTTCTTTGAGTTTAAAATATAATTTGGTTATTTATTTGAGTTTAAAATATAAATTGGTTATTTATTTGAGTTTAAAATATAAATTTGGTTATTTATTTGAGTTTAAAATATAATTTGGTTGTTTATTTGAGTTTAAAATATAATTTGGTGAATTAGAGTAAATTATTTATTTATTTTCTTTTTAAATAACAAAATTGAGAGTTAAAATAAATTAAAAAGAAATTAAAAAACAGTTTGAACGGTAGAACAAGTTTTAGGTATTGAATTTAGATTTTGCTTATATAATTTTTTTTAATAATAATAAAAAAAAATAGAAAATTGTAATTTGGGCCATTATATTTGAAGCCCAGCTCAGCCCAGCCCAGCCCAAGTTGTTTCATAATACCTATAAATACAAAGCTATGAAAATTAGGGCTATTTGAATTTGGAGCGTCCACAAGTCGGCATTCGTTAGTTCTTGTAGCAATGGTAACTCGCAAACTCCCTGCTTCCCAACTTCATGGATTTCATTGTTCATAGTTTTTATATGCTCAATCCATGTTTGATTTTTGTTCCTGTATTCATTTGAGCCATACAATTACCACAATTACCGCTTTTTCTAGTGTACTGTTTGTGCTTTCTCTTTCCATTTTCTTGCTTAATCTCTCTGTATTTCTCCGCCGCCGCCGGTTTCTTGGCATCTTGAGTATGAACAGAAGAGAATGTATTGAGGAAACGACCTCTGTATTTATATTCTGATTAGAATGTGCAGATTATGTATTTGCTCTCTAAATCTTGTAGTTTAGAGAATTCTGTATGTTTTCGTATCTTATGTTTTATCTCATGTCAATATGCAGCCGAAGCAAATTCATGAGATCAAAGATTTCCTTCTCACTGCAAGAAGGAAGGATGCTCGTTCCGTGAAAATCAAGAGGAGCAAAGATGTGGTGAAGTTCAAAGTTCGATGCTCTAAGTATCTGTATACTCTCTGTGTTTTCGACTCTGAGAAAGCAGACAAGTTGAAGCAATCTCTTCCACCAGGTTAGATTAACTTTTTAATGGTTAAATTAGATTAAAAGCATTTCTTAAATTGTTTGTGTTTGACTGCAATTTATTTTTAGAGCATGAGATATTGAAAGTAATTAGCACATTACTTGTAAATGGTTAAATTAGATTAAAAGCATTTCTTAAATTGTTTGTGTTTGACTGTAAATTCATGGGTGCTTTTATCATTGGCATTTTGTATTAAATGATCTTTATTTTTACTGTCATCTCTAGAATTGCCAAGTGATCTGTGTAGAAATTTTGAGATGTTATTGGGTTTAATATCCCAATGTCGGCGTTTTTGTCATTTTGTGGTAGTTGTTGACATGAGAGATCAGTTGGGACTTTCTAGAATTGCGAAGTGATCTGAGCAGCAGAAGTTATGAGATGTTATTAGGTTTAATACTCCATTGTGGTTGTTTTGTAATTATTAGGTAGGCTTCATTCCATTGGATATACCCCCTTTTGTTTGTGAACTCCTATGTTCTTCCATTGTTCTCAACTAAAGTTGTTTCTTATAAGAAAAAGAAATTACTTGGTATGCTTTCTAAAATGAGGATGAGAATGAATTCGGTCTTGATTATGCCATTTCTTCATGTCGTCCCTTGTGATCGTACAATTCCAGCCTCTGATTACTTTTCCCATTGTGCCAGGTTTGAGTGTGCAAGATCTGTGAAAGAATGGTTAAAGTTTCTCGAATGCAATCACAAGAAGACGACTAGATTTTTTTTTTATATTTTTTGATGAGATCTTTTTTGGATTTGCAGTTGTAGTGATCCATATTCCCTTCATTTCCCAGTGGGGTTTATGGAAATTTAGAATTTGTTATGTCTGAGTTTATTGTGTGGAAACTATCTTACCCTTGCACTGTTTCTTTAACCAACATTAGCTTTGATAAGCCCAGCCTTTTTCTTTTCACATTTATAGGCATGTTTTTGCAAATGATTCAACCATAATCATGAATTGAAACTTATGCAACCCAATTCAATGGTTGATTCAGGAATGGATGGTTTTTTAGCTATACTTTTAGGGGATTTGTGTTTTGCGAATCGAAATTTTAGCTGTTCATGATCATCTCGAATCGAGTATGAATCATGGTGTCGAGTATACCTAACATGGTTGGTTGCACATGCTTATGTGTGTACAAATTCCTTGAGGGTTTTTAAACTTTAGATCCTTTTTTCCTTTTTTCTTACTTACCTTAGTCACAAACTTTATTATTATGTATGCTTGTATGTGTATACATGTGTATATGTGTATATATATATATATATATACTACTTTTAAAAGAGGTATGGATATTTTAAAAATAAATGGCCAGTATATTTTGTACTATAGTCTTCAAAAAAAAAATGGAACCCACGAGCCATTGATGGGGTTAGTTAAGAAGTGGGACACACAGCGACTTTAAATGTCAGGTGTTGCTGCTCCGTATGTGGACCCACATGCGATTGGTCTCATCATTTCACTTATTTACAATTTTACCATTTCTCTTTTTATTTTTATTATTTTTTATTTTATTTGAAGAAGTATAAAATAAATAAACTATTTTCCTGGAAAATTGAACTATATTTGAAAATTATTCATTGAAAAAAAATTAAAGATTTTATTTCATTTTTGCATATTTCATGTGCCTATTTTACTTTTTTCGTTTCTCCGATTTTACCCCCCTCCTATACTTCGTATATAAACTGCTTAATGACTCCTATTCGGGTTGATTTTAGATTTTTTATTTAATTTTTAGCTTTAATTACTTATACTAGTACGTAATACGAACAACAATTCTTTCATTATATAGTTTCAGCCCTACTCGATGGTGATAGTTCCAGCGCCACCTTCAAATGTGATTGGTTTATGGAGAATATGATTAAATACAAAATTATAGTTGACAATAATATCATAGCTCAACGGTCAGCATATCTTGAATTGAATAAAGACTCTTAGTTCTCATGTTGTTAGTCTCTAAAATCTTATTTTCATAAGAATGCAACGTATAAATTGACTTAATTTGATGAAATAAAAAGTGTTTATTAGGATAAAACTAAAGATATTGTTATTTTCTCGGCCCCAAAATATACTATCGATTTCAAATCTCGGAAACAAAATATATCATCTAGGTCAGGTCCTATTCTTTGCATGACTAGTTTGTCTAGTTTGTAGGCAAGAAGGAGAGTTCGATGTGGTGTATAATGGAGTTGGGTGTCGAAAGAGATGGATGCATTGCTCCAAAACTTGTGGTCCTCGTTCAATCCAAAGAGTTTTGAACCCATTTCTCTTCTCTTGTGGATGTTTTTTTAGGATTTTTTTTCCGACGAATATTTGTTCTTATGTCAACGTAGTCTTGCATCGATTGAACTATGTAGATGACTTTTCATTGAGGCACTAGGTATTTTGAGGGTCGAGACTATCTTGACAGTATGGTTCAAATTAGAATGACGACTCAATGATTAACTTATTTTATGGCTTGAATTCGTGAACGAGATGATACCATTGTAAAAAATATATAGAAAAGTTTTTATTCTAACATGTATACAATACTGACCGTATTCTCTCTCTCGTGATTGGTAGGAGAAATGTAGATTGTGACAACTTGAACGATACCTTTATGGTCCACGTATTTATGTGTGTTGGGCGATTCTCTTTCTCTCGTTCGTTCTATTAGCATAACATTAATTAAATTACGTCATATATTCATGTGGATGACGGTTTTTTAATGCCGAAAGAGATTTAGTGAACGACGCTTATCTCATAACTTTCATACTTTATTATTCAAATATATGTTTCTTAATATTTACCCATTTTGGCTGGCTTTTTTAATACTAAAAGAAAATTACAATGAACAAATTGACATTTTAACTAACTCTATAATAATTATAAAAAAAATTAAAAATAAAAATAAAAATAAAAAGTTGCGTTGACTGGACGCCTCCAATTTTGACTAAATTTTTTTTGACTTGCTATTAAAGTCGGTGGTCAGTTTAGTCAGCTGCTGCTACTGTGATCTTAATATTGTTTTTTATTTTATTTTTTTTTACTATAAAATAGAATTCAAGAAATTATATTTTTTCGGGTCAAAATTTCTCTCATTGGTTTGATCTGCATGAAATTTTGAACTTCAAATATACGTTTATTATTCGCTAAAAAATCGAAAGAAAATGTTTATCTTTGAAAAGAACTAAAGGGGAAAATCTTTAGAGGATGAAAGTGTGACCAGCATAATCGGTAAGGTCAAGTCCATCGTACAAGCAATGTCGAGGAGCCCCTAGCCAAGAGGCGACCCTATATTTGTAGTGCAACAACAAATCCTTGAAGAAGCGACACAACAGAATCATACTTATAGAGTCTAGTCGAAGAAAAGAGAAGGAGACAAGTTTAGGTCAAGCCCGAGTAAGTCCTCTATTAACCGATGAGATTGCGAAAGAAGATTCCTCAAACGTTTAAAGTTTCAACCATCGAGAATTATGGTAGGAAGACGAATCCAGTAGAATACTTGAACATCTACCCCGAGTTTATAATTTAATTTAATTTTAAAAAAATTACAAAAATGAAAAAATCTTAAATACCCTAAAAAATGGCTTTAAATGAGTCATTCTTTTAGTTTATCTAATGCATATGTTACATCAACTCTTCTTATTTCATATTATCCTATTTATTGCCTTTATTTATATTATTCTTATTTCTTTTTTTCCTTTTTTTTTATATTTTCTTTTTGTCAACCAAGCCGGGATCGTAAGAATTCCACCGTCTAAATACAGGAACTAAGCATTATTTATAAGGGTGTAAAAAACGTTCACTATCAACCACTTTAAAACCTTAAAAAAAAAAAAATCCCAAAAAAATTAGTAAATTTGGACTATTACAAATTGTATCGTATTGTGACTAAATATTCATAATTAAATGATATTAAAATTTTTACATAATTCCTCCGTTAAAATTTACTATTATCTTCGACTTTTTATAAATATTTTAAAATTAAACTCAATCGTGACGATTAATTTTAAAATATTTATGAAGGTCAACTATAATATAATATTTATAATTATTTATTTATTTTTTAAAAAATTACATTTACAAATACACACGTGAAAGGGAAGAAATATTTATTTATAAATATTTAATTTATTTATTATTTTTATTTATTGCTACTCATACTATTTATTAGGTTTGAAAAATGTTTCATTTTAGCCCCTCCTATTAATAATTATCTGGCTTATTTTATTAATAATAAATTGATGTGACTATTTTCCTTTTTTTTATATATATATTTTTATAAATTTTAATTAATTTTCTATTGACGTGGCAAAATAGTCTCTATAAAATTTTAAATTAAATTAAACACTTTTTTTTATTTATAAAAATATTAAGAATTTTACCTAAATACTAATGTTTTTTTTAATGCACATTAAAAAAATATATTAATTTATTCTTCGAGAAATTTATGTATAGCATCTAGTGAAGCTCTTGTGAGCACGTTCCTTTTAGAGTCGGTCTAGATTAAGTGAAGTCAAAATATATCCTGAGACATTTGATTATGTAATAGCCTAAGCTTATTACTAGCCGGTATTGTCCGCTTTGGCCCGTCAGCTTTACGATTTTAAAACATGGCTAATAGGGGGAGATTTACACACCCCTTATATGGAATGCTTCGTTCCCTTCTCCAACCGATTTGAGATCTCACAATCCACCATTCTTGAGGGCCAGCGTATTCATAGTACATTACTTGGTGTCTAGTTCTGATATTATTTGTAACAGCTTAAGCCCACCGCTAGTAGATATTGACCAATTTGGTCTGTTACGTATCACTCATCAACCTTACGGTTTTGAAACATGTCTACTAGGGAGAGGTTTCCACACCCTTAATATTTCGTTTTTATCTCCAACCGACATGAGACCTCACTGATTATCTTCAAATTACAGCTATCTCAGCATAAGAATTCAGAAATCCGTGAAGCTAATATTTCGAATTTCCATCGATCAAACCTGTTTATAAAAGATACGTCGAACGCACACACCCCGACCGAACACATTTGTCGTAAAAAAAAAAAAAAAAAAAAAAAAAAAGGATTAGTAGGGGCCCACTTACCACATGTTTGGATGTGGTAAGCATATGAGGTTTGTTTGTGGGCTTACTCAATTTATGGCCAATAAAAGAAGTGAAATAAATTAAAATTTTATTATTTAAATAAAAATAATATAAATTAAAAATAAATAAATAAATAAATAAATAAAAGGTGTATTTTTGTGTGTGGAAGTCTCTCAATAATGAAGTGGAATGTGACTTGTGCTTCTTAGCCGACACCACTTTTTATTTATTTATTTATTTTTATTTTATTTTATTTTATTTTATTTTATTTTATTTATATTTAACAACTATTGCACATGCATCCATATGCAAAATTCTCAAATACCAAGGTCAATAAAATAATCATTTCCAATATTTTTTATTATATATTATTTGAATAAAGCGTTTCGTTTTTGAATTCTTAAATTCGATACGAACGGTTCGACAATCTGTCTTCTTGAATCGAGATAGCAAGAACCGTTCTTGAGTTATTCCTCCCAATGGCTCCTCATATTGGATAGTGATCGGTTTTTAGGTCACAAAGAACTCCAAAAGAAAAAGGAGTCGAGCCTCGATTAAGGGGAGACGTACTTTGTTTGAGAGTCCCACATCGGCTAATTTAGGGAATGATCATGGGTTTATGATATAATCAATGAATACTATCTCCATTGGTGTGAGGCCTTTTGGGGAAGCCCAAAGCAAAGCCACGAGAGATTATGCTCAAAGTGGACAATATCATACCATTGTGGTGAGTCGTGTTCGTCTAACACGAGTAGGGCTCGAAGAACGAGATTTTTCAGTTCATAATTTATTTAATTATTTTCATTTTAAATTACTTAATTTCCAAATTTGACTGTGGGTAACATTTAATGTTAAGCGTAATAAAAGTAATTAATTGACAGGTAAAAAATTATTGTCAAATGTTTAGGTAATAATATTTATTTAATTTTTTTTTTTGCCAAATGCAAATATTTATAATTTAAATACGAAAATAAAAATAATTATATGGGTATTTAAAAAATATTTCACCCAATGATTTTACATTTTTCATATAACTTGTTTTCTAAGTTATATATACCTGTTAATGTTCTTAATATATATATATATATTTCATCATCCAACACCTCGAACAAAACACACCTCTCCTTAATCGAGACTCGACTCCTTTGGAGTCTTAGACTGCCTTCAAGGAGGCTTGACTCCTTTTTCTTTTGGAGTCCTTGTTCGAGGATTTACCCATCTATTGACACGACTAAGTTTAGGGCATGACTCTGATACCATGTTAGACGAACACAACTCTCCACCTCTCTACAATGGTATGATATTGTCCAAGCATAAACTCTCATGACTTTGCTTTCGGCTTCCCAAAATGCCTCATGCCAATGGAGAAAGTATTATTTATTCATAAATACAGGATCATTCCCTAAATAAGCAGAGTGTGTCTTTCTTCCTCGAACAACCTATATAATTTTTTTAAGGGAAGAAATTCATTTAGTAAAGAATTGAATATGAACATAATTTAGAGAATTGAATATGAACATAATTTAGATGTGGATGGATTATGGAGTAAAAGATTGAAGAGTGGGTGAGGTTAAAGCTTTATAATTTGCATATTGTTATGTATATGGTGGGTGTCAGACACTGACAGCTTCTCTACTTAATCATGTATTCAGCCTGCCCTCATTTATTCTCTCTACTTTTTTCTGTTTTTTCTCAGAGATCTTCCATTTCCAGTTCCATTTCTTACCATCCCTACACCGCCATGTTCTTCGCTTCTTCCCACAACCAGAAACTCCCATTTTTTACCCTTCCTTTTTCATGGCGTCTTTGCAGAGAAATGGTGTTCTTGTTTGTGCCTTTTTGAGTTAAATACCAAATGGGTTTCGATGTTTAAGTCATTTTCTCATCTGGGTCGGTGAGTTTTCCTGTTTTTTCATCGATTTATTGCTTGATTTCTAGTTCTATGAGCGAATCTCGTTCTGGGTTTTCTGGTTGTTCCTCTAATTTGAAATGAAATGAAATGTGTGTTCATATTTGAGGTAGCAATTGGTTAAACCTACCAAATCTAAATCCTGTACGGTGCTTCTTTGCCGGAGTTTTGTTTGATTTATGTTATATTTGGTAAAGATATTAATCTGGTTTGAAGGTTATCCCCCATTTTCCTTTTCTGTAATTTCTTCTCCTTTTGATTTGGATCGCTTCATTTCGCCATTGGCGATGGAAGATTAAGCTCTTCCTTCTCGATATTTCTTGTTTTCTTGAAGAAGGGGTTACGATTTCTTGGGGGTTTCTTCAAAATCTGTTTGGTTTTTGAGTGATGCCTTCTGAAGGTATCCTACAATGGCGAATCTCGTTCCTGGAGTGCTTCTTAAACTGTTGCAGCATATGAACACTGATGTGAAGGTTGCCGGAGAGCACAGGTCGGCGTTGTTGCAAGTTGTGAGTATAGTTCCGGCATTGGCCGGCGGCGATCTTTCACCGAATCAAGGTTTTTATCTCAAAGTCTCTGATTCTTCTCATGCTACTTATGTTTCATTGCCTGATGAACATGGTGATCTGATTCTTAGTGATAAGATTCAATTGGGTCAGTTTATTCATGTTGAACGCCTTGAGTCTGCGTCCCCTGTCCCCGTTCTTCAAGGCGTTCGACCGGTGCCCGGTCGACATCCTTGTGTAGGTAGCCCTGAAGATATTGTTGCTACTCATTCTCCTGGATTTCTTAACAATAATCCTAACTTGAAAGAGAAATCGAAACCGACCCCGAAAGTTTTAGGCATTGTCGGGGAGAAGGAGAAATCTCTGCCTGTTAGACTCAATGGCAATGTCAAGGAGGATAAGATTGAGAAGAAATCCTCATCGTTGAGTAGATCCAAGTCTCAGTTGTCGAAATTGGCAGTGAATATCGATGCGAAAAAGGAGCCTCTAACGAGACTTAAGTCGATGAATTCACGGTCGATACCTTCCTCTCCGACGAGCTGTTATTCATTGCCTTCTTCGTTTGAGAAGTTTGCTAACAGCATTAAGCATCAGGGGAAGGTTAAAGCGTTGGCTAATGGAACGGCCAAGGTAGGGGCGGTTGAGAAGTCGAATTCTGTTCGTTCGGCTAGTCCCGTCGCTAAGAAGATGGGAATGGGACATCAATTCAAGCATTTAGTTCAGGGCATTGAGGTTGGGGCTAAGGCTCTGAGGAAGAGTTGGGAAGGGAATATGGAGACAAAAAGACGAGACAATTCGATATTAAGAGCTACCAAACTCGATCCCAAGTCCGAAGCTCGGGTTACTGTAAGTTTTATCATACTCAATACGATCCTCGTTTCATATTTGATTTGTCTTTAAAACGGAAAACGTTCATTCGTGGATATTCATGTCTGTTACTATGAATCTATTAAGCTGTAAATTTGTTTACTAGCGTCCGATCACGTCTCCATTCTCTTATGCAGACTCCTAGAAGAAGTACATCGAGCGAGAAGTTGCCATCGAGAGAGGAGAATAGGATTCAGGTACCTGCAAAGTCATCTAAAGACGATCATAGCGTGCACATGTCTTCACGGAAGAATGCCGCTAACGGAGCCTTAGATGATCAAGATAGGTCCAATAGGCAAAAATCTTCCGGTGGAAAGAAATCCTCGAGCGATGCAGGCGGATTCCCCGGGAATTTGGTGAAGATTCCTCTTAGTCATAAAAGATTGACTGAAGGGAGTGCCTCATGGGCTTCACTTCCATCATCTCTTGCCAAGCTTGGAAAGGTATGGATTCTCTGATACTTTGATAATCACTGATAGCTCGTTTAGTTCTCGTTGCTCGATAAATATTCTGTCGTTTAGATAGCTTCGGGAGCTTATATGAGCTTAATCGCTTGTTTTTTTCGAGATTCACCGATCTGGTAGAAACTATCTATTTTGATACGTTCATATCGTTCTTCCATGTCTGCTGCTATAGGAAGTAATGAGGCACAGAGATGCTGCACAAGCAGCAGCAATAGAGGCTATGCAAGAAGCTTCAGCTGCCGAAAGCGTGCTACGGTGTTTAAGGTACGAAACCTTTCCCGGTGTAGTACTCGTAGTTCTCGCTGCTGTTTAGTTCTATATTTGAAATGCAAGCATAAACGATTCGGTCGAAAGCTGTTTGAGCTGATTTTAGTACATTTGGTTGGAAAAGATATGAAGAATTTATCGACTTTTATAACGAGCTTCTTGGTTGCTTTCGCACGGTTTTCTGTTGTCTTATGTTGTTCGGTTTGCAGTGTATTTTCCGAGTTAAATGCTGCTGCGAAGGAGGATAATCCACAGCCTGCAGTAGAACAGTTTTTGACCCTTCATGCTAGCCTGACCAATGCTCATATGGTGGCTGAATCTCTTTCGAAAACGGGTCCCTCTGGTTCGATCAACGAGAGCGAAGAAACCGCTTCAGAAGAAACGATGAAGGTCTCGTTAAAGGCTAGAAAACAGGCATCTGCTTGGGTCCTGGCTGCTTTAGCCACCAACATGTCGTCTTTCGCAGTTTATAGCCGTGATCCACCCTCGGCTCTAAATCCGACCTCGTCTCTATCCCAAAACCAAAAGAATGCATCTGCAAACCAGCCTATAGTAGTGTTAGAAAACTCGTCTAAGAACAGCTCGTCGAAATCCCAAGGGAAGGTTCGCCAGATGATAAACTCTAAACCGATTGGATCAGGAAATCCCGGTCGAACCAAGGAGGGAACGACACTCGGTCAAAAGTTGCAGACTCAACCTCCCCCAGAATGGATCAGAGGAAATGGTCTCGACGAAGCGGTTGACTTGGCCGAGATGTTACGGCTGCAATCCCAGGACTGGTTCTTGACATTCATGGAAAGGTTCTTGGATGCAGGCGTCGACACAGCAGCATTGTCGGATAACGGACAAATAGCAGGAATCTTGACTCAGCTCAAGAGCGTAAACGACTGGTTAGATGGCATAGCTTCTACCAAAGACGAAGAAGACCCCACCGACATTTCGACCGAGACAATCGACAGGCTGAGGAAGAAGATCTACGAGTATCTTCTCATGCACGTCGAGTCTGCAGCCGCTGCACTTGGCGGGGGAGTGCAGCAACTGCCACAGCAGATACAGGCAACCGGGACGAAAGCCAAAAGGTAACCGTCGAAGCTCGATGTTGGTTTCATCTTAACATGGATTATTCACCGTGCCCCGTGTTCAGTCTCGAGCGTAAAATCGTGTACATAGCTTCTGCATCGGATCACGCCATAGATGAAAAAGTTATTACGGTTCTTCTGTTGAATTCATGAGATTTGATTACTGAAATTATACAGACCTGGGTTTGTTCAGTTCAGCTTTACACATATAATCAACTGTACATTCTGTTGTTAGTGAAGAGTGCATTTTGATATATTTCTGAACAATCTCATAATTTATTCTATTGGTTTTAGTTCATGAGCAGCTCTCGAACGAACGAACGAACACAAGTTTCGTTCTCGAAAGTTTGAAATTTGTATCGTGATCTTAAATTTTGTTTGTTACGAGTTCCATTGTTAGTCTTAAATTTTGTCTAAGATGTTTCGGCTTTTTAAAAGCTTGGGTTGGACTCCTGTTCTCTTTTGAACCATTTTTAAGTTACGAGTTGACGTAAATATATAATCGAAACATACCCTGGAATATAAGGCCATGGGACGTTTGATAACTCACCACTACATTTGTAACAGCTCAAGTCGACCGCTAGCAGATATTGTTCTCTTTGAACTTTTTCTTTCGGGCTTTCCTTAAGGTTTTTAAAATGTGTATGCTATGAGTAAGTTTTCACACCCTTATAAAATGGTTCGTTCCCCTCTCTAACCGATATGGGATCTCACAATCCACCCCTTTGGGGGCTAGCTTCCTTTGTGACACACTGCCCAGGACGGACTTTGATACCATTTGTAACGGACCAAGCCCACCCTTATAAGGAATGCTTCGTTCCCCTCTCTAGCCGATATGGGATCTCACAATCCACCCTAATTGGGGCTAACTTCCTTGGTGACACATTGCCTAGGACGAACTTTGATACCATTTGTAATGGTCCAAGCCCACCTTTATAAGGAATGCTTCGTTCCCCTCTCTAACTGATATGAGATCTCACAATCCACCTCCTTTGGGGCTAGCGTCGTTGGTGGCACACCACCCAGGATGAACTTTGATACCATTTGTAACGGACCAAGCCCACCCTTATAAGGAATGTTCATTCCCCTCTCTATGGGATCTCACAATCCACCTCCTTTGGGGCTAGCGTCTTTGATGGCACACCGCCCAAGACGAACTTTGATACCATTTGTAACTGTCCAAGCCCACCCTTACAAGGAATGCTTCGTTCCCCTCTCTAACCGATATGAGATCTCATAATCCACCCTCTTTGGGGCTAGCTTCCTTGGTGACACACTGCCTAGGACTGACTTTGATATCATTTGTAACGGTCCAAGCTCACCGCTAGCCAATATTATTCTGTTTGGGCTTCCCTTTCAGGTTTCCCCTCAAGTTTAACGCATCTAATAGGGAAACATAAATGAAGAGTATCTTAAAATATTTTATAATGTAAAATTTTGAGGTGTATCGATTTAAACTATAAATTATTAATTGTATCAATTTAAATATTTATTATTAATTGTATCAATTTAAATCTAAATAAATTTTATTATCGACTTAAACTTAAATCAATTTTATTATCGGTTAAATTACATATAAAAACTTATAATTATATCAATTATTTTTGTCGTAAAAAACCCAAATTAAAATAGAGACATACGAATTTACATTTTAAACCCTTTCATCTCGTCGTTCAGTTATAAAGCTGTAAGCAACGAAGGCGTCTAATATGGTAATTTCATTCTAAACAACCAAACCGTTCCCCCAAAATTTCAGTACAAATTCCAATTTCCCGCAAAACCTAACCCTATCTTCTAAAGTTTTCTCTCCATCTACACAAGATTCTTCTTCTTCTTCTTCTTCAACCTCAAATCCTCTGTTCTTCTCTCACGTCGCCACATTCTCTTTGCTCGAATTCATTTGCTCTGCAAAATCGGTGATAGAATCTCAAAGGTGAATTTAGTCTCTGATTCTTCGTTTCCATTTCAGTGCCGCCTCTTCCCCAAATGAGCCGACAGCAACTGTATAGGGACTCGGACGTTACGGAGATGTCTTCCAACAGCTTGTGGGTAGGCAACTTGTCCATGGATGTCACGGATACGGATCTCATGAATATGTTTGCGCAGTTTGGGGCGATTGATAGTGTTTCTTCCTATCCTTCCAGGAGTTACGCTTTCATCTTCTTCAAGCACATGGAGGATGCTCAAGCGGCTAAGGAGGCTCTTCAAGGGGTTTTTCTGCGTGGGAGTTCAATCAAAATCGAGTTTGCGAGACCGGTTTGTTTTTGTTCTGATCTCTGTGTTGTGTTAGGTTTATTTGGATTCGTGTGCCTGTATAACATGACTGGTGTGCTATTGATCACTCGCTTTCTTTTGCAATCTATTGGTTTTGCGCTTCATTTGAACCCCTTCTTTTTGATAACGCGACTAGTGTTGAGATAGGCGTAATCTTCATACGATAAAAGGGTTTCTTTTTTTTTTTTTTTTTTTTTTTTTTTTAATATTCAAAATCGAATGCTTGAAACCCAACATCGACTTTCATGGCATACATAGCGGTCAAATGTTCTTCCGTAAACAGTCTCATGGCTTCTCATTTAATTAAACTTGTAGATGATGGAGGAATCGGAATTCCTCTGCATCTTCAAGTTTATTAAGTTTTAAGCGGATTGTGTTCAACGATACCTAATGAAGATCTGCGGGGTGCAATAGTTTTCTTACTTCGGCAGAGCTATAGTCATGCAAAGAGGCATGTTCAAAAGAATCTTAGTAACTGGGAGAACATATCAATAATTGATATTAGCTTAGGAGGATCACACGATATAAACCGTGCAACCTGATAGCATTTGGATACATCAAATCTATATGAAAATCTAAGCTAATAACCAAAACTATACGCCTTCCAATCATATCCAACGTCAGGGGAAATCTGAATTGGTCGCTTAAGTGGTTGTAACGAAATTACAAACTTCTCAAAAGTATTGTATGATTCCGACGCTATGAATGTTCCGAAGTAATATGATTGGGATGAGTCTGTTCTCTGGTGGTTTTTGTTTATTCTTCCTTCTTAATTAAACATGTTATTGGTACTGTCTAGATAAGAAATAGGCTTAACCTTTGACTGCTTAGTTTTTTCTTTAGTTTACGATAAGAATTTTCATCATGTGTGCAAGACAATATATCTGCAAAGATCAGGAATTGTTAGAAATCAGCCTCGTAACATTAGTTAGTGGAAGAAGTATTTAAGCGCTTATATAGTGTTATTAAAGCATGAAGCGGATTGAAGTGCAGTAACCGTTCAGTGCCCAAGTGCAAGGCACAAAGCTAAAGACACGATGGCTTCAATAAGGTGAAGCACACAATGAATCACATATGAACACACACGTACATAGTATTAAAACTAGTATGAAGCATGGATACAGAGAACAAATATTAACTTTTTAAGATGAACAAAAACAAGCCTCTATTTATAACATGATTTTTCAATAACAAAAAATCCAATTAGTCATAGAAGCAAACTACAAAATGTACTAGTTAATACTCGCTATGACTAAATAGGTCATTATCTCAATTTTCCTAATCATTGGACTTATAGTCCTTTACTTCCTTTGTAGTATAATTTCCATGTCCCTCCACAAGTTTGGGGGGGGGGGGGGGGGGGGGGGGGGTGTTGGAGAGTGAGCTTTGGGTGAGAAGGTTAAACACGAAGGATATGAACCAACAGTTTCTTGTTTAAGTTTTTTTTTAAAGTATTTTATTGCAACCTTAGTTCATTAAAAAAATGTTGCCATGAGGTACACGCTCAATAAGGATGGGTACACTCTTCTCGTAATTTTGTAATTGTCAATTCTACTGGCTGATGGACAATGGTGAGAAGAATATCAAGATTCAAGGAGTAACTAATTTATTTGGTTTAAGAACTTAAGAACAGTAAGGGTTACATATATATATATTTTTTGGCAGAATCTAATCTTTTTTCAATAGCAATTGGCCTTGGTGTCTTAGCTGTGCTACTTGCCTGCCTAATTGACATTTGGTGTGTTTTACTTGAAAGGAGTTTATTTGAGCAACTCTTTTTTCTTTTTTACTTGGAACATCTCAGTAGACAGGCTACTCCTGTTTGGAAATGTTTTCTGGGCATGCCAATCCTTCAAGATTGATGCTTATAACTCTGACCTTGACCTATACTGCCTAAAAAAAACAAAATCTCCATTGTTTCAATGATTCCAGGGTGGGACATTAATGAAATTTTAGAATCTGTTTCCCTTTAAAAGAGAGAGATACATGGATCATATGTATGATTCTTTGCGTTTTTCAACCCTCAGGGATTTCAACTCTTAGAGATCTTAAACCTTGAAGACTAAAATACCATGAGGAAGTGCTGTTTTCTTTTTCTGGTTAGAAGCCGAGGAATATATGTTAATATAGACAAAAAGGAAGACATCTTAAGGGCAAGGGGTAGAGAGAACCCCTCCCCAAATAAAAGAATCAACACAAAAAAGCCTTCCAATTTCTATTAGTCAAAGCAAGGTTATAGGTGCACTGAAAATATGTGACTGGAACTCCACCAAGAAGCCATGTATTGTATAGACAAAAGAATCTTCCAAGTTCCTCCTATCTTCAACGTTTTTAAGATTTAGTTCCTTCCATGTTGTCCATAAAGTAGCTTTAACGATCCAGCCACATAGGATCTCTGCTTTTGCCCTAAAACAAGTTCCCAACAAAGCCTCAAGTAACTAATGTGTATGGATGCATATTTTTAGAAGAGTTTTGATAATTATTTTCCTTTCTTGATAGTTCAATTGGAGAGCCTCTTGATGTTCTCTATGACTTTTTAGTGTAGACTCCTTGCACTCCACCGTGTCCTGATTTTTTTAAAAATATAATAATTTATTGTCTAAAAGAAAATTGTAACACAGACTTAATTCACTCTCTCCACTGCCTAGTTTAAAAATGTAGCTCGTGGTTATAAAAAAGGTTTTAGGTGTTAGGTCTAACCTGGTCGTTTATGTAAGAAGCCCCTTGTTTGTTTCAAATACATGTAAATCAAGCCAAAAAATTTGTTGTCAAACTTGGAATATATCTGATTAGGTGTGGATGAAAATCATCAATATCGCGACAACTACCGTATGCTTCAGTTTTATTTCCTTGGAAACTACCTATTGGATAATGGATACATCATTTAAGTCTGGTAAATGAGTCTATCTAGTAGTTTCATGAATCAAATATATTCTTAGTGGATCTTCTAATTAGAGTTCTTATCTTCAGCTTTAAGTAGTATTTTCCTTAGTTGCTTAAGCTTGAGTCTTGTATCTTATCATATCAAAAATAGAATCTCGAGTAATTGAGAAAATAATATTTAGTTTTTCTTTAATGTTATGCATGCATGTTAGTGAGACATATTCATGTATTAGGTTTCTTGCTAAATAGCTCTAGAAACTGGAATTGTTAGTTCCTGACAATTTTTGTTTTCAGGCCAAACCTTGTAGGAATTTATGGGTCGGCGGTATTAGTCCAGCTGTTTCAAGGGAACAACTTGAAGAAGAATTTTCCAAATTTGGTAAAATTGATGAATTTAAGTTTTTGCGAGATCGGAATACTGCATTTATTGAGTATGTTCGATTAGAAGATGCATCACAAGCTTTGAGAATCATGAACGGTAAACGCATTGGTGGAGACCAGATTCGAGTTGATTTTCTTCGATCACAGCCAATGAGAAGAGTAAGCTTGTTCAGAACTTAACGAGCATCAATGTGTTGTATTGATATGTTTGCACCATTTAAAAACTAGGGCAGTTACTTTCTTTATGTATTGACTTTACCCTTGATTTTTACTGGATTGGATTTTCTTGTCCTTGGATGTTGTTCTGAGCTATAATATCATATTATTTTCTGATCTCTCTTCTTTCTGAAAAAATTGAATTGAAGATGGGAAAAAATTGTGTTTAGATTTGTTTGACAAATGTAAAGAAAGCTTGAGGTTGTTCTGCATATTATTAGTGCTCGTTCTAGATTGCTGTGCATATGTTCTTTCTCTTTCTATAGCATATGTAATATTTGGATTCCTTCATACTTGAACATTCTGCAATGCATACTAATTTAAGATTTCCTTTATGGACAACTTTTATATTAATTCTGAAATTAGTTTATATGACCTCTTTTCTCTCTATAGCTAATGTAATTAATCTAAATCTTTTTAGGATCAGTGGCCCGACTCCAGAGATGGGCATGGACAGCTTCAGGGTAGAAATGTGGGGATGGCCGATTTCCAATCTGGTTATAAAAGACCACTGGTGAGTCTTCTGGACCTGTGACCTTTTGTAATCGTCAATGTTTTACCATTATATATAATGGTTAATACTTTACAAATACAAATATGTAAAAGCTTTTGCAGACCTGTGCACATTGTTGATGTTATAGTAACTACAACCATACCTGGGTCATGGAGGTATTTTCTAAGGTTTATACTTAGGATATGATAAAAGAATAATTCACCATTTTCCATAGGACAATCTTCTCACTTTATGAATTACAGTTAGTTTCTTGTTTATTTTATATCATAGAAATTTAATCGTTGGATAATTATTGCAGCATACTCAATCTTCAGAACTACGTAGAGATGGACCTCCCAGCAAGGTTTTGTGGATTGGTTACCCTCCATCTGTTCAAATTGATGAACAAATGCTCCACAATGCAATGATTTTATTTGGTGAAATAGAGAGAATTACGAGTTTCCATTCTAGGCATTTTGCATTTGTAGAATTTAGAAGTGTTGATGAAGCACGGCGTGCTAAGGAGGGTCTACAAGGACGGCTTTTTAATGATCCTCGGATTACTATTATGTTTTCAAACAGTGATCCGGCACCTGTAAAAGAACACCCTGGCTTTTATCCTGGTGGTAAAGAGACTAGGCCTGAAATGTTCTTCAATGAGCATCAAATCCGTCCTCCACAAATGGACATGTTAGGACATCCTCACCCAATGGTGCAAAATAAGTTCCCTGGTCCATTGCCAGCTAATGGCATTCTTGGACCAAATACAGCAGTAAGACCACCACCCTTTGGTCCTCCACAGGGTATCTCAGGCCCTCCTGAGTTTAATGACTTCACAACATCGCATGGTTTCCATGATGCAAATTCAAAAAATGTGTTGGGTCCAAATTGGAGAAGGCCATCTCCTCCTGCACCTGGGATACTTTCTTCTCCAGCTACTGGTATTCGTCCACCTCCACCTGTGAGGTCCACTCCAAATTCGTGGGATGTTTTGGATGTAAACCAATTCCAAAGGGATTCTAAACGATCAAGGATAGATGGTCCATCATCCTTAGACGATGCTTCCTTTCCTCCAAGAAAAATGGATAACCGGGGCATGGGTTTTGATCAGCAATATGGGGTTGGTCCATTAAGTGATGGAGGATCTTCTGTTTCATATACCAATGCTCCTGTGAAGACTCATGCTATCCCTATAGGTGGAAGGGCACCAGTTAGTGGCCAGAGCCATGGTGACAATGATTTTATATGGCGTGGATTAATTGCCAAGGGTGGAACGCCTGTTTGTCATGCTCGTTGTGTCCCCATAGGCGAAGGAATAGGAAGTGATCTGTAAGTATCAGTTTTATTTTTGATATTTTTCAAATAACATGTTTGTATTAATATAATTTGTTTAGCTTCCCACTTCCCATGGGATGCCATGAAGTTGTATGGAAAAAACTGCACCTAATTAATTCAAATGGTATCTAGGAATAATATGTTTTGGTTCACTCTGTGTGTATATTTTTGAATGCTTGTTTTTCTGCTGTTCTTCGGGGTATTTGGTGGGAAAAGAATACAGTAATTTTAGGGATTGGGAGAGGTTTTCTGATGAGACGTGGTCTCTTGTCAGGCTTAATGCATCTACTTGGGCCTCAGTTTCCAAGAATTTCTATAATTTCTACTTGCTTCCTAAAACATGGAGATTAATTATTCTGGTACCCTGCTTAAAGCATCACCTCATCTTTAAAGCTAAAGGGAAACACCGTAGTCTTTGTTTCTTTAGAATTTAAGTCAAGAATTTTGACAACAATTGTTAAATGAATTGGCAGATATTTGCTTCATATTTTTGTTATGAACTGAACTTAGTTTGAAATGCCAGTCTAGATGTGAACTTGAAGGTTCCAACTAAAGATCTAGTTGGGTGGAGATGATGATGTATGGAATCTTATATTCTTACTATTCATCTATTTTAATGCTTTCGTTTACTATTTTGCAGTCCTGAAGCAGTCAATTGTTCAGCAAGAACTGGGCTGGATCAGCTTGCTAAACATTATGCTGAAGCCACTGGATTTGACATTGTCTTTTTCTTGCCAGACAGCGAGGATGACTTTGCATCCTATACAGAATTCCTGCGTTACCTTGGTGCAAAAAACCGTGCAGGTGTTGCTAAGTTTGATGATGGAACTACAATGTTTTTGGTTCCTCCTTCAGAGTTTTTGAGAAAAGTCTTGAAAGTTGCGGGCCCAGAACGGCTTTATGGTCTCATTCTCAAATTTCCCCAGGTTCCTCTTAGTGAACCGACTCACCAGCAGTCCTATCTACCCATTCCTACATCTGACTATGGTGAGAGACAGCAAGTCTTGTCTTCACGAGCTGAATACGGGTCAGTGCCTTCAAAGCAGGAGCAACTTCTTCCAATGGATTATAATAGGGTTCTGCATGAGGAAACCAAGGAACCCCCGAAACCCCTTCTGCCTGCAAGTGAGCCATCATCTGTTCAGTCCTTGCCTCACGAGTATGTTACTAACAATAATACGGCTGCAGTCTCACAAGCTGGGTTATCATTAACACCAGAGCTTATTGCCACCTTAGTTTCTTTACTGCCTGGCAAGACACAGTCGTCCAGTTTAGAAAGTGCCAAGCAACCAGCCATCTCACCACAGCCTCCAATGCCTACTGTTGATTCTAATAAAGGGACTACATCTGAGGGATGGATTGGTCATCAATCTTCTGAGCTAACCGGTCAGCCATTTCAGCAAATGGAAAATCATTTTAATTCTCAGGGACAAAGTCTTTCTCAATTTCAGCCTTATCCACCTCTCCCGCAAACACCAAACCAGCATGCACCACAGATCATGGGAGCAACCCAAATTCAAGATGCTGCTGTCGGTCTGCCACAGCAGCAGCATGTACCTATTCCTTACAGGCCTTTGTCTACTTATTCTGCCTCTCCTGAGAATGCACAAGCTTCTGGTTTGCCCTTTGTCAATCCTCAGTATCAGCACGATGTTTCTCAAATTAACCAGAGAGGTTATGGGTCAGTCAATGAAGTTGATACTTCTGGGTATGGTGCACCAGTTGTGCAGCAATCAACGAATACTGCGACCTTATCTAATCAAGGTCAGGGTTCTACATCACAGCCACAACCTGTTACCCATTTAGCATCTGATAGGGGGAACCCTGAGCTTCCTTATCAGATGGAGCATCTCCAATCTGCAAACCTTGGCGCTGGCAATGGGACCAGTGATGTTGAGGCTGGTAAGGACCAGAGATATCGATCTACGCTTCAATTTGCCGCAAATTTACTCCTTCAGATCCAGCAGCAGCAGCAGCAGCCACAGCAAGCAGGCTGGGGTTCAGGAAATCAATAATGAGCAGCTCTCCATCTAGGTAATCCCCTGTACTTGACTTTTAATCTTCTTGGTGGCCAAGGTCTTTCAGTGATATTTGCATATAATATCTGATTGGTTTGTGATTTTCTATTTAAATGCAAGTTCCTGTAGTTGGCTGAATAGAATATGTTCTACTTCTTATGACATAGGGTTCGTTTAGCTTCTTTTCTTATGGTTGGTTGGTGATATATTATGCAGTACTTCAACTTTGCGATTCTGGTTAAGTTGTTGCACAAGTTTTTATGATGTCAATTGGGTGCTATTGCGGTCATTTTGCTGCATAATCTAGTTAGCTTCTTTGAGGTTCTTTCTTCCTAGGTATTTGGTTAGGAATTTTTGGGGTATCTAGCTTCTCTCTCTTCTTTTTGCTTTTCAATACAGATGATGACTTAGGTGTAGTTAAGTAGGCGATGGGGAGTGATAACAAGGCCCTCCAAGTTCTCCATCTAGATACAAGAAATAGCCAAGTCTTGAATTTGGTCAAATTCCAAGATGTACAAGTATCTACCACCTAGGGAATTGACTTTTTTAACCAGAAACTTTTTTCATTCAGCAAGTTGGGAGATCGATTGATTGGTGGTTGTTCATTGTTGAACTAAAATCTAGTCAAGATTTCAAGAACTGGTTTTAGGAAGTTGTAAATAAACACGAGTTGTAACTAAAAACACTTGGTTTTTTCTAAAAGCAGAGAAATGACATAGAAGGCGGTTAAATTAAATGAGCTGGGTTGGTTGAGTTGGGTTGGTTGAGTTGAATCAGATGTTTATGGATTGATCTGGTGGCAGTGGCATAGTCTTTACCTTCAGTGATAATTTTGAGTTTGTGAGGCGGTAGTATATATTATGTTTCCATTGATCGAAGACTTTTAATTGTGCATATCATGAACCGTTCTTATCAGAACCAAGTCCTATTATTCTTTGAGATATATATTATTAATCTTCTGCTGCATGCATCTTGATTGGTATCACACATTGAAACTGGTGGCAGTGGCACATTCTTTACATTCAGTGATAATTTGAGTTTGGGAGACGGTAGCACTTTTTCTTCCATTATTTGTGCTTAGTTCTTTAATATCTGTAAAACTATGTGTAAGCAGGAATTTGTTTTGAGGGTAGTAAAATGTTTAGTCTTGTATAATACTTTTAATGTTTAGCTGACATTCTTTTCCCTTACCTTAATGAACTATGACCAAAAATGCGTACAAATGAAACATAAAGGTACTTAATACCAATTTTGCAAATGAAACATAAAGTACACCATACCGGATACATGTTATCGTATATCTTAATCAAGGAGCTCAATGAATACAGCTATGAACCCTTAAAGTACGTTTCTGTGAGAAGTTAAAAGCTGCAATATTCATTACACCCTTAAGACCATTACATGTTGGCCGAGGGGTCATAAAGAAATAAGCTCATAGTCTCTTTGTGATCACGAGTACAAACCATGGTGGCTTCTATTTTGGATGTTAAATATTGAGTTTCTTGATACTAAATATTATAGGATGAAAATGAAATGAAGGTTAATTGAAGGGCACGGAAGCTCCTTTGTATTCATTCACAGTAAGAATACATATAATGCATATTCGCATGTTTATATTAATCGCTCTTAGATTGAATCAACTCGACCAGGCTTCAACCGTTATGATCTCGTGTACACTCTTTAACCTTGAGAGCCTACCTTTGTTAACCAACTCGACCAGGCTTCAACTGTTATGATCTTGTGTACAATTTTTAAGCTTGAGAGCCTACCTTCTAAACCAACCTCCACAACTCTATAACCTAGAAGGTAACAAGGCTACCTTTTACCATAATTTACGAGATATGAATTAACGGAACTGATTGCTTATCAAAATTCAAATTTTGGTCTCCTAGTTTGTGGGTTTTTTCGTGTAAAGCTTAAGATCTTCTGCTCAGTTTGCAGTTAGCTAGTTTTGACAATGCTATCTCGTTAGTTTTGATGTTGCTATCTTGTTGTTCTGGCTTGTTGAATAAATCAATTGTTGGTAGTCAGTCTAGCATGTACAATAGAGTTAATAGGATAAAAAAGACTGTCAATAAAAATTGTATTAGTTGGTCTGCAATTTTTCGTTTGCGAATTGTTTATTGTATTGTGCAGGGGCCAACAGTTTTCATCGTTTAGTATGAGGTAAGGTACGTATATTAATTGGTAGTTGCATAGGAAATGAATTATGAACGATTTCGTTGCGCCTGTCGTATTAGTTTTTTTGGATAAACTCTGTTTTGCTTCGACTAGATTTGATCCAGTCTAGATGGAAGTAAAAGAAAAAAACAAAAAGGAAACGAGGAAAACACTGTTTAGAATAGTGTGTATCGTACACCGATGTGTCCAGGCACAACACATTAAATGTGTCTGATCGTTACATACACTTGAAAATTTTGTATATGCTCGAAATGAGTAATGAAACAGATTTGTGCTGGAAATAGAAAAATATATTGGCTTTATCCATTTGAAAAATAACTACACAAATATGGAGTGGAGTTCAAACTTACTCGAACCGGGTACCGTTGTATTCGAGCTAAAGATGATTGATTTAAACTGGGTTAGTCTGTGCTGTTGAAACCCAAAAAAACACAGCAATTCCCGATGTTTGTATGGATCGTTTGTGTGGTTTTGGCTATCAATAATTGATTAAATTGTGACATTATTTTGGTAGCAAAGTTGAACCCTTTATTGTTTTTGAACTGAAATGAAGCGAAAATGCGTGTAGGTAAAGAAAGGTGAAAGGAAAGGAAAGGAAAGGAAAGGAAAGGAAAGGAAGATATGCGTTAAATTATGGGTTTTGTTTGAGCAGAAGAAGCAGGTGGTGGATGGGGACCCTTCGTTTTCTCCCTTCAAGCGAATTTGAGTTTTGTGCAATCCTTTGTACCATAGCTTCACCCACCAACATTTCAACCCTCTTTTAACGCTGCTTTGTTCTATCACTTTATTTCATATTGAAGCTCATCAATGAGATTACCATTTTGATCACTGAAAAATAGAAATATATCGGTAGCGTTCGTTTGTTCGTTCAAGTTATCCCCTTTTTGTATCTCTATGAAATACGAGCTCGTTTGAAACTTGCAAACGATTGTCTTTGTTTTCTCTATTCATTTGTACGTTTGAGTATACATTTTGAATATGAATCCTTTTAGAATGTATCAGTTTTTGGTCAATGTTCGTTAAGTTAATGTTTAGTCTACAGCTTCGGTACGAATTTTACACCTTAAGGTTGTTGTCTTCTACTTAAAAGTGTTTTAGTAACTATATGTGGAGGGTGGGAGACAAAGGGATATTATATAAGCTAAGTTGGGTGTTGGTGGTTCGGTTAGGATCAATTTTACGTTGAAATTGATTGACATTGACTTGTTGAACATGAAAGCATCTCGACATAAAAAATATCATTGATTTCAAATCTTAAGTATGAAATTGAACTGAACATTCGTACAATCTCTCTATCTCCCGCTGTAAACTGCTAACTCTTGATTTATGTTTTCATTAATATAGCAAAAAGTCACTGATAAAAGATAAAATAATAGTATAATTATGTTCAAAAGAATCTCGAGGTGTGTGTACCGAAACGCTTAGAAATGTAGGTTCATTAGATAGCCGAAATGATGAACAAATTTTTTTGGATTGTAATGATTTGGTTGAACAATCTCCAAAAGGGTTGTATGGAAATTGTTGGCGCGGAGAGTTGCAAAAGAAATTGGCATTGATTGCAAGAATAGTTGTTGTTCCCCGTCGTACAAAATTGATGATGCTGTTCATCAATAATTTTTTAGGCCTCAAAATTCCTCAGCCACAAACCAATCCACCTCCATAGCCACACAAATGGCGTCCACCCTTTTCCGCCTCGTTGTCTCTTCCACCTTTCTTGCTTTCCATGTCCAAAAATCTAAACCCTTATCGTCTCACCCACCATTTACTCCCCCTTCCTTCTACCCCTTCTCTTCTACCTTTTTCTCCACTAACAATCAGTTTCCGTTCCATCTTCTTCGTCTCTCCGGCGCTCCGAGTTGTTGTTTTTTCTCTCGAAATTTCATGGATTTGATGGTCTCGGAGTAGAAAAAAGGGCGGAGGTGGAATTTCCGGGAATCAGTTGACGATCGTAGTGGTAACCTAGAGGGATAAGATGAAAATTCAGTGCGATGTTTGTGAGAAAGCTCCTGCTACTTTGATTTGTTGTGCGGATGAAGCGGCGCTTTGTGCGAAATGCGATGTTGAAGTTCATGCTGCTAATAAGCTTGCGAGCAAACACCAGAGGCTTCTTCTTCAGTGCCTCTCTACTAAGCTTCCCAAATGCGATATATGCCAAGTAATTGCGATCTCTGTTGCTTCACTTTGGTTTCTTGCTTGTTCATTTGCTCATGTCGTTGATCTGATCGTTTTTCTTCTGATATGATGAATTTAGATGAAAGATTTTTAAGTGTGGATGATAATCTCAACAAATTTTACTTAAATCACTGTTTAATCCGAAGTGATTATGCAACTGTGGATGATAATCTCAACAAAGTTTAACTTAAATCACTGTTTAATCCGAAATGATTTTGCAACTGTGGATGATAATCTCAACAAAGTTCACTTAAATCACTGTTTAATCCGAAGTTACATTCAAGTTTATTAGGTTCTAGTAAACCTAACCCTTTCATGTGTACTCTAATCACTCTCTATCACTCGTGAGCTTCGAAGTTAGTAAGAAGTTTGAACCCAGGACCTTCAGTTTTTACTTCAATCATCCGTTTTTGGGTGTAGTAGTTAGGATTCGAATTTAGATTCAGTTGATACCATGTTAATTTATCTCTATCCCAAAAGATTTAAGCTTATAAGTTATGTTGAATTTGATATTTTGATTACATATTATGAACACATGATATCATATCAACACAAGTCGAATTACTTTACTACTTGTTTGCTGTTGGGTAGAGCACACATGATAGCATGAAAGATTGTGTAACCGCCCGAGTCCACTACTAGCAGATATTGTCCTTTTTGAGCTTTCCCTTTTGGGTTTCCCTCAAGGTTTTTAAAACGTGTTTGCTAAGGAGAGGTTTCCACACCCTTATAAATAATGTTTCGTTCTCCTCCCCAACTGATGTGGGATCTCCCATTTTGAAACAGCTGCAAAATCCAGAATTGGTATTTGTTTCGATATACTATGTTCGTATGGTCTGTGTTTTCCTTTTTAGTTGTGAAGTTCAGACATGAAATCATATAAGAAGTTCTTGCAGCATGATTTGATGTTGAAGTATGCATTAAGGCCTCGAATTTATGTAATCGACGAATATTTGGATAAAAACATGCAAAGATATAGCTGGTGTTAAGTAAGTTATAAACCATCATCGTTCGTTAGATTCAAATAAGATTATCGACGAGAGTCGGCATTGAAAAATTCATGTTTACCTTGAAGGATGTTCATTTTTGTGGTAGAAAAGTAGGAAGCAGTTTAGTTGAGATGAGAAATGCTGAGTATTGTATATCTCATATGGTATCAGGACAAGCCGGCTTTCATTTTCTGTGTTGAAGACAGAGCACTTTTTTGTCAAGATTGTGATGAACCAATTCATTCAACTGGTAGTCTTTCAGCAAACCACCAGAGGTTTCTAGCCACTGGAATCAGAGTGGCTATGAGCTCAAGTTGCACGAAGGACGTCGACAAGGTCAAAATGGAACCTCCAAATCCGAAGAACCCTCAGGTTCCTGCTAAAATGCCTTCACAACAAGTTCCTAACTTCACATCCCCATGGGCGGTTGACGACTTTCTCCACTTCTCCGATCTCGAGTCGTCTGACAAGGTTAGTAAGCTAGATGCTACACCTTCTACACATCCACTTATTTGCCTTTTGTGATCATACTTCAAAACTGTAATTCGTGCCAGTTTAGAAAGCATAAGTTTTTGAACGTTTACTTTCCTGCATCGACACATCTTTTCTTTCTCCTCCGAAAGATCACGCACACACTTATTTAAATTGAAGCGTCTGGACTAACTAGCACACGTTTTGACTATCCTCACAGGACAACTTACAACATTTGGTTGTTAAGGAAACCCGCAGGATATTGAATCATAAGTAGGAGTCTTTTATTATGTACACGACCCTTATTAACCACAGGGCCGAGCTATGGCTGTTCATTAAATCCATACCCTGCAGTGTCGTATGGGAGTTATGATGCACGTCGGATTGGATTGTTTTCTTTTGAGATTTCTGGTGTTTACTGTTGCTAACATAGAGGCAAACATGTGACAAAGAATTGCATTACTATTACTTGATGCATAACTTACGATCAAATCCATTGTGCAGCAGAAAGAAGATCTAGAGTTTGGAGAACTAGAATGGCTAGCAGAAATGGGGCTGTTTGGGGAGCAAGTTCCTCAAGAAGCTTTAGCTGCTGCTGAAGTTCCTGAGCTTCCTACATCACACTCAGGTAGTGCACTCACATACAGGCCGACGAAGTCGAGCATGTCGTACAAAAAGCCTAGGATCGAGGTGGTAGACGAGGATGAGTTTTTTACCGTTCCCGATCTCGGATGAACAGGAAGGGACAAGTTAGTATGGTTATGAATAATAATAATACAGTTTAGTTTATAGGGTTGAATAATGATTATATTATGTGGTAGTATTGTTCACATCTATGGTTTGGGTAGTATGCATTTGATCTTATGCCTACAATATTTGTTTTTTACTTTTGCTTTTCTACCTTATTGTAACTTTTGGATCTTATATGACAAATTTAAGATTATTTTAAAGAATGGTAACTCATCCTTGTCAAAAAAAATTTAAGATTATTTAAGTTTATCTTTTGTTCGGTGTAGTATTATGATCAATCTTTCCTTCCGAATTTATCTATGTATCTATGATCAAAACGACGAGCTGTTCAACAACCAATGTACGTATGTTATAATGAAGTATCTTGTTGAATCTTCTTCTTGAACTATGGCCAACTAATAACAAGCGGAGAATATAAGAAGAGTATGAGAAGAGCGAGAGTGAACATTCGTTCACCAAGTTGTTTTAGGAGGTAATCCAACCACTTGAAAGCATGGCCGCACGTGGTAATATAACTATTTTAGGATAAGCCACGTCGGCCCGTTTGCTTCATTGTCTTGCATGCTTCATTATCTTGCATGTCTAATGTTGTAGCTGAGGTTATCATTGTAATTTCATTTAATTACCTTCCTCTATTTACTTTTCGATCCTGTAAATCTTTCCGGTAGTACTTGCTGATGCACTAATTTATGCTTAAACTAGCGTGTTAAGTGACGGAACGTTCTACGTGCACAATTATTTTGACCCATCCATTCCACATCAATCTACCCACCCATTCCACACCAATCTTTTTTTAATATTCGTCAATGCTAACGACTCAGTCTCATTTCATGATTTTAAATATGCTTATTACAACTTTTTAAGTTTGTCCGAGATTTATTAGAATAACTTTTTTTTTTTGTTAAATTAAAAGAATAAAATATTATTTTCGTAATAAAAGTACAATTTAGCATATATATTAAAAAATTGAGTTCAAAATAAAAACATTATTTTATTTTGAACATATTAATATTAAAACAATATATAATTTAAAGTTATCCCATGAATGTAAAAAAATGAAAAAAATATATCAAATTACATAAAAAAAATGTGGTATGTAACTTGGAAACTTAATAAAATAAATAATTAATAATTGCTATCTTATCATTTTAAAAATTATTTTTTTGTTCTTTTTCTTCTCCTTTTAAATAACAATAAAACTATTTGTTTTAATAAAGATAAGCATAAAGATAAAAATGTAATCCAATTTTTATTTTTTTTTAAAATATTGATAAATAAAAGGTATATGAATAAAAAAAAAATAGTGACAATATTTGTGTTACTATAAATAGCTGAGCACCGAAAGAGGTAAGAATGACGCAACTTCTCAAATTTGGAGTACTAAAGTCAAAGTGCAACGACAACTACTTGCGCTATATCAATCAACTTGGTTCCGGGATACGTTCCTTTCTACATTATTCAGGTCGGGAGATTGTTAGTCCATTCACGAAGTTCGAGTTCGAGCAAGCTAAATCAGATCCATCTTTATTTCATATAAAATGTTGTTACAACAATAAGTACTAGGTTAGCAGGGCTTGTGACCATGGTTTTATTATAGCCCGAGCTGAGAACAAAGAGGAAGATAGATCCAAATGGACATGCACGTTATTTCGTCCCGTTTATGATAGTAGTCAGCAATCCTATCGATTTCATCATGTCCATCTTGGTCTCAACGTGGTCTTGTGGAAGGCTGATTCTCATTTTAGAGACTGCTTATGTGCAGAGTTGTCAACATCGGATAAAAATCTTTGTGATCTCAGTATAGTTATCGATTGGGAACCAATGTGGTTATTACCAAAGTTCCTTGTTTTTAGATTTGAAAATGGTTTTTATCTCTCTGGTCGCAAACGTCGGGACCTTCTATTTTTACGATTTTTATCCAATAATCTTGAAGATCCAAGCATTATAATTTCTCCCCATTTGTTTCAAAGCCAAAAGAGATAATATACGAGATAATTGTACCACCAAATAGCTCTACTTTCATTACCTTACTTGTAACTAAGGGATCATATGAGATTCCATTCTCGTACAAACAAGCCGACGTCCTCATAGGTGGGAAAGAAGTTGAATATCATTTAGAGGATGGTATTTACCGTGGCACCAACTTCTACGACCTTAAATATGATGTTAGGACTACAAACATTTGTGGAGGTCCGAACGAATAACAACAACAATAATAATAATAGGATAATAAAGACTCGAGCAAATTACCATTGTTTGACGTCTGTGTATGCTTGAGTTGTATGTCATGAAATAAACGTATTGTAGTTTTATCTACAATATTTATGAATGAAGTTATGTGGATGTTTTAGTTATGATATTGCAATCGTTATGTGTCAAGATAATGTAAAAAAAATAGAAGCGGAAAGCAAAGCCAAGAGAGTTTATGCTCAAGGTGGACAATATCATACCATCATGGAGAGTCGTGGTTCATGGTATCAGAGCCATGCCCTTAATTTAGCCATGTCAATAGAATCCTCAAGTATCGAACAAAGAAATTACTAGCTTCGAAGGTGTAGTAAAAAGTTACTCATGTGTCGAACAAAGGGTGTACTTTGTTCGAGGGCTCTAGAGAAAGGAGTTGAGAGGCTGTTCGAGGGCTATATAGACCTCATGGGAGGCTCTATGGTATATACTTTGTTCGAGGGGAGGACTGTTGAGAATTGTTGGGAGGGAGTCGTCCCCCATTAGCTAATTTAGGAAATGATCATAGGTTTATCTGATCATTGGTCAACGGTTTTGCTCATATACTAACGAAAAATGTATTTTAATTTTTTAAAAAATGGGTATATTAGTAAAACTTTTAAAAGTTGAAGAGTATATTTTAATTTGAAAAAAAAAAATAATTGTGTTAAAAGTTCGATTTATCCTTATAATTACATCGTACACTTAATATTATTGATTCTCTAATGAACAATTTGTTTATGATATAACTATAAATTAAGTCTCTATCACGTCGTTGAGAAGATGTGGTCCTATTGTTCTAAGTCCGTTAAGATAAAAATGGACACGTGTACTTACTGTATTGGCTCATATTGAATTGTCGTCCAGCTGAAATATTAAGTACTTTATATGAACTCTTCTCTGGCTGTTTCCACAAGAACAATTTGGATTAAATCATTTATAATTATTATAAATTGAGTTATATTAATATTGTTACTAGAATAAGACATTTATAACCTTATTAATAAACTATACACGGCATAGATTATTTATTAAACATGATCATCTGGTCGGTTAATCACATATAGTTCAAAATGACAACCTTAACCTAGGATTTTGTACGTCGGAAATAATTTAGTATTAAAAATAAGAATAATAAAACATTAATCATGGGACCTAGATCTCACCTTAAAAAAAACATTTGAACTAAAATTTGGATAATATAGCAGAAAAAAAATTCCATCTTTTACTTAATAAAGAAAAACATAAACATAAGAATAAAAATTTGTCAAATCATAATAAAGCGATGTTTTTATTCTTTATAAGAACATTGACGAATAAGAAGGATAAATGAGAATATTTTTACGAGTAAAAACGATTTTAAAAATATTTATTGTTCGTGTTATAAATAATGTAGCACGTAACGATAACAAGTATAGCAAAACTCAACTTAGATTGTGAGAAATAGAGAAGTAAGCATGGTGCAACTCCCGAGATTTGCAGCTCTCAAATCAAAGTACAACGACAACTACTTGCGTTATATCAATGAAACTTGTTCGCCGGTACGCTCGTTTCTACAATACTCGGGAAAAGATATTCTTAGTCCATTCACAAAGTTTGAGTTCGAGCAAGCTAGATGTGACCCATCTTTGTTCCATATAAAATGTTGTTACACCAATAAGTATTGGGTTAGCTGGGCTTGTGACCATCATTTTATTGTAGCGGGAGCTGACCATAAAGAGGAAGATAGATATAAATGGACATGCACGTTATTTCGTCCCGTATATGAAAGTTGTCATCAATCTTATAGATTTTGTCATGTTCGTCTTGGTTTCAATGTGGTCTTGTGGAGGGGTGGTCCTCCGTTTGGAGAATGCTTACGTGCACAATGGTCAGATCCCGATAGAGATCTTTGTGATCTCAGTATAGTTATTAATTGGGAATCAATATGGTCGTTACCAAAATATATTGCTTTTAAAAGTGATAATGGTTCCTATCTTAGTGCTCGTTTGATTAGCCAACTTCCGTATCTACAATTCTCATCCAAAAGCATCGACGATCCTAGCATTCAGATGGAGACATTCATCACAAACGATGGAAAAATTCGCATAAAATCAATTTTCTTCCAAAAATTTTGGAAACGCGGTACTTCTAATTGGATTTTTGCTGATTCTACTGATGATAGCTCGGAAAATCTCGATACTTTATTTTCACCGACTCAGGTGTCTTCCACCGTTGTTGCTTTACGTAACTTAGGTAATGGCAACTTTGTCAAACGATACAGTCTTGCTAGCAAAGCGAACTTTCTCAACGCTGGAGCCAAAGAAATTGATAGTTTTTCACACTTACAAATGGTCGAGCCTATTCTTTCAAGAGAAATCAGCAACGTAATGTTTTATCTTTCCGAAGCTAGAATCTATGATGAAGCTGTTATCGTGTTAGCAACTAAAGAAGTCACAAATAATTTCCACGTACCAAGCACTCTATGTATCCCGTTCTCATATACAAACACTAGATATAGCAAATGGACTTCTTCAATCTCAATGAAATTGGATATCAAGACAACAATTGACTCGGGAGTTCCCCTCATTGTTAACAGAAAGAAGATCGAGACATTATCAACTAAGTTTTCGGGAGAATACAAATGGGGAGAAACCATAACAATATCAAAGACAAAAGAGATAAAATACGAGGTAACTGTACCACCAACGAGCACGAGTATCGTTACCTTATATGCAACTAAGGGCTCGTGTGACGTTCCGTTCTCATACAAACAAGTTGACATCCTCATCGGCGGGAAAGAAGTTGAATCTTATTTAGCCGACGGTATTTATCATGGCACCAACTACTACAATCTTAAACATGAAGTTAAAACTAAACAAATCTGTGGATGTCCTAACGAATAATTATATTATCATGATAATAGGGACGAGGTAAAAGTGACATCGTTAGATGTCCGTGTATGACTTACCTTATAATGACTAAAAGAATAAAATTATTACCGTTTTCATCTACACGATCCTAATTAAAAGCTTAATTAATTTTTAATTTATTCGCCGAACCTTTCTAATTTTGTTGGGATTATTATTATTTTTTAAATTAAAGGACTAAAATATTATATATATATTACTCAAATGCAAAATGCAAAATGCAAAATAAAAATAAAACGTTACGTGTTCGAAATTTTGAGTTGGTTGGATTGGTGACTCGAGTAACCTGAATAGAGTTCACAGTCGAATCCAATTCGACTAGGTTGGATCGGGTCGAGTTTTCGAATTGTCTTTTTTTAATTCTTTTAAAAAAAACCATATTTATCTATAATACATGTTACATTAATAACTAAAATATTATAAAATTCAAATATCAAATATTTACACGTCACAACGCATCATTAGCGTCGGTTATAAATGTTCTCATCAATCTTTTTCAAAGCAGAGTGGGTTTGGTTGTTATCTTATTTTCGAGTTGGTTGGGTTGACTGAATAAAAAAATGTCAACCTGCAAACGAAATCAAATTTTTTTATTTTTCAAAAATTCAATCCAACCTAAACGAAAAAAAAAAAATATATATAATCCAACTCGACCCAATTTTATGATTTGAGTTGGATAGTTTGATTGATAAACACGGTGAAATAAATAATATATTTGCCGATAGAAATAATTCTGGATTTAAAAATTAAAAAAAAAAAAGACGAAAAATGAGAAAGGCTTGTAGACACGTGAGATGAATGCTAATTATTCGAGCATAAAAGTCGTACTTGTGCAATTTATTCTATTACATTTTCGTTAATAAAGTAGCTTTTAGTATAAGTCAACGCTAAAATAAATAAATAAATAAATAAATAACTTTAGGATAATTTTATAATAAAATTATATTGATAATATTCTTGGATTGGACACAATATTCTAGAAGCATCTTTTATTTTGTTTTTAAATTGATTAATTTCTCCGATTTATACATATATGTATATATATATATAGATAGATACGATACCCCATTTGTAAGTCTTCTACGTGAATGAATAGATAATGATAATAGAGATAAAAGATAAAAATATACGTAAAGGGGACGTGGTTCGATTCTTTTTAAGAACGTTTATGAATAAAAGGATAAATGAGAATAATTATACTTACTTACAAGTATTCAAATATATGCTTCTGGTACTATAAATAGCATAGCATATTACAAGAACAGGTATCGCAAAACTCGGCTTAATATCTGAGAGATAGTAACGTAAAGAGAAAGAGGCAACAATGGTGCAACTTCCGAAGTCTGCCGTGCTCAAATCAAAGTATAACCACAATTATTTGCGCTTCGTGAATGAAGCGTGTTCACCGGTGCGTACATTCATGCAGTACTCGGGGAAGGAGATTCTTAGTCCATTTACACAGTTTGAGTTCGAGCAAGCTAAATGTGACCCATCTTTATACCATATAAAATGTTGTTACAACAACAAGTATTGGGTTAGTTTGGCTCGTGACCATCATTTTATTGTAGCGGGGGCTGACCAGAAAGATGAAGACAAATCCAAATGGACATGCACTCTATTTCGTCCGGTTTATGACAGTTGTCATCAATCGTTTCGGTTTTGTCATGTCCATCTTGGTTTAAATGTAGTCTTGTGGAGGGTTGGTCCCCCTTATGGAGAATGCTTACGTGCACAGTGGTCGGTTCCTGATAAAGATCTCTGCGATCTTAGTGTAGTTATTGACTGGGAATCATTGTGGTCATTACCTAAATTTATTGCCTTTAGAGGTGATAATGGTTCTTATCTCAGTGCTCGGTCAATTGACAATCATTCATATCTACAATTTTCATCCAACAATATTGACGATCCTACCGTTCAGATGGAGACCTTCATTACAAATGATGGAAAAATTCGCGTGAAGTCAGCTCACTTCCAAAAATTTTGGAGACGTGGCACTTCTAATTGGATTTTCGTTGACTCCTGTGAGACCACGGTTCAAAATCTCGATACTTTGTTTTCGCCAACGAAAGTTGCGTCCCACGTTGTTGCTCTTCGTAACTTGGGTAATAACAACTTTGTTAAAAGGTACACTTCAGCGAGCAAAGTAAGTTGTCTCATGGCAGCCGTGAAAAATATCGATGAATTTTCACACTTACAAATGGTTGAGCTTGTTCTTTCACGACAAATCAACAATGTCGTGTTTTATCTTTCTGATGCTAGAATCCGTGATCAAGTTGCTACTGTATTAGCGACGGCAGAAGCCGCAAATAATTCAAACGTACCCAACACTGTCTGCTTGACTTTCTCACATACAAACACCAGATCTAGCACATGGGATTCTTCTGTTTCTACGAAATTGGACGTCAAGACAATAATCGAAACAGGAGTTCCCCTCATTGTCGATGGAAAGACAATCGAAACATCGTCGACTAAGTTCGTTGGAGAATACAAATGGGGAGAAACTATAACAACATCAAAGATACAAGAGATCAAATATGAGGTAACTATACCACCGATGAGCAGTATTGTCGTTACCTTAAATGCAACTAAGGGCTCATGTGACGTTCCATTCTCATACAAACAAGTCGACATCCTCAAAGGTGGTAAAAAAGTTGAATATTGTTTGGACGATGGCGTTTACCATGGCACCAACTACTATAACCTTAAATACGAAACTAAAACGAAACCAATTTGTGGATGCCCAAACTAATAACAACGGTCCGACCCGAATAAAAATAACTATCTTTCAAATGTGTGCGCGTTTTCGGTTGTATTATGTAAAAGAATAAAATTATTGTAGTTTTGTCTACAATATTTATAAAGTTACGTGTATCATTATTTTCAATATTATCCGACCTTGTTTTTAGTTATTATATTGCAACAACAATAATAATTATAATAAAAAAAAGGGTGTCACGAGGTGTGTCGGTTGTGGCCGCATGTCGGATGTTTCGATCATGTTTGTCTAGGGCATGTTGTCCATAGCTGCATGCCCGACCCAAACCCCTTTTACTACTTTCATGTGTAGTTAGGTCTTTACTATCCATGTCATGTCAATACGGGAGGTGTATAACCATTTACCAGAATCTTTTGTCAATTTTTTCTACTCGAATTATATGCTATCAAAGTTGTAATCGTTGCTGATTCGCTTTTAGCCTGTAATATTGATTTATTTCAAATCATTTTCAACGCGTTCCTCGTTCACGGTTTATAAAACATTTTCTGTCAAACGTGACTCGAGATTCGATCATACTGACTTGTTCACAAACTCAAAACTCACGACTTTCCGAAGAGGGTTCGATGAGGTATCCTTAGCAAAACGACATGTGGAATCTAACCAATTTTTTATTCTTCCTAAGAATATTCATGAATAAAAGAAAATGAGAATATTTTCACTTTTTCATAGAAAGTGATAATGATACGCTTCAGGTAAGAAAATAAGTTGTCTCATGACGGCCGTGTAAAATATTGATGAGCTTTCTCGTTAGACAAATGATTGAGCTTGTTCTTTCACCATAATTCAACAATGTCGTGTTTCGTCTCTCTGATACGGGAATTCGTGATCAAGTTATTATCATACCAGCGAATACACAAACGGAAAATAATTGAACGGGAAATACTTGTTCGACTTTCTTATATATAAACACGAAATCGAGCACATGAGCTTCTTCATTCTCAACGAATCCAATAAGAAACCGGTTCAATTGAACTTGTCAACTTCATCATCTTTATTGGTTCTAAGCAACTGCACCTTTTTTTGTTGCCTGTTATTCCGTGATTTTAACGCAACAAGAATCATAAAGAACGATCAGGTTGAGTTAAAAAAATATCATGACAATTTAATATTATAAATAAAATATAAATTACGAGACTTTAAGATATAAAGTCTAAATACTTCAAATTTGGACATTATAACAAAAATAGATGCCCGTCTTTTTCACTTTTAATATAATAAAGATAAGGATAAGATAAAAATATGCGTAACGTGAGATGCGGAATCTGATCAATACATAGCAAAACGACATTTTTTTACCTTTTCTTTTTGTAGAAAAGATAACGAGAATATTTACGTGCAATTAGTAAAATGTATGCTTCTCGAGCTATAAATAGCATAGCACGTAACAAGGAAAAGTATAGCAACTCAACTTAGTGTCGACAAAGAGACAAGGATGGTGCAATTTCCGAGGTATGTAGTCCTCAAATCGAAGTATAATCACAACTACTTACGCTATTTGGATGGAACTTGTTCACGGGTGCATAAATTTCTACGGTACTCGGGAAAGGAGATTCTTACCCCATACACAAAGTTTGAGTTCGAACAAGCTAAATGTGACCCGTCTTTATTCCACATAAGGTGTTGTTACAATAACAAGTACTGGACTAGTTGGGCTTGTGACAAGCATTTTATTGTAGCGGGAGCTGACAAGAAAGAAGAAGACAAATCGAAATGGTCATGCACACTATTTCGTCCCGTTTATGACAATTCTCATCAATCATTTCGATTTTGTCACGTTGGTCTTGGTTTCAACGTAGTCATATGGAGAGTTGGTCCTCCTTATGGAGGATGCTTACGTGCACAATGGTCTGTTCCTGATAGAGATCTCTGCGATCTCAGTATAGTTATTGATTGGGATTCACTGTGGTTATTGCCTAAATTTATTGCTTTTAAAGGTGATAATGGTTCTTATCTTAGTGCTCGATCAATCGATTATCAACCATATCTACAATTTTCGTCCAAAAGTATCGACGATCCTAGCATTCAGATGGAGACATTCATTACAAACGATGGAAAAATTCGCATAAAATCAATTTTCTTCCAAAAATTTTGGAAACGCGGTACTTCTAATTGGATTTTTGCTGATTCTACTGATGATAGCTCGGAAAATCTCGATACTTTATTTTCGCCGACTCAGGTGTCTTCCACCGTTGTTGCTTTACGTAACTTAGGTAATGGCAACTTTGTCAAACGATATAGTCTTGCTAGCAAAGCAAACTTTCTCAACGCTGGAGCCAGAGAAATTGATAGCTTTTCACACTTACAAATGGTCGAGCCTATTCTTTCAAGAGAAATCAGCAATGTAATGTTTTATCTCTCCGAGGCTAGAATCTATGATGAAGCTGTTATAGTGTTAGCAACTAAAGAAGTCACAAATAATCTCCACATACCAAGCACTCTATGCATCCCGTTCACATATACAAACACCAGATATAGCAAATGGGCTTCTTCAATCTCAATGAAATTAGATGTCAAGACAACAATTGACTCGGGAGTTCCCCTCATTGTTAACAGAAAGAATATCGAGACATTATCAACTAAGTTTTCGGGAGAATACAAATGGGGAGAAACCATAACAATATCAAAGACAAAAGAGATAAAATACGAGGTAACTGTACCACCAACGAGCACGAGTATCGTTACCTTATATGCAACTAAGGGCTCGTGTGACGTTCCGTTCTCATACAAACAAGTTGACATCCTCATCGGCGGGAAAGAAGTTGAATCTTATTTAGCTGACGGTATTTACCATGGCACCAACTACTACAATCTTAAATATGAAGTTAAAACTAAACAAAACTGTGGATGTCCTAACGAAGACTGATACTATCATGATAATATAGATTCGAGGTAAAAGTGATGTCTTTAGATGTCCGTGTATGACTTACGTTGTAATATCTAAAAGAATAAAATTATTACCGTTTTCATCTACACGATCCTAATTACATTATTTAAGGACTATATGGCCAAAGATGAATTTTTGAAGAGAAGGATTAGACACATAATTAAACGCTTAATTATTTTAACAAGTACTGGACTAGTTGGGCTAGTGACAAACATTTTATTGTAACGGGAGCTAACGAGAAAGAAGAAGACAAATCCAAATGGTTGTGCACACTATTTCGTCCCGTTTATGACAGTTCTCATCAATCATTTTGATTTTGTCACGTTGGTCTTGGTTTTAACGTAGTCGTATGGCGAGTTGATCCTCTTTATGGAGGATGTTTATGTGCACAATAGTCGGTTCCTAATAGAGATCTCTACGATCTCAGTATAGTTATTAGTTGGGAATTACTGTGGTCATTACCTAAATTTATTGCTTTTAAAGGTGATAATGGTTCTTATCTTAGTGCTCGCTCAATTGACAATCGTCCATATCTACAATTTTCATCCAACAATATTGACGATCCTGCCATTCAGATGAAGACTTTCATCACAAATGATGGAAAAATTTGCATCAAGTCAGTTTACTTCCAAAATTTTTGGAGACGTGACGCTTCTAATTGGATTTTTGCTGAATATTGTGAGACCACTACTCAAAATCTCGATACTTTATTTTTGCCCACTAAAGTTTAACCCGACGTTGTTGCTCTTTGTAACTTGGGTAATGACAACTTTGTTAAAAGATATACTATAGGCAGCAAAATAAGTTATCTCATGGCAGCTGCGAAAAATATCGATGAATTTTCACGCTTACAAATGGTTGAGCTTGTTCTTTCACGACAAATCAACAACGTCGTGTTTTGTCTTTCTGATGCTAGAATCCATGATCAAGTTGTGATCGTATTAGCAACTACAGAAGTTGCAAACAAGTCGAACGTAACCAATACTGAATGTGTGACTTTCTCATACACAAACAACGGATCGAGCACATGGGCTTCTTCAATCTCAACAAAATTAGATGTCAAGACAACCATCGAAGCAGATATTCCGCTCATTGTTGATAAAAAGATGATTCATTCATCGTCAGCTAAGTTTGTTGGAGAATACACATGGGGTAAAACCATAACAATATCGAAGACTCAAGAATGGTATATGAGGTTACTATACCACCATTGAGCACTATTAGCGTTACTTTATTTGCAACCAAGGGCTCATGTGACATTCCGTTCTCATACCAACAAGTTGACGTCCTCAGAGGTGGGAAAAAAGTTGAATATTCTTTAAACGACGGTATTTATTATGGCACCAACTACTATAACTTTAAATGTGAAACTAAAACTAAGTCAATATGTTGACGTGTTTTATTAAAAAAATAAAATAAATAAGAATAAGATGAAATCACTTAAAGAATAAAATTTGGTTGTCCTTTATCCCCCACTGTATTTGTTTGCTTATAGAGTCCGAGGCTCCCGAATATGTATGATTGTTGTGAGCTAGGAAGCGTTATCCTTTATCCCCCACTGTATTTGTTTGCTTATAGAGTCCGAGGCTCCCGAATATGTATGATTGTTGTGAGCTAGGAAGCGTTAAGTTGGGCGCAGTCCCACTGTTCGGAGGTTCGAATCCTCAGTCGCTCTTTTTAGTGGAAAGGAATAGTCTGAGAATCAATCTATTTCTGACATCATATCTATAGTTAGCAGCACTCGGATGTCAGACTCCTGCCGCCGACAGATGTCTAGTTCCCGTTCGGGAGCCTAAGAAATATGACTTAAAGTAATCTTAAATTGGACGACCTTTATGCAAGTGATGACCCAATCATAATAATTAAAAAAATATAATACAACAAAACTAAATTAGCTTAAATGAATAAAATGTCACATTATTATAAATTAATGTAAAGTCAACATTGTTATAAGAATAATAAAGAAATTATATCAATTTTAATGTAATGAAAAAACACACCAAAATGAGCAGGTTAAAATAGTAATTTAACCTGTACTCAAGAGGTCAAAATATTCAAGTTTTATTTACCTTTTTTTTTTTTTTTTTAAGTTTTATTTAGTAAATACTTTAAGCACAAAAGTCTGATGGGAGAAAATTAAAAGGGCCTTTTTGTTAATTCAACTGCGAAAAGGGAATTAGAGCCAAAAATCTAAACAACAACAAAGGGAAAAAGAAGCAGCCTAGGTAGAAGCCTTGATCAAGGCTTCCACGTCAGCCTCTGATGGGAGAGCTGGGATTGCTCCCTTCTTGGTTGTTGTAATGGCTCCACATGCATTTGCAAATCTCAAGATCTCCCTCACCCTCTTCTCATCCTGTAATAAATTAATGCAAGGATACAAGCTAAGTACCTCGATAACAGATTACTCGGGTCGATAATCATGTAAATAGAAGTTTCATTATTCAACGAACTCTAATGAAAGACAAACGTGCCTCGACGACAGATTAGTCGGTCGACAATCATGTAAATAAATGTTTTCATTATTCTATGACCTTATTAGATAAGGAAGTCGTACGAAAGATATAAGTACCTCGAGAACGGATTGGTCGTCGACAATCTTGCAAAGGAGAGCGCCAACAAACGAGTCGCCAGCTCCAGTTGTGTCCACAGTTTTGACCTTGAATGGATCCACGGAGCCGCGGAAGTTCTGTGTTTTTTTAACCAAAGAAAAAAGGAGAGTTAAAAAAATGCACTTTTTACTGTTTCAAAAGTAATACTAAGGTCCTATTGACAATTTTACCGAGAAAAAGATGATGATAATAATAATAATCCTAATAAATAAAATAAATAAATAATCTTCTGTTCATCATGAACAATGTGGGGAAAAAGGAAGCACCATTGATTTTGTTTACGAAACAAGGTAAGAGATTGAACGAACAAGCCTTTTCAGGAAGCAATTATTAACACATTGGCCCTACAAATCAAAACCCACACCTAAAACTATACTATCACCCACAGGCATTAAAAAGCTGCGTTGTTACTCAGCCTAACTTCCTAGCTGGAAAATTTTGAGAAGTTTTCTTGGAGATCTGAAATTTTCTCGGGTTCTCGGGAAAGTGGAAGGGTGGTGAGATCCCACATCAGTTGAGGACGAGAACGAAACATTGTTTATAAGGGTGTGGAAACCTCCCCTAGCAGACACGTTTTTAAAACCTTTAGGGGAAGCTTGAAAGGAAAAACACAAGGAGGACAATATTTGCTAATGGTGGGCTTGGGTCGACACAGAGATTTTAATTTATGTTATGGATAAACACGGGGATGAATGTACAGCTATGCAATTCCCAGATCCAACCACTAATAGCCAACAACCAGCCTTTGACAGTATGAAAGCTATGAAAAAGTACCAACAACCAAAATAATTACCTGTTTTTGATTTTGAAGTAAGGATTACGACAAGTGTTGTCTAAATTATTATAGTGCTTTAAACTTCACATGGCTCAAATTTGTCAATCATAAAAGTTCAAAAAATTGTAACAGTTTTAAGTCAAATTCTTATTTTTTGCCTGTTTTTAAGCATTAAAATACGTCTTCTAATGAACAACAAATGTCAGAAAGAAGTCAAATATTCTGATTCAAACATGGGGGCGGTTAGGCAAACAAGCAATCAAATTTGAACAGAATTATCACCAACCCATTCCAAGTTCTCACCAACCAAACCAATGTCCCACAAATTCAAATAAGAACAAGGAAATAAGGATATCATAAAATATCAAAATTATAAGTCCTAACATTTTCAAACGTCCAAAATTTAGCCCACCTTTAAAAAATTCCTACCATTAATTGGAATATTCAAGCATGGTATCCTCCTAAATGAACATGAACGATCGTGACTAAATTGAAACATTTGAAAGTACAAACACTAATAGAATTACGAGAGTACCTTGGTGTAGTATTTGCAGCCATGCTCACCGAGAGTGAGCAAGAGGAGCTTCAAGCCATCATGCCAGAGAGACATGGCGGTTTCATCATCGACCTTTTCAGATTTGGTGAGGAATTTGAGCTCATCATCGCTAACCTTGATGATGTCGGCCTTGTCCCAAATGCTTTTGATCTGTTCACGGGCCTCATCTGCTGAAGGCCACAGAGGTAGCCTCAGATTTGGATCGTATGAAAGCAGAGCACCTGCTTTCTTGGCCTCCTCCATTGCCTTTATATGGGCAGATCTGCAGGGCTCCACGATCAAGCTTATGGACCCATAGTGAAAGATTTTAGCCTACAAACACAAAACACATGATAACATATTCAGAATTTCGCAATTATTTGTTAGATATGATCGAAATAGACCAATTAAAATTAACTTATGGGTCAAATATTTAATAATTTTGTGATTTTTTTCAAGAAATATATTGGCGAAAACTTTTAGTACATCTGCACGAGACGTGTAGATCACGAAAGACATTAAATAAATATAAGCATCAGTTTTGTTTGAAAAGCTATATCCTGACTTTTTTAAAAACTACTTAAAAGAGAAAATCATAGTAACTTACTAACTTTGTTTATTTTTAAACAAAAACTTCTATAATTAAACAAAATAACTGCAAAGCCAGTGAGATACTTCATAAAATTAAAGTCTAAATAATTCAATTTTCTCCAAAATTTCTATTTTTAAATATTTTAAATAAGAGATTAACAAAAAAAAAAAACTTCTGAGGATAGCGTTTCAGAAAGATCAAATATCTAAAAAGATCCCAATTGATTCAATATTCCATTTTTGGAATAATTATTTAATAATCAAAATAAATAAATAAATAAATAAATAAACTAAAAATATCTGACAGAAAGGGGAGAACTTCGCGAGTGATGGGCAGCACCGCTAACTACACGTGAGAATAAAGTATAGGAAAGCACGTGAAGCTTCGCCACGTCATCGATTAAAGGGGTATAATCGGAAATTCACACATGAAAAAGCGAAATACCGAATCTACCCATTATTATCACTACTACTACTGCTACTCTAAGTCTATGAGTGGGGCCCAGAATATTATATCTGACGTGTCAATTTATATAAAATAAAATAAAATATAAAATAAAACTGGCGCACGAGTCTATAAGATTAAAATACTCGATCTCGGTCAAATTCGCAACAAGAAAAATTTTCCGGGAAAATCAATTGACGAGAAAATCAATAACAAAACCGAATCGAAATGGAAAATGAAAGAGAAGGAAGAAACTCACGGATTTGATGAGTTTGATATTCAATTCGTCCGCCTTGAGAAGCATATCGGCGCTAGGGTTTCGGTAGAACATAAACTCACGCTCACCGTCGGAACGCAGAGTAACGAAGGCTAAGGCGGTTCTAGCGCCTTTATCGAAGCAGATTCCTTCGTCGTTCACGCCGTGCTCCCTCAAGATATTGGCCAACATGTGGCCAAACTCATCTTCACCGAGCTTTCCAACGAAGGCAGAGCGACCGCCAAGGCGACTGACAGCGATCGCAACATTCGCCGGAGCACCGCCGGGAGCCTTGAGAAATCCAGGCGCATCCGCTAGAGATACGCCGGAAACCGTCGGGACGAAATCAATCAACATCTCACCGAAACTAACGATCAGACCGGAGCCGGTGGGAGAAGCGCCGTTATTTGGAGCCATCGGAGAAGGAAAAACAAGTACAGAAACAAATAGTGATCGGAGAAGCTTAGAGAGAGAAAGAGGGGAAATTGGGACGGTGCATTTGATCAATTGAGCCAATAGAAAATGGTATTTATAGGGGGGAAGATTTGGGGAATATAAAATTAAAAAGAAAATTAATTAATTTTCTTATTTAATTATTCGCGTGTTTTTTTTTTTTTTTTTCTCACTAATTTACTCAATATATCTTAATTTTTAAAATTTGCTTTAGCTTGGCGGTGTGGCCCACCAATAATTTTTTTAATTTTCCATTTATTATTATTATTATTTAATTGAAAAAAAGAAATAGTTGTATATTAATTATGAAATTATTTAATTACAAATTGATCTATTTTTTCCAAAAAAAAAAAAAACTAGCCGTTAGTGTTAAAACTTTCATGAAAACTAAGCAAAATGTATTATTATTTACTGAAAAATAAATTTTTTGTATTTGTTTTTTAAAAATAAAAATTTGTGGGTTTATTTTGTTCCCTCCTCTGGATTGCCTCCTCCCCTTTGCCGCCACCCTATGTGGCGGCTGAGACTTCTTTAACCGTTTTTCCAGCTCTACGAAGGGGTGAGCGGGCGGCCACCACCGTAGGCTCAACCACAACTGCTCGTTAAATGATTATAGTAAGAGTGAGAACGAAATACAATAGATAGATGAGTTCAAATAAATAAAAAATTTATGAATTAATTTATTTTATGTTATTTTAATTACGGTTGAATTTGATTTATTTTATGAGTTTTAATTTTAATTGAACGGAATAAACTTAAATTTATTATTTTATTATTATCATTATTTTGTTTATAATATAACTATACTTTTATATATTTGTTTTAATTTTGTTTAATTTCACAATTATTTTTTAAATATTTATGCTCTAAACCACTCCTAAAATTAAATGATAAATCTTTATTTAATATTTAAAAATAAATAAATAGATATTTTAGGGTTTAGGTTTAACTTTTATGAATTAAAATTTTACTTTTATTAAAAGAACAAGCAAAATTTTGAATAAATTATTCAATAATTCGAAACAATCTAAATATTATTAAAAAAAATTCATGTTAGATAAATTTATTAAAAAAATTAATGATTTTAAAATTTATCCCTCAAACTATTTTAAAAAATCTTTAAAGAAATTTCCTTTTCAATTTGGTGGGTGAACAGACATGATATCAACACACCAATTGGTATCGTTTTTACACATTAATTGTCACATCAATTTTCATCCTAATTATTAGAATACAATTAAAGTGTAAAAACTGGCATTTTATATAAATTAATCTACAATTTACCATTGTTCTAGAGATATTCATGAATTATAATTTATTAAGAAACCATATATTTATTTTTATTAATATTTAAAAATATAAAAATTAAAAATAAATTGATTTAAAAGTGTATAAAAGATTGATATTCAACTCGATACAACTATTAAACTAAGTAAAGGCGTACACTTTTATTTCTAGAAGAAAATATAAATCCACAAAGTTCTCAACGGATACACAATATTATCTCAAATTCTTCTAAAGACTTACAAGAAGAACAAATTTATAAACAGAATTCAAATTAGCATTCACAAAATACGATATAATGATCATAAACTATTAGCCAATCTATGGTATAGCCCCAAAACCGTGTAGCCATGTTCTCCGTCGGATGGATGGATTAAAATCTAGTATTCACTCCGTTTTGCACCAACATTTTCATAACAAAGACGAACACCGTTGATTCTATTGATATGATCAGTTCAGGAAAGAGATGAAAGTATATGACTTTATTGAGCATGGCGAAGAGGACCTAGACATGATATGATCTCTCCATTTCGAGCTGGTTGTGTGGAATCATGACACTTAATATGGTAATGACACAATTGAAAACTTGAGATAGAACATAGAATTTGAACATGATTTGTTCTCTTCGTTTTGAGCTGGTTGTGTGGAATCATGACTCTTAGTATGGTATTGACACGGTTGAAAAACTTGAGGTAGGACATCTCTAGTGTGTTGATAAGTAATAAAACATCGAGGAAGGGGGCGGGGACGGGGACGGGGACGAGGACGAGGACGAGCTAAGTAATGTAGTGAAGAAAAACTCTAATTCCAAATGAGGGGGTTTTTAAACTGATTTGCCATTGCCTCCTGGAGAAACTTGACAATGGATGTGCGTTCAACTTCTTTCTCCCTTTTGAGTTCTAGATGTCGAACCTGAATTTGCAATGTGATCTATAAGAACAATGCCTTGGTGCAACAATAGATAGTACAGCTAATTGAGTTGCATAAAAATGGTTCATTTGATCATTATAAATAGCTATCCAGATTAACCTGAGCTTAACCCTCCGTCTTAATGACAATGTAATGAAGATTAAACTCTAAATTTTTAAAAAAACTCATGATTAAGAAGATTCAAGATTAAACCCCATGAATTCACCACACCACATTCTTTCTATAATGGAGTAGACACCGGTTCTTGTAAGTTCAATTAAAGAATAAAAAGGCTATCAAGTCTTCTATAAGTTAGAATTTAGACGTAGGATTTAGAATGACCGTTGGATATGTATTAAAAAATCTCTCCCCTAATAACCATTGGATATAAAATCGAGGTCCTTTGACAATTTCTCTCTCATGCTCCAATGGTGCAAAAAACTATATAGCTGTGAGATCCCACATCAATTGGAGAGAGGAACGAGGGACAGTGAGGACGCTAGGGCCCGAAGGGGGTGGATTGTGAGATTTCACATTGGTTGGAGAGGGGAACGAAACATTTTTTATATGGGTGTGAAAATCTCTCCCTAGCAGACGCATTTTAAAAACCTTGAAGGGAAGCCCGAAAGGGAAAAGTCTAAAGAGGACAATATCTGTTAGCGGTGGGCTTGGGCTATTACAAATAGCATCAGAGCTAGACATCGGGTGGGCCAGCGAGGATGCTAAGCCCCAAAAATGGTAGACACTGGGCAATGTGCCAACGAGGACGTTGAGCTCTGAAGCGGGTGGACACCGAGCAGTGTGCCAACAATGATGTTGGGCCCCGAAGGGGGGTGGATTGTGAGATCCCACATCGGTTAGAGAAAGGAACGAAGTATTCTTTATAAGAGTATGAAAACCTCTCCCTAGCAGACGCGTTTTAAAAACCTTGAGGGAAAACCCGAAAGGGAAAGCCTAAAGATGACAATATCTACTAGCGATGGGCTTGGACTGTTACAATAACTACTTGTGGTGGCCTCCTCGAACAATTTCTCCATCATTTGGTACATTTTATAGTATCAAACAATGGAGGAAAGAAAAACTAGTTTACCTTATATGCCTGTTATCTTCCATCATTTAAATTTTCTACCTCTAAAACCCAAAAGCTGCTTCGAGATATTGGAGTTTAGAATAGAAGTCTTACCCTTACTGAACCCTTATTTGATACACCAGAGTCTGTGATAATAACAAGACATTTTATGTCATGCTCGTTAGCATATTCATATTGCTCCGTGAAGCTTGGATCAGGTGTAGGGACAAGCTGAGCCTGATGAAACAAAAAGCACTTCTCAACTTTAACAATTCAATAAACCGTAGATTATCCTAATATATCAATACTTAACCTTAATCTTCTCCTCCCATAGCTCCACAACAAGCTCCATGCGTTCTAACAATAATCCACCTCCTCCTCGCGAACAAACCAGGAAACTGGTGCTCCCCTCATTTCTGCAAAGTTCATAACGGACTAAAATAAGTGAAAGAAAATGCTGAAAAGTTTCAGTCGACCATGATATAAAAGACTTGGCAAAGTAATATAATGACTATAAAGTGCACCGGATGGGTTTCAAATCTAAAGCAGCTTGCTGAATCATAGTCTCTAATGCAATGCTGGTCCCGACGCCACCCGGAGGGGTAGTTTTCTACCAAAGAAAAACGAGTAACATGTCTTAAATTTGAACATTAAAGATCAAATGTAAACGAAACTAAAAGGCATTTATTGACAAAAAGAAAACAAGACTCGAATCTTTCGATAACATTATAAGAGGTCGAAACGTAAGTACGTCGGATGGCAATGAAATTTAAAGTTAGAAACAAAGAGTGTTGAAAGTCTGTGTTCATTCTCATAGTTTTTCTTCTGTGTCAATATTAACTGTTCTGCACTATGGATGCAGCATATCAATGCAACAGAGATAAAGATAAATGAGGATGACTCACATATGCTCGGCTCCACATTTGCTGCAGCAAATAGTCATAGCGGCCACCAATAGCAACCAGTGTACCTTCAGGATGTGAACCAGGATGATTTTCCTTTGTTAAGTATACCTGGACATGCACTTGCAACTCAGTTTCTGATACTAAAATAGAGCAAAATACTGCTTGACGGATTACACATATACACTTGGAGAACATAAAATCTATAGATTGCTTCGGTCGGATCATGCCCAATTAATACAAAATAGACCATTCGAAAAGCAAACATGTGAGTAGTAACTAATACTTCAGTGCCTAAGAGTGACGCGTTGAGACGAGAGATTCAGCTAATCAGGTGGAAAGATTTCAGAAAAAAGAAAAAGCAAAATCTCGTTGAAAAGACAAGTTCAGTTATTGGCTTTTTGCACTAAAATCTTCACATAATCAAATGTTAATTGTAACAGCCCAAGCCCACCGCTAGCAGATATTGTCCTCTTTGGGCTTTCCCTTTCAGGCTTCCCCTCAAGGTTTTTAAAACGTGTCGGCTATGGAGAGGTTTCCACACTCTTATAAAAAAAATGCTTTGTTCTCTCCCTCCGGGGCTCAGCCTCCTCACTAACACATCGCCCAGTGTTTGACTCTGATACCATTTGTAACAGCCCAAACCCACCGCTAGCAGATATTGTCCTCTTTGGGCATTCCCTTTTGGGCTTCTCTTCAAGGATTTTAAAACATGTCTGCTAGGGAGAGATTTCCACACCCTTATAAAGAATGCTTCGTTTTCCTCTCCTACGATGTGGGATCTCACACAAATGGTCTTACAATTTCTTGGCCCAGAGGGTTGAAGGTCTAATAGTTAGCAGAGATGAGAAAGGAAAACTGAAAACATCACAGATTTTAGAATCATGGTCTCAATAGCAACAACACTCAACCAATATATACATACAATTACAGATGTGCACACATATATATGGACATACAACCACACATTTATATGATTTCAAAATAGAACTACAAAGACAACCATCACATTTTCCATGTGGGAAGGAAGGGAAACCTCATACCTGAAAAAAAATATCTCGATGGTAATCCTCCGTTGGTGACATTAAGGCATCTATGTAAACATTTGCTTCAAGCCTCCACACTTTCAAGTAGTTGAAAAGGTCTAACAACTCAACAAGTGCTCTACGCATGGGTTTGTCTGCATTATAGTCTTAGCGAGGTTAAAAAGGATACATTTTTTTATCTGAAACTGTAGGAACATAACCAACCAGTTACAACAATACCTGTTGGAAGTGCTCCCCTCAATCTAGGAACTGCCTGATCCACTGCACCACAGAACCTAAAAACTACAGTCTGCAATCTATTTACAACAGCCTGTGCTAATTTGAGTTCCTGTAGTAGAATAGTTTCTCTTAAATATTATATATACACAAGTTCATCATAAATGTTCACGAACCTGATGAAAACACTTTGATCAAAAAGAAAAAAAATATTTGTCTAGTCTATAGCATTAGTAACTGTAATCCCATTAAATAAGAGAAATAGTTGACTTTCCTATATCTAGTTAGATTTAATTGTCAATATCTAGGGATTATTATATTGGTTGGATTTATTTAGTTACCTAGTATTTACTTAGTATGTGGAATTTATTTAGATTATTTATTGATTTAGATTTAGCAAGTCCTTCCTTATAAAAGGGATATGTAATTCTCTAAAACATAAATAAGAAGTCAAGCTAATTCAGACTTGCAACTTGGTATCAGATCTTTTAAGTTCTGGAAAATCTGATTAGAACCAAAACTCTAACTCGTGAAGCCTTAATTGCTACTGATAATCTCAAATTTAATTAGAGTATTCATAGCTATCGTCGAATTCATTTGGAGCCTTCATAGCTACCATTGACAAATTTATTCGGAGCCTTCATAGCTACCCTTGACAAATGCATTCGGAGCCTTCATAGCTACTGATCATCTACATTAACAAATTTATTCGGAGCCTTTCCAGACAAGCATGATATACCATGTATTTTATTTATTCAGAGTCTTTTTTAAAAATATTTATTTTTTTATGAAAGTAAATAAATATTCAAAATAAAAGACATACAATGAACGCAAACCTGCAACAGTTGGCGCCTTATCACAACCCATTTTGATTTCCTCTCAGAAGACTGAGGACGTAAGGATACCATCATAGAGAGAAGCTGCATTTACAAGAGAGCTTCAGCATGGGCATATGAAAAAATAAAATAAAATAATTAGAAATTATAATAAATAAAATCATTAAGCTACCTCCGCCACTTTATGTCTTTGTTCTGCCTTAACACCAACCCAAGACCAAATAGCATTCAACAGATCTCCATGATTTAAGTGTATGTCACAAGATTCTGAATGAAAAAAATATGAAATAACGTCTACAGTCACCTGAAACATTAGCAAATAATGTGAGGATTTTGTTCATCTACACAAGAATACTTAAAGGCTAGTAAACAGATGTGAAAATGCAAAAAAAAGAGATAGAGAGAGGAGAAAAAGAGAGAGAGGGAAGAAGAAGAAGAAGAAGAAGGATTTAAACTTCAAGAACAAGTAGTTATTCAACCAAACGTCATTACCTAAACGTGGAAAACTATAATTTCTTTAGTAAAGGACTGACAAAGAAGCCCAAAAGGAAAACTTCCAACTATATCAGACAATATCGTTTTCTTTTTTCAACAGTTCATGTTTTTCATATCTAGATATGTCAAAAAGAGAGATTAACAATAACTTTCTTCTTGTTTCTTATTAAAACTTCAAATCTTCCGAAAAGTTATCAACAATATGAAGCTCAAACTAACTTATTCTAATAAAATTATGAACAAATTATTATTAAAAAATTAGCATACAACATTCGATGATGTAGTAGGATTAGGACAAATAGGATAAATCCATATTAATCTTTTTAGTTTTCTTTTAGGATTTTAGTTTGCTTTCATTTCTCTACAAATAGAGAAGTCATGTATTCAATAAGTTTTCATTGATAATAAGATTCTTGATAGACTTCTTGGACAGAAACTCTCCTTAGTCACTTGGTATACGTAGTTTAGAACAAGAAACCTACCATTGTGGAAGCCTCCTCCACACCCCATGCTTTGAAATGATGCTTTCATGATACGTAGATTAAATGTTTGGAAGTTATTCAATCCCCATACCCCAATTTGTATTAATTGGTATTCTTTCATACCTTAATTAGTTTGTTTTTTTTTACTTTCTCGCTCCCTTTGGAAATTTGTTTCTTGGGACATTTGTTGTTTGCATGTCTCGATCATGCTTGTCCAAGTCATGTTGCTCATGGTCGCATGTCCGTTCCAAACTGTTTTTTCTTACTTTCATGCTAGTTAGGTCTTTACTATTTTTATTATGTCAATACAAGGGTGTATGACCGTTCACCAAAGTCGTGGTTGTTGCAACCTGAGTACACTATTAAAGCCGTGGTTGTTGCTTATTCATTTTTAGCCTATAACATTGCTTTCTTTCAAATTGTCTTCAACTCACTTCCTCGCTCACGTTTTCTAAAACATTTCTCTCAAACATGACTTGAGGCTTGATCTCACGTCAAGATTGTCTGCAAAATTCAACTTTCACACAACTGACTTGTTCGCTAGGTAAGCACAAGCCACGTACAATCGTTTTTCTTCTGCCACAAGAGTGCAATTGTGACACCAAGCACAAATATGTAATGCAACAAAACATCTATACAAGCCAAACATAAAACCCAGAGAATAGTGTGGGAAGACAAGAAAATAAGTAGTACTTCCTTCTCTTTTTTAGAGTGGCTTCGTTTTTTTCTTTATATATATATATACAAAAATGAAAAGTTCATTTTCTTACTTTTAACAAAACAGTAATACATGCATGCTACAAACAAAAATAATGGGGATTTTAAGAATGAAGCTGCACTACTAATGTGAGATCTCACATCGGTTGGAGAGGGGAACGAAGCATTTTTTATAAGGATGTGGAAACCTCTCGCTCGCAGACGCGTTTAAAAACCTTGAGGGGAAGCCCGAAAGGGAAAGCCCAAAGAGGACAATATCTGCTAGCAGTGGGCTTGGACTGTTACAAAATGGTATAATAGCCAGACATCAGGCGGTGTGCCAGCGAGGACGCTAAGCCCTGAAGGGAGGTGGACACCGGGCGGTGTGCTAGCGAGGACGCTGGGTCCCAAAGGGGGATGAATTGTGAGATCTCACATCGATTGGAGAGAGAAACGAGTGTCAGCGAGACGCTGGGTCCCGAAGGGGGATGAATTGTGAGATCTCACATCGATTGGAGAGAGAAACGAGTGTCAGCGAGAAAGCTGGGCCCCGAAGGGGGTGAATTGTGAAATCCCACATTTGTTGGAGAGGGGAATGAAACATTTTGTATAAGGGTGTGGAAACCTCCCCCTAACAGATGCGTTTAAAAAAACCTGGAGGGGAAGCCCGAAAGGAAAAGCCCAAAAAGAACAATATATGTTAGCAGTGGGTTTAGGCTTGGACTTGGGCTGTTACAACTGACCTTTCCAAAAACACATAACTAAAAAAAGGAAGAAAGGAAGGAGAGAAAGGAAGGAAAGAAGAAGGCCGGAATGCGGCCCATTTAGTTTTATCAAAAAGTAACAAATCAGTTCTCAAATGTATTAAACTAACGGACAGTGTACCTTGATAACCTCTGCCTCAGTCAAAGCCGATGTACCTCCAATGATATCAAAATCACCCTGTTGGAGATGATAAAACGAAGTATATATAACCACAGTAGAGAAATAGAACATTTTAACTGAGAAAAGCATAGATAAGGACATGGAAATAAAACATAAAAAACAAGACCATGAAGCTACCCAACTTTCAAAAAGACTAGGACAGGAGCACAATAAGGACGTGAAATTAAGGATTTTATGACAAAGAAAGCTAAAATCCAACATATGTAATTCCCATCGGCAATTTCACAATTGACTCGGCTAGTAGTGAGAATTTTCAATCAATCGGCAATTTTCAACACTCAAAAGAAAAAAGGTGTATCTTATATATTAGGCTGTCCTTTTATTTAGTTTCTTATATATTTCTCACAGTTTCCTATAAATAAATAAAATCCTCCTTCTGGTTAATTTGTTACCAAAAACATAATTCTAACACTAAAAAGCTGAAAACAAATCTCTAACTAATAAATAAAACAAAATCAAAATACTAACTACCAAACACACAAGACATGTAAAAGAGTACCTGAAGGTATCGATTCGGAGGTGAATGTCCAATTGCTCTTCGATAGACACACGCTATATCATACCGTTTAAATGAAGATTTCTATCACAGAAGCAATACAGATCCTATGGTTAGTTACGTAGAGAAGTATTAGTTACATAGAGAAGTATGATGCAATCCTCAAGAGTCAATTTCAGAACAATATTTCTGTTCACTATGAGACACCTGACACTCCATTCTATCTATTCTTCAAGTTTTCACATGTTTATCTGAAATTACTAATTATGAGACACCTGAAATGAATTAGGTTGTTGCTATGCACCTAATTCATTTCAATACTAACTAATTACCACTCATGAATTGAAACAAAAGCCATAAGAATTGCATTAGGGAAAAAATAAACAAATTAGCTACTTGGCTTAAAGGAAGTAGTTCCATACCACTCAGGAGCAATTAAAAACAAACAAAAAACAAAAACCAAACAGATGCAGCAAGTACCTGACTGGAGACGAGCCAATTAAGAAAAGGTAAACGCAGCTCATGACAGAGCTCAAGTATATCTCCACCATGGCTCAAAAGTTTGACCGTGTTCCTTCAATATTAGTTTGAACAGATCAGCCAACTCTAACATGTAAGAAGCGAGCTAAAAATTTCCTTAAAAAATACTAGCAGTTCAAATTAACCATCAAACCTATTGATTTGCGCAGACCCATCTAACAAATGCATGGGACTTATTGCCAAATGCTTTGCACAATGCAGCCTGAACAACTCCCTTGTGACATCAATAACATGATCACGAACCTCAGTGCCCAAATCTGTGTACTGGATAGAGGCAGTACCACAATCAAGTTGGTCATCTTTTATCGCTAATGTCTCTTCACTGAAGATAGCATTAACAACTCTATCATATATACTTGAGTCCTCAGATGTTTTCATCGTTCGTAGAATATCTGGACATGAAAGAAAACCAATCAATATTCAAATAAAAGAAACTAAAGAAGTATATTATTTTTCTTTTAGGTTAAATTACGAAGCTTAGCACTTAAATGTCCAGGTTTGTGTCTATTTCATCCATGAACTTTATAAAGTATCTAGGAGATCCTTGAACTTTAAAAATATCTAATTGTTCCTCGAACTATCAATTTTGTGACAAATAGATCATTGACCTATTCCACGTTTTTAGAAATTAACTAATCAATTAGATATAAAAATTGAATTTTAAGTCCAATAAGATCTTAATCCTTTAGTTTTATGTTCAATAGATCCATAAATTTTTAAAAACACCGAATAGGTCAAAAACCTTCTTTTTAACAAGAAACGAAATTAAAAGCATGCCGATTTCAATGAATATCATATAACAAAAAATTAGCAAAAGGAATGGAGAGAGAACGCCATGAAGAAGATATTAGCCTAGCATATTCAAAACAATCAAGCAGTGGAAGATACTTGTCTTCGAAAATTCTTTGATTATTTTCCCTCCACAATTCTAGCATAATACCTTTTGTAGCATATTGGTTTATATTTTTTATATTTTCCCTATTTATATTTATTTGTTGTAATTGTTGCAAGTCTAAATTTAGCTTGCTTTTGTCTGTGAAAGAATTACAAAAGTTGTAAGCTTCTCAAGTCCCAAATGAATAGTTAAATTAAGTCAGTTTCTTTGCTCAACAACTCCATGAACCACCATCGTCTTTTGTCGACCCCAATGCCTCAAGCTTCCTAGCACAAGCTGGGGAACGACCAAAATCATATCCATAATCATAGAAGAGTTGGATGCTGATAGTAGTAAGTTCTGATAACTCTGCTATAAACTGCCAAAGACAGATTGTTAGAGGCTGCTATGTGAGTTAGCCTTAGCTAAATTTTTTATGGTTCCTTTAGCTTTAGGCTTGAATAAATTTGAGGTCCTTTTTTAACAAGAAACAAAACTTTTCATTGATATAGTGAAAAGAGACTAATGCTAAAAAAATATCAAGTTGATACATCATTATTCTCCAACCTAAACTTGTCAAGTTGATCAATTTTCATCGTAAACTATTTGAGGTCATACTTGAGTATACACCAAAGAGTTCAGAATGCATAATAAACAACTTACTGTCTAACAACTGATACTCCATTCTTGGAGGAAAGGCATGCTGGAGGAGTTCCAAGGCTGAAGGACGCTCAGATGGACTCTGCGACATTAAACGTCGTAACAAGGATGCTTGTTCAGGAAATTCAGCAACCCAAGTGGTTGGAAGCTCTCCTTTCTGCTTCAAATCAGATAGAACAAGGTGCCTCTCCATCGCAGTACCAAAAGGGTGCCAGAGTTCAAAAAACACAATCCCTAAGCTGTACATATCAGCCTGTAATCCACAACGACTCAATATCACCCAACTAGACCCAGCTACATGAAAATATAATTGCCAGCAGATTCAAGCAAAACCCTATCCAAAGTGAACTCAAGAAGAAACTTACTTTTTCATCAATCTTTGGCCATCCTTGTTCAATTTCAGGTGCTGTGTAAAAGTAGGTCCCAACTTGACCAGTACCATCAATTGAAACTCCAGTTGTATCTAGAGGAATGCCTACATCCTGATCTAATTGCTCCAGCTTTAAGAACTTAGCTGCAAAAAAACAGGTGCAAGAGTAATTAGGAACTGCGTCTAATTTTACTTTGAAATTTGTCCAATCAACATGATATCTTTTTTATTGTTCACCATCAACAATTCCAACTTCCCACCCAAAAGACAAGAATGATAAGTCTTCTCAAGAATCTGAATATGTCCCAAGCAGGCCTTTATGCATATGGGGCCGTGTCAATTTTCTAACAGAAGAGTCTCACGAGGAAAAAGTAAGTCGCAATCAGAAAAAAAAAAAAAAAAAAAAAAAAAAAAAAAAAAAAAAAAAAAAAAATTGAACAGGAGACAAACTTTTTACTAATATAACGAAAAGAGACTAATGCTTAAAAATACAAACTCCACAAGAAAGTGAAAGCTCACAATCAGAAAATATAAGTGTAGAAAGCTGACATTGCATGAAAGGATATAAATCATACCAAGACCAAAATCCCCGATTTTGATATCATTACGGGCATCAAAGAAAATGTTACTTGGAGTTAAATCCCGATGAATGATCCCTTGTCCATGTATATGTGCCAGACCTTCCACTATTTGATGGAATAAATGCCATGCCAATTCTTTATCAAAATGTGTATATGATTCAAAATCCTGACGAAGAGTCCTTCATACAATAAAAAGGAGAGAGACAATAGTGTGAACACATAATTCATGCCAGAAAATCCATTTTGCATAATCCAACAAATAGTTTTTTACTAACTATACAGTGAGTACAGTAACAACAAGAGAAATGAAGCAAGCAAGAGACTTCAATCACTAAAGAACAAAACTTATGAAGTAAAGTAGGTCAAAATTTACTTTTATGTCAACCTTTTGAGCCTCAATCATATTGAGCTTATTATGAGTTGAATTGAAAACTCCACATATTCTGAAAGAAAAATTGCTGGTCCAGGTCCATTGTATAGTTGATGCAAAAGAAGAGGTTGCAAAAATTTAAGAAAAATTCTACCTGGGACAATATTCCATTTGGATATAGAGATATGTTGATTCCAGCTTATTCTCATGATCCAGTGTATCTGTTGCACTTGCACCTTTATAGCTGAAAGTAGAACTCAATGGAGTCGTGGAACCCCAAGCGGCCTCTCCATAGGAATCAGAAACACCAGCTTCAGACCACGCCTGAAAGGTTTCAATACTAATTTTATACATCTAATGACTGGATGGTTTTTTCTACTTCAGAAATCACTCTAGGGAGGATGCCCTTTCAACTGATTAAGATGTAAAGTACATAGTTTATCATGGAAAACCTTTTCTAGCCTATGAATGAAGAATAAAAATCAAATACTCCTGAGGCATTAATAATTTAGTATTTAACTCTGTACTCTAGCACACAATGGCATGCCATCTAAAGATACCTTTTATGCTAAACACTTCTTCAAATAGATTAAACACACTATTTACAAATGGTGTGATACTCTCCAAGCAAGCAAAATGAATTTCAAAACGAAGAGGAAGCACTAAATATTGTCTCAAGCCACTTCTTGTATTATGAAAAGAAACTATTAGAACGCCCATTACCTGATAATATCGAACAACATGTTGATGTTGCAAACGGGAAAGAGTGGCCACCTCCCTAATACCCCAACAAAATAAAAGCATAAGCATACTTCATAAGTATCAAACTTGGAAACTGTGAATAAAATATGAAAAGAAAAATAAATGCAACATTTGTATTGTGTAACCAAATTCTGTAAAAAAAAAAATAGTAATATGCAAGGTTCTTCCTCGTATAGTTCCAAGCTAAGATGGTGACAGCTTTAACATAGTAAGAGAAGACCACTCTAGCCTATATATACCTATCGCAACATCAAAGAATATAGAGTTACCAATTTGTTTCATTGGGTGCCACCTCCCTCACAATTATATGAGAATTAACAAGCTCAGAAAGAGCTCAACTAGAACATGAATGATGAGCCCACCCTCCTCCCCAGACATCAACTTTAAAAGCTGAAGAGGTTGGCTGACAGGATGAGTAAGGCAAGCATAACTACGTCACAGCTAACCTGAAGACTACCTACTCGTAAGTACAAGAGGAGAGTGGCAGATTCCCAGCAGTTGGATTTCCACGAAAGTGGGTCTAGTGATGATCAACATATGAAAAGCCAGGTTTCCAGGATGATCGATACAGATGTTGCAACTTGCAACCAAAAAAAAAAAAGTTGGCACTTGAAGAGTTTAAAAAAAATAAGCTTCAACATCATCAAGCTATCCAACAACTTGAACATCCTATTATACACTATTATACACTAAATGCAATAAAGAAACTAAACTTAAGACGGATGTATATTCTCTAAATCTGAGCCATTGTACGTCTACAGTTAAATGGAACTGGCTTTGAAGCTAACACGTAAACTGTGAGTTTGTTTGGTTGGTTTCTGTGATCTGAGATAATTTCCCTGTATTTTTAGATAAAGATTGAATGGCCTGATGAATGTAATACTTTTGTTTCTTGAACAATAAATTTCTTTGTCAAGAGACTTCAGGCACTAATAAGATCGCAATTAATTCCCTACTTTTGTAATTAACCTTGATTAACTTCTAAATGAAGTGAAGTTTCGGGTTTCTTTTACATTGTGTTTAGCCTTAATATGATTACACAGTAGCGCTTTTGTGTGATTTTATAAACCAGCATTGTTATACATTTTGAAACAGTTATACCTTAGGATGCGGTCATCGACAGGCAATATTTTGTCCTTGAGGCGAATTTTTTTCACAGCATATTGTCGTCCATCTAGTTTGTTTTTGCATAATACTACATGTCCAAAACCACCATGACCTGTAACTCAAAATAGAGCCAATAAGAAAAATACCAGGCTTGATTAAGAAAAAAGGTGCATACTAAAATTGAAGAAAATTGACAACAATGAATCACCAAAAATGATGGTTTCATCCACCAACAATCGAAAAAACCTTATAAAAGAGATTATAATAAAGAACTTTTACCGTATACAAAATATTGTTGGTGATGGTTCTTGGTTTTCTTCGGAAGATTTAAAGTAGCTAACGTTTTCAATGTTTGGTGAAGACCTTATTCATAGCTTCATTCAATTGCAAGAGGAGAGTGGCAGATTCCCAGCAGACAAATTTTTTGAAAAAGTTTTTTGTTTGTTCTTTAAATATTTATTTATTTTAATGACTAATCTCTATTTGGTTGTGTTTGTTGTTTGTATTTTTTCTTTTTCACTCCCTCCACGAGTTTGCAGCCCTTGAACAGTTGTTCTTTTTTTCATTATATCAATGAAAAATTGTTTCTTGTTAAAAGAAAAGTTATTAACATGTCGTCCACATCAACACACACACATCCTCCATTCCCTTTATTAAGTTGCCTTACAGAAAATTAAAATTTAGAAGGATAAACAGAAATTTATAAACTTCAACATCTCATATTCTAAGAAAAACTAAAGGTACCACCACACATCAAAGAGAAACCATCAACATTATTACAAACGGAACATGCACATGTGCAAAACGCCAAAACACATTACCAAGGGGCTTTAGCTCCTCAAAATCATTAAGATATCGAGAACTCAGTTGAGAAGATGTTGGCCCACCAAAATCAGAGGGATTCCAAAACTCGGAGAAACTAGTAGCATTCTAAGTAAAATAAAAATTGAAAAAAAAGGGTAAGAGTGCAATTCCAAGAAAGAACAGAGAGGCAGAAGCACGAAAGTTATTAAAATATGAAGAATGACGAAGTACCATCTCTTCCTGGAAAGCAGACTCAAATTTTTTATGGAACATGGAAGACGGTTTAGAGGCTAAATCCAGAGCCACTTTTGACAGGATCTGTTGATCAAATAGATAAAGATAAGGATTGGTAAAGGACACGGGTGAGGAATAATTATTGGACATACCCCTGAGTTGTAAAGTTCAGACGCCAATTTTGGCAGAGCATCAGCCAATGGTCCTTTAGGGGCACATGCAAGATGGAGCAGATGAACCTAATAAAATAAAATTCAAAACCATTGACACGTGGGATTTAAGTTAAAAACAAAGTATAGAATATCAGCACAAAATCAAAGATAGCGATAAAAGAACTACCATCATTATATCCCTATCAGTAGTTTGGGACTCTTGTTCCTTACTCATGGAAGCAAAGGACCACTCTGAAGGCTCACTTTCAGATCCATGGTCATCATCTTCAGCAGCATGGTCTACAATAATAGAATCCTGTGCAAGTATAAGGACTTCATGATGAGGTCGACATGCAAAAATCACATTAAGCATACATAAACTATCAACCATACATCAACATCTACAATGAAAGAAGTGTGTGCATGAGAAGTCAATTATTTATCTTTTCTTACTCTTAGTTGTTTCTACATTTTAAAATGAAGGTTTAATCACTTTGATGACTATAATAAATATACTTTAGGAAGCTATTGTCTCTGTCTTCCCACATTTTCTCCTTTCATTAGGTGTTCTGTTGGGTCAAGTCTGAGTGTTAACTTCTGAGAGGATTGTTGGGTGGGTGATAAACTACTCCGTGAGTCGTTACCACAGTTATATAATATCTTGAGCAAGAAGTTGCACTACATAGCTTCCAATTTCCCTTCCACTGATCCATCCTTGTCATTGTATTTGGGTTTCTGCTTCCCCACTTTGATAGCAAGGCGTTAGACATGGTGAATTTTCTTTTTATTCCTTGGGATAAGCATGTGATTCATGGGAGAAATGACTTCGGATTTTGGACCTGGACACTATGAGGGACATCTCTTGTAGTTCTTTTTTAATTTGTTGGTTGACCCTTCGCCATATGGCACAACCTTCGCTTCCTCCTCGCTCTAGAAAATTAAATATGAAGGTAAAAAGAATCATGTGGCAACTTTTACATGAGAGAGTCAACACTTTGAATCGTGTTCAGAAACATTCTTCTTTGGTGTTTTTCCCACAATGGTGTGTTCTGGGTAGATGAAAGGCAGAGGCTCTCCAACACTTATTGTGGGGTTGTCAGTTTGATCAGTCTCTTTGGCCACAGTGGTTGAAGTTGTTTGGGTTATGTTTGACTTGGAATAGAGATTGGTAGACTATGGTGGGGGAGGTGCTTCTAAGCTCGATTTTTCATGAGAAAGGCAAAGTCTAGCACTATACTTGCTTCTCTGCCATTCTGTGAAGTATTTGGCTTAAGCGTCATAATAGAATTTTTAGGGAGGTGGAGAGGTGGCAAAATTTAATGCGTGTTTGTGGGCTTCAATCACTAAGTACTTCAGTAATTATGATATTGATTTGATTTTGTCTGACTAGAATTCGATTGTATAGCTAGTTCTAGGACTCCCCTTTTTTGGCTTGTTTTTTGTATGCCCTTGTTTTTCTTTCTTTTTACTCAATGAAGCTTGATTTCTCACTAAACAAAATAATAAAAGATACTTAGGGAGCATGGGCACAAAATTTTGAGCAAAGTGCCATGTACACATGTATCGAACACATAAAGATATGTGATTTGAACCATCCAACCGTTTTATTATTCTTCAAAATCTTAAACATATTAGATGGGATCACATCACACATGAAGGACACAATCTACATTAAATAAAACTTCCCTACTTCTTCCATGAAAGAACCAAAAGCTTTTACCAACCTCACGTCAGCTCAACAAAAAAGAAACTATGAAAATTCAAAAACAAAAAGAAAGAATATAATTGCAATATTGGTGAAACGGTTATCCAGCATAAGAATGACATGAGCAAGTTGGCGCTGAACAAGTTTTTTTTTTTTTTGGGGGAAGACCAAATAAAAAATTTGTCATAGGCACCAGTAAAGTACGCAATTTTAACAGACACAACAAGCATCTAGTATAGTAAACCACGTCCAACAATGCTTACCTGCTTCTCATCTTCAGTAACATCTCCCGCCTTCTGTACAATTAAGGATCTTCTTGAATGAGATGAAGTTATGCTATGACTCTCACCTTCACTTTCTTCCTCGAGGGTACCTAGGTTAAAGGAAGGAGACAATAATTCACCTCGCTTTGAATTTTGCTTAGTCAATAAGTTTTGAACTTTATCAAGGTTCTTTTCTTGGACAGTTCCTAGTTTCAAGCTATCAGCAAGAGGTTGGGCTTGGGAATAGGGCTTCTCATCCATGTCAAAGCTCCAGCTCCACAACTCCCCAGAACCACTGAAGAGGTCTATATAGCCATGAACATAAGGTCCTTTCTCATTTGAAGTTACTTTGTCTGGAAGCAATTGAGAATTGTTATCTGTATTAGAACAGCCAACCTTGCACAATAAGTAGAAAATCATCATCAGCAGACATCAAAACATAAGAAGAAAAAATAAAGATAAAAAAATGCACTTGAATATACATAAAATAAGCACTCCAGTATCTTCGTGTAACCCCCTCCACTAGAAGGAACAATGTGACACTAGCTCCTGTTTATTAGGTTACTGGTGAGGTTCTTTGGGTAGGGTAATGTATTTAAAGTTGAGAGATTTTTTTAGTTTTCTACAGGTTTCGAAGATTCAGTGGCTCAGTAACTGAGCATTCTGTTGAGGATTAGCCAACTCCTATTGAGTTTTTTTCTTTTTCGTTTTTTTTTTTTTTTTAATAAGAAACAAAACATTTCATTAAGTGATTGACAAGACTAATGCTCGAAGATACAAACTCCAAAAGGGAGTGTAAAACAAAAGAGAGCAATAAATGGAAACAAATGAATAATCAAAAAGTAGTCTACAAAGGACATATAAAGACATTCCAAATGAGATAAATATCCTGAAGCAAAAACCCAACAAAACTCTTTGATAGAGAACACCAGGAAGAGGTCCATAGTTTCTTTTAAAGTGCCTTCAAACCTAAGAAATAGGGAGAAATTATTTCCTCTTGCTGACACACGTGGCTTCCATTTTTATAACTATTAGATGCATAAGAAGAGATTCAAAAATATTTTTAACCCTACACCTAACAGTTATTGTATATGAGTGGAGATGTAGAATGATAGAAGGGGTTATTACTAAGCTTAATATTCTGAAAGTATGTGACAAGGTGCGCTATCCTTCCTAGATAATATCCTTCAGAGTCCTTTCGCACAGTTGGAGAAGATGGATAAAAGGCTACATCTCCAGCATAAAAACATCTGTTTCGTTTTTCTTTTCTTTCCTTTTTTTTGTTTCTCTTGACATGCAACCTGAAGAGAAGTATTGAAAAAATACCGACTGGCAATTGGCGATCATTCGATCGGCGAACGGCAACAAGCAACAAACAAAGGGACAATGACTAACAACAGAAAGTGATGGCGACTGACAGGGAGGGTTGAACAAGGATAAAGAGAAGAAAAAGGGAAAGAAAAAAAAAGTTACCGCAAATGAAGTTTAACATTTATCAGCATTATTTATTAAAATCCAATGATCAGGAGAAAGACAATATTTAAGTGGAATTTTAAAGAAATTATTGATTTAAGTATATCATTTTTTTATCGATATGTGAGAATAACTTACTGATTCATTTGATTGTCCTATAGTTACTATTTCTGACAAGAACTCCTGAGCAGCCTCGGCCAAATTGAAAATCATTATCCTTCCATCTCGAGAGTTATAACTCGCCTGTAAAATGGAAACAATTCTTATCTTGTTATGAAGATTCAAAGACATGGAAAACCATAAATTTCAAGTGTACCTATTAACAAAGAACAATAGCAAAGAAAACAATACCCACTACAGTATAAAATCTCTATTCTAAGTCAAAACAATACCCAAATGACTGCAAACACCTCGCCCACAAAGACTAAGCAAATTGACAACCCCATACTGACTGATGGAGATCCTCTTCCTAACTCCTACAAAGAACACGCCACTGCGAGAACAACACCAAAAAGGAATGTCATTGAACACGGTCCAAAGTGTGACTCTCCCATGTAAAATTTTCCATACATAAAATTTCACCTTCCTAGGGATTCTAACCTTTGAGAGCAAGGAGAAACCAAAGGTTGTAAGGGGTGGGGAAGGACAACCAACAAATGGGGAAAAAAAAAAACTACACAAAAGCCCCTTGAAGCATTAGGTGTCCAAAACCTAAAGTTTCTTCTCCCATGAATCACAAATTTATCCCAAGCTTATCCTGAAGAATGGGAAAATCCTCCCCAAGTATATTACCTCTCTATTAGAAAGAGCATGATGAAAGCCCAAAGATATTGACGAGAAAGGATCAGAAGAAGGTAAAATGGAAGCCACATAATGCAGCTTCTTACTTAAGATATGATATAAATGTGGGAACAACCCACAAAGGGGTTAATCACCCAACCAACAATCCTCCAAGAAGTGAACTAATCCATCCCAAACAGAACATCTAAAAAACAAAGGAGAAAAAGAGGGGAAACTAAAGGCAACGGCTTTCCCAGAGAGATCAAAGGGGAAATTTCTCGAAATCGTAGGCCAATAGCCCTAATGGATGAAGAAATTTACGGAGGCTTGAGAGCAACAGATAGGAATATCATCTAGTTTGGTATCCTGTTTTTTCTCCACTGCTTCAGATAAACACAGTCCTTCCTTATCAGAATTCTGAAATAATGTATCAAAGGCTGCTACATATGAGCGTGCAATACGGCTGAAAATCCACTTCCACGCTGCTCAAACTAATTTGCGAATCATCATCAGAACCAAAAACACCATGGGAAAATACTGATTTAGAAGATGAATGATCTTTGGAAGAATGAATAATTCCATTAGAAAGATTAGTTCCAACCAAATCAGTATTGCTATAATCAATTAATAAAGACTGAGGGTTAACGTTTGGTCTACCATCTTGATTAGATCGAGGACCTTCCACCTATTATTCCTTACAATCCAAATGTTCCATAAAATACGTGCAAACTCCAGCAAGCAACAAAAAAGCACTCCATTTCACAAAAGAGTGGATGGAGAAGTAGATCCTCGACCATGAGACATTACATCCTTTCGGGGGGCCTCAATGAAAATTGAATGCCTCAAAGAAGCAACTCCAAAATCCCAACTCTACAAAAGGTGGCTAAGATCCTCAGTCACACTTAGTCAGAGGATACGACACTGCAACCCTATTAGAACAGGTGATTTCCTCATAACACAATCCAAGTTATTAATTCTTCCGTGAAGGACCTACTGCACAAAGAATTTAACTTTATGGGACTTTTAACCTCCCACCAAGAGAAAAGAATCATGCAACTAAAGGGGAGGGATTCATCAGATAATAGTAAAAGGAACCGCCAGAAAACCCTTTGAAAGTGCTAAAACCTCAAAGATGAATATCCCTTTCCCTAGGCTAGCAGAAAACCACATCATCAAGGATAAAAGAGTTATAATATATCTTGTTTCTCTATCAGGAAAAGGACAACATGACCTAATAGAAAGAAATGATGTAACTCCAAATATAGGAATGACAGAAGCCACCAAATGCCTCCTCAGAGAAGATAGATGATATAATCGAGAAAATAAAAGAGCAGAGGAGTCTACTTCCCAATCACTTGTTCTCCCAAAAGTATATATCCACCCTATCACCAACCGAACACTAAACAAATTGAGATAAACATAAGAACCCAATGGAGATATCTTTCCATGGAATTGTAGGATTGCTTTTCAGAACCCCACCCGAGATTCACTCAAAAGGATGGGCCCATGCATTCCCATAATGATCTTATGTCATAAGGTGTCAAATTCATCATGAGGACAACACCACAACCATTTAGCCAAGAGAGCGAGGGCCTTAAATTACCTATGCCTAATCCCCCAAAATCCAATGGCTTGGTCATTGAGTCCCACCTTACTAAATGAGAACCCTTCCTCTCGTCAACTCCTTCCCATAAGAAGTCCCTCCTAAACTTCTACACAGTCTTACAGACCAAACATTGGACCCTAGGCCTAAATAGGGAAAGAAAAGTTTGTTGCCATAATAACTACTTAAATATTTTTCATAATTACCAATTAAAAATTTAATGGTTTTCCTTTTAAAAAAATAGGAGGGAGTATTTAAAATTTGATTAGTACAATTATTGAAATAAATGTCACATCTACATAAGTACTTTTTAAAAAAAATTAGAAAATAAACAGGTACATTTTTCATCAAATAATGATTAGCCCGTACCTGTTCATGAAGTAGAGAAAGCAACTTTTCAGTGTCACCTTTTGCCAAACCCTTCTCCGGGGTTATAAGCAACTTTGGACATTTGTATGGGTATCCTGGCAAGTATCTAACTAATAACAGGAAGAAATACAGATATAACTTGGCAACTCAACTAAAAGGAAAACACAAAAAAAAAAAAAAAAAAAAAAACACAAAAAAAATTGAAAACAACATACTTCACCGAAAGAAAAGCAGATACATCTAGATCCTCAAACCCCATGTCATTTGAATATGGCCTGATTTCCAAAAGAAAAACAAAAAAAAAACAAAAAAAAAAAAAAAGCTCACGTCTACAATATTTTAATTCATTGGTATGATAGGTATAGTAGAAAATAACACATACCTAAGCTTGATGGTAACTTGAGGAGATGGGCCAGAGACAACTTTGCAGTCTTCTTGAAATATCCCACACCTAAAAAAAATATCGTAGATTTTGATTTGTCATTTTCTTTATTTTGAAACTTCGTCTGCTTCACATTGGTGGAGGATACTTGACCTCTAGAAACCTTTTTTCTTTCATTGAGAAACACAAAAGAAAACCAAAAAGAAAAACATACAAAAAGACAATCGAAATTAAGGAGCCACAACTACTAACTATACAAAATAGGCTCGAATCCAAAAGAATAAGATCTAGCAAATAATTATAGAACTCTTTGGTAATTAGGAACTTTTTAAATTTCAAGGATGAAAAAAACGAATTTTATCGATAAGTTCAACCAGTGAGAGCTTTAGGGATTTGATTATTTTTAATGATTTGTCTTGGTGTAAATGTTTATACCCTTTTAAAGAGCATAGTCTTTCTACTTTATTTTGTAATTTGTGAACTTTTTTGTAATCCACCTTTTGTGGTCACTCCATTGATCAATGAAATTATTAGTTTCTTACTCTATCAATACAAAACCAAAAGAATAACAAATCTCTTTAGTCATAACGGATTCCCTTAAAAAAAGAAGAAGAAGAGGAAAGAAGGAGAGAAATATCATAGAGACCACTTCATAAGAACAGCCCAAGGCTGCTTGCATTGCAAAATGGACAACCAAATGAAACTTAAAGCTTCCTCCAAAGAGTTGGAGAGAACGAATCTAGAAACAAAATGGCATAACCTTAAAGAGGTTCCTTGCACATCACACACCACCTTGGAAAGATTTTTATTCTTTAAAGAGAATCATGACCACTAACTTCCTCCTTGAAAAAGGGATCGAATGAGCAGTTTGACATTCTTGAACTACAACTTTTCCAAAGGAAGAACTAAAGAGCTGTTTTGTAGAATTGCTCAACATATCAATTACAAGTATGCACCCATTGCAATCACCTCCTACCTAGAAAAGATGTTGGACTTAATGTGTGTAGCACTTTTGTCAACTTTGCAAAGCAATACTTTCCTATTGTAATCCTTTGGACCTCGACCAAAACCATAGTTACATCTAATCTTCCAAAAAGGTGGATGTTCATAAGGATAGTTAGCAGATCTTCCAAGGCATTCATCCACCAACCAGACCATCGTTTGATGGTCCGACGTACATTTGTAGGGGTTAAAGGAATTCCTTTTCCTACTCTTTTTTATCTCCATTGATGATAAAGACTTTGTTTTCTACCCTACACTAGCATTGTAGTTTAGGTTCAAAATGATGCAATATGGGAGGTAATTCAATGCCAACCAAATAGATGTAAATTGGATCCAACCGGTTGTAATTTATCATATACGATTGGTTTCGAACGAACTGAATTTAATAAGGTTACAAAAAGTAACAATCAATCAGTTACAAGTACTTACAATGCAGTGAGCTCTTCTGAGATAAGCTCGCTCTCTTCGCCACTGAATGAATGATCTTTCTGTGGCGTTCTTCCCTTGCTTCTCTTCCCACCCCCTCCCCCACCACGCCGCTTCTTCTTCGAACTATGCCCCATTTTCAAAGCCAAACAAAAAAAATCAACCCCCCAACCTCACATTCACAAGCTCACGACGCCAAATATTCGTGACCACGAAGAATCCATCTTCCATTTCACATCGAACTCTCTCGCAGTCGCATGGAACTAGTCCAACATTCAATGAAAAAACACAGTCAAAAGCCATTCAATCCATAGCAATAACAATCTGAAACAACGTTTCAGCTGATTCCAGGCAAGGAAATTACCTCAAAATTGAAAAACCGAAGCTCTGAGGCGTTTTAGGACACTCGTGAATGAAGCAGCCGAAACACGCGGAACAGCGCGAAACAGCAGTCAGAGCAAATTGAAGTAAAAAACAATGGAATCAAACGGAGCTTTCTGGACAAATCTGAGATGGTGGAGCAGCTGAATTTGATTCTCTGATACAATTCCAAAGTCTGAATTCGATTCCCCTGTAAGTCTCTGTCGTCACGTTCATGAACAGAGGGTTGTGGGCACCCGCGAGTCATGCGTCTTCAAAGGCCATCGGCGGCGCCAAAAAAAAAATAAAGGAAAAAATAATTAAATAATACAATTTTCTAAATTTTAATAAAAATTGGTCTATTTTTGCAATACAGTGAGGATTAGTTCTCTGAAATTATATTTACTACCATTTTTAAGAATAATTTAAATATCCAGCTGTATAAAAATGTGCCGTCTTTTTATTACCGCCAATTAACGGTAATAAAACGTCGTATCAACGGTAATAAAACGTTACATCGAAGAGTAAAGTAAACTGGTAAATATTCATTGAATTATGTTCTTTTTATAACGAGCTGAATTATATTTAAATTAATGGAAAAAAATTTAAATACTCATTTTATTAAGACGGGAATCCCGTTTCCAGCACTAGCATGTTTGGTGACATTTTTGTGTAAATTCACCATTTTTTGTTCGATCGTAAATTTTTTTAACTCGAACATCAGTTAATTAAATAATAAACTCAATCTAATCCAATCAGACGTTGAATTGTTTGAAAGGATATTAATATATAACTCGTTTATTTTCTTTTTTTTTAACATTAAAATAAGGATGACATAAAAAATTATGTTTTAAAAGGCTTTCAAAATTATTTTAAAAAGATATTCAAAAATAAATAATTATGTATTATATATAGTAATAAAATCATAATAAATTAAAATTTTAAAATAATATATGTAATAATTATAAAAATAATAATAATAAATAAATAAATAAAAGCCCTAATTTCTGTTGGGATCGTTTCAGTTCTCTTCTGCGTACTTTTATTTCATTTATCCTCACTGACAGCCATTGGAGGAGACCCCACTACCTCCACCTTTTTTCATCAAATTCATCTCCATTTCTCCACGCTCCGCTCCTCCATTTTTTGTTCTACTGCTACAGGCTCATGCCCCTCGCTCACCGTTGCTCATCTCGTTTCTTCGATTTGGACTAGTAAGATTCACGCTCTAATCTTTGATTTCCTGCTTTACTTTACTGGCTTCTTTGATTTATTCTCCATTGAGAGTCTCTCTCCTTGTGATTTCTAAATTAGTCGCCGCCATCTCGTTATATTGTGTGTTTTTATTCTTTTTCTCATGTTTTTCTGGGATTTAAGCACAACAATGAACAGGTTCGAAATGTTCTCTATGAGATGGGTTGTGATTTAGATAGGTGACTTGATTGCACTCTATATGGTCCTCATATTGCTTGCAAATGTGAGAAAAAAACAATGGAGATGGAAAGAAATGATTGATGGGCTGTGATTTGTTCTGGAAATAACAGAAGTATCGGTTTAGAGAAGCGCACTTAGCTTGAGATTATCAGTGTGTGTATGTGTGGCCTTAGTCTGGGCCTAATCCTGGGTGCATATCTTAATTGGGTTGCAGCCAACTTCAAAACTCCAAAATCTTGATCTTGTGAGATGAAATTAGGGACAAAGAAGGATTTGTTTTGCTTTTCTTTCTGTAAAAGGTTATACAACCTCTTAAGAGTATTTGGTTAATCCAGAAAATGGTTGTAACCTTGGAGCATGGGGCCATTTCTTCATGCCAAAAGTTTGCTTCTGATGAAGTTTTTCCAACTATTAAATGTAGGTCTGGTAGGTTTGTTGCCGCCTTAGGATTGATCAGTATCTAGCGTAGGGTTTACGGACATAAATTGCTAAGTTACAAATAGTTAACCTATTCACATAAGACATGGTTTCAACCTAAAATGTAACCGCCCAAGTCCACCGCTAGCAAATATTGTCCTCTTTGAAATTTCCTTCCCGGACTCCCCTCAAGGTTTTAAAATGTGTCCTTGTGTCCATTGCTTGGGCTTTAAAAACCTTGAGGAGAAGCCGGCTTTGGCTATTACAAATGGTATCAAAGCTAGACACCGAGCTGTGTGCCAGCAAGAACGTTGGGCTCTGATTGGGGGTGGATTGTGAGATCCCACATCGATTAGAAAGAGGAACGAGTGCCAGCAAGGACGGTGAGTCTCGAAGGGGGTGGATTGTGAGATCCCAAATTGGTTGGAGAGGGAACAAAGCATTCCTTATAAGGGTGTGGAAACTTCTCCCTAGTAGACGTGTTTTAAAACTGTGAGGCTGATGGCGATACGTAACGGGCTAAAGCGGACAATATCTGTTAGCGGTGGGCTTGGACTGTTGTATAAAAGTTGTTGTATCAGTAACCTAAGCACATCTAATTGGTTAAAAGATCTATTAATTTCCTTGAGGTGAATCAAATTCCAATCATACAGTGTGTACTCTTTCGTGTTGTTTTTTTGATACTGTAATTATCTTAGTTTACAGTAAACAATTATGCTAACTCCTTTAATGGGTATATTAGGTTCTTTATCATCCCACATGGGATCAGCTACGGATGAACAATATGCCAAGTTTGAGGAAAAGGTAAAACGAACTGTCTATGTTGATAATCTCTCCCCCCAAGTGACTGAGCCTGTTTTGAGAACCGCTTTAGATCAGTTTGGGACTGTTGTCAGTGTCCATTTTATTCCAAATTTCACGGAGCCAATTAATAGCTCGCAATGTGCTTTAGTCGAGATGAAGGACTCGAAGGAGGCAAATTCTGTCATCTCTGTGATAGCTCAGTTCCCTTTCATGATGTCTGGAATGCCAAGACCGGTGAGGGCGTACCCTGCCGAAGTGGAAATGTTCGATGATCGCCCTATAAAGCCCGGTAGGAAGATTAGCTTTGTCTGGTTGGGAAAGGATGATCCTGACTTTGAAGTGGCAAAGAAAATGAAGTGTCTTACTCAGAGGCATGTCGCTGAAGCTGCATTCTTGCTGAAGGTATGAGTTTCAAAATCCCATCCCCCCCCCCCCCCCCCCCCATTTAGTCTGTATTTTGTAGGTCTCTAATATTATTCCCATCGGTTTAACGTTTATACCATGAAATCAACGCTTCGGTGTGCCGCTCAGGTGTTAAACTGGTGGAGTCGACGAGACATATAAGACACAAAACTAAAAATTTAGAGGCAACTTTTAAATTATAAAGATGAAACATACTCGAGGTTGAAAGTTCAAGGATCTATTAGAAAACTTTTAGAGTAGGACTAAAAGTCGAGGGATCGAACTTGAAATTTAGCCTTGTGAAATAGTGTTCTTAACAAAGGTTCCTCCCATTCTCTTGCAGCAACAGTTGGTGGAAGAGGAGAAGCTTGCAAAGCAGCAGCAAGATGCACTGAAAGCAAACTACAAGAAATATGAGATCGTTGAAGGTGTAATGACTGATGGAACTGCCCGCAGGTTAGCAAGGCGTTATAATATGCGTGTTGCAGATGATTAATTGCATGCTTTGAAGCTTTTTTTTTGCACTCCTAATTGCCTGATCACGTAAATTTTGTACAAATTATCACTTAGATGGCCTTATAGAGATTAATTAGAGAATTCTGTTGTGATTTAGAGGGAGAAGGATAGTTAATTAGTGTAATACTCCTATTATTACTCTTTTGGATTCGTCTCTTGTTTGGGAAATGACTTCGGTTTAAAATCATCTAAAGACATTCGTTCCTACAAGAGCTTGAGAACGGACAAATGCATAGGTCGAACACCTCAAAGAAACAACTCTAAACTTTTAAGGACTCTAGCCCATCGAAAACAGATATTGTCCTCTTTAGGCTTTTTTTTCTGGGTTTCTCCTCAAGATTTTTAAGACATGTCTGCTAGGGAGAGGTTTTCACACTCTTTTAAAGAATGTTTCATTCTCCTCCCATCCACTCTTTTAAAGAATGTTTCATTCTCCTCCCATCCATTGTGTTGATCTCACAAAACATACTCTTGCAACATCACATCTCCAAAGAAAATGATCGAGGTCTACAATTGACTCAATTTTATCTTCAATTTGTGGATAATTTAGACCTCCCTCTTGCAAAGAATACAACAAAGGAGTCAAACTAAGTTGTGCACCTTACGAGAGGACAATCACCAACATTGACCCTTTCGTGCATATACTACCACACAAAAAACTTAACCTTCTCGACAAGTTTAACTCTCCTCACAAATAGAACCAGGCGACGCAAGATAAAATAAGCGACATGAAAATCTCTTAGATGGATTAGGACTTCAAAAACAAACATATCTCGTCTAGGAACTAGAGTAAAACTCTCCTCTTAAAGATAAAAGAGCTAGAATATTTATCGTTTTTCTATCAAAACGATAAAGAGGATCATTTTTAATTATATAATGAATGATAAGTGCAGTATATTTATGTATAAAATGTTTATAATTTGATAATGGGGCCAATATATTCAACATTAATAGTATTTTTCTTTTCTATATCCAAGTTCTAAATGGTTCTTTTCATTTTCTAAAATTCCTTCTTAGTTTTTATGAACATTAATGGGTACTTCCTGTTAGATTTTTATCTTGTTTTTAAGATGATTTTTAGGCAATTTATTTTCAAATCCATAGTCATAGAAATTTAACAATAATAAGTAAAATTGATTAAATTGATAAACTATCAGTTATATATATTAGTGTGAAAACTAGATTAAAGGTCGCCCGGTTAACACGTTTTTAGCTTAATGGATAGTGCTTTAAAAGATCGTTCCATAATATCGATGAAATATTGACGTTGATAAATATGTTTAGTGAATAATCATTTTTTTCAATGTAATTTATATTAAAAATCTAAAATATTCTAATAAATCAAAAAAATATAATAGAAAATTCAACTTAATAAGAAAATAAATTTCTATAATGGTGTATAGTTTTTCCACTTAAAAATATATATTATATTATTTATTCATTAAGATAGTATATATATAAATATATACTATCTTAATGAATAAATAAAAGTGAGCGGGTGAGGTCGGGGACAGAAAATGTAATCTTCATTCACGTCTAGGTTTAGCTAAGACGTTAGCGGAAAAAAAATTGAAAAAATCTCTATCCTCTCTCTCCCATTTTTCGTCCTACTTGAACTCACGGACTCACGTCCACAGTCCTACTTGAACTCACGGACTCACGTCCACAATTAAACACGTCCAATTAAACGTCTTTATTTCGTAGGGTAGTTGTTTTATTATCGAAAATAAATGTTCCTAAACTAGAAATACAATATATATATATAGACATTAAGATTGAATATGGTAGAGTGAGAAAAATCCAACCCTCACCCTTAACCAACCAATCAAAAGCCTCAATTGAATCCCTTTTGATGAGAAGCTTTATTTTTTTCCCCTTTCCACTAATTCCTTATCTATCAAAACCCCAATTCTCAATTCTTCATGCCCACACTCTCCCTCTATCTCTCCCCCATGGCAGCTTCCCAGTCTCTCCCATCTTTCCGCCACTCTCTCCGCCGCCGCCTCCACCACCCTAATGTCTCTTCCACCCCTCTCCCCTCCACCTCTCTTTACCTCAAACCAACCCCCACCGCCGCCACCACTGGCACTGCTACTGCTACTGCTACTGCCATTGCCACCTCCTCTCTCTCCGCTGCCGCCGCTGGTTCCTTCCCTCTCTCCACAGACACCACCTCAGCCATCTCCTTCGACGAGCTCGACCGCCTCCTCGCGGCCAAAAACTTCCGTCAAGCCGATGAGGAAACTCGCCGGCTTCTGATCGCCCTCGCCGGCGAAGCTGCACAGAAACGAGGCTACGTCTACTTCTCGGAAGTGCAATTCATCGCCGCCGACGATTTGAAAGCCATAGACGACCTCTGGCAGAAATACAGCGACGGGAAATTCGGGTACAGCGTACAGAAACGGATATTCGAGAAAATGAACGGAGATTTCACGCAGCTGTTCAAGAAACTTGGATGGATGAAGAAATTGGATACCGAAATAGAGCAGTACAATTACAGAGCATTTCCGACGGAGTTCATTTGGGAGCTGACGGAGGAGACGCCGGAGGGACATCTTCCATTGACGAATGCCTTGAGAGGGACGCAGTTAATGAGCAAAATTCTGAGCCATCCGGCATTTGGGGACGCCATTGAAGGAGAAATTGAAGAAAAAAGGGAAGAAAAAGTTGCAGAGGACGCCATTGGAGGGTTGAAGAAGGGGTTGAAATCGATGAGTGACAGGCTTTTCAAAAGGGATTATAGCTTTTGAAATTGGAGATTTTGGAGCGAACCCATTGGAATTGGCACCGAATTCGCAACTGGGTTGCTTCGATTTGGAATGAATTCGGTTGATTTTGTTCTTCATTCTGGTTTTCTCTCTCCTCCCTCCCTCTCTCTCTCTCTTGGATACAGCGCAGTAGTGGTAAGTATATTTTAAATAATAAAAATGAAATTTGTTGGTAATTATATCATTTTATACTCTAAATTTATTTAAAAAAATGCAAAATTTTAATTTTAATTTTATTTTAATTTGGATAATAGTATGATATGCCCCACTATGAGCATAAGGCCTCGCACAAGAGTATATTCTTTGATTATAAATTCATGATCATTCCCTAAATTAACCGATGTGGGACACTTTGATCCAACACCTCCCCTCGAACAATGTATGTCTCCCCTTAATCAAGACTCGATTCCTTTGGAGCCTTCTCTAGTCACTTTTTTACTATGCCTTTGAGGCTCACAATACTTTGTTCGACATCTGAGGAGTTGTCACTCTATTGGCATGGTTAAGTTTAGGGCATGATTCTGATACCATGTTAAACGAACACGACTCTCCACTTTAAACATAAGCTCTCATTTGATCGAAAATAATAGTTAAAAAACAACTTAGACTCTAATTAACTATATTAACACGATTTTTTATGCAGTAATTGATTAATATTTATTATTTTATTATGTTAAGATTTATGATTAAGTAAAATATAAAAGTTTTCTCGGGATAACAAGATATAACTAAATATATTTGTACGAAAGTGAAAAAAAAATCAAATTGTTATATAACTTTTAAAATATTTTTAATTGCATTTTTTAAGTATATGTGTACTAGGAATTAAATGAATCTCGTCTAGTGATTACGATTGTACTAGAAAACATCGAGAATGATTACTAGGTTAAGTAGGGGAGAGTGTCGTGACTTTACTGAGAGTAGGTTGTAACTCCACACATAATATAGATAATGGGCGACCCTCGAGTAGCGCCCATTCGATCACGTTTATGCCAAGATTGATGAGTGTCATGATGCATTGTCCTCTTTTGTCTTGTAGTGTCACGAAACTTGTGTCCCACGATACAGATTCACGAGTTCGTGGTCTCTAACAAGTATGTATCAACTCCTCTTCGTTTCCGTGCTAACAATTTCACTCTATTTGTTACTTTTTTTCTCTCATTTTTCGTCTTTTTTCTCCCGACTTTTTATGCTACGGTCGTCAAAAATACCGTTAGTCGTTTGTAACTGTTTCTTTTTCACGACTTTTATGCAACGACCGTCAAAACACACCACTAGTCGCTTGCCATTGTTTTTTTCGACGACTTTTTATACCATGATCGTCAAATACACCATTGCCCACGACTACTAATATTTTCAAGGAATAATTTCAAATTTTCAATATAATTTATATTAAAAAAATTAAAATCATTCCAATAAATCTAATGTATTAACACACAGTATTTAATACGTGAAAAATACTCAATATATTTACTTAAACCAGTAGAGCGTTATACATAAACGAGGGTAGAGAGAGATTTTTGAAAGAGACGTTATATAAGCATGCAAGAGAGTAATAACAATGGCTCACAGTATATAACCTAAGGTAGGGGGATATGATTACCATTTGTCACAATCGCACTGTTGATGGTAGCGGACTTGCGATTGTGCGACACTCACTTAACAACGACAAGTGAGCTAAGCCAATTCGTTCTTGTGTCGCCTATGGGCAAGCGACATATGCTCGAGCCTCTGACCTCGATTTAAGAGAAGGTTTTAGAAAACGAGGACAGAGAGAGATTTTTGAAAGAGACGCAATATAAGCAAGTAAGAAAGTAACAACGCTGACAGTATATAACCTCGGGTAGGGATATATATATAATTTTAAAGTTGATAAAAGCAATATATATTTAATTTAAAGGAATTTAATACATTTTTTTTCCGTAGAAAAAGATAAAAAAATAAAAAATAAAAAATAAAAAGGAAAAAGAAAAAAAGAAAAAGAAAAGGAAAAGGAAAAAAAAGAAGAACATTTCGATCCCTTAATTTCCGGGGACGTTTGGGACTTTGTCATTTCCATATTAATTTTTTTTTTTCCGAATTTCATTTCATTTTCCTTCTTTTTATTTTTTTTATCTCGCCATTATTGTTTTGCAAGAGGGGAAATTTTTGATTGATTATAGTTGGACACTCCCCGTGGTGGGGGGAAGATTTTAGATTTCTATCTCTTCCGCCCCATTGCGCCATTTCTGGTAATTATTCTACTCCTAATTCAATCCTGGTGTTCTTATTGTTCTGTAATTTCTATGATTTTTGTTAATTTTCTGAACTGACGAATTCTAGGTTTCGAAATTCGTTGAAAATTTTGGAAGATTTTTCTTCAGGGTGCTATAGATCACGGCTGCAGCAACTTGATCGCAATTCCGAATTGAAGAGTTCGATTTCTTATTGGTGCATAAACTTATTTGAGCTTCTCTTCAGTTCGGTAAGATCTCACTCTCTGGTTCAATAATTCATCACAGTTCATTGCCGGTTTTTGAAATGGAGATGAATTTGACTTGGAAGATTAAGGGTGTTTATGAACTCATGATAATAGCTCATACATTAGCTGTTTCATACTGACAGCATTGTATGACTTTTGAACTTAATTCTTCTTTGGATGTCTTGAATTACAGTATCATGAGTTGCTTTTATATATTGTGTTTGAGTTTGTGACATTCTCTGTGTGGACTTTCAGAGAGGAGGTTTGAGTTTCTGAGAGAACATGGGGGTTATGTCTAGGCGGGTTGTTCCTGCCTGTGGTAGCCTCTGTTTCTTCTGTCCTTCTATGCGGGCGAGGTCGAGACAGCCTGTGAAACGATACAAGAAGTTTCTTGCCGATATACTTCCTCGTAATCAGGTGAGTCTTTCCCTGTAAAGTTTATGTCTATCTCGCTAGTCTTAGAACAATTTGGATTGAGGTAAGAGTTGTGGAGTTGTGAATTGAGGAATAAACGTGGCTTAACTTTGATTATAACAATTAATCAGTTAAATGACACTGACTTTGGCAATAACAAGAGTTTTCTTGAATTATGCATTGGTACGAAAAGATGAAGTTACCGCGTTGTATAGTTTCTTTATTCTTATTTACTGCAGATTACATTTAAACTTTTATGTTTTTTATTTTATATTTACATATGCTAGAATGCTAAACCAGACGAAAGAAAAATTTCTAAGCTCTGTGACTATGCTTCAAAGAACCCGTTGCGTATTCCCAAGGTAATTATTCTTTTTTTCGTTTCATTTATTTTTTCCTATTGTCATACTTGACATCTTCTGTCATTAAGCAAAGGCCATTGTAACTTCTTGATGAATTTTGCAATTACAATTTTCTGAATCTTTGGATTAGTTTTCCGATTATGAAATATTCGTATACAAACGACACAAATATGCAGCAGGCTACCTACATACAAGAAACCTTTTTTGTATACTTTCCATGATGATTTTCACCGAAGTATGATGCATACTGCTAGAGTCACAAGAACTTTTTAGACATGTTACTCTTATAATTGATTTTTAAAATATCAATCTGGGCATAACTCAACTGGTTAAGACAATATATCCTCGAAGAAAACATTAGAGTTTCAAATCCCCACTCCTAGATGTTGTTGAACTATTAAAAAAACATTGACCTTTTAAATAATAAGTCAACACTTCACTGTGGAAAATAAATTAGCAACAGCGATTTGAAAGATGGATCATGGAGATATATATAAAGTTCGTGAAGTAAGGTAAAACTATTTTTGTTTGCCTTGTTTCTTTACCTGACTGGGTGCATTCCTCTTTCCTTTCTAAGCTCTGGGAGGTTAAAACCTCAAAGAAAGTTCAAATATTGTCTAGGTTTGTTGTTCTGGGGAGAATCAACACCACAAAGGCACGAATTTTGTCTAGAAGTCTCTCTTTAGTGCTTAGGCCTCAGTGGTGCATCTTTTATAAGATTAATATTTTGATCATATGGTTTGGAAGACAACATGTGAGTCATGTTGCACTATGTTGGTAGAAGTTACTCTTGTTCCCACCTTTTTACAATTAGAGGTTTCAATAACAAGTGGGTGTTTTGACTATCTTGTAGTATATTTGATTGGAAAGCCTGAAGGATTTTTGTTTGTATAATGGCGTCTTTAAAGGAGATTTAGAATTTGGTTCGCTTCATGCTTCCCTTTGTCCCTTTGAGCTTGCATATTGAATTTTTTAAGTGGAGTCTTTTGTTTCTAACTCTTAACAGCTAGTGCCCCTTCTTGTAATTTCCTGTTGAAGGCTCTATTGTCTACCTTTTGGGCTGTGTTTTTAATTATTTTGAATGGATTTTCTAGAAGAAACTTTGTTTTCTATACTATACGCACTAAACTTGTATATTAAAAGCTCCAGCTAAGTTATGTCCCAATGCAGTTTTCATTTTTCCTATTCTTTTGAGGAACCTGTTTGAGATTCAATAAGATTTCTTATTTGGAGGAAGTGCATTATCTTCTCTTCCTCTCATTCTCTGCTTTTGTCTTTGTAGATTACCGAACTCCTGGAGCAACGATGTTACAAAGATTTGCGGAATGAGAATTTTGGATCTGTGAAAATCATAATTTGTGTTTACAGAAAACTACTATTGATGTGCAAAGATCAGATGTGAGTTTGATTTACTAAATCGTGTTGCAATTTAACTAGAATCTTTCGGTTTAGGACTTCTGAGTACCACTTTATTACTGAATTACTATTAGAAATGTGAGCATTGAATAAAATTATACACGTCATCAAGGCTTGGAAAACATGTTGTTCTTTGATGTTTCAAGAAACCAGGCTCTCTGCATGTCATTTACCTAAACACTTCAACTCTTGCAGGCCACTATATGCTAGTAGCTTAATTGGGATTTCTCGGATTCTTTTAGAACAAACACGGCATGTTGATATGCAGATTCTTGGTTGCAATATTCTTGTTGAGTTCATAAGTCGCCAGGTATTTGAAGAATAAAGATTAAGAAGTTTCATTGCTAATGTAATGTTGTTATTTTGATGCATATGAAATTGTTATTACGTGATTTACCTGCTAATGGTTTTTTTTTTTTTTTTTTTTTTTTTTTTTTTTTTTTTTTTTTTTTTTTTGCATCCTGTGTAAGAAAAAAAGCTTTGCAAACGTGGTATTCACTTGTAACTTAATGAGATTAATTTTCTGCATCAAAAAGTCGCTTCTAAATTTTTTTAAATAAGACGGCCTCTTTTAATCTTCTACCCTATTTTTGAATATTAGTCTCTTTTCATTTCCTTAATGAAAAATTTGTCTTTCGTTTAAAAAAAATTAGTGATTATATGACACTAACTATCAAAATAAAGTAGACAGATAGTACATATATGTTCAACTTAGAGGGCATCATTCCAAAACTTTGCGAAGTGGCTATAGAAGGTGAGAGTGACGACAAGGCACCTCATTTGCAATCAGCTGGACTCCAAACTCTAGCTTCTATGGTATTACTATCGCCTTCTCTCTCTCTCTCTCTCTCTCTCAATATCTGATGCTAATATTATAGATGCTCGTAAATCTATTTGTGCACAACTTTCTTTTCATCATTGATTTACCATCTTCATCCATGGTTACTAAATTTGATGTGGTTATAATGGGTTACCGCCAATGCCTTTCTTATATTTGAATCTCAAAATCCCTTCTATCTGATAGTTTATCAAATTTGTGTCGATGCGTTATTCACCTTTCTAGAGTTGTACTCTTCTTGTATTCTGTTTCTCTTATGAAATGTGATGATTGAGATTGATGGTATATCAAATTTGTCTTGCATGTTCACCATACTAGAATTATTCCTTTCTTGGATTATGCTTATCTTAGGAGACCTGATGATTGATGGTCATTTTTACTGGTTATTTTTGCCTCTTTCTTTTTCCCTATTAATTCATTAGTTCATTTATTTTCTTGGTCAACATAATTTTCTGATGCATTTTTTAAAATTATTTTTCTAGATATTGTTCATGGGCGAGCAATCTCATATCTCAATGGACTTTGACAATGTGAGCAGTCTCTTAATCTTGTTGCCTTTTTTTTTATTATTATTTATTATATATATATATTTTTTAAAATTTTCCTAGAAATACTAAGGGCGTCAAAGTATTTGACCTTTTTTTGAAAAATTTCTAAGGTGGTTCTTTTTTGTGGTCAGACTTGGGATCGGATGCTAATAAGACATTTTCTAACTTGTCTAAAAATAGATCATATCAGTGGTTTTGGAGAACTATGTAGTAGATGTGCAATATTCCATTGAAGGACAACAGACAGTAAAAGACGACAGCTCTTCTATGTTAGATATTGATGGAAAGGTTTCTTTGTCTAACCATTTGAGCAAAATGGAAACTGAAACGTAAGTTCTTCGTAATTTTGATATTTCAATTGGTTCATTTATTATTTGTTTGGAATGATCTATGGTCCCATTTCTTACATCATCCACCATTTTCACAGGGATGATCAGAAGAACCCTTCTTATTGGTCTAGAGTTTGCTTGTGTAATATGGCTAAATTGGCAAAGGAAGCTACAACCGTCAGGCGCGTGTTTGAACCTCTGTTTCATCATTTTGATACTGAAAATCAATGGTCCTTAGAAAAGGGACTTGCCTGCTCGGTGTTGACATTTATGCAATCTCTTATGGATGAATCAGGTTATATTCGAAATTCTATTGCCCATATATGTTTCTTTTAGCAATTATTTTACTGTTGACTTTCGTCCATTGTTAAAAATTTTCCCCCTTTTGGTGGAACTTTGTCCTCATGCTACCAGGAGACAACTCGCATCTTTTGTTTTCGATTCTTGTCAAGCACTTGGATCATAAAAGCATTATAAAAAAGCCTCAGATTCAACTAGATATTATCAATGTAACTACACAACTTGCTCAAAATGCAAAGCCGCAAGCCTCCGTTACTATTATTGGGGCTATCACTGATTTGATAAAACATCTACGAAAGTGCATTCTATGTTTATTTGAAGCATCCAGCACTGGACACGACACAGATAAACGGAATACCCAACTTCAGATGGCATTGGAAAACTGCATTTCTCAGCTCTCAAAGAAGGTTATTTTTTTTTCTTTTCTTTTTCGCGTTTATTCTGATAATTGGATGTGATTGAGTTTGGCAGGAAATGGTGAAATAAACCCCAAAACTTGTCCGTTTATGGCATATTACTTGTAGAGCGTACTGAAATATTCAGCTATCTGTTAGGTTTTTCATACAAAGCTCTTCAGCCATGTATGAATATTTAGTTTTTCATATATTGTCATACTGATGTACATTGAAACATTTGTTAGATATCTTAGATCATTTATTCGTAGGATCCTTACAAGATTAGATAAAAATAATAATTGAAATTTGTAAGACGTGTACACATGTCAAATCGTCACCATTGTTTTCCCTTGCATAATAGTGGTATTTTTCACAAATTCCTTATGCATTCCATTTTGGCTGCAGCTAATATTTGTAGTTTTATTGCTGCATGGTCTTTGCATAACCCCTTTTGTCTCAGAACTTATGGCAGGCCATGTGGTCTCCTAGTACAGTGTTTTATATCTAATTCTACAAAAATCTATTGAAATTTGTTTTATGGCTATAGAACTCAAAATAATTTGTCTTAAATTATCCCTTGAATGTTGGTTCTCTATAATGCTTTCATTTTCTTAATCTAAATGGTGTTTGATTACTGATTTATCTTTTTGTTGGTCTTTTCTCCTGTTTCTCTTCAGTCATCCCTTGTTTTACTTTTCAATTATTTGATTTGCTGTGACTGGGCACTTGAGTATGTATTTGTTAATCTTTTCCTCTCTTTGCTTTGTTTTATTTGCTCTTGGGGCCCTACCTGGCCCTTCAACAAGCCTATCTCTAATACTCATGTCAGCTCGTTGTCCCTATCTTTGCTCATGCCTCGTTTTCTCATCAATGTGACGTGGGAAATTGTTAAATACACCACCTTCCTTTCAATAAATATAAATAAACAAATGCATATTCTTCTATCATCATGGTTATTGAAGTTTCTAAACATTATTTAAGTGGTTAAAAATGTGAAAGTCAAGTAAAAATCCCAATCAAATGTATTAAGAAAATCTGCCAATAGAAATTTTGGACGTCAGTAAAATACTGTAGGAAATAGCTTGTCCGCATTGCTTCATGCTGGAGGGACTGTGGTTTTTCTTACTAAATTGTTTTTCACTAAAACCATTTGAAACTAACAGGTTGGAGATGCGGGACCCATACTAGATATGCTAGCTGTTGTGATGGAGAATGTTACAAATAATACTATTTCAGCTCGAGCAACAATCTCTGCAGTTTATCAGACTGCCATGATTGTGGCTTCTATTCCAAATGTTTCATATCACAATAAGGCAAGTAACCATACTGCCGTTTTTTTTTTTTTTTATAAATTGTTTTTCAGATACATGTATTGCTGCTGGATATCATGATCTTGTGAAACCTTAAATCCCAAGTCTATCTTGATCTTTTTTTCAGGCTTTTCCCGATGCTCTATTTCATCAGTTGCTTTTAGCAATGGCTCACCCTGACCATGAGACTCGAGTTCGGGCACATGACATTTTCTCTATAGTGCTTATGCCGTCCATTAAGTGTCCTAGGATGGAACCGAAAATGGTTTCCTCAGAAACTGTTTCTTGGTTACCATTTGGCAGTGCAACACAAAAAATGAATGGTGGAAGTTCGTCCTTTAAGGATGAAGACAAACATGCATCAGAATCCATGAATGGGGAGAGAAGGGAAGAATGTAAAGCAACAGAGTCCATTTCCGAGGAATCTGCAACACATCCATCTAGTTGTGAATCCTCCAGATTCAATCATAGTTCCAGCGAGGGAAAAAATGTATGAAGTTCTAAATACTTATCCTATGATATTACCCATCAAGTGCTCAAAATATATTAATTGGTTTGGGGAAGCGTTAAATAATTATCCTATGATATTACCCATCAAGTGCTCAAAATATATTAATTGGTTTGGGGAAGCGTTAAATAATGTGGGGAAACTAAAGCCATATGTTTGAAATTTTCAGAAGTTGGCTTCCCTCCGTTTAAGCAGTCACCAATCGAGTCTCCTGCTCTCGTCATTATGGATCCAAGCTACATATGCGGATAATACACCTGCAAATTTTGAGGCTATGGCCCACAGTTATAGCATTGTTTTGCTATTTACCAGATCTAAGGTGAATTCTTTAGATAAATTTATTTGATAATTTAGTTTGTCTGGTGTCTTGGGAGTTTACTCAAGTGCTGATTTGTGAAAAGAATTGCTAAGTGGTGGTGACCTTAACAGACTTCAAGTCACATGGCTTTGGTACGATGTTTTCAGCTGGCGTTTTCCCTTCGTAGGATTGCTGCGGATCAAAAAGGTAAACTGAGATTGTTTTGTAATTATTAGGAAACTATTCATTATGTGGGAATGGTAGCCTTTAATCTTATTGTGCCTACCTATGTGCTACTGAATTTTGGTATTTAGTTTTGTTTTTTTAAACAGGATATGAATTTGAAAAAGAATACAAAAGTACCCGAAGAAAACAAACTCTCAATTGGAGTGAAAGAAAACCACCAAAGTAAAATTAAACACAAAACAAACTCTCAATTCGTATAAATATATTTATGGAACTAGTGAGCAAACAAATTAGAAAGAGAACATCCACAAGAGGGTTTGAATATAGCGATATTGAATCTTTCCAGTCGAATCGGTTTCAGTTTCTATTTAGTTGGCATTCTTGTTGTGACGACCCAAGCCCACCGCTAGTATATATTGTCCTCTTTGGGCTTTGCCTTCCGGACTTTTCCTCAAGGTTTTTAAAACGCGTTTGCTAGGGAGAGATTTTCACACCCATATAAACAATGTTTCGTTAAAAGAATTCTTTCTACATGTAAATCATCCCGTATTACATTTTCAACCATTTTCACATTTATTTGTTAAATTGATTATACGGACTTTCCTGATAGTCCTCCTTTTTTTTTTCTTTTTTTTTTTTTAATTATAATTTCTCAGTGTTATTTGTTAATTTAATAGACTAGCAGTTTCTTCTTATCAGAGAAGTGCTAACAGATATCTCTGTGATCCTATTTGAAGGTGGTTTACTACCCTCTCGCAGAAGGTCAATCTTCACTTTGGCATCCTTTATGCTTCTATTTTCAGCCAGGGCGGGCGATCTCCCAGAGTTGATTCCTATCATTAAAGCATCATTAGATAATAGAATGGTCAAATCTTTGAACCTGTCAATAGGATTAGTACATTCTATTGTACTTGATAGTCATGCCGATATGTGCTAAAATTATCATGTTGGACTTTTGAATCTGACAGGTTGATCCTCACCTCCAGTTGGTTAATGATACCAGGCTGCAGGCTGTCCGCGTGAGGTCTGAAAAGGATAGCGTACCATTCGGGTCAGAAGAAGATGAAGTTGCTGCATCGAGGTTTCTAGCAGTACTTGAACTAGATGAACAGCAGTTGAAGAAAAATGTGCTCTCACACTTCACAATTAAATATGCCAGACTCTCAGAGGTCTTGATTCTCATACACTTCATGATTAATTCTTTAAATGCCTTACTTTTTCCACGAGAAACAAAAAAATTATCAAATGATATCGAAGTTTAACAAAAATTTTGTATTATAGGCATATGAAGAACATTATAATTAATGATAATTTAGGGGAGAGGAAAAATCATCAAGACTCTCAAGGAATATAAACCCTGCTTAGAAGCCCAATATGGTTAATGATAACTTTGGGGAGATGAAACTCCTTTTATACTCTTAAGAACATAAACCACAGGGAGGACAATTATGAGGGAAGTCTAAATTGTTTGAATAGAAATTATGAACTAGGAGGGAAGATGCACATCTTTCCAACGATACCAAGAGAGCTCAAATGAAACACATTTGATTGGTATAAACTAAAAAGTTGAGACACGTTACAAGAATCTTTAGCAATGAAACTCTCCTAGGAATCAACGAAACGCACGCTCCAAAAGTCTCCCTGATGGCCTTTTTCGATTTTATTTTAGCTATATCCTGAAATGGGTGGCCACAGAACATCTGGGGGGCCAAATCCTAGGTGTTGTGAGGAAAACTCCAGCAGTCTAATTATCTGCTAATGTTGATAAAATCAGTACTTTTCCAAAGATTGTGTTAATGATCTTTATTTTCTTTTAGGCTGAGTTATCAAGTATTCGAGTGCAGCTCTTACATGGGTTTTTGCCTGATGAGACATACCCATTAGGAGCTCCATTATTTATGGAGACACCACATCCATGTTCCCCACTCGCTAAGCTGGCATTTCCTGACCACGACGAGGTGAGACCTGTTTAGGTTGTACGTTAGTTGGTATCATCCTTTAAACGAGGAACAGTAAAACCACGATGTGTTTCTTTCAGGTTATGCCTGTTGCTTTTACAGACGACGAAGCCTTCCTTGAGCCAAGCGAAAGCCAGTCTGATCGTAAAACGTCACTTTCCATCAGTAACCTCGACATTTTAAATGTCAATCAGCTTTTGGAATCAGTAAGACAAAATTTGCACTTATCATTAAATATTTCACAGCATTCGGACCATAGTGAACGCTTTATTATTTTCCAATTATGAATTTATGCTGACTCTTTAGTTCTGTTGTGTTCTACTTGCTGCCAACATGTAGGATATTTTATTGTTACTATATTGGAAACATATGTTGGTTATAAAACCTGTATTTCCTTAAACATAGCAATAGCGGTACTGGAGCTCTGGCAACAAACACAGTTTTGCTTTCCTTAAACACTAGCATTATGAAGGTCTGGTTACCCTACAAAGTCCTCGAGGTGGGGAACTAATAGGGTTGTAGAGTTAAAATTTTCGTTCCGTGTGGGTGGTAAAACTTCGAGATGCTAAAACCTACTCTATGGTATCAAGCGATGTATCGATCAACCGAAACGTAGAATAGCAAGTGGCTATATCTTCTATTTACATGCATGATATATTGGCTCCGTCAGTGATGTCTGTGCTATTTGCAGGTGCTCGAAACAGCCAGACAAGTTGCAAGCAACCAAGTTTCTTCTGCGCCCATTCCTTACGATCAAATGAAAAGTCAATGTGAAGCGCTCGTAACGTGCAAACAGGAGAAAATGTCGGTGCTTCATAGTTTCAAGCAAACAAAGGAAGAGAAGGCGATAGTACTCTCCAGTGAAATTGAAACTTCATATCCTCCTTTACCTGTCAATGTGAGTAATTTCTCTCTCCCTCTACGCTTTGATCGAAGAATATCAAAATTATTCACGAGCCTAGTATAACGTGGCTGGTAGTTTTATACTGTTCGGTGTAGGAGAGAAACTAAATGTTATGGTTTCACCATACATCCAATGGTGTAGAAAGTGATTGTCGCATTGAATAATTTTCCGAATTTGTTACGGTAAAACAACTAACATTCTCTTGGCCGTACCGTTTCAGACAATGGAAATTGTTCCGGATGATCTTAAGTATTACGCCAAGGAGGATCAGCCTCTTCCTTGTTCACATGAATATGGTCGCTGTTCTTTAAGATTACCACCTTCAAGTCCATATGACAAGTTCTTGAAGGCTGCTGGATGCTAGAACTTAGCTACGATTGAACGAGTTAAAAAGGCTGTAGTTCGTATTCCCGAGTTTCCTACTTCGATACTCCACTTTCGATTTTTTCATTCTTGATTTAGTTTGCTATACAGAGGATGCTTTCGAAATGCGGCATCAGAGTGACTTTGGCAAGAATAGATGGTTTTTGTAATGCAGTCGTCCAGATACTCATGGGAAGGTTTGTCCATTTCTATAGTGATGCATTTCTGGTATCTCTCCTTGCTTTTGTACAATACTTTCTAAACTGGAAAATCATCATTCAGAGGAAATTATGTTCTTGAGATTTATTTTCATGTTTCTTTGTTCTTAGGGATGTATTTTTCGTGTTTTATTGTTCAAATACTTGTGTGATTCAGAGTTTCTTTGCTGTCCGTTCGGGTCAACCGCTAAACAAGTAAATGACAATAGACAATTTTCATGGGTTCAAAGGATCGATCGACGTTTGAAGAACACTTAACCGGAGGCTGACAAAATCAAAGATCTACATGACCAAATTTTCCTGTGGTGCTCGGCTCGATTAGACGAATGCGAGTGAGGGATAAGCTTCTCAAGCTGAAGAAACTTATTCGATGATAACTTTTGTAAGTGATTTAATTTTTGCAATGGAATGAATGGTAACAGGAAATTTAATATTATATACGGATGTGAATTTTCATGTATCCTTATCAACCATGGCACCAATTTCTTTTTTTTTTTTTTAATTTAAAAAATTAACATTAATTTCTGGATTTGTCTAAAAATTTAGTTAATAAATTTCAGTATGTAATAATTTAATTTCAAATAATAAAATTTAAAAATATCCTGTCCATAAATTTGAGTATGTAATAATTAAATCTCAAATATTAAAATTTCCTTAAAAATCAACAATCAATATTTATTATGGAATAATTTATCATTATTATCCGACGGAATAATGAAAATTAAAAAACTATAAGCTTTTTTTTTTTTTTTTTTTTTTTTTTTTTTTTTTTTTTAATTAGATTAAAAATTTATTTATAAAAGTGAAATTGAATATTTAAAAATGAAATTAAAATATTTTGGTTTTTATAGAGAAAATTCCCTTTTTCAACCAGTTTCCATAAAAAAAACCCGTTCGGTTTCAAGAGAAGAGACACAGAAGGAAAGCGGATCTCGATCAAATTCCGCTTCCCTGAAATTCAGCCAAATCTTCTCTTCTTCCTCCTCCTCCTCCTTCATATTGAATTTCATAGCCGTCGATTTCCTTCGCTGTTCTCTCTCCGCAGAAAGTAACCTTTTGAATTTCATAGCCGTCGATTTCCTTCACTGTTCGCTCTCTCAGTAAGTAACCTTTTCTTCAGCCCTCATCTCTCGCCAATTGATCGCGAATCCGCAGACGAACCGGTGAAATCCACGCCGCTGCCTCCAACCGCCGCCGGAGACTCGTCTCCGGAGAATCATCGCTGGGTGATGTGAGTGTTTATTTATTTATGAACAAATCTATTTACTTAAATTTATATAGTTTTTTTTCTTCTAATCTGATTGTTTGTTGTAATTATTATGGTTGTTTTTGTGTACAGAATCAATATTTGTATTTGTGGGATGAAATTATGCTTTAATTTAGAGAATGATCATGAGTTTATAGTATTTATAGTAAGAAATATTATCTATATTAGAATGAAGTCTCTTGAAAGGCACAAAGCAAATCCACGAGAGTTTACTTTGACAATATTATATAATATTGTTAAGGTGTTATGGAACTGGTTAGGTTAATGGGATATCTTTTTTAGCTCGGCTACACTGAAGAGAGATTTAGAAGTCTAGACTTCTAAAATTTCTTTAGTCGAAAAGTTTAGATTTGAACTTCTAGCTCTTTATAGAATGATATCTATTTGAATCAAGTAAGGTCCGACCCTACAAATTAGCAATATTAGAAAATTGGTTGATTATATATATATATATATTTTTTATTAATTTTATGAATTGATGTTAGACAAAATTGTAATTTAATTATATATATTTTATTTAATAACTATTTTTATGAATAAGTTAATTTGTAATTTTTTTTTTGTTTTTATAATCTTTTATTAAATTTGTTAACACAAATAATTATATTATTTAATGTCTTTGTATTTTCTTTTTATAATAAATTCATAGGGTAGATTACAAGTCTTGCATTTGATAGTAATTTTATTTTTTTACTTAAAAATATAATACTATTAAAAAAACAAACTATTTTTACTTTTTTTCCTATTACCCTAAACTTATTTGTTAAATTTGAATAAATAAATAAAGCTAAAAATAATAATTTTTTTTAGGGAGAAAGCAATAATAATTTTTTATTATTATTGCTAAATTAATAAAAATAATATTCAACCTACTGTTGAATTTTAAAAAATTTCAATAATACCAACTTAAAAAAAAATCTTAAATTTTTTTAAAACAATTAATATTTTTTTTAAAAAAATATGCTTAGAGTTTTTAAAACTTAGTACCGTGTTTCAAAAATACAAATGAACATTTAAAAGCAACATTAAAGAGGGAGATAATCTATAAGTCATCGATAAATTACTTCTATCTGTATATTGACGGTAATGTTTTTAATTTTTTTTTTATAAGGTTAATGTTATCTTTAAAATATTAATGGTATTTTTTAAACATAGTAGGCGATATTTTTTTCAATAAAAAACGTTTTTGAGATTATTTTAAGATTTAAGAATATTATTTAAAATTTTATAAGTTTGGAGATATTTTTACAAAATTTAATAAATAAATAAATAAATAATAAAAGACATATTACACAACTTTCGAAACGGAAAGTTTTGAGTCGGGTCGGGTCAAGGTAGGATCCGGGCGAACATTCATCGACGGCCCAACAAGGGCCCTACAAATCGACGGCCCACGAAAGCCCTAGCTGTGGCCATGCACCCTCTTCCGTCTTCCCCGTAGCAATTGTTTTTTTTTGGTTATTCTCCTCAACGCCAGCAGGTTCGATCTTCTTCCCCAGTCTTCGTCGTCTTTCTCCTCACTCAAATGCAATTTCCACCAATTGAATCACTCACCAAAACCCACCATCGGTACTTTCTTCACTTTCCCCCTTTCTCCCCTTGTTTCAATTTCTCGTTTTTTCAGCTCTGAGAATGCTTCCTGTTTTTGGTGAAAATTTTGATCAGACTGCCTTGATTGTTGTGAAGCCTGCGATATCTTTCGTTTTGGGCCAACACCAGGCAAGAGCGAGGCGAAACGAGCTGAGGTTTGTTTTAATAACATGCAATGCAATTACTTAATGTTTGCACTATGTTTTTGCTTTTATGTTGGCCATAAATCATGGTCAATACTTGGTTTCTATGTTTTTCACTCAGAATTAGACTATTCTTTCTGGAATCTATGTTTTTAATAGCTATAGAGTGATAGGGCATATGCCATTAAGGGAGATGATCACACAGCGCCATGAGAATTAATAAGCAAGTAATTTCAAGGAAGTCATGTAATTTTGGGCATATGTATTTGTGCAGTCCGGGTATATTTCGTTTTTAGAGGGGAAAAGTTTGCAATATTACCTCTTATAACCTTTATCGTTAAGATAAGATTGACCAAACCATGGTTAGGAATGTGCGTCTTGTTAAATGATTTGTACGTTCTACTCTTGGACTGTTTTCCATCATTCGTGATCAAGCTTTTGTCACTTTCTAGCATTGTTATTGTCATGGTAAACTGTAAAGTGTATTAGGAACCTCTTGATCTTATTTTTAATTTTTTGTAGTGGTTTTTTTTACCATGATGTTGGTTGGATATCTTAAAAGCTCATTGTTATGACAATGAAGGGGATGAATGGCAATTTCATTATTAGGAACATCATAACAGTCCTCCCAATTTCATTGGTTGGATATTTGAAAATGCATGTTGGCTAGAGTGTTTTCTTATATTTTTATTGCTGAGTCATTTGCTGAAAATTGACGAGGTTAATTGCTTGTCAGATGCTGTCTTCAGAAGCATTCACCGGAAATTTGATCAATCCCATCTAGCTCTTGTATCGCCCATGTATCCAAAGCAAACTGGTTTAGGGGATGGACCAGTCTCCAGCCCACTACGAACAAGTGCTCGACCAAGAAGGAGGCCAATATCATATGGTCGTCCATATGTATATTATGGTCCTTCTGCATCTTTCAAACCCAACAAGAAAAGAACCCCAGCTACTAGAATTGCCAAGATGCTCCGTCCAAAGAAGCAATCCTTGCCAACTACGAATGCTGTCGTGAGAACAGAACTATATCCTGTATCTTATATCAATTCAAAAAAGTCTTTTTGGAATTGATTATAGCTAGGATAGATACTAAATTTAAAAATCAATCTCTAAGTACATATTACTCGATTTTTTTTAAGACAAGGTTGTTGGAAATAAAGGATTTGGGGATAAGTGGAGAATTTGCATGGATCCAGTTAACAAACGCTGAAAAAAATGCTTTGTGGTATAGAGTTATTGTGAGTAAGTACAGGATTAACCCTTTCGAGTAGGTCTCTAGTAGTGGGAGTTTCCTTTGGAGTAGCTTTGTGGCATAGGATGTATGTTTTTTTTGCATTCTTCTTTCTGTAGTTCTATGTTTCTGATCTGTATGTTTTGCTTGTGAGTAGGGATGATTAGGTTTGAAATTTAGCCTTGAGTTTTAGTTTCATCAAACTGCTATCCTCAATCAATTATGTTTTTATGTTTCTTTTGAACAATTTGGCTAGCCTTTGGCTTTCTTGTGCAAGGATTATTAGGCTATTTTGTTTGATGCTTTTTTTCTGTTGAATTTGTATATATGGTTTTGAGTTTTGATATTCCTGCTCAATTTATGGTTAGATTTGGGTATATTTTCGTGGATGGCTTGACATATTTCTGTCTCAATTTTAGGTATTTTATTGGTAGAATTTTACAGGATATTGTTGGTTAATTCTCTGCCCTATTTGTTATTCTACTTTTTACTTGAATGAAATGGATAGTTCAAGATTAAAATTGACTCATCCAGGTTAGGTAAATGGATTTTGCCCCTGGTACAAGTTAATGATTGTATGGGTTTGTCTCTTTTAAACTCTGCATTATCTCAAACTTTTATATTTTCTCATGTGTATTAGCAGCCAGTTGAAAATTTGCGGCGTTCTCAACGACAGAAGAGGGGGCGTCCAAATTTTAGCCGTTACAGTGATTCTGAAGACGAGGACTTAATGGTGAGATTTCATGTTCGAAGAATTAGTTTTCTTCCTGAACTCAACTTTGATTGGTTAGATGCTTCAAAATGTATTGTGGAAATATAACCTGTATTTGTCACCTAGACTGAAGCTGAGTAACTTGTTACAGAGTCCCAAGTATAAAACGTCGAGGAGTCGGAGGATTAGTAACTCAAATAAAAATGTTTTTTCTTCTCCAAAGCATACGAAAAACAAGGAGAACAGACCTACTCCTAGGCGTGAGGGATTACGACCACGTCATTCACGACTAATTTCTAGAGAGCGTTTGAATTCAGAATCAGATGATGAGCAAGGTAGCTCAGAAGATAAAGCGAGCCAAGATGAGATTGAAAATGGGAATGATATAGAGGATAATGATGTGGAAGATATTCAAAATGATGATGACGGTGATCCTGAACCTGAAGATGAGGGTGAGGAAGATGGTGATGATGAAGGAGGTGAAGAAGAACAGGAGGTACGAAGGCGATATGATCTTCGAAATCGTCCCGATGCTCGGAGACTCTCTATTGGAGAAGGGAAACCAAGACCAACATCTCCTCGTAGAGTGTTACATCAAGGAATGGGCACCAAGGTTGGGAGAGATGTAAGGAGGGGTGGATCGAGAGTTCATAAACGTCGTATGTCAAGGATTGAAGATTCTGACGATTCTCTTCTTGTGGATGAGCTGGATCAAGCTCCTGGTATACCATGGGCTCGAGGTGGAAGTAGATCTGGCCCACCTTGGCTGTTTGGAGGATTGGACATGCATGGGACTGCGTCTTGGGGATTGAATATTGCTGCATCTGGTTGGGGTCATCAAAGTGATGCATTTTCAAGTTTATCATCTGGTATTCAAACTGCTGGACCAAGCTCTAAAGGTGGGGCAGATATTCAACCTGTACAAGTTGATGAAAATGTTAGCTTTGATGACATTGGTGGCTTGTCAGGATATATTGATGCTTTGAAGGAGATGGTATTCTTTCCTTTACTCTACCCTGATTTCTTCGCAAGTTATCATATAACTCCACCGAGAGGGGTGCTGTTGTGTGGTCCTCCAGGCACTGGGAAAACATTAATTGCTAGAGCATTAGCATGTGCTGCATCTAAGGCCGGCCAAAAGGTCAGTTTCTACATGCGGAAGGGTGCTGATGTTCTAAGCAAGTGGGTTGGTGAGGCTGAGCGACAACTGAAACTACTTTTTGAAGAAGCACAGAGGAATCAACCTTCTATCATATTCTTTGATGAAATTGATGGGCTTGCTCCTGTTAGATCTAGCAAACAGGAGCAGATTCATAATTCCATCGTTTCCACTTTGCTTGCTTTGATGGATGGGTTAGACTCTCGTGGGCAGGTTGTATTAATTGGAGCTACTAATCGGATAGATGCTATCGATGGAGCCCTACGCCGCCCTGGTCGTTTTGATCGTGAATTTAACTTTCCACTGCCTGGTTGTGATGCGCGTGCTGAGATATTGGCCATTCACACGCGCAAGTGGAAGAATCCTCCTTCGGAGGAGCTTCGATCTGAACTTGCTGCTACTTGTGTAGGTTATTGTGGTGCTGATTTGAAGGCTCTCTGCACTGAAGCTGCTATTCAAGCTTTCCGCCAAAAGTATCCTCAGGTTTACACCAGCGATGACAAGTTTCTAATAGATGTTGAGTCAGTCAAGGTTGAAAAGTATCATTTTGTTGAAGCCATGTCCACAATCACTCCTGCTGCTCATCGAGGCGCCGTAGTGCATTCTCGGCCGCTGTCTTCTGTGGTTGCACCATGTTTGCAACGACACCTTCATAAAGCCATGAATATCCTATCTGATGCCTTTCCATTAGCAGCATCATCAGAGTTTGCCAAACTTTCCATGCTTTCTTTTGGATCTGCAATTCCGCTAGTTTTTAGACCTCGTCTTTTGCTTTGCGGTGGTGAAGGCGTTGGGTTGGTAATTAACTTGGAACCTCCTTATATTTTCCTATGATCACTTTGGAGCAACCAACTAAATGTACTTACTGTTTTAGTTTTACAGGATCACCTTGGTCCTGCAATTTTGCATGAATTGGAGAAATTCCCTGTTCATTCTTTGGGACTTCCGTCACTGCTTTCTGATCCTAGTGCAAAGACACCTGAGGAAGCGTTGGTACATATATTTGGTGAAGCAAGAAGGACTACTCCATCAATACTCTACCTACCTCAATTTCATTGTTGGTGGGAGACGGTGAGTTTGTTACTCGAGATACTCAATATTTAGGCATTAGTGCTTCATTTTATTTTGTTTTGTTTTTTCTAGTATTCTAACATCATTTAATGTGCTGGGTTGGTTTAATGGTGGACATTTCAGGCAGATGAGCAATTGAGAGCTGTTTTATTGACTCTTTTAGAGGAGCTACCTTCTGACTTGCCCATATTACTGCTGGGAACATCTTTAGTTTCACTTGCTGAAGTTGATGAGAAAGCTTCTATGATTTTTCCTGATCGCGTAATGTATGCCTTCTTTTACTTTGAGTGAAATTATTACTAAGACATTAAGCTTTGTTTATTATCTTATTATGCATAAATGACATTTAGATACATATTTTAAAACCAGATCCTTTTGTTGCTTCTAAACAACTCCGATTCTTATATCCTTTTCATATGGAACAACAAAGGGTCTGTCGGTTTAGACCATAATGTCACTATAGCTTAGTAATTTTAATTGGATGGCATCCTTTTCATCTGAAAACGCCCTTTGTAGTTTGATCAATTTTGTAATCCGTATGGGTGGTCTGTTGTTTTTTCTTTTGATTGTTTCATCTGAAAGTTTTTTTTTTTCTTTTTTTTTTCTCCTTTTTTTATTTATGGTTTTTGGTAGATTTGGCTTGAGAATGAATAGGAAGATATTTTATGATTCAGGGGGTTCTTTTAACTGCTTTCTCTGTTTTATTCATTCCTAGTTGTTTTTTCCTTGTAATTTTCCACTTTCTTTGATTACATATATTTTCTTTCTTTTTAATGAAATTGGTTTACTAAGAAAAAAGTACTTAGTAGTTGATTGACAAAAGAGATAAATAATTCTGCTTTTATTGTATTTCTTTTTAGAATCTTTTATACAGAAAGTACATCAGCTAATAATATTTTTTTGTTTATGAATAACTATTTGTGCTTAACGTGTTCCGTTTTTTCTTGTCTAATTACCAGCTATCAAGTCAGTCCTCCGTCCAGTGAAGATAAGTCTCTGTTTTTTACCCATTTAATTGAGGCTGCTTCCTCAGTTTTGCTGGAGGGCATGGAGAAAACAGTGCAAGTGTCAGGATCCCTTCCTGAACTTCCCAAGGCTCCAGTAGTAGCCAGTGGACCAAAGGCTTCTGAGTTAAGGGCCAAGGTAGAAGCTGAACAGCATGCCCTTCGCCGATTACGCATGTGCCTTAGAGATGTTTGCAACAGGTGAGATTCCATGCTAAGATAACAGTCATTTTATTATGTACTTGTGAGGATTATTTGCTGAACTGTATTATAGAAATCAATGACTTTAATTAGTCTTTATTATTTAATTTTCCCATTCTAAGATAACAGGCACAATGTCATTGACTAGCTGAGAGTTAATTATTTGTTGTGCGTTGTTCTCTTGTAACCATGTTCTATCTTCTTTCTTTTTCTCAATGACAGTCCTGTTCTTTACAATTATCAAACTTCATTTCAAATTTATTATTCAACTACCTAGTCTTTTTACCTTTTGAATTCTTCTGTTTTTGTTTCGGATTAGAAACAAGGGATGTATTATAAACACAAACGGGAGAAAAACCTAAGATTAGGGCAAAAGAGAATCCCCACCCAAATTAGCAAATTTCACAATTGAAGCCTTTAAATCATTTAGATTCATGAGTAGTTACAATAGAATTTCTTTTGGTTTGAGTACGTAGTATGTTGTACATTACTCCAAAAACAATACATTGAAGATGGAACTATTTTTAAAAATTCTTTCGTTTTTCTCCTTCCAAACCATCGAAAAAATAGCTCTCACTGGACAATTCCATAACTCTTAGCATTTCCTTCAAAGAACTTTCCTTCTGTCTGCCTTTGGGTTCCAGACTCTTTTAGTCCTTTTAGTGGTACTTATTTTGTTTGTTTTCTGTAAACTTCCGACCTCATACAGTCCTTGTTTTATTTATTCGACTTAGTCAGCTGGATGAAGGCTGGATTCCCTCTTTTTCTTTTTTAAGACCTAGAATTGCATCTTTTTCTTTTACTCAAAGGTTTCTGCTGTGTTTGGGATTTGATTATTTTGGGGAAGAAATAAGATTTTTAGTACAATCTGTAGTTTTTTTTTTTTAATTTGAAGACTTTGAGTGAACAGTTACGTTCCTTTATTTGAATTTGATTGCCAAATACTTCATTTTTTTTTTTTGTTTAAATAGATTTTGTTTTTCCTGTTTGGCAGGATTTTATATGATAAAAGGTTTACTGTCTTCCATTACCCTGTTCTGGATGAGGAAGCTCCCAATTACCGCTCAGTGGTCCAGAACCCAATGGACATGGCTACATTACTTCAACACGTTGACGCTGGGCAGTATATTACTTGTTCAGCATTTGTCCAAGATGTAGATCTTATTGTTTCTAATGCAAAGGTACTCCTAATAACAGATTTTTCTACATAAACTACGTGTTGATTGAATTAGCTAACCTAAAAATATGAAAATTTGTGTGGAAGTATGTCGAGTAGTGGTTGTGCAAGGGTGTCATCCAAGTGAATCAAGACGTCTAAATAAAATTATAAATAAATATTATTTATAACAATCAACTTCGAGTATTGTCTTTTTTTTTTTTTTTCCTTCCATTTTGTACTAAATCATATTTGAACATCTCTCTGGTGGGTTGTTTACGCAATTCGAACTGTAGTAGATAGTGAATAGGTCTAATATCATTAAGAAGGTCAATTAGTTGCTATGTTGGAGGCTTGGGGAAGAGTTACTGCCAGAGGGGCAAACTTGATTTAGCAGATATGATTTCTTGTGTTCATACCCATTTGTGTGCGTGGATTTGGTGCTTGAGCGTTTTTTGTTCTAATTATTTTAATAAATGGAGTGTTGCTATAAAAAATCAATGAAACCAGTGTGTTTCTTAACCCCATAAAACAAAAGAAAGGGTCACTTCTACTGAGCTTTTCTTACCCATATTTGTTAATGAGCAATGAATTCTTATAGACTTCATATTTGTTTCAGGCTTATAATGGAAATGACTACAATGGTGCTCGGATTGTTAGCAGAGCTTACGAGCTTCGAGATGCAGTATGTTCATTTGTTTGTTTTACATGAGTTTCATCTAAAGTTAAGTGGCCTTATCAGCATTGATATCTCTATCCACAGGTGCATGGAATGCTGACGCAGATGGATCCGGCGCTGATTGCATTCTGTGACAAGATAGCTGCCCAAGGTGGTCCTCTGAACATGCCCGAAGAACTTGGTGGAACTATGTTTCCATCTACCCCAGTTGTGCAGCTGGGAACTGCTACTCGAGCTAGTGCTCGATTGCGTAATGTCCACCCAGACCTTGATTTCAATCGAAGTTATGAGGCATTAAAACGCCCAAAGAAGAATGTGGATGCTGCTCATCATGCAGGTACTGTGTGAATAAACGCCAATTAGAAGTTCACTTTTATATTTTTTATATATGCTTCTTAAATCGTGAAATACTGAAGATATATTCTTTTACTCCGAAGTAGCCCCACCCCATTTCAAGCTCTGAATACGGATGGAGGTTAAGCTATGTATATGTATATATTTCCGTGCATGAAAATAAACTTATTACTTGACACATTTAAGATTAGGTCTCACGGAAATGAGTGTTGATTGTTGGTCATGGGTCATGGGTTCTTACTTCAAAAATTGTTGTTGGTTATGGCTTCTTACTTTTTTAGTGCATTTGCTGATTGCCTGATCACATAATTAGACCCGACCAACATGGGTTGGCTAAACTAAGGGATAATGTACAGAATCATGCACGACAACTCACGTAGTTGGTCTAGGTTCCAAGTAGGCATAGATTTTAGAGTGTTTCTGTCTAAATAGTTGCGAACTGAAAGTCATGCACTTAGCCCAATACATTGCTAGGATTTTGCAATACCCATTTCATCTTGCAATGAATTGTTTGTTTCTCTGGGGGATTTAATGGTTTTGGTATCCAAAAAATTGGTTGCCATTTTGCTGCTACTATATCATTCCCCTCTTTCTTGGTATTAAGTTTTTGACTGTCAGCTTTACAAACAGAAGAGAAACCACCACTACGTCAAGATTCAGTTGCGCCAAAGCCATCTCCCGATATCGAAATGAACGAAGTGAGTCTTGAAAGTTCAAAAATCTGTCCGGATGGTGGGAATCAGTGTGAAGGTTCTGGTAGAGAGGTCCCTGATTTCACAGATTGGAATGGTTCACAAGATGCTGCTGGGGTATCGGATGGGTATATCGCGAGGCAAGTCGAGTCGGTGAAGAACGTGCTTGTGGAGCGGAGTGGGAAGTATGGAATTCCACAGCTTGAAAGACTGTATACTCGGATAATGAAAGCTGTGTTCAAGATTAAAGATAAAGAAGAAGAAAGCATGGATGATCCGAAGCATTCAATTTTGAAGTTTTTATTGAAATTTGCAGAGGATGAATCTAATTTCTGATGATAATTATTAGTTTATTACAAATGGAATCCTCTTATTAACCCACCCACCCCACCCCACCCCCCCAAAACAAAAGAAAAAAGAATGGCTAGAGAAAAGAAAGGTTTCCTCTATTAGGTTTTGATGTAAAGTCGGGAATTTCATTGCAATGGAAATCTGTTGAGTGACTCTCTCTTGGTCTCTCTCTCTCTCTCTTGGTCTCTCTCTCTCTCTCTTGGTCTCCCTCTCTCTCCCTCTCTCTTGGTCTCCCTCTCTCTTGGTCTCCCTCTCTCTCCCTCTCTCTTGATCTCTCTCTCTTGGTCTCTCTTTCTCTAGTATTTGTTGTTGGTTCTGATTCTGATAATGTCATTTGGATTAACGGTTGAAGAGCACTGATATGAAACATATTGAAAAGATGAAATTTGTTTTGAGTGAAAAAAGCACAACAGGACTAGTAGTCGCGTTAATATTTTTACTTTTTATAGTATATTCAAATAGGCTTTCAAAAGTAATATTGAAAAGGGAGATAATCTATAATATTACTTGTATATGACTTTTATTTGATAGGGGAGAATGAAATCTTAGCTTGCAAATAGAAGTTCTTCAATATTCCACAAGACAGAAGTTCTTCAATATTCAACAAGATCTTCCCCTTGCTAAGTTCTCCAATATTCCACAAGATCTTCTTTGTTAAAGATCTTCTTGCTTGCCACAAGACATAAGTTCTTCAATATTCTATAAGATCTTCCTTGCTATGACTTAGCTTGCAAGACTATTCCAACCATTCCAACCATGCAGAAGTTCTTTAATATTCCATAAGACAAAAGTTCTTCAATATTCCACAAGATCTTACTTGCTATGGCTCGAACACTATTTCATTACTATGACTCGAACACTATTTCGAAGGTTTGTGGGAGGCTCTCGAAAGAAAATTCCAAAGGAATTAGAGAAAGAGAGTTTCAAGAATTTGGAGAATGAAATTTCTTTAAATTTCATAAATATTTATTTAAAAATAGTAATATGTTTAAAAGTGAAAGGATATTAATAAAATATTTTAAAATTTTAGGGAGATTGTACTAACGAAAAAAATAAAAATAAAAATAAAAATAAAAATAAAAGACACCTCATCCATTACCCAACATCATATTACTTCACAAAACGGAGTCGTTTTGAGTCGGGTCGGGTCAAAGTAGGATCTGGGCGAACTTTCATCCGACGGCCCACGAAAGCCCTAGCTGTGGCCATGCACTTTTTTTTTGGTTATTCTCCTCAACGCCAGCAGGTTCGATCTTCGTCGTCTTTCTCCTCACTCAAATGCAATTTCCACCAATTGAATCACTCATCAAAACCCACCATCGGTACTTTCTTCACTTTCCCCCTTTCTCCCTATGTTTCAATTTCTCGCTTTTTCAGCTCTGACAATGCTTCCTGTTTTTGGTGAAAATTTTGATCAGACTGCCTTGATTGTTGTGAAGCCTGCGATATCTTTCGTTCTTGGCCAACACCAGGCAAGAGCGAGGCGAAACGAGATGAGGTTTGTTTTAATAACATGCAATGCAATTACTTAATGTTTGCGATATGTTTTTGATTTTATGTTGAGCATAAATCATGGTCAATACTTGGTTTCTATGTTTTTTCACTCATAATTAGACTATTCTTTCTGGAATCTATGTTTTTCATAGCCATAGAGTGGTAGGGCATATGCCATTGAGGGGGATGATCACACAACGCCATGAGAATTAATAAGCAAGTGATAGGGCATATGTTTATATGATTAGATGCATGTATTTTTTCAAGTTGGCACGTAGCTTGGATTAAATCCTTGTTTGATTATTATTTTGAATTCAGTTGCTATAGATGATGGTCTTCATTTTTTTGCACTTGGTCCTTTCACATTTTATGTCTTCAATAATCTCACTTTATTACAGGTTATTTTTTGTTGCTTCGATGGAGCCATGGTCATAAATTGACTTTTATCAACGATCGATCATATGTACAGTTCACGGCATCTGTGTTCTCATCTATGTATAGAGCAAGAACCAGAACAAACATGCATTTTTTCCCAAGGAGTTTTGCCACTGCTGCATCCCCTCTTGTTCCCATGCAACTCCCATCTAAAATGTATGAGCATTTGTCATTATGGATAATATTTCTGCGAGATCCCACATTGGTTGGAGAGGGGAACGAAACATTCCTTATAAGGGTGTGGAAACCTCTCCCTAGTAGACGCATTTTAAACTGTGAGGCTGATGGCGATACACAATGGGCCAAAGCGGACAATATTTACTAGTGGTGGCTTGGGCTGTTACAATTTAAACGTGGCTTGGGCTATTACTGATAGTACATTTCAATGTTCAGTGTCCTATTGTACATTTCAATGTTCAGTGGCCTATTGTTGTAGAATCCATGCATCATTTGGTGATTAGGTGGATCATGTAGCTTACAAGATTTCTCAGTATTTTAGAATGATCCCGACCGCCAACATTTATTCTTTATTATTTCCTTGCTTTTCAGGGAAACCCATATCTGGTATATCTTACCTGATGAAGTAAAGAATAAAGATCTTCAAAATCATTATTTAAATCTACTCTCACCAAATGAAAAGGTGAATGTTTTGAAAATACAAGAAGGGGAGCTTCAAAAAAGAGCCTTGCTAGCCCGTGCTTTGGTACGATCTACCCTTTCAAGATGTGAGTCCTTTTATTGTTATTTCATTTGTAATGTTTATACTTGCACGATGAAAACTTTTTGGCACTGGGCAGGTGTCAGACTCTATACATCGTGTTACCACTTAGCAGAGTCCTGGTTTTTAATAAACAGTCACTACCCCTAGTATGTGCCGGTTTCTCAATCAAAAGATTGGAGAGCACCCTTTCAGCGTATTTGAGCGCTCTAGCCAAAACGAATCCTATTTCGGCTTGAGATTTGGAAATATTTACCGTATATTTTAAATATGCCGTGCAAGTTTTTTTTTCTTTTGCTATTATGCCTGAAATATGCTATTTTCTTTCTAGATGTTACACATTGTCAAATTGATCCACAAGCCTTGAAGTTTAAAAAGAACATGTTTGGGAAGCCTGAGGTGTTATCTTTTCCTTTTTTCATTTATTTACGGTTTAGATTCGACTTTTCTCGAGGTTCTGTGTAACTTCGCGTTCTCTTCGTTTTTTGTTTTTCCATTTGTTCATATTTATATAATTGTTGAATAGTTAGATTTGCGAATTAGCAGTGAACTGTGTCTACCACCATTGCAATTCAACATCTCACATTCTTCATCCTTAATAGCATGTGGAGTGACTATGAATTCTCCAGTAAGTGTCTACTTTACATGCTATATTTTCTACTTCTGCAATATCTTTTTTGGATTTGTAGTGAGTAAATAATTTAAATTGTTAACCATAATTAACTTGTGTGATTTCTAATTCAGATTGGTATTGATGTGGAAGAGAAGACACGAAAAATAAAGAACAACATCATAGCTTTTGCTAAACGTTTCTTTTCTCCAAATGAAATAGAAGTTTTATCTGCTATTTCAGATCCTGAAATCCAGCGGCAGGAATTCATCAAATTATGGACTCTGAAGGTGAGTTGCAATAGCGTCCATGACGTATCGATTTTCTACTTGCAATTGCATTTGAGATCTTAGGCACGTCTGTAAAGCATAATATGTCGATATTGTCCTCTTTAGGCTTTTCCTTCTGAGCTTCCCTTCAAGGTTTTAAAACGTAAAACGCGTCTACTACTAGGGAGAGGTTTCCACATTCTTATAAGGAATGCTTCATTCCTCTCTCTGATCGATGTGGGGATCTCGCAATCTACCTCCCTTCGAAGCCCAATGTCTTCGCTGGCACTCATTCCCTTCTCCAATCGATATGGGACCTCCCAATCCACATACCTTTGGGGCCCAGCGTCCTTGCTGGCAAACCGCCTCGTGTCCACTCCCCTTCGGGGCTCAACCTCCTCGCTGGCACATCGCCCATTGTTTGGCTCTAATACCATTTGTAACTGCCAAAACCCACTATTAGCAGACATTGTTCTCTTTGGGCTTTCACTTTTGAGCTTCCCCTCGAGGTTTTAAAACGCATCTACTAGGGAGAGGTTTTCACATCCTTATAAGGAATGCTTCGTTCCCCTCTCCTCTCCAATCGATGTGGGATCTCACATTATCATTACTATTATTATTATTAACTCTATATTCTCGATTTTTTTCTTGTGTGCATGGTTGATTATGGGAAATATCTTGTTGGTATAAAGCCACTTCATCTGCATTTGAAAATTTCTTCTCTTCCTTTTTATTGGTGTAACCAGAATTCATTTACTGAAACTTTTATAGGAGGCATATGTCAAAGCGTTGGGTAGGGGCTTCTCAGCTACTCCTTTCAAGACTTTCACTATTCGGTTTAACAGAACTGCTCGAGGTTCATGTCTTCCTGGGTGTGAAGCTAATGAGAAGGTAAGCCATTCATCAAGACTCGAAGAAACTCTACGAGAGAAAAAACAGGGGAGAGGGGAGATTCGAAATGGAATGTGAATCGTATATTGTTTGTCATATAGGCTTTACCAAATAAGCATGTAGCCAGCTTGTTGGGTTATTATTTTACAATGCTTTAAAGAATATGAACAACCATTTTCTCTTCATGGTTCTTGTACTACACATTTCATAATTGGCTATGTTGTACCAGGCTTATGAAGTAAGTGTAGAGCCTCGTGATGATCCCGAAAACTGCTCAAGAAACGTGACATTTGCTTTGATGGAGTTGTCGGGTTCTCATTATGTTGCTGTTTGCATGAAAAAAGAAGCGAATATTAGAGGTGAAGTTCACTTTTACAATATCAAACAGTAACACTTGGTGATTGATATAAAGCTTATACTTCGGTATATTTACAGGAACAGCGAGTCTTCCCATGAAGTTGGATGTATGGAGAACAATTCCATACGTGGAAGATGAATGTGTTTCTGGAACAGAGGCTGTTCTACCAATAGCTGGCTTTGCTTAATGAAATGGAAAGTTCAAGATTCCACTCCAACTGGCCTGTGTTCAATTCTTATATCAAAACAGAACAATTCTCTTAGAAATGTTGTTTGAAGTTCTAAGCTGTAAACTTGTCCAAAATTTATGTAACAGAAACATTGAAAGGTGAAATGGTTTTGGAGTTGGGAGTCCTAAATGGCACCAAGGAGTTGTGATCTATTGATCTTGGCTTTTCTCAGGGAGTTATGAACTATCGTTATTCATAAACTGTCCATATTTTCAATGCTATGCTCTCGAGTCAAAACACTCGCTACAGTCATTCCCATCTAGTTGTGCACGAGGCCAATCTGTTGCAGGTGTGCAAGTTGTGGCCGTGCATCAAAGTTTAGAGACGAAAATAGAATACAAACCTAAAATAAATATCAGGATGATATTAGAAGAGTGCCAAGAGAAGAAAATTTAACACAAAGTTGTCTAGGTTTTGTTAGTCTCCTATAAAACCGGCCTCAGGCTCATACTAAGGCACCTAAACCTGCTTGGTCTGACTTGCCATCGTCCATAGTTGACCTAACATCTTTGTTGCAGCCGATTTCCTGGCTTCACAAGGGTCTGGACACAGCTCGCTGCAGCTTGAATATGCAAAATCCATCCCTTTTACAAGCACATTAGCTTGGAATCCACCTTCAGAAGAACAAACAATACATTTCCTATTCCATATTAGATACTGAGAAATGATTTCAAATTGCAAGTACAGCAGAACAATGCATGATCAGACATATGTGCAAAAACCAGAAAAAACAGGAGGCAGAATGAGCACCATCAGATTTGAAACCCACTGTACATTGTTCTGAGAAAAATACTTCATATTAGCAAGAATATTTCAAGATGCAAGAGGGAGAACCCACAATATAAAACACAAATGATTGGCAATACAAATAACTTGAAATCAAAAGTAAAGGTTAAAATACCATTTCGGTCCATGTACTTCGAGTTTTATTCTATTTTAGCATAAAATTCTAGTCCTTTTATTTTCATAAATCTTAAATTGGTCCTTAGTGTTAGTTTATGGACAACTTTTCTAAAATAGCATATCATTACCATCTGATGTCGAGACTCCGTAAACGGGCAATATCCAATTATTTTTATGACATATGTCATCCAGTTCCTGCCATGCCAAAAGAGCATTATTACATATACAACTGCAAAGGTAAACGAATGTAGAAATAATAAAAGAAAAATGAATAGCAGACTATCATTTCTTTTCTCTTAAATGCCTGTAGAAATAATGAAAGTTATTGTCCGATATATAGGCAATAGACCAAGTTGAAGTCACCCTTAAGCTTTGATTTGGGTTTTTCTACAATTATCATAAACAAGAAAGTATATCTAAAGAAATTTGGTATCAACACTGATATTATTACCATCCAAAGAGAGACCATAAAGAAGTTTAAAACATAGTATGACAATTAGACAAAACTAGTACCTTTTTTTATAAGGAAAAAAATTCAAGCCCATCAGCAAAGGGATAAAAGTACAGAAATCAAATTAAATTTACCATAATCCATCAGTTTAAACTTTTGGGTTTAGTAATAATTTAGCAATAGCCATAACTCCCAAGTCTCTTTCAAATTTTTTTTAACTCACCCCTAGAACAACTCTTTTGATCCCTCATTCCCATCTTCCTTTCATTCCAATTTTTTATAATAGGGACTTAAATATCATGCCTAAAAGTTTTCTTGATGATGATAACAATGATATTGGTGATAGTAGCTACATCTCTATGATAAAATAGTAAACAGCTTAGATGGTGGCAGTCCGTGGGTTACCCTATGGCAGGTGTCTTTTGTTTTAGTCCAAGTATTTCCAACCTGTATACTAAACCATAACAAAGCAATCTAACAGAACTTTATTCTTCTAATTCAGCTGTTCGAAATAATAGATCAACGTGTTCCATGTTTTTGTGCTTTATAATTTTATCTTGGCTGTTCTTTGGAAGAGTTCCTTACTTGCCCCTCTAGTCTTTCTTGTAGCCTCTCTTTGCTTTCATCTCTTGTAATGAAAGTCATGTTTCCCATTATTTTAAGGGGTTAGGTCTTTGGTGGAGGTACGGGAGAGAGTGAGGTTTTATGTGTCTTTAGAGGATGTTGATCGTTGGACTCCTTTAATTGCCTTGTTTTTTGTATGCTTGTGTACATTCTTTCATTTGTTTTCAATGAAAGCTCAGTTTCTTACCAAAATTAATTAACAAATATATGTACACCACAAATACAACCATGCAACTACCCTTGAGTATGAAAGTTTATAATATTATTATCTTCCATGGTTAACTCACCTGACATGGATTCTGTACGCAGAGAATTGCTTCTGACAATCTCTTACTCGTGCCATATTGAGATGAGCAGTTTTCTTCAAAGCATTGATAAGATCTATCTTCCGCAATACTTCTTATGCAAACATCATTACAACATTCGATCACAGAATCCAGCTTTATAACCAAACCATCTTCATCACCTTTAGTAACCAAAATATAACGTAATTTAGACATTTTCTCTGGCTAATTATGATGACTTGTTGGTTAACTTGATCTGATGAAAGAAGATCAAAATAAAATCTACAAAAGATTTATGGAATAAAATAAGAAAGCAAAACCAGGGAACGAAGTAAGACTCAAGTTCAAATTTAAGGCATTGCCTTTGAATGCTCAAAAAGCACATCTAATGGTGTTAGCTGGATATATTTTTAGTGTTAGTTAAAAATAAAAAAACATTATCATGTGTACTTAGGTTAGGAGAAGCACCCTACATGTTTTTGCCAACAGCACTACCAAAAATTTTTCTTTTATCTAAAATACTAAGATACACTAAACTAATTCGGATTTCTTTCAATACATCCTTATAGTTTAATTCTGAGTTTCTAATATTAATTCTTCAAGTTTGACACAATTGATCAATTTGCACTAATATTAAAAACTTAGCTCCAGTATAGGCGTCAAACGATTTAGTAAAGCAGTGACAAATGCCAAATATCAAATCTAAGAATTCGAACTTTACTTCCATTTGTAGCTCAGGATCTGTATAATCCTTAGAATAGTGATCTAACAATAATTCAAACCTTAGTCTCAAATAAATCTCTGCAAAATACTTTTATCTATTCTTGGATGCACCACGGGCTTGTAAGACTATAAATCATAGAAAGTTGAGGGTAGGGGTTCATCAATTAAAACTGAAACAAAAGAGAGGACAGAGGACTGCTAGTATTTGACGAACGAAATGATCTAAAATTCTAGAGGCCTTGTACATGAAACATGCAAAATAAACAAAACTGTAGAAACAAAACAGAAAGGGAAAAGAGAAAATAGAGCATACCCCTTAATATTGTCTGCATGTTTTTATCACACTGAGCTATCTTATCTTCAATGATGCGCTGCTGATGAGACTGCAAACAGAATGAATGGACTTCACTCTCTAAACAACAATTATGAAATATCAATATTCAAAAGGGCTCAATCTATATGAAACCCTTGGTCAGAGAAAAAGGGACACTGGAATACTATTGTAAGGTGCATATAACAAGATATAAGAGCAAGCATAATTGTTTTCCTACACCCATCATCCAATGTTGGGCAAAGGAGAACTTGAGAGCAAGCATAATCTCAGTTCTTTATTACAGAATACATAATCTAATTATTTGCATTATGTTGAACTTTGAAACATAGTTTCTAGCTCAAATTAAATTCATCAGAAAACCATAAGCCCTAACTTAACCACAATATAAAATGTATGTGTACCAGTTTATCCCTCTTCCTACTTAGAGCTTTAATTGCAGCTTGTGACAATGCTGTTTCTTTCGAAATTATAATTTCCTGTAACTTAGTAAGATGTTCTGTGTTCGATTGACAGGTGACAAGAGCATGATCACCGTTCCTATATTGATCAAGTGAAATATTGTCAGAGAGATTTCCAGAAGCAATCTTTTCACCACTGCATTCAGCAAGACAAGGGTTCGTTGCCAATATCCTATCCTGAAAGTAAATCATGCTTTCAGCTGAATTATAAATAAAAGACAATAAAACTAATACTTCTTCATTAAAAGATATCAGATTATATTGAAATTTTCCTTTGATTAACAAGCTCATCCTATACATAATTGATTTTGAAGTGAAAATGTGTTCATGCAGAATTTGAATTCAAGAACTCTTGCATTGGTTCCAAGTAAAATGAATACTGAATCCAAAACTAAACTAATAGTTGGAATTAATTTGTTCTCATTCATAATAGATTTTTCTTAATGAACTTGAATGAATAATAAGAAAGATTCTTGGTTGAGAGTTCTTGTTCTCAACTTGTTATCACATTAAATCCAAGGAGAAACTCTCTATAACAGATTTTTTCTGTTTTATTCTATCAAAGTTGCTGCAGATAGCATTTCATAAATATAACAAAGGGTTACTTGGTTCTCTTGTAATCTACTGAGACTTATAAAAACTATTTTGTTGTGCCCTATGTTTAGAAGGAGCACCTTGTAAATTAGATTTTTCTTTTCCAGTTTCCTTGCTTAAGCATTTAAAAAGTTGCACACGAAGTATACTCCATGTAAATTGGGAAGTAATTAATCATTTTTCAAAGGATTTAACAATTCCTTCAAAATATGTAAGTTCTTCAATAAAATCCATTAAAAACTTGAAAACAAAAAAGACAGTATTATCTTTCGTGGTGTCTAAAGCATAAAGGAACCACATCAATTCATCCTCAAGACTGTCCCTTGGTCGATGGGTCTCAACATAGAATCTTGTTTTGAGTGATTAAATCATGCATACAAAGTACCAAAAAAGAAAACAAATCATACAAAATATCCCGCAACAAAAATTATCTCGTCCCATAAACATCAGGAGTCCTATTGGTAAATATGAAATTTAGACAGACTACATATCTTAAGATACCTAAAGATAAATATAAAATCAAGACTAGAAAAGTATCTGAAGATACTCCTACGACTTACCTTAACTATGATGCCACTTTCTGAGGCATTTGGTTCATTCACCATACATGGGATCATCACTGCATCGCGATTGTCAGCTTGCCTAGCATTCTTTTTCTTTGCATAGGAAAAGAAAACTTGGCTAGTATTTGGTACATCCTTTTTCTTCTCCACTGGATAGGAAGGAACCAAGTCATCCACATTAGAATTCTGGGGCCTGCACATCACATCATTCAAACTACTGATATAGTTAGTTTTATCTGGCAGTCTTTCCAATCCTTCACCATAAGTGCTAGTCCCTTTATTCAAATTGTTTGCACTAGCACCATCTTGGTTGTCTTGAATTTCAAGTGTCCTCGTTACATCTATTCTCTCAGGCTTGTTCAAGTTTTCATCAACCTTTGCTCCACCTATGACTCGTAAACTATTGGTTGAAGTTACACTGTGTGAAAGAGAGCATAGAGATATTAGTATGCAATCACCTTTCCGTATACAAGTCAAAAAAGAATAACAACGCTTCCCATTATGTAGCAAAAAGAACTTCCGTTCTCATGTATGTGATTACTCCCTATCATAGATATTTCAATAATAGGAAAATACTCATTACAAAAGGGGTTATTCCCCACACATGCAAACTACTAAAATGGGAGATTTAGGATAAATGACTGAGAATCAGCGCTTGGAATAAACCCTCCCATACAGGTAACTAGAATGAGCTAGGAGGTTGGATACAGCAACAGAGAATGAAATCAAGTGGGAGAAAAAATTAATATTGAATGAAGTAAAAGTTAAACGAATGATTGTTAACCCTCACATTACTGAGCAAGAGCGAGTGGTTAGATACAGCAACGAAGCAGAAATAAACAAGACAATAAGTAAGATAAAAATTATCAAGTTATGTAGACGAATAAATAAATACCAACGGTAATACTAATATCAAAAGCAATTAAGTGTATACCCGTGAAACCAGATTAGCATCATCCTAGCATATGGAAGAATGTGGAAGTACTCAACTTTTGAGGTAATGCTCCATCTCCTACCATTTATTTTAAACAACGAATCCTGCAAACTAATACCATGGAAAAAAAAAAAAAAAAAAAAAAAAAAAAAAAAAAAAAAAAAATCATGAGCAAAAAAGGTATCTATGGATTTGATGACCGACCTTCATCCATGCTCATTGCACATGAGGTCCTGGGATATGCATTCAAACCAAATACCCAACTCCATTACTAACCTAAACATTTTAGAAGCTGGTGGGACAGCAAAAAAATATATCAAGACACAAAGTTGTAGGGGACAGGTGGGAAAGGAAAAGAGTAAAACCTGTCAATGGTATCTTTAATGGGAACTTGAATTACATCTTCAGTTGCTGATCGAGTGCACTGAATCACATAAAAGAAGACTGCTGATTTCGCTTTACTATGAGAGTATACAACATGACTTTCTAAAATTTTGAGATCAGATTGATTAATCCCTGTTTTGCATGAAAATAAATAAGATCAGAAAGTATTGGTAAGCACCAAAGATAAGTGCCAATAGTATAATATAGGACTGCAAGGGTAATAATGGCAACAAAAAAGGATAGCCTACGTGAATTTTGCTTCCACTACATTGCTGCACAAAGCTAGGCGAATTCCAATAATATGCTCTCTAGGGGACTATAGAATAATTGAAAATCTTAAAAAGGCATAGATATATTTGGACTGAATGAACAGTTTTATGGTTGAACGAGCAATCACTTAAGAATTGGATGTAAAGAAAACTAATCTTAAGAGTGATGAAAGACTTCAATTCATTTAAGTCGATTGAAATTTCAGAAGAGCTTCTTGGAGAAAATCTTTCTTCTCTAAAGGGGAAGACTCATCAGAAACCCCTTGTGCTTTCTTTCTTTTCAACATTCAAGGATCCATCAAGGAAAAGTTGGAATGGTCACAAGGGAATTTCTATGGGAGGGTTTGAGGAGGGAGGTGTGTCACATTAAGTGAATTGCATTAGGGTGTCAAAACCTAACAAGGACGTGGTTTGAGGATAGAACTTTTTCTTTTTTTGAACTTTTTGTTGAATAAATGAAAAGAAATTTATGTAAAAAATTTGGGCAACAAATATAGCATTTCCCTCGAAGTGGCTGATGCTCCCCTCAGACCGCAAAGAAAGCAGTCTGCCAAAGAGTCACCCTTCAATCATAGACCGACATGACATGCAACATGCCATTTGCTTCGAAAGCCTCTCACAAGTTATCCCAAATTATGCCTGCAAACAAGCATCCTCCCATCTGCGTAGAATGTTCCAAATCCTTTAGGCACTCTTACTGACTTTGCATCATTAAGACCTCAAAAAGAAAAAATACAATGTCTAGATGAGGTCAACAAGGGAGTGGATGCGGGTGAAGGGGGTAGCTACCATACTGCTTTCTTTGGTTACTAAATTTATTCTCCATAAATTTTTTAAAACAAAAAATAGAACTTTTTCATTGAAGAAATTAATATATTCCTTCAAGTTATGAGCCACATACCTAAAATAGTAATTACAAAAGGAACACTTTAGTCCAGACAATGTTTTGAAGATTAATCCTAACAATGTCATATGATGATCTGAGTTCTAAACAATGTATTCCCTTAAAAAGACTAGTTTATTTTTGTACGTATACTCCAAATAATGTCATGCTAGATCTAAGTTCTTCCCCCTTTCTTAAGGTAATTACAGAAGAGAATAGAAAGAGGACATAAACACAACCAATATGATGAGGCACCTTAAGATCATCCAACCAATACCAAAATTAAATATTAATGGTTAAATTGTAAATTTGGTCCCTCTAGTTTGGAAAAGGTTAGAATTTGGCCTCCGTGGTTTTAAAAGTTAGAATTTTATCCTGATGCTTTGACAAAACTTCATAAATATTAGAGACTGTTTATGAGGATTTAGCAAACTGTAGGAACTAATTTTAACATTTAAAACCATAGGAACTAAATTCTTTCTCCAAACTGAAGGGACCAAATTTGCAATTTAACCAAAATAATCTGATTTCGGAAAGACCAAAAAATGGATGATGGATATCTTTATTTCCTAAAAGTTAACCATACATGATCCTTAATTGAGGAAGATATGATATACGAGACAGTCAACTTTGCAGTCAATCATTAGTACTCTTAAAGGAATCTTTTAAGCAAACACAATCACTATGGGACATCGCCTCTAAAATAAAATGATAGAAAATAAAAGTAATTATTCTATGTATACTTATAACTTTTATGATAATAAGAACAATACATAATTATTGAACGCACTGATGAGCTCATAAAGTAAGATACAAACCTGTTGCTTTCCTAACTGTTGAATATGCCAGCTGCTGAGTTTTAATTTCATCAACTGGCCCCTCTTTTGAAGGTTTCTTGATCACTCTTTTCTTTTTGTTTACATGTTTTTCCTCGTCCACAGTTTCTGGTTGACATTCAGAGGTATCCAAATCTTGTTCAATGACAGACCAAACTCCTTGAGTGATGACACTAAATAGCAAATGGCAACTTTCCCTTTTGGAGTCAATTAAAAGAACAGCAACCTTGGAAAGAGGCCAGCCCTCTACGTCATCATCTTTTGATGCCTGTAGACAAGTGGCTATATCACATGCATCCATAATTGCCTTTTCGGCTGGAGAAAGCTGGTTCTCGGGATTTTCCAATTCTATATCATCTGAGTTTTGCATGAGTTTCATGTGAGACAATAAAGCTGGTTTAACGACCACAGCTAACTTACAAAATGCTTCAAAACTCAGAAATTCAAGGTGCGGATGTTGTTTCCGGTGGTAGTAGTTGTACAACAGAACAACGGCATGCACCTACCATAGTAGATTCAAGGGAAAAACACTAAGTTACATGCTACCTTATTATTTTTGTTTTTTTTAAGACAATAAACGAGCCTTTCAACTTCTGAGAAGGAGTGGTGAGTAATAAACTGTCACATGCAGTTAAAACTAACCTACTTCAAACATATTTCATTTTAATCATACAACAGTAAAAGCCTGTACTTCTATGCTTATAAAAGTAATTCTATGCTTATAAAAGCCTGTACTTCCAAAAGATCAAAAGTATTAAAGCACACGGTTAATTGAGGAAGAGAGCACAGAAATTACATTCTTCGAACGAGTAATAGTATCATCATAAACTATTGGTCCTCTCTAAAGATGGAAGAATATTGAAACACGGATTGCTGCTTGTACAACTTTGATGTTTCCAGTAAATCAACTCAAATCACCCAGTTCAGAACCAAAAAATTGTTGGCTCGATTATGATTGTTTGAGCATTCTCAAGCTTGAAAGTGAATGAAATTAAAATATTAAACACATGAAAGGTAATTCGAGAAGTACCTGTTTTGCAACCGATTGCAGAAGAGATTGTGGTGGATTTTCTCTCGACAATGACTTTGCAGGAAGCATGGGTTCAACTAAATAATCTAATAATGTAAATATGGCATCCTCGGTTGGGCATACACCTGGTGCACTCATGGTTAGGATGTTCTTTTGGACCACTACTGTTTCTCAATTTCTCATATATGAAATCCTCTTCTGAGAATCAGACGCCAAACTTTTCATCATTGGTGAAAAATAACATAGAAGGATTCAGACTTAGGTTGACGCTGCTTGGAATGAGAAATTGGGAGCCCGCTAAAAGAGCTGCCAGATGAATAGCTAAATTAATACCCCCGTCAGAATTTCTTCCACATCCAATGAACCATAATTGACCATATTCTCTGTGACAAGGCAAAGAATTTTTTTCTTTTACAAAAAATTGATCCTTCATTGAGTAGAAACTAATGAAAGAATACAAAAAAAAAAAACCAACCCAAAAAGGAGACATGCTAGAGAAAAGGGTTCCAATTAAACAAGATTAAACTTAACGAATAGTTCCATAAGTCCTTACACATGAAGAACAAAGGGAAGTATGGAACCTAACAAGGAACCGAACTTCCTCGCTAGTCTACTCACACCTAGAAAAATGAAGATTTACCAGCAAGCAAGTGATAATCAATTTTTCAATCTTTATATTCCCTAACATAAAGCTAATAATAACACAAAAATTGTGTCAGAATAGGCAGACTACTGGCATAGAGTTGAAAAAACCAAATAATGTGTAGACTTTAGCGGCTTGATTGTTAGTAAAACATGCAGTATAATTAACTGCTTGTGAAGAAATTACTCAAATTAGATCCACGTTGATCTTGTACCACCAAGTGCGTGAGAGCGAAGAATCACGTGTTCAATCTAATGGAAACGAGAAACCTTTCTAGTTGTTCCATTTTGAATTTTGTTGCCTCAAAAGGGATCATACGTCATAGTAATATCATTGTTCTTTTTTTTTTTTCTTTTTTGTTTAAATTTATGAGTTCAAATCTTAGTCAGCCACCTATTTCTAATTCTTACTTTTAACTTCTTGTATTTCATTTTTTATTTCTCATTTCTAGTTTTTACTTTTTACTTCTTTTAATGTAAATGAGACAAACGGAACATTTTAGATAATTATTACTAATTACTTCATCTTAAAAAAACTAAGTCAGAGACTCAAGTTCAAAAGAAATACAATAAAAAACATAGCTGAAGATTGTTACAAATCATTGCAAGTATGTTACTTATAAATATCATAAAAAGAACAACCATCAAGAAGTTTTAATTTTGATGAGCTCAAAACACTCCAAACAAGCTGAACACTTTGTCATTAAAGATACAGTAAACCGTAGACTTACGATTTCTATTTCTTTTATGCACAATTCATGAGACAATTCTAAAACAGAGGAGTGAAGAATTAGAGAGTTTCGGATATCTTGGAAGTCATAAGAGAAGAGCATGAATTTGTTAAAGACCAACTCTAGAACGATTGATGAACAGAAAACTTTTATCTGATACTAATGCATGTTATACCATAAGAAAGAGACGAAAAATATCTCCGGATTCAAAACCAAAAACGCCTAACAGAATAGCAAGGTTTCAAAAGATAAACGATCATCGCATCCTACACCATGAATTCAAACAAAGAGCAGGTTAATTCTAGAACAATTTTACATACAAACTAACAACACGTTGAACAGCAAACTTTCGGCTGATCCTAATGCATGTCATACCAAAACAAAAAGAAGAAAAAACGCAAGAACGGCACAAAACAGGGCCAAATTCCAGAAGATGAACCGTAACCAAATGCAGCTTCGGCAGACATTGACGTGAAAAGGTGGAAGAAGGATTGAAGTACCTTGAATGGAAGCGAAACGCTAACGTTAGGGTTTGGAGACGAGGGAAAGCAGTTGAGAAGATGAAGAAAATGGCGGTGGATAGTGCGGGAATGTGTGTGGAGTGTAGGGAAGGAGGAGAAAGTGAACGAACAATGTGTGTGACTTGACTGGACTGAACGCTGCATGTAAACTGTATTGTGAATTAGAAATGCCACTTCTGCTTCTTTCCTTTCCCTTCTCTTTCTTTATCCTTTTTTCTTTTTTCTTTTTCTTTTTTTTTTTTCATTAAATTGACCAAATTACAATTTTATCCTTTTATTCACTTTTTTTAGTTTTTTATTTTTATTTCCATCGCTAGTTTGAAAATTAAATAACTCAAATTAGAAAAAAAAAAATAATAACTGGAAGAAAATTAATAGCATGGCAATACATTTATACAAATTATCTCATATTTTACTCTTTCGAAGCGAGTACAAGTTTTGGGCAGTCTATGAGTCCTGCCTAATCCTAGAGTAAGAAGGTGACCTTGTTATCCACACCTCGGATAAATGAAGCATCGACCTATATAGTCCTAGAGTGGAAATGTGACCTTGTTATCCACGCCTTTAATCGGATGAATGAAGTATTGACCTATCTAGTCCTAGAGTGAGAATGTGACCTTGTTATCCACACCTTTGGTTGGATGAATGAAGCATCGACATATCTAGTCCTAGAGTGGAAAGGCAACCTTGTTATCCACACCTTTGGTCCAATGAATGAAGCATCGATCTATCTAGTCCAGGTAGTCGGATAAATGAAGCATCGACCTATCCAATCCTAGAGTGGGAAGGTGACCTTGCTATCCACACCTCTGGTCGAATGAATGAAGCATCGACCTATCTAGTCCTAGAGTGAGATGGTGACCATGTTATCCACACCTCTGGTCGAATGAATGAAGCATCGACCTATCTAGTCCTAGAGTGAGATGGTGACCATGTTATCCACACCTCTGGTCGAATGAATGAAGCATCGACCTATCTAGTCCTAGAGTGAGATGGTGACCATGTTATCCACACCTCTGGTCGGATGAATGAAGCATCGACCTATCTAGTCCTAGAGTGGGAAGGTGACCATGTTATCCACATCTCTGATCGGAGGAATGAAGAATCAACCTATCTAGTCCTAGAGTGGGAAGATGACTTTGTTATCCACACCACTGATCAGATGAATGGAGGATCGACCTGCCCAATCCTAGAGTGAAAAAGTGATCTTGTTATTGAAACATTTGGTCGGTGAATGAAGGATCGACCCAGGTTTTCATGAGCGAGAACAAACAAAGTCGGAAGATAGAGAAACTGAAATGGCATTATTTCAAGGCTAGTAATTATGTCTCACTAGCTCTTCATTAAGCCATCAATGAACGCAACACTTTTGCACAACACAAATTAAATTTGTTAATTTATACTCTGCCGCCAACTATTTACATAGAAATCACATTTGACCATTTCATCTCTCAACACATAACAGCAACGCCTTCTTCTTCTTTTTTTTTTTTTTTTCTTTTTCTTTTTCAGCCATTGATGGGAAACCAGAGGTTTTCAATGGCGTTGATGGCACATCTCACATATTGTAGCGGATCTAGCGTTCACATACGTACAGTGTTCACATGACCAGTGAGTTGCATTGTCGTCGCTTCTGGTCGAACTGCTGGTTCGAATGATCCCCCCCTTAGCCCGTCCGCTTCTCCCTGCTTTACTACTTCCTGCTGTGCTTTTCGAGCTCGTGCCACTGCTCACTCCGTGGGAGTTCACATCTGAAAGCCCATTCTCTAGTGCTCTAACCAGGTTCTCGAAGTAATTTCGAGTAACACTGTATGCAGCAGACACAAATACATTGAGTTACAAAATCAATTTTGATGTTTACACAGCTCTAACTTGAAATCAGAGTTGTGCTCATGGATGTGCCTTCCTTACCTGGTCAAACCAGCAAGCTTTGTGCGGAAGTCATTGAATTCTTTTGAGGGGCCTTCTGCATTGAGGAACTGGAGTAACTCCTTTTCGGCACATTGATGAAGCCTTTCTAATCCCGACTCGGCCTCACCTGTAGGCGAAGGGAATATGCCATTTTTAAGTAACATACCGTTTAGAAATTGTTCCTTATCCGAACCTCAAGAACGCAATTACCTTGCAAATACTCAAAAAACTGTCTCTTGGCATGCTCCTGTTCTGGCAGGTAGTATCCATATGCATAGGTCCATTTCAAAACTCGTCTGCATTCAATTATCTACAAAAAAAATTACCAGAAAACGAACACGTGGTAAAAAATGGTGGGCTGGAACAATATTCATCTCGAACTCTGAAAAAAAATATAGAATTTCTTTTTGTAACTTTTGTCGAATTCATCTGTAATGGATCACTAAACTTTACTATATAGCATTGAGAGGATCCTTGTACTATATAACTCTTTAAACTGTTACTCATACAACTTGAAAGACTACTAGAACAAAAATGTACGCATCGATGAACCGAGGAAATCTAATATTTCATAGCCGGGTAAATTTTGAACATACCTGTAACCAAGCCTCCGTTATGAACTTTAGCTGAGACTCAGGAGTGCAGTGAATATCACTGAGCTTCTCAATCTAAGAAAAACGAGAAATAAGAATTCTTCTCCAAACCCAAAGAAAACAGAGTAATCAAATCACGTGCATGTGGAAACTAAAGAGATCTTGTGATTTGATTTTTTTTTATTCATCCATCAGAAACCAAAACAATAGATATCATTAGAAAACTACAGAGTATAAGAAGGTTCTATAGATAGTAAGCTCTGGAGCACTAATAATTCAGTAGCTAATTGAACATAAAAAGAGTTGTAAAGTAAAATAGAAACTCACATGCACATTCTGCATTTGATTCAAATCTGTAAGTGCTTTTTGCCTAGACTGCAAAGGACAAGGACATCCTAACATCAAAGATCAATAAACAAAAAATAATAAAAAAGAGCCGTCTGAACAATGTCCAGACCATGTACAACACGAACTTCTCAAGCAGCTTTGAATGAAAAGAATCAAATCTATTGAACAAACAAAAACAAAAACACAAGGGAGGATGAAATATACACGCTTAAGAGCCAACAAGGTTTAAAAAGACCTCACCAATTAGCTTGCACTAAGAAAGATAAACGATACATGAAAGGTTGGTAAACAAAGTCCATCCATCTAGAAGCAAACAAGAAAACCTTCCCTCCCCATTTTAGGAATCACTCGTAATATATAAAAGTTTGACCGGTTGTGACCCCCTGCTATCCAAAAAATGTTTGCCCAATATTGCTTAATAACAAATAATGCGGCTTACTTTGAAAATTGCTAGAGGAAGAGTTTTTAAATGTGAATAATGATATGGTAGTATGAAGGTAATTAATATTATGAAGTACTAACAAAGAAATAAGTATAATAATCTCAACCAGAAAATTTTCCTCCACATCAATGATTATTCAGTGCTTTATCCATTAAAAAATATGTGGCTATGTGGCTATTATACTTTTATCCTTACATCTTAATATCTGAACCTAATTAGATGGCTACCAAGACCTGAACCTAATTATATTCCTGCTTCTTTCTTTCTTTTCGGTCGTTTTGTTCAAATGAAAATAAGTTGACAAGCAACAAGCAGTAAAGAAATCAAAAGGGAAAATAAAAGAAGCATATTACAGAGGAGAAACAAACAATCATGTATCATGTGCATCGAAAACTTCAAAAAAGAAACCCTGAGCTTGACAAATATCGGAATACTAGAGACCATGGGTAGAAATAAAAAACTATAAAAAGACAAGTCTAGCATATGCAATCATGAGCAAAATATAATGCAGGTACAAGTTTGAGATAGCTATTTCGGCTTACTGTTTGATTGCTTGCCCAACGTTCATAATAGTGAGTGTATCTCTCCAAAGAATTCCTTGCCATTTCTCTTCTTTTCTCAGCCTCGTCATACTACAATATCAAGCATAAAAAAAAAGTCAAAATTTCAAGCATAGCTCCACAGAGTACAGATGCAGTTGGATACAGGATGGAAGATTCCTTACCGCGCCATCTTGCTTAGCCACCTCATATCGGTTGCAAGCATAGAAGCCACCAGTTCTTTCACCATGATCAGACCATGCACCAAGACACAGCCTGCACTTCACAAATTATAAGAAATTAAAAAAACAATCCATTTGCAAATTGCTCGTAAAAAGATGCAATCAATGAAAACCCTTTTCGCCCTGCTTTGTCCATACTCCACAACAGCATTAGTGGATATATTAGGAATCCCGTAATGAGGAAAGGAGAACTTTATAATCATAATTGAAAATTTTAAATTTGCATTAAGAAAAGAAGAGAAGAGATAACTTTATTCCGCCAACTGCATCAAAGCTTACCAACAAAACTCAAATTTACATGGAGGTGTGCAAGTCATGTGCATGCACCCTTGGTTTTTCTCAATTGGTCGCTTGCACTTTGGACAAGGTTTGGAATTAGCCAATATCCTGAAATTATAATGTTTAAAAAACAAAGTTAGGTTTCCAGAAAACAAGCCAATTATTTCTTGAAGCTTTTTCTCCTGTTACTGCCTTGTTGAAAAATGTAAATGAAACTTATGTGCACACACAAACATTGCACATTATAACCAACTCATTGTTAATCATGCTCAATGTCTTGCACAAGAATTCACAAATGTAAAATAATCAGGAGCTTAACAAACAAAGCACATAACAATGAGAATACAAAAAGATGAAAATCACGTGAGACTCCAGAAAAAAGGTAACATTCAACATGAGGAAGGGGAAAAACGGTCAAATAAATTGTACTCTAAAATCTTTTACCGAGTGTCAAAAAAATAAATTGTACTCTAAAGGAACACTACAAATGCCAAAAGAAATACCAGTTCATGTTTTCAGACTCAGCACTGTTCTTTAAAATCCATTTTTCCACGGTAGCACAATCAACAGGACGGTGAGCTTCTTCGGTGCACTGAAGTTTCAAAAGAAAAGTAAATACATATGCAAAATAATTATAAAAGCTAAAAACAACAATTTAGTAAAGATCAGTGATACCTACATTCCAGCAAAAGCCATATGAACAGAAGCAAGATACATCATAGTTTCCATTGCCAGCATCAAAGAGAACAGCATGCTCACAACCAGGTGCTGGGCACCATTTAGTCTGGCAGTAAAAAGGAAAACCATGAAAATTAAAACATGAGAAAGATAGGGAAGCAACGATAAATAACAAAAGAAAGGTGCAACAGTCAGCAAAATAATGAACATAAAACAAAATGGAAAAAATCTACTGCATCTCTAATGAGAGCAGTGAGAAATCAAAGCTAGAGTTATATATATTTCTCACATGGAAAAAGATAACTTGTACAAAACAAGGAAACACAACTTAGTCAATCAAATTTTATGATTGATGTGGACTATAATAAAAGTAAATAATAAGCTAACAAGACAAGTTATACCTTTTTGTTATCTTCAACATAAGACCTAAGAAGGTAACGAGCATATTTCTCTCTGTCTTCATTTGAGGCCAATGAATTAACCATGTCTTCACCAACCACAGCACCGCAAGAAGGTACAGGACATCTCAACATCAGACATCCAGGACCATCATTAATTGATGTGCTAATGTAGCCTATCCAAAGATCCATGTACGAAACATAAGAATATTACAAGATAATATGGTAAATATTAAACAAAAATAAGAAAAAGAATTGGTCATGTATACTAAGTGGACAATTTCAATAATAACATTAAAAAATACTCCAAGAAAGTTAATAGTAGACCTGTTTGGGAATGTATAAAGCACATAAAATAGGAGTTTGTTACCAGACTTAACGAGAAGCAAAAAATAATCATGAAACTGATAGGGTAAATAAACACCAAAAAAAAAAACATTACATACATATTAAGTTAGGCACATTGTGAAATGAATTGAATAGATATCATCACTTCCATAATCATTGTTCTGATTAAAGAACAAAATCATATAATAATCTTAGTGATAGTCAAAAGCTCAACGTTATAAGCAAAAGTTCCTCATATTCTTGTGAGCGAGGGGCAGATAGGCTATATAGTTCATACTAACTCATGGTTGTTAAGACAATGAGAACTGAGAAGCTAGTGATTGGGAAGCCAATAGAAATTGTAGAATTGGATTTCCTTGACAAGCATCTGAACAAAGCCCTAGCATGCAAGAGAGTAATTTTGTGTTTGTATCTTATACCCGCTAAAAGTCAGCATTTCAGAAAATATGTGAACTGACGAATACAGCCTTAGTAAAGAACATAATAAACTATTATTAATGTCCAGAACATGAAAACCTTAAATAATTTAAACAAAATTCACGCCCTAAATCTTGTACAGAATAGAAGCAGACATTGATACATAATTGGGAAATTATGACATTGAAAGAAAAAAAAAGATTAGTATGGCTAACCTTCCCAGCAGGAGGCGCAGAAAGGATGACCACAGGCGGCAGACTTGATACTACTTGCAGGATGGGACTCAAAACAGATTCCACATGTATGCTGCCAGCAAAAGCAATCATCAAGATGTTTTCCAAGTAATATGCAATCAAAAACACCAACACATATTTCATAAGAAGCCAAGTTAAAGATGAAGATGTAAATATCTACATTTCCTACTTCTCTAGCATTTGAGGCATGTACAACAGGTTCTTCCAACAAGCCAACTAGCTTCCGTACTCGAGTTTCATCAGCAAACCATTCATCGTGGACTTTAGTAACACTCCTGCATGGAAAATTGATAGCATGTATATAAAACCATGCATGATTACAGAAACTTGTTCTACAAAATAGAGTTACCACAAAATTTTTGCTTGTTATAAAAAACCTACACAACTTTCACTCGCAGAGGTAAAACAGATAAGAAATTACTAGACCAGATTGACAAGTGACAAGAATTAAAAAATCAAAGACCATACCAATTGAAGTGGCGGAGTAAGACAATTGAAGCCACACGTGATATAGAAAGTACAGAAGAAATTCTCGTAATGTCATCCTCTTGGCGTTGTCTTATATCAAATTCATTTAGTATGGTAAAATTTTGCTGCACAAGGACACAAGTAGAGATCAGGAATAATAAAAAGCAAAACATAACTATGTATACAAGTAATTTTCAAGTAAAATATCCAGTTGTACTATAAACCCAAATGGAACATAGGAGTCCAGGAAGGGCAATAAAGTTATCTTTTCCTTCTCGGCTGGCAGAACACATCTTTCCATGAAAATCCAATAGTAAATAGACATTATTGAACTCATTTTCTTCTTTAAACAGAGTTAGCTATTCGCTATTAGCAGAGAAGTTATCGCCATTACAAACGTGCGAATTTCATCACAAACCCACACGAACAAAATATCCAACTTTTCTCCGCACTCAAACAAATACATAAAGCTGGGAATAAAATTCACAATACTTATTTTGCAACCAGATAAAAACCCCAGTATGCCGCTCGTTAAAGGAAAGCCATATAATTCAAATTAACTTCAGCAGGCTGCACAACCTCGAAAACTAAGATCATCAAAATACCAAATAGAACCATTCGAATTCATTCTTATCTCAACGATCATAGCCCAGCCGCTCAAAAAAAAAATCGAAATTTACCCGCAATTCACATAAAATTTCAAAAATAATAAACCAAGGCACAAGGAATTCGAAAAGCAACCTCGCGACGACGGGACTCGAAGTAATCATCGGTATCGTCATCAACAAAGTCCTCAGCTTCAGGATCGTCTTCATCGCTGTAATAGGCCATCCCCATGTCCATATCGCCGCTGTAGAAATCGCAATCATCATCGGTGGAGTAATGGAGATCGTCCTCAGAATCCATAGCGGAAGGAGGGAAGAATCGCCAAAATTGGGAATTAGCGAATGATAATCACAGGGCCCTGTAGGTTCGGTAAAAGGAGAAAAGCAAGGATGAAAAAGAGAATCAAAGTGGGGTTTTCTTTTGGTTTTGGTTTTGGTTTTGTAGGGCGACGAAACGATTTTATTTGGTATACCGTTCAGAAATTGCCTTTTCTGAAGAAAAAAAAAAAAAAATTATTTTTAATACCGTTTTCCTTTTTTCAAGTTAATACTCCAACTAAAAAAATATATAAAATATAAAATTTTAAAAGTAGTTAGAATATATTTTATCTCCAAACTTTAAAAATAAAATTTAATACAATGCCGTTATCAGAGTATGTTACAGAGCTATTTTTAATAAATTTCGAGTTGTAATAGTTACAGATTTGTATCACAATTCATTTGTTCCCGAGCATAGTTGTTCACGAAACTTGCTATGGGACATCTATAAGCATCGAGAATCTGACACCCGAGTCATAGGTCATTCTTCTGACTCGTAACGGACTTTTAGTTTTTATATATGTTTTAAATAATTAATAATTAAATAAAATTGAGATGCAAAATATAATATTTTATAAATTAAAAATTATTATAGATATTTTGAAATAAAACCTTCCAATTGTTTATTTCAAAACTTTCCAATTTTGAAAATAGTGAAAAAAAAAGTATTTTTTTTAAATAAATTATGCCTAAAAATTAAAACCCATCCTAATATGGTATTTAATTTTATTTGTGAGGCCTACATTTTTACACGTCTGTCCTTTTTATTATATCTTTAAAACTAAATAAATATTTAAAAAAAACATAATAAGATATAATTATAGATTATTGTTTTTTTTTAATTAAATAAATATTACGTTTTAAAAATAATTGGAATTATTAAGGATAAATTTTATATTTTTCTTTTGCAATATTTAATTTTGGTTCTTAAATTATTGTTTTAATAGTTTTAATTAAAAGCTTCAAGAGATCTAAAATTAAATAATCATTTAATTTTTTTTTTCGCCAAATGAGAACACATATCTATTTATTTTTAATTTTAAAAATATAACAGTACATATTTTTATATTTAAAAATAAAAAAAAATTAAATTAAAAAATAGTTTGATTTTTCAATTTTGGAAAGTGATGACACTTACCATGTTTTGCCTTGATCTATTATAGCTAAATACTTTTAATTAAATGAATTTGATACTTTTAATATATATATATATATATATTATTATTAGACAACTCTTCGTCAACGATCGAGCAAATGCCAACCTATGTAAAATTTATGACTAGACTAACAATTTTAGCATGTTATTCATTAAAAAATCTCTGTCAAATTCACGACTCGTAGAGCTTAACTGTCTCGTGTTAGTCCATAGGAGGTATTTATATTGGATGCAGTCTACGTTATTTAGAAGCAAACGTTAATCTTATGCATTTTTTTAGAGTTAGGCATGTGCCCGACCATAGGAACGTTATAGCCAGCAGATCGTACAATGGCTGAACCCAAGCAACTATTAGCTAAAGAAAGCATACAACTACAGAGTAAATGGGTTGACTTACGGTTATAATGCTTTAGGACTAAGCTAGATGAATTGTTTGACTTATGATCAGTACATGCATGTTCGATGATAGTTACGAGTTATTGGTAATTAATGTTGTATGATGTGTGGTTAGCATATGTTATTATGATGATTGGCCATGGAGTTCAGGGACCGATGGTCACGTACGATTAAGTGATAGTCTCATTTCTCAATCACACGAGTACGGCCTTAGACATGCATGACCGTGACATCCTCCCCCACTCAATTGGTTGATGTCCCTGTCAACCAACTCGGACAAGTAAGATTGGGACATCTGTCATGCTTTAGGCAAGCACAACCGTGACATCCCCTATCAACCGACTCGAACAACCAAGACTGGATTGTCCCGTCATTTTAAAATATTATTATCCATAAATATCAACGATTAAAGAGGTTGCAAGTTTTGAAACGGTCAAGGACCGTCCTCTGTTTGGTTACAGGTACAACAACATTCTCACCTGGAATTAAAAATCCCACTCTTGGATTAACCAACCGAGGAGCACTCCCAGGCTTCTTCATACAAGATCTCAACGACGTCGTTTTGCATTTCCCCTCTCTATTCCGTCCCGGAACTTCGACGCTAGAAACATCGCCGCCGCACTTGTAACAGTCATGTACATGCGAAGAAGAATATCTCACACTTCTCTTGCCGCCTACGACGGTCCACGGCGACCGTGGTTGCCTCGGGTCAATATCGGACCTCTGCCGACCTCTCCTCCCACCGTCTTCCCCGGCCACTCTCAGCCGTCTCGGAGTCATTCCAGCATTCTTTGTACATGGCCCTAAGGGTATTAGCGAGCGATCAGGCGGCTGATTGGCCTTCAAGAGGCGGTAGAGCGTACGCTTAGGGACGAGAAAGAACACTTTTCCGGGGACCAAAAGGGAATCAGACCTGACAACGATCCATGGAAATTTGAACACATCGGGCCTTGTGATGCAAAATTTGGGGTATTTTCTCAGAATTTCAGCTGCTTGTATTGGTTTAGTGTAGATTTCGATGCGTTTTCCTGGATGAACTAATTTTAGAACATGTTCTTCTGATGATATCGCTGTTCTTCCCATAAGGAAAGTTTGGTGTAGAAATAGGAATGTAGAATGGTTCGAGTCCTGAAATTTACAGTAATTTATAGTTCTAACAAAGACAAGAACAAGGACGAGAATTCTTATGCTGTGAATCTTTGGTAAATGTGACTCCATTTAATGGGATTTTTAATTGTTCGATGATATTATCTCATTGGAGTATTGGTGAAATATAATATTTTTTTTGTCGTATATATATATATATAATCTAATAGCCCCGCTCAAACCCACTGATAGCAGATATTGTCTTCTTTTGGCTTTCCCTTTTGGGCTTCCACTCAAGGCTTTAATACTCATCTATTAGGGAAAGGTTCCCACGGTGTTTTGTTCTCCCCTCTAAAGGGGTGGATTTGGTGGGGGTTCCACATCGATTGGAGAAAGGAACGAGTGTCAGCGAGGACGTTGGGTCCTGAAAGGGGTGGATTGTGATATCCCACATTGGTTGGGGAGGAGAACGAAACACCCTTTACAAGGGTGTGGAAACATTTCCCTAGCAGACGCGTTTGAAAGCCCAAAGATGACAATATCTGCTAGCGGTGAGCTTGAGCTTGAGCTTGGGCCGTTACAATATCATTCAATATCTGCTAGCGGTGGATTGTGATATCCCACATTGGTTAGGGAGGAGAACGAAATACTAAGGGTGTGGAAACCTTTCCCTAGCATACGCTTTTTAAAGTCTAAGGGGAAGCCTCAAAGGGAAAGCCCAAAGATGACAATATCGGCTAGCGGTGAGCTTAAGCTTGGGTCGTTACAATATCATTCAATGAGTCAAGACCAAAATGTCAATCCAATTCATTTCCTAATGTCACAGTGACAATCCAAAATAATAATAATAATTAGATATAAATTTATATTTTAAAAATATTACAAGATATTATAATATTTCTCGATACGTTTGTGATATTCCCTATAGTACATTTTGGGGCATTTTAGCCCTTGCAGGTGTAGATACGATTTTGGTGAACGGTGTATGGTAAAGACCTATCTAGGATGAAAGCATGTAAGGGGTTTGGAACGGGCATGCAACCATGGACAACACGTCCTAGACAAGCAAGACTGGGATATCTGTCATGCGTCCATTAACAACACGCCTTGGACATGCATGACCGTAACATCCTCCCCCCTCAATTGGTTGACGTCCCTGTCAACCGACCCAAACAAGCAAGACTAGGACATCTGTCATGCGACCATAAGCAACATGCTTTGGACAAGTATAATCGAGACATCTCTAGCACATCAAGACTTTGAGTTAAATGTCGTCATTATTTAGTGTCATGATCGTATTTTTTTCAGTCACACTGTACATTTGTCTTTCTTGGTCTTTTATGTGGCTTGTGGACACTATGTGCGTGTTGTCAAGCGTGACTTATTAGTGATTGCTACCTATATGCATCCACGAACCCAATTCTGCATGCGACCTACTCTCTTCAGCACACATAACAGGGAGTCGAGTTCAACACTGGTTCAGTCATTCTCTAACTATCTTTAGAAGTTCAAGTAATTAAACACATGTATTACGTTATTATTTTTTATTTGCAATTTACATTATGCACGATCAGAGAATTCAAAATCATTAATGTAATATTGAACAGTATATAATTGTAATACGTCAATAAATATTTATAAAGGTCTAAAGTATATAGATAAGGTTGAGTGTCTTATCCTAGTAGCACCGTTGAAATTGAGAGGTCAAAAGTTCGAATCTTCTATCTCAAAAAGAACGCTAATTAATTAATTAAGTATAAAGTAAACTCAATTAGCATATAAATTAATGATATAAAGTTAATCATTTAACTAAAACAAGTTGCTCAGAAAAACCATTGAAACTTACTTCCCTTTGTTGCAAAGATATGACTTTTTTTAGTATGAAATTAGAAGTAAAGTCCATTAAATAGGAACTCCAAAAATATCATTGCTGTCTTGCCTTATCCATGAAGCAAAATCTATATTCCTCGAGTATTGCTATCTGGACAATATCTGCTTGCGATAGATTTGGACTGTTACAAATGGTATCAGAGCCAGACACCGGGCAGTGTGCGAGCGAGGACGTTGTGCCTCTAAGGGGTGGATTATGAGATCCCACGTTATAAATCCACGAAGAGTAGGACGTACGATGCAACTCTGGTTTGTCATTATCCTCGTAACTTTGCTCCTTAGAACACCTGTGTCCCTGTGCTAAGCATGGACTTTGAAATATAACCGTCTTATTTCTAAGCTTAACAGGTCTAGGTGTGTAACTAGCTAGAACCCTGTTAAACCAACTAAGATATCTATGTCTGTTAGCTTCAAACCCGCCTTCCAACGAGCTTTGTCGATGATTTTAGGCTCCAGAAAACCCAACATATCGTTCGTTACTAAATATTATCGACACCTAAAACGAAACATATGCTACAAAAGTAACCACGTGAATATAATTTGCAATGAGGAAAAAGAAAAAAAAGAACATTTTTAGCTTTGCTTTAGGGTTTGGTTTGTGCTTTTGAGTATGTTTTACAACAACAACTACACCATTTTCACTTTGATCATCATGGCTCATCATTTCTATTGCCATAAATTCATTACTTTTTAAAAATTTTATATCACTCATTACTAATTGCTTCTTCATCACTTTATCTAACTAACAATAAAATCCCAACTTGGCACCAAAGTGGCACCCAAAGTGGCACCAATGGACCTGCAGCTCTTGTGGGTTGGCTTCTTTTTGTGCTGTGGGTGTTGGACTCTTGCTTTCAGCGATCAAGATGGTATGATTCTATTCTTCATTCAAGTTTTTGTTGGAGTAGATGAGTAAATGCTCTTTAAAGTGCTTTCTGTTCGAGAAATGGTTCGATTGGGTTCTTAGAACCGTCCCTTTTTAGAGATATAAGTGATGTCTTGACTAATTGAGTTGAGCTCATATTGGTTCTTAGAATCATCGTGATGTCTTGGCTAATTGAGTTGAACTGATATTGGTTCTTAGAACCGTCCCTTTTTAGAGATATAGCTAATGTCTTGACTGAGCTCATATTAGTTCTTAGAACTGCCCCTTTTTAGAGATACTAATGTCTTGACTAACTGAGTTGAGCTCATATTGGTTCTTAGAGCCGTCCCTTTTTAGAGATATAAATGATGTCTTGACTAACCGAGTTGAGCTCATATTAATTCTTAGAACCGTCTCTTTTTAGAGATATAAGTGATGTCTTTATTAACTGAGTTGAATTCATATTGGTTCTTAGAACCGTCCCTTTTTAGAGATATGACTGATGTCTTGACTAATTGAGTTGAGCTGATATTGGTTCTTAGAACCGTCCCTTTTTAGAGATATAAGTGATGTCTTTACTAACTGAGTTGAATTCATATTGGTTCTTCTTAGAACCGTCCCTTTTTAGATATACGGCTGATGTCTTGACTAATTGAGTTGAGCTGATATTGGTTCTTAGAACTGTCCCTCTTTAGAGATATAAGTGATGTCTTGACTAACTTAGTTGAGTTGATATTGGTTCTTACAACCGTCCCTTTTTAGAGATATAACTGATGTCTCGACTAATTGAGTTGAGCTCATATTGGTTCTTAGAACCGTCCCTTTTTAGAGATCTAAATGATGTCTTGACTAACTGAGTTGAGTTCATATTGGTTCTTAGAACCGTCCCTTTTTAGAGATATAACTTATGTATTGACTAACTGAGTTGAGCTCATATTAGTTCTTAGAATTGTCCCTTTTTAGAGATCTAAATGATGTCTTGATTAACTGAGTTGAGCTCATATTGGTTCTTAGAACCATCCCTTTTTAGAGATATAACTGATATCTCGACTAACTGAGTTAAGCTCATATTGGTTCTTAGAACCGTCCCTTTTTAGAGATATGACTAATGTCTTGACTAACTGAGTTGAGCTCATATTGGTTCTTAGAACCATCCCTTTTTAGAGATATAACTGATGTCTCGACTAACTGAGTTGAGCTCATATTGGTTCTAAAAATCGTCCATTTTTAGAGATATAACTTATGTCTTGACTAACCGAGTTGAGTAGAACCGTCCCTTTGGAGATATAACTGACTTTCAATGTAAATGAAACAGTTTTCCTAAGCTTATCTTGTGGAGGAACTACCACCTTCACTGACTCCTCCAACATTTCATGGATTCCGGACATCGACTACATCGGCACCGGTAACACGTCAATCATCGACAAAGGCAAGGGTGGATCTTTTTCCACCGGCCATGTTCGGTTCTTCCCCGATACCCGAGCGCGAAAATGTTACAAGCTACCATTGAAAAATGGCTCCTCATCAGTTCTTATCAGAGCTCAGTTTGTATACAAAAACTATGACAAGCTTGGAAAGCCCCCTGCATTTGCTGTTTCTATTGGGACAGCCATAGCTACCAATGTGAACCTTACCTTTCATGACCCTTGGACTGAGGAGTTTGTATGGCCAGTTAACAAAGAAACTGTCTCCTTCTGTTTGCATTCCATTCCTGAGGGTGGAAGTCCCTTGATATCTTCGCTCGAACTCCGACCGCTGCCACGGGGAGCGTACGACGATGGCCTGCTTCCTAATCAGGCTCTTAGAAAGTCGTATCGAATCAATTGTGGTTACACTAATGGATCTCTCAGGTACGAACAACCTCTGGTTCATATACTTTTGACTAACATGGGATACTCATCAGAATCACATTATGCTACACATTCGTCGAAAACAGGTACCCAATCGATCGATACGATCGAATCTGGGACGCGGACGAGAACTTCAAGCCATTTCATGTGTCATCAGGGTTCAAAGTTGAGGCTAACTTTGATTCTATACAAGTGAAGGAAGCTCCACCAGTTGTAGTAGTTGAAACAGCTAGAGTTTTGGCAAGAAGAGATGAGCTGAGCTACAACCTCCCACTTGAAGAACAAGGAGATTACTTTGTGATATTGTATTTTGGTGGGATTCTTGCAGTTCATCCTTCATTTGATGTGTTGATGAATGGGAAAGTTATAGAATCAAATTACACTGTTGAAATGGGAGAGATGAGGGCTTTGTATGTCATTCAAGAGCAAATCAAGAGCTTGATTATCACTTTCAAGAGTGTTAAATTCTATCCTCAAGTCAATGCCATTGAGGTGTATCAAATTGTTCATGTTCCTTTGGAAGCTTCATCAACCACAGGTGTGATGTTTATGTTTCGTGTTTATCCCGTACTTAGTGGGTTGATGTCACTAATTAGGTTAAGAAAATTGGGGGCGTTACAGTTGGTATCAGAGCCGGACACCGGGTGGTGTGTTAGCGAGGATGCTGGGCTCCCAAGAGGGGTGGATTGTGAGATCCCACGTCGATTGGAGAGGGGAGCGAAACATTCCTTATAGGGGTGTGGAATCCTCTCTCTAGTAGACTCGTTTTAAAACTGGCTGACGGCAATATGTAACAGGCCAAAGTGGATAATATCTGCTAGTGGTGGGTTTGGGCTGTTACAGTAACGTAACGAACATCTGACCTTAATGAGTCATGTTCGTGTTGGCTTATCCCGTACTTAGTGGGTTGATGTCACTAATTAGGTTAAGGAAATTAGGGGTGTTACAGTTGGTATCAGAACTAGACACAGGGCGGTGTGCTAGCAAGGATGTTGGGCCCCCAAGAGGGGTGGATTGTGAGATCCCACGTCGGTTGGAGAGGGGAATGAAACATTTCTTATAAGGGTGTGGAAACCTCTCTCTAGCATACTTGTTTTAAAACCAGCTGACGGCGATATGTAATGAGCCAAAGCGGACAATACCTGCTAGTGGTGGGCTTGGGCTGCTACCGTAACTTAACGAACATCTGACCTTAATGAGTCATGTTCATGTTGGCATATCCCATACTTACTCGAGTGAGTCAAGTTTAACGAACTTTGAACGTAAATTAGTCACAAAATTGACAATCTACGAGTTGAATAACATTAAAAGTTTCAAGAACTCGTGTCGAAATTCGACGTAAACTTTGGAAAACTTCTTGCAGTTTCAGCCCTTCAGGTGATTCATCAATCTATTGGTTTGAATTTGGGATGGGAAGATGATCCATGCTCTCCAAGAACATGGGATCATGTTGGATGTGAAGGAAACCTTGTCACATCTCTGTATGTACTAAAATTTATCAATATTAATCTCTTTTGTTCTGTTTTTCCATCCCAACGCATTCAAATGATTCCTTTGTTCTTACTTTTTTACTCACTCTCAGGGAGCTTTCCGATATCAACTTCAGGTCGATCAGCCCGACGTTCGGCGACATTCTCGATCTCAAAATACTGTAAACTCTTCTAAACATTTCTCTATATTGCATTCTATCTTATCGTATCAAATTTGTCACGTGATATCGAAGAATATCACTGCTAATACCTGTCGGTTCGGGGGCAGTTCTTCATCCGAGCTCATAAATCCATTTTACTACTGTGATTTCTCTTCAGGGATTTGCACAACACTTCACTTACCGGGCAGATAGAAAACTTGGGCAGCCTGACCCATCTTGAAAATTTGTACTCCTTTCTCAACTGTCTTGTCTTAGTATGAATTTTTTGGACATCATATATATTTAAAAACATAACTGAATTAACTAACTTCCTCTTGAAGGAACTTGAGTTTCAACAAGCTAACGTCATTTGGGACAGATTTCGAGAACCTAAGCAACCTCAAAATTCTGTAAGTACAAAGAAAAAAAACCAGACAGCATGTTTCCAACAGTCATTGGTTTTAACCTTGAAAATTGAGCTTCTTTGTCAGTTAAAGTCAGTTGTGTTGGTTTTTATAGTTAAGAATTGAAGTTGATATATATATATATATATATATATATGTATATATATAGGGACTTGCAGAACAATAGTCTGCAGGGAATTGTTCCAGACAGCTTGGGAGAACTTGAAGATCTTCACTTATTGTAAGTAAGCTCATACCGTCATCTTTTTTGGTCGAACGTGTTTGAAATGACGTGTGAAAGTAATGTTTTCTAGTACCGTCATTTTTTCCAGTTGAACATGTTCAAAATGGCTTTGAAAGTAATGTTGTAAAACTCCAAGCTCACCGCTAATAGATACTGTCCTCTTTGGGTTTTCCCTTCCGGGCTTTCCCATAAGGTTTTAGAACGTGTCCACTAGGGAGATTCCACACCCTTATAAAAAATGTTTCGTTCGCCTCTCCAATCGATGTGAGGGGGCCAGTGTCTGGCTCTGATACCATTTGTAATAAGCCAAAACGGACAATATCTACTGGCGGTGGGCGTGAGCTGTTACAAATGTTTTCTCATACTATCACCTTTTCAGTCAAACGTGTTCATAATGACTTTTGAAAATAGCGACTTTTGAAGATTTCAGTCACTTTCAACCTCAGGAATTTGGAGAACAATAGGCTAGAAGGAACCCTTCCATTGGCTTTGAACAAAGGAACTCTGGAAATTAGGTATGGAAAACGATGATGTTCGATGTCTGTTCAAACATAACTGTTCAAACGTTTTTACGAAAAACGATGATGTTCGATGTCGATTACTCGTTGTTGCAGAACATCAGGAAACCCTTGTCTGTCTTTCTCCACAATGACATGCAATGATGTTTCATCAAACCCAGCCATTGAAACACCACAAGTCACAGTGGTTCCTGACAGAAAGAAGGACATGAGCAGCCACAATAGCAACAGTCATATGCCAATCACTGTCATTGCTTGTGCAGTTGCAGCAGTTCTGCTAGTCCTCATCACACTCTCTCTTTCATTTCTACTCTACATGAGGAAGCATTCTCAACACACAGCTCAACCCACATACTCAACAAGTAAGACAAACCTTCAAGCTCGATCCATCGTTCGGTATCGTATTTGTTTCTTGTTTTTAGTTTCTCGTTGTATCGAATACGTTTTTATCGTTAACTTCGTATGTATAACGCTCATGCCACTTGTTTATTCCAAAAGTTCCTAAAAAAACGAGATGTGAGATCCCATATCGGTTGGGGAGGAGAACGAAACACCCTTTATAAGGGTGTGGAAACCTCTCCCTAGCAAACGCGTTTTAAAAACCTTGAGGGTAAGCCTGAAAGGGAAAGTCTAAAGAGGACAATATCTGCTAGCAGTGGGATTGGGTCGTTACAAATGGTATCAGATCCCCATCGGGCGATGTGCCAGCAAGGAGGTTGTTCCCCGAAGGGGGTAGACACGAGGCGGTGGGCCAGCAAGGACGCTGGGCCCTGAAGAGGAGTGGATTTGGTGAGGGTCCCACATCGGTTGGGGAGGAGAATGAAACACCTTTTATAGAGGTGTAGAAGCCTCTCCCTAGCAGACGCGTTTTAAAAACCTTGAGGGTAAGCCCTAAGAGGAAAGTCTAAAGAGGAAAATATCTACAAACGGTTCTAAGAAACATTACCGAACGATCTTTTTCCCGACTTGAATCGGATTACTTGTTTTTCGGTGGCGTAAATTCTAAGGGGATTTCAAAAACTTGTGGCATGTGTAGAGGCAGCAATGGAGCTAAGGAATTGGAACGCTGCAAAAGTATTCTCATACAAGGAGATAAAGGCAGCTACAAACAACTTCAAGGAAGTGATTGGCAGAGGAAGCTTTGGATCTGTTTATCTTGGAAAGCTTCCTGAGGGAAAACTTGTGGCTGTCAAAGTAAGGTTTGACAAAAGCCAACTTGGGGCTGATTCCTTTATCAATGAGGTACTCCTACTTATCTCGACACCATCTCGAGAATATATCGAGACTTATCCGTTTCATTTCTCGAGTTTAGTCATACTTAAACATGATATGGACGTTTAAGCTCGGACCCATATTATTACTTCGGGTCGAGGGATGAACCTTCAACGACACGTCTAAATACGTGACGTATTAGACAGAGAAGATCAAATCTAACCATGACTTGTCATTTTTTTTAAACTTTTAATTTTGTTTAATAGGTTCATCTCCTGTCTCAAATTCGTCATCAAAATCTCGTTTGTTTGGAAGGATTTTGTAACGAATCGAAACGACAAATACTTGTTTACGAGTATCTACCGGGTGGATCCTTGGCTGATCACATCTATGGTAACTATCTATGTAACAATTACAACGTTGATAATCAATTCTACATAGAATGGTTAATTGTTTATTGTTATGTATCCTTTTTTCAGGCAAGAACAAAAAAAGTGTCTCACTTAGCTGGATTAGAAGACTCAAAGTAGCTGTTGATGCAGCAAAAGGTTCGATTTTCGTGTTACACGGGAACGTTTAATCTTTTAGTAATTGATATATGTCTCGACCAGTTATATTTGACGTTTTATTCAAATGTTATGAGTGTTAGACGAACACGACTCTCCACAAATGGTATGATATTGTCCACTGGATCATCCAACACTTCCCCTCGAACAAAGTACGCCTCCCCTTAATCGAGGCTCGATTCATTTGGAGTCCTAGTCATTTTTTACTATGTCTTTGAGGCACGACTAAGTTTAGGGCATGGCTCTGATACCATGTTAGACGAACACGACTCTCCATAATGGTATGATATTGTCCACTTTGAGCATAAGCTCTCATGGTTTTGCTTTGAGCTTCCCCAAAAGCCTCGTACCAATGGAGACAGTATTTTTTTTATTATAAACCCATGATCATTCCCTAAATTAGCCGATGTGGGACTTTCATCATTCAACAATGAGGTTTGACGAGTTCATCTTGAAAACCGTGAACTCGGGTAGGTTTTGAATTGTTGGATTTTGGCGACTTGTTTCATCGTACAATCACGAACAATTTGTCGGGTTAGATTTTTGTTATTTTTCTCGACAATATTCGATTAATTAGTGATTTTATATTAGGGTTGGACTATTTACACAATGGAAGTGAACCAAGGATAATCCACCGTGATGTTAAGTGTAGTAACATTCTTTTGGATATGGAAATGAATGCAAAAGTTTGTGACTTTGGGCTGTCCAAGCAACTACCACAGCCTGATGCTACTCATGTCACCACTGTTGTCAAGGGCACAGCTGGCTATTTGGATCCCGAGTAAGCTACTTTTCCGAGCATGTTCGGGAGTAATTTTGATCAACTCTAACATGAAAATGACAAATGCAGGTATTACTCGACTCAACAGTTAACCGAAAAGAGCGATGTTTATAGTTTTGGAGTGGTTCTATTAGAGCTCATTTGTGGACGAGAGCCTCTGAGTCACACTGGAACTCCGGATTCTTTCAACTTGGTGTTATGGGTAAATCATACTTACAAGTACTTTGTTTTCTCTCTACCTTACTCTCGACTCAGAGTCGAAGGTTCGAATCCTCCACCTGGGTGGAAGACTCGAACATTTGTCCTCTGGTCAAGAACACACGCTCTATGCCTCGGTTTGGAAAATATATGTTTTTTTTTCTTTCTAAAACGTTATGAACAAGAAATATGCTAATTGAGCTATGCTCGTGCTCGTGATGCAGGCGAAACCGTACTTGCAAGCGGGTGCGTTCGAGATAGTCGATGAGAGGTTGAGGGGAAGGTTTGATGTTGAAAGCATGAAAAAGGCAGCTGTTATTGCTATAAGGTGTGTAGAGAGAGATGCTTCACTAAGGCCTAATATTGGACAAGTCTTGGATGACCTCAAACAAGCTTATGATGCTCAAATTGCTTATCTGTCTACTTTTGGCCTTTAATACTTAATATTATTATTTTTAAACAATTATATTTATTTATATTTTTATTATGAATTTGTACAATATTTTATTTTTCTTACACGTGTAAAACCAAATATTGAGGGAGGGAAATGTATATTTTTTTATTTTTTTATTCAAATTTTAAATATATGTTGAGATATTTTATTTAATATTAGATATTAAAATATATTATTTTAAAGTTTTTTTTTTGTGTTTTTTTTTTCATATTTTTTAATTCGAATGTGAAATTTTTGGATGTGACGAGGACAATGAATGATTTCGAAAGACGGGCTGGATCTAACCTATTACTCCAAATACGATATTAAGACGTATTAGTTACTCGTCCCTAGGGGAGATGGCTGGTTTGAATTCAATTTTGGCTCCTATCGAGTGTTGGATGAAAGTCACAAATTGGCTAATTTAGGGAGTAATCATGGGTTTATAATAAAGGAATACTATCTTCATTCGTGCGTGGCTTTTCTGGGAAGCCCAAAGCAAAACCACGAGAGATTATGTTCAAAGTGGACAATATCATACCATTGTGGAGAGTCGTGTTCGTCTAACCCGGTATTAGAGCCATGCCCTAAACTTAGCTATGTCAATAGAATCCTCCAATGTCGAACGAGGGACTCCAAAAGAAAAAGTCGAAGGCATAGTAAAAAATGACCAAGACTTCAAAAGAAAAAGGGGTCGAGCCTTGATTAAGGGGAGGCGTACTTTGTTCGAGGGGAGGTGTTGGATAGAGAAGATCATGAGTTTATAATATAATCAATGAATACTATCTCCATTGGTACGAGGCCTCTTGGGGAAGCCCAAAGTAAAGCAATGAGAGCTTATACCCAAAGTGGACAATATCATACCACTATGGAGAGTCGTGTTTATCTAACATGATATAAAAGTCATGCCCTAAACTTAGTCATGTCAATAGAATCCTCAAATGTCGAACAAAGAACTCCAAAAGAAAAAGGGGTCGAGCCTTGATTAACGGGAGACGTACTTTGTTCGAGAGGTCCCATATTGACTAATTTAGGGAATGATCATGGCTTTATAATATAATCAAGGAATACTATCTCCCTTGGTACAAGACCTTTTGGGGAAGTCCAAAGCAAAGTCACGAGAGCTTATACTCAAAATAGACAATATCATACAAAGTCACGAGAGCTTATACTCAAAATAGACAATATCATACAATTGTGGAGAACCGTGTTCGTCTAACACGGTATCAGAGTCGTGCCCTAAACTTAGCCGAATTTAATAATAATGCACTATTAAAACTCGTCTCATTTATTTAAAATAATAAATTTTGAATAATTTAATAAATTTATTTGGTATAAAGTCAAAATAGAATTAAAAAGTCACGCGCGAGCATCTCACTTATAAATACATTATTAATATGCATACATTTAATGCAGTTCTCATGAGCTCAAGCTTTTTGTTACGCTTTTAACAGCTTCTGTTCAATAATGTCGATGATCCTCAAATCTTCCACTAAAAGACATTGCTTCCATCTTCGTCTTCTTCCTCTGCCCCTTGAAATGGACGCCTGATTTCATCTTCGTCTTCGTAAACTTGTTCTTCTTCCTCCTTTTTCTCTCTGTAATTCAGGTTTTTCTTCCTCCTTCTCCTAAACTTACTCTGTTTCTGTAATTTGACCACGTTTTTTGTGCTGGATTCAATTTGTGGACGGTCTTTTTCGTAGTTTTGTTACTGGTTCTTGATTTCTTAGTCGCCAAGTTTAAGGGAACTGATTGAAATCCATGGCGTTCCATGAGATTCATTCGTGGACCTTGTCTGGTTTAGTCAGAGCTTTTATTGACCTAGCTCTTGTTTATGTTCTTTTGTGCGTATCGGCTACTGTGTTTATCCCATCAAAGATTTTGAAAGTAGTTGGGTTGTGCTTGCCTTGTCCTTGTACTGGATTTTATGGGAATCGGAACTTTAATTTGTGTTTGCATAGACTGCTTGTTAGTTGGCCGAAGAGGAAGATTTGTCTGGTGCTCGAATTGGTGAAAGGTAGGTTTCCTTTTGATTTGATTTTGATCGATGATCAAATGGATAACACGAATTGGAGTTCGTTAATGGAGAATCATCATACGGATGGAATTCCTGAGGCTTGCTGTAGTACATTGTCTGGCCCAGGATTTCAGAATTCGATTCATAATGATAGCGAACACGACGGTAAGGGTAAGAGGATTATGTATCGGAGGCCGAGGACTAAAATCCGACGACGGAGAACTGCGGTTGAGGATGTGAAATTGTCCAAGGGAATCTGTGAGGGGGATGAAACTAGAAAGGAAAGGGAATTTGTGGCATTGGTTGAGAGACAAGAATTTGTTCCAGGTGATCATATATCAATTTTACCATTTCTTTATATGTTCTGATATATTGTTCTCTTGCTTGAATTGATATTGCATCCTCTCTGATATGATAAGTTTGTTTTTCTGGCTATGAGTATCTTTGAAGATTTGATGTTAGAACTATCAAAGATTTTACCAGCACAAAGTAAGAGTGAAAAAACATTATATGGTTCCTTTTTTCGTCCTCAATTGTTCTTACTACGATGCAAGTTCACTGATAATTTATTGTAACAGCCCAAGCCCACCGTTCAAGCCCACCGTTATCATATATTGTCTTCTTTGAGTTTTCCCTTCTAGGCTTCTCCTCAAGGTTTTAAAATGCCTCTGTTAGGGAGAGGTTTCCATACCCTTATAAGGAGTGCTTCGTTCCCCTCTCCAACCGACGTGGGATCTCAAAATCCACCCCCTTGAGGTTCCAGCGTCCTCGTTGGCACACCGCCCAGTGTCTAGCGCTGATACCATTTGTAACAGCCCAAACCCACCGCTAGCATATATTGTCCTCTTTGGGCTTTCCCTCAAGGTTTTAAAACTCGTCTGTTAGGGGGAGGCTTTCACACCCTTATAAGAAATGTTTTGTTCCCCTCTCCAACTGACGTGGGATCTCACATTTATATAGGTAGCTGAGCTAACAAACAAGAACAACCGGCCAACCACAGTGACAATATTAACTTATATGCACAAAAGACAGCTTTCCAACTAGAAAGTAACCAACTTGCATCCTATGAAAACGCGAATTTGGTTGAAAGCTGTATTTACTTCAACATGAATCCCCATCTCTTTTGTTTTTTGGCTGAGAAGGAGGGGTTTTATATTAATTTTTTGCTGTATAATGATGTTTCTGTGACCTTGCTATTTTAGATGATAGTAATGAATCAAATCACGTGGAATTGAGTGAAAGAAACTGGCAAGGCTTTGAATCAAGTGGTTCAGTTGGCGAAAATGATCATATGAATAAAGGCTCTTCCACTATAGGACAAGGTACCAGTAACACTCAAGAGAGAGACATCGACAGAAATGAAGTAAGCTGTATTAGATTGCTGGACCAAGCACACGAAGAAACTGCTCGAGCATCTCTGTTTCTGGAACTAGAGAAGGAGAGAGCTGCTGCTGCTACTGCTGTAGATGAAGCAATAGCCATGATAACACGTTTGCAAAATGAGAAGGCGTCAGCTGAAATGGAAGCAAGACAATATCAGAGAGCATTAGAAGAAAAAATTGCTTATGATGAAGAAGAGATGAATATCCTCCGAGAGATCCTTGTCAAGAGGGAAATAGATTATCATGTTCTGGAGAAGAAAATCAAAGCTTATAGACTGATGGATCTTTCAGAAAAGGAACAGTTAAAAAGAAAGTGGGATTTCATATTGGATGAACGTAAAGAACAGTCTGCTACTACCCATTCAAATGCTAAAGACAATGAACTGAGGGATTGTGATTTGAAGAAAAGCTTTGTTTCCTGTGGGGTACGGCCAGAAAGTTTGGAGCACATCGAACACGCAGTTAATGATCTAGGAAGTTCCATTCTTGATATGGAAATAGATGTTCAAGATATTCATATGATTGACTAAAAACTCCACATGGAAGACACAAAAGTTGATCATATCAAGTGGTCCTACAATTATGCTACCACCCTTGGAACATTTAATGCCTAAAGCATGGACTTGACCATCTAAATCAACCATAGAACTAGAATTCAGCAAATATCGAAAGGTCGTTGTAGTGTTGTCGGGTTAGAAGGGTTGCAACTTCTCCATCTGTTGAAATATCGAACTCCCAAGATATTTGACGGCTAGGAGATTCTTTTTAACAGGTTGTATTGGCCACTTTCTCCTTTAAGGTATGAATTATTACTTTACTTTACCATTTATTCGTTGCTGATGATTATAGTTCTCACATATTTGCACTAATTTCGTTGATCATGAACTTCTGCTGATTTCTTTCTCTTAAAATTTGTTTGGTTGATTTGGAAAATTGCAGTTGTTGATTCCATTGTTGTGAACGAAGTTACTACAAATTAAAACTAGTGCTTAAGAGAGCAAGTTATCTATCTGCCTCTGATTTGATCTGCTTACATGATTATCCCTGCTACTCCTCTGCATTCTGATAGGGATTGTATTAGGAGATCGAGCATATATTAGTAATTAGATAGGAAGGCCGATACGGAGATACTAAAAACCAAATGATTATCAAACGTGGCTCGTCGAAGGGGTTGTTGGGTGTCGTAATTTAATAGCTTTTCTTCTTGCTCGTTCTTGTACGTTCTTCTCAACTAGTTTCCTCATACAAATTGGGATGAAAACAAGTACAAACTCATATTCCGGATGCTAAAAGTTTTTTGAGAACTTCTCCGATTTCTGGGTAGGTGTATGGTTAACGAGTTTATTGGTAGAGGATTCTCAATTAGTTTTTTGTGAGAAGACCCTGTTCATATATGGTTAACTTTTTCAGTTTCGAATGATCCGAGCAATTCAAACATAACAAAGATGGACTTAAATCTCGATTCTATCTTGATATTAACGAAAATTTCTCAAAAAATTGTAATCTATTATATACTTTTGTTGAATTTTTTGACGAGATGTGCTTGACAATGTACGAAGATATTGATGCATCGACGGATATTTTGTTCTACACCGCAACATTTGCAGCTAACGACTTGCGACTCGATTGCTATTTGCAGGTCAGGTGGCCTATATTCTTATGAAACAGATCTGAAGATGGGATATTCTGAACTTTTTCTTTCTTCTCCCTTCCAGTTGCCTTTGTAAGTTAATACTATTTGTAGCTGTTCCTTTGTAAGATCCTTTGTGTGAGATGTAAATACTGTTCCTTGACAGTTCAAAGAAATAAAATTGTAAATATTGTACAAATTTGCCTTGTGATTCTTCTGAGTCTATAAGAAGAGCTAGTAGAGCCTAAGCTAAATTAAGAAAATAAAATAAAATAAGAACGTGAGCGACAGGGTTCGAACCTGCGCACGGACAGAGCCCACATGACCGCTCCGGCACGCCCCCAATTATATTAATGGATTTAATTTTTTTATTACTTAATTTTTTAAAAAAATAATACTTTTAGTTTTTCAGTGTTAAAAAATTAGGATGTAATTTAATTTTGTAAAAAAATTACTTAATTTACTTTTTTTTATTATTTTTTATCCAGTGTTCAAATATAGAATGTAATTTAATTTTGTAAAAAAATATTTAATTTACTCTTTTTTTTCTTTAGTGTTAAAAAATTAGAAAGTAATTTAATTTTTTTTTAATTAGGTTACTTTGTTTTTTTTCTCTGTTAAAAGATTGTAATGTAATTTAATTTTGTAAAAAAAATATTTAATTTTACCTTTTTTTTTCTGTGGTGTTAAAAAATTAGAATGTAATTTAATTGGGTAAAAAATATCTAATTTTGTTTTTCACTCGCGTTAAAAAATTAGAATGTAATTTAATTTTATAAAAAATATCTATGAATGTAACTTAATTTTGTGGAAAAAAAAAATCTATGTTAAAAAACAATAATTTTCATAATTATAATTTTAATTGTGAATAAAGTTTTTCAATTGATTAAATTTATAATTAAATATAATTTCATATATTTTAAAGGGAGGGGTTTAGATGTGCCTTAATAATCATTTAATTTATTTATTTTTCGTCCATTTTCAACCAACAAAATAAAATAACTATTACATTGAAAAATCTAAGTAAAAACAAAATTCCAACATTTATTATTATTATTTTATTTCGCGAAATTTTAAATATTTGACATTTTAGTTAACAATATATATTTTAACTCGTTGAGATTGATATGTAATAGTTTTGTAGTTTTTGTAATTCCTATATTAAAAAAGAATCGTGATATTAAGACGATAAGTTATTTATGAATATTTAAAAATTGAGCTTATGATGTAACGTTTTATCTAACGTGTACGAGATGAAGGTGAGGGACGCGAGGTTGGATTCCAATTTCTATACTTGTGAATATAATTCATATTAAAAAAATTTGTAAAACGTCATAATAAATTTAATAACAATTCATAATAAAAAATGTATATATAATATAATTTTGAACGTAATTTTCAAAGTTAAAAATTTGACAATACAACTTAGTATTATGCACGTATTTTGACATAGCAAGTGAATAGTGACAAAATCTCTCTCTACTCTCTTTCAGGAGCAGGTCTCCACAGTGACTTGTTCGATGTTATGATAAGACTCTGCTTAACGGTCTCTTGCATGGCTCATTTCCCGCTTAACAGCTAAAAAATTAACCCACCTACGTGTCTACTAATGCGCTCGTGAAAACCTAAATCAGTAGTTAAATAATATTCGTTCCGAAATGCAGCAATCAGTACCTAAATCATGATTCACCGGTAGTCACTATTTATAGAATTAAAAATAAATATGTATTAAAATTAGAAATAGTGGTAGTTGCTTAAATTCGTATGTTAGATTAAAATGTTGATTATTAATATATTCACCTTAGTTTGAATATTCCTATAATCAATATGTTGAGAATAAAGTAAAATAATAATAAATTATTTAAAATAAATAAATAAATATTTTTGTAATTAAAAAAAGAGCCCAAAATGGATACCCATATTTTCAAAGGCCCCTTCTTCATCGTCTTCTTCATGTCCAGCCCACTACTCGCAGAGGTCGCATAGTCCCCCATTTTCAACTCCATCGAACCAACCTCGACGTTGGAGACGCAGTGTGACGGAAATTAGGGACAAATAGGGTTTCTCAACGATGCTTCATGGCTGACATTTGCAGGGACGTGCTGTGTTTTTGCCCAATTTTCATTCCATTTTAATTCACCCAACCATTTCCCTCGCACAAAACCCTAGGGCACACCAAGCTGAGGGAATCAACTCTCCGGGTTCTCCAATAATAGCCCTACTACCTTCCAATTTCATCACTCTCTTCGAAATTCAGGTGATTATTGTGTTTCTTGCTGCTTCCCGGTTCAATTTGCGAAACCCTAGAATTTTAAATTTGGGGATTTTCCTGGGCTGCAATGATTCTGTGTTATTATACCTTAGGGGTTTTAATGGCCGCATGATTGTGTTTCGTATGTGTCATGCATTGTGATTGTGTGCATCGAGGTTAGTGTTGCAACCTTGTTGATTCATGATTAATAGCCATGGGCACGAAAATTTATCGTGTTTTGATTCATATGAATAGAAAATTTCGTCGAGTTTGTTCGAATGGTAGGTTTATTGTTTCTGAAGCTTCATTTTATCCGTCATGGACACGCACGTTTGGGAATTTACAAGACAATCAGTTGCAGCTGCCATGCTGTAGCGGGCACTGTAGCTGGTTTTCATATTTCACGTAACTCATGTCTTGCCTCCTAATAATTAATTTAATCTATTTAGTTAATTCACTTATTGTCTTTTAGTTGGTTCTTCTAATTCTTGTTTCTTAGAATTCTACCTTCGCCCAAATCATTTTGTGTTTGTGCATGCTCAGTACTGATGTATTTTTACTTTTAGCTATTTAAATCCACGCTGTTGCGCTCAGAACAGCTCAGTCGTGTTTTGTTCTTTTGCTATGTGTGCGTTTCCTGTTAGAGGGTAGATATCTTAAGGTTCTGCCCCAACTAGACTTGGTAAAAGGATGGGACACATTGTTTTTTTTTTTTTTTTTTTTGATAAGAAGAACGAGACACATTATAAATCTTGGAACTCAAATTTAAGTTGGTTAAGTACCCTTCTCTCTTCCCTGGATTGACCTAGTGATCTTTAAGGCCAATTAAAAAGTGTAAATGGTTTAGGGGATGGGTTCAAACCATGATTGGTACCTATCTCGGATTTAATATTTTTCAAGTTTCCTTGGTAACTAAATGTAGAAAGTTAGGTGGTTGTCCTTTGACATTAGTTGAAGTGTGCTTAAGTTGGCATCGACACTTGTTGATATCTAGAATAGAGAAAAGGTACCTATTGGCTCTTTGAAATTTTTGTAAAATCTATTTGATAATTTCGAGGGTGAAGTAGATTGCCAAAAACATATAGATGTCAGAGCACTTGGTCTAACATTACGAGCTTCAGCTTTAGAATATCTTTCAGTTCATTGATTGTCTGTATAGTGGATTGGAATTGAGTTTTTGGGATCAGAAGAAACATTTTCAAGCAGAGTTGTATGTGATGGAAAATGAAGATGTTCTTCATAAGATGGTTGAGATCTTAAGAAACTAGTTATTTGTACAAGAATACAGTTCTTCGGCACTTGAAGATTTCTTTGAATTGTGACTCAGCCAATATACCACTATGCATATGTTGTAGTGGTTGTTGGCATTTTTGTTCTTGGGCTGTTTCTGATAACCCGAGCAAGTGAAAAAGTTGTTAGAAAAGTTGAAAGTCTTTAGAGGCTTTTCTTTCGAGGATGGACAGAGGGAAGAAAGCAATCGTTTAATCCATTCCTTGCCTTGGTTAGCTGACAGGCTTGGAGAGGTCATTGCTGTTACTATTAGCCTACCATAGTTGGCATTTTTATTCTTCATCCCAACAGCATGCAAGCTTTTCCTGTGTTTGAATCAAGCAAGAAAGCCACAGGTTTTTTGTTGAATTTTTTTTGCCCAGATTCTTCCTTAAAGCTATTTTTGACGCTTAATTCTGTGATGGGGGGAGGTACATTGGAATTTTATAGCTGTTTGTTTGGTTGTAGATTGGAGTGTGCTTCTATATTAGTGTCTGGTGGTGGGGATTTTCTCTACCTTAGACCCTAAGTTTTTATTGTTGCTATTTTTCTCTTTATACATCTCTTTCTAAAAATTGTTGGTTAACTTACCATTTTCGTCCATATACTTCGAATTTCAATCCATTTCAGTTTCTGTACTTTCAAATGTCCAAATTAAGTCACGTACTTTCAAGAAAGCTTAAAATTGATCCCTATTGTTTGTTATTTGTTACTTTTCTAAAAAACTAGTCTCTGTTTACCTTCTCTCTATAAATTTTGGAAGTATGTTCACATTTTTGTCTTTTCTTACATAAAAATTATTATTATTATTTAACTGATTTTGGGTAACAATTAACTTCAAACTAATGATAGAGACTAGTTTTAAGATTTAATGAAAGTACAAAGACTAAATAGAATGATACCAGAAGTTCGTAGACCAAAATGGTATTTTAACCAAAAATGCTGTTGCATTATTTTCTTTCCGTAGAAAAAGATATTGGATTCTTTATGTCAATGTTCTACCACTTGTATGGAGGGAATGATACCTATAGGTTTTCTTTGTACAAGATGTGAAGATCTTCTTTGTTGGGATATGTAGTTTTGACTTTAACCACCAGTAGTGAAAGGAGCAAGCTGCAGATTGGGTTGGCCACTCATCTAGAATTTAAAATATATAATATTCTTCTAATTTTTAGATAGTTGTTGTGGAATGAATTAGGTGATTGTCTCATGCGAACTATTGAATGTGTGCACTCACAAAGTGGTTTGGCACTCAAGTCATAAACAAAAGAGTAGCTTTGTATGTGTCAAGGATTGTAGTGTTACTTTTGTTAGGTGCTAAAGTATCTTATTTGTTTTGTTTTAGTATAGGACACAAATGAATATTTTATGTTGTTTTAGATCCCTTAAAGACACATGATAGATATTTTCTAATATTGAAAGATATGGTATTAATTTAAGGTGTTATAGGTTTTTCTTTCTTAGGAGCTTTGGATAGTTTTTGTACCAGCCATACATGATGTGGGTGTATAAACTATATTCCCTAGGCTGATTATATAACTCAGTCCCTAATGCTTGTTTCATTTTTTAGTTTTGTTGCTAATCTTTTATAATTTCAATTTGATTTTTCATATCCTTGAAAAATTTCAAGCAAGTCCTGAACATTCCTTGTTTTAGTTGCTTTATTTTCTATAACAACGAGCAATTTTGATTTCAAGCTGGATAAGTTACTGTTCCAGGTTACAAGGAGTGAGTAGGGTTCTGATATTACGGGCAAGTATAATAGCATTTCTTTTGAGAAAGAAATGTAATTAATTTCAGTCACCAGTGGTGGGTTACAAAAAGGATCTTCAAATAGTGATTCGAGTAGAAAGGTGCATAATACAATACCATTTTAATGGGCCCATTTGGTATAACAGCATGCAATTTCATGTTAGGTAAGTTTCTATGTTCCAAGTAGTATGAAATGAGTAGGCTTACATTTTGGGAGAAAGTGGTAGGCTTATTTCATCAAATTTAGATAATTTTTTAATTCACTTAAGGCAAAATATATGTTTTAGTATACATTTGAGTTTTATTTTATTTATTTTTATTTTAATTATATATATATATTTTAATAAATTAATCCCTATTGTTATTGAAGTTTCAATTTAGTATATTATGTTTTAACATTTTTCGATTCTATCCTTCCTATCAATGATTGTTTAGCTTGCATGACATGATACTTAGTGAATGAGCAAAAAATTATACGAGTTAGGCTACTTTAGAATTCCTGCTTTAAATATATAACAAGTTGACATAATTTTGAATTAACTTCACTTTGCGGGTCTAATTTCTACTCTAAGTTTCTACCAATTCACTATTTACCATGCATGGGTTTATCATCCGCCAGTTTTAACATTCATTTATGACGAAGTTCTATGAAAAACTTTTGAACGTAAGGGACTAGATTGGAACTTTTTAGACAATGGGGACTAAATTTTAAAATATGCTTAAAACTTTGGGACTGATACAGATATTTAGCTAATTAATTCAATGTCATAAAATTAAATGTACTATGATGGCATATTTTCATTTTATCTGTGTATTTTAACGTTATGTGTTAGTAAAAATTTGATTGAAAAAATCTATATATTGAACAATAAAATTGAATTTTTTAAAAGATTTGGGACTAAATTGAAAATGAGACAATCATAAGAGTTTTTTGTTGTTGTTTTTATTTTATTTTATTCTTTTAGCCTACTTATTTAGCAATCCTAGAAGTGATAATGTGTCTTTTCCTATTTTTAGATGATGCTTCTGTGGTTTTATTTGCCTATGATTCTTCTTATTTACTCAAGGGAAAACAAGGAGGAGCTGTTGCATCGATTTTTGGGACAATTTGTGTTTAGTCTGATCTACACAACAGACATCTTTTTTTTTTTTTTTTCTCCTTGAACTCTACTGGTTTACAGGTTGAGATGATGTGGTTCTAGGAATGCTTGAGTACCTATATCATGAGCTGTATTTTTCATCCCAGGCTAATTGACAATGGTTTGCTCCACTGTATGTTGTGTGCTTTCATTTATATCGGAAGTATAGTTCAAGTTACAATGTGCCTGGATTTGAATAGTTTCATATGGTGGTTGATGTTGAACTTTGGACTATAACCTTTTGAAACTTTAATTAGTTTCTGATTTTTGATTGTATTCTATTATGATTTTTGAAGTTTTGTGTTTTACTGGTTTCGATGGATAATATTGATGAGAGGAAACTATTGTAGGTAATGATGCAGGAATGCATGGATGCTGCTGAAGCGCTGCTTTCATAGTAAATGCTGAGGTTGATTCCATGGGAGGAGTTGTTGACGGTGGAGTTGGAATTGGTTTAAATACCTCTCCACGCAGAGCAGCAATTGAGAAGGCTCAAGCGGAGCTTAGGTTCCAATTTCCATTTTTTTATGTTTCCACATTTATTCAATTATTTTTGCACTGCAAGTTCCATATGTATAAGAACATAAAAACAACATTTGTGTGCTGATGACAGACAAGAGTATGATGTTCGTGAGGAAAGGAGGAGGGAACTTGAATTTCTTGAGAAAGTAAGCTTATCTGATATTTTGTGACACTGTTTTGTTGCCCGTTCCTTCTATAATGGATGATCACCTTCTATCAAAAAACAACCAAACAGTGGATGTCGCTTGAAATACTTTTCTTGCCTTTTAGGGTGGAAATCCTTTGGACTTTAAGTTTGGGAATACCACTTCTGTTAGTCATTCTGCTTCACTTGCTGATCAGCTTCCTGACCAGCTCGGTAATAGGTATATCTTTTTGTCTTCTATCATTGGATGAAGTCTTTTGCATTACTCAACTGTCCTCTTTTCCCCTTATTCCATGGTCTTTTCTTTCATATTTCAGTGAAGCTAAGGGTAGCTTTGTGTTGACTGCTTCACCTCATGGGGACTCTGTTGAAAGTAGTGGCATACCAGGGGCCCCAACTACCTGTGAACCAAATAGTGCTGATAATCTTTTACTCTTGCGTGTTGCTAATGAACTACCTGGAGGGGAAAGGAACTCGAGACGACCTAGTTCGAAAGCTACTGTTGCTCCATCTGAACAATCATCGCAGTTGGATGGTAGTCAAAATAACAAGGAAACAGAAGATTCTGCTATTTTTCGCCCTTATTGTAGAAGACACCGATCTAAGTCAAATAGAGATGGTGGTAGATCTAGTTCATCCGATATTGACAGAAGTCATGGTGGTAATACATTGTCATCAGCTGCTCGTCAGGAATCACGGGAATTAAAGGGAACGGTACCTGGAATGTGCAATGAAAAGAATCAGACTCGTTCTAATCCAAAGTCCTTCAGTTCAAATGGTGATAACATTTTAAAAATGGTAACTGATGATGGTCGATTGGATGTGGAATTGAATGGCACTCGTGATCCTGATACAATTACGGCCACAATGAATGGCAATCCCCCTGACAGTGAGTTTGACAATTCAGCTTTGAGATGCCCAAAGGAAAATTTGCACCATCAGCCATGTCAAGTCACAGCTGAACAAGCACGTAAAGGAGTGGTTTCCCAGGGATCTGATGTTGTTCGGGAAAAAAGAGAGTTGGTACCAGACGTTGTTGAACACCCAACTTCTGTGGCTGCTACCAGAATTGAAAGTGAAAGTACGTCTGCTGGTGTACACGGATATGATGAATTGACAAAAAATGGTAAAATGCCTAATGGAGGTCAAAATGGAAGTGTAGTATTAGGGACAAAGCAGTTAGATTTGGTGTCTTCTTCCAAAAAAAGTAGACTAGGTTTAGATGTAAATATGGATATTGATATGTTTAATAATTCAAGGAAAGTTGATTCAAGGAGAAATTCTATCGAACAGTTACCAAGTTCTGATCAAACATCATATCAAATTGGTAATGAAGGGATGTTGGAAAACAAAGTCGTGGCTTTAGATAATACTCTTGTTCCTCATGACCACCACAATGTTAGACATCAGAACGCCTCTAGCAGTGGTTCTTTCTCTAGAGATGGAATAGACATTCGTACTAGTAGACCCAATATTGTATCTGATGCTAAGGAGGTGGAACAGAGTGGCAAAAATGGACTGGGAATTGATGAAAAGAAGAGTACTGTTTTGGGTGAAGATTCTAAAGAATGCAAGGAGAAACTCAACTCAGAACAACCTGAAGTCCCTCTGGGCTTGTCCAAAAATGAGATTCGTGAGGATACTGTGTCTGGAAGGAATTCTTCTGCTTTATTTGATGTTCAGAGTTTTTCTGGTCGTGAGTTGAATCAGGCAGGCAAGGCTTTTGAAGATTCTATCCTGGAAGAGGCAAGGATAATTGAGGTTGTCTTTCATTTTTTTCTTTGGATTATATAAAACTTGACGTGCATAGCATGGAATTCTATGATTAATTTCTTTTCTAAGTTTTTGAGGTTTGGCTTTGATGCTAACAGGCTAAGCATAAGCGGATTGCAGAACTGTCTGTTCATACACAAAAGTTAGAGAGTCGACGAAAATCTCACTGGGATTTTGTGCTAGAAGAAATGGCATGGTTGGCTAATGATTTTATGCAGGTAATTTTATCGATATAATTAATACTGAGCCACAAATGTCTGGAGAGTGAAGTCAAGTTTTAATGTTATGGTTGAAGTATCCACGAGAAAATTATGTTCTCCAGTTGCATCATCTAACTTCTGTTATCTTTTGCTTATAGGAACGTCTATGGAAGACAACTGCAGCTAGTCAACTATGTCACCGTGCAGCTTTTGCTGCTCGATTGAGAAATGAAAAACAGAAGAAGTTTGGGAAGATAAAAGAAGTTTCCCAGTCCTTGGCGAAGGCTGTCATGCAGTTCTGGCACTCAGTTGAGGTGCTTTTATATAATAGTATATATTTTAAAAATCACATGGTTTATCTAAATCTAGGAAGATGGTATAACGAAAGTCTCTTATTAAGACTCTAAAACTTCCCATTGGGATACAAAGTAGAAGCATTTTTCTGCTTTCTGTTCTTGTAGAATACGTTTAACCACTTGCGTTGACTCTTTAGTTTATAGTTCCTGTTTACTATTGCATTTTTTTTTGGTACCTGTTCAGCTTTCTCCATTTCTTCTCACATGCAGCCTCCATGGTTAGTTTATTTGCACCTTCCCCCGTTTATTTCTTGTACTAAAGACCAATACATGTATGTAAAATCTATTCAGCGGATGTCCATATCATACCTTTACCCATAGATGTGCACTATAGCATATGTTTTAATTGTGTGTTGTCATCCTATTGTATGTTGTTATGGCATAGAAGTGCAATATTCATCTCATGTCCCATAAGTAATATAACTTGATTAACCAGTAGTATTAAAAAGAAATTCTTTTTTTAGCTTGTTTTATTATCTCGTAATTATGTGTCACAATGATTGGCCAGGAGCCAAGCAAAGAGTTGGAGCTGCAACACCAAAAGAATAGGATCTCTACATCTCTGAAGGAATATGCTGGGCGATTTCTGAAATGCAACAGTTTTGTTTGCCCTCAGCATGCAGAAGCACCAAAAACCCCTGACAGGACATCTGACTCATGGCACCTTGAAATGCCATCGGAGGAAAACCTGAAAGAGGCATGGACTGTAATAATAAATGTCCTAGCTGTTCTTTTTTTGTTTCTACATTTGCACCCATCATTTAGTCTGCCGTGCCTTCCTCTAGTCCCTTCTATCTCGCATAAGCATGTCCGTATGCATGTTCTTGCACTATGTTTTCTTCAGTATAAATATGTTTTTTGTTCTATCTATCACTTATAAGACCATGGAATATTTTGCATGTTTCTTGTCTTTAATCTTTTAAATTAAGAGGATGCTAGATTGACTTTATGATTGATAATTTATAAATATTTACGTATTTAGCTTTGACTTTATAGGTAAGCCTTTTTTATACAATTCCAATTGGTGCGATGGATACATATAGAAGATCTATTGAAGCCCTTCTGTCGCAGTGCGAGGTTGGCATCTCTACCATTACTGGTTGTGGATATTGATGTGATGTCTGCCTTCTTTTTCTGTCCAAGGAGAGAGGAATTGAGGATGAATATTAAATCACTTCTCTCCGTGTCTCCTCTCTCACTTTTTAGTACAATTACTATACTATCTGTTAATAACCTTGGATTTATTTTTGTTATTTAATAACTGAAACTAAGCCATTCCATGTGTGATGGATTGTTTTCTGGAAACCTCAACACAATCTTTTTTGAAAGTTAATTGACTTCAGTTAATATTTAGTCAATTGGTTTGTTAGTTCTTGCTCATTTGCTGAAATGAAATTTGCAGAAAATTGGTAGCTGCACGAAGGAAGAAGTTGAGACTTCATTATATGATACTTTAGCAGGTAATGCTCGTTATTCATGAATTATTAGTAGTTCCACTAGCAGGTAATGCTTGTTATTCATGAATTATTATTAGTTCCTTATGGATTGACGTTGTATGGTTCTGAAGCTGACTTCTGAAATTTTATTTTTGATGTTAAGATGATGCATATGATGATGACGGTGAAGCATGCATGCATTTTGAAAGTAGCAAGTCATCCAAATATGTGCAGAAGAAAAAAAAGCACTTCATTAAATCATACACTGGGAGACAGTATGAAATGGGAACTGATTTGCCATTCGGACGCGGTGCAAATGGGACTCAACAGTCTATGTTAATAGGAAAACGGCCTGCTAGTCTTATTGTCGGTTCAATACCAACAAAAAGAGTGCGTACTGCTTCAAGGCAAAGGGTTATAAGTCCATTTAGTGGTGGAGCTGCCATGGCTTTGCATGGTCAAGCTAAGACAGATGCTTCAAGTGGTGACACCAATTCTTTCCAGGATGATCAAAGTACTTTACGTGGTGGATCTCAACTCCAAAAAAGTATGGAAGTTGAGTCAGTTGGGGATGTGCAATATGATTCTGCAGAAACATCAGTGAAATATAAGAAGAAGAAGAAGGCAAAGCATCTGGTACATATAAGCTCATATATTGAAACTAATGGTTTCTTGCTGGTACAGGGTTACCTATTCTCGTTTTTATTCCTTCCGCACTGTCTAATTGTTAAGTGAATATGGTTGTAGGGCTCCATGTACGACCGCAGATGGCAGTTAGACTCTACCGTTTTTAGTGAACCGGTGGGTTTATGCTTTTTTTCATTTAAGTTTTGTTACTCTGGCGTGAATTTCTTTTTAGTCATCTTCATTTATTGATTGCAATAGTAGTTAAACTCCCTCCCCTTCAATTCTATTCGTAACTAATGTGGAGAGTCTGTACTATTTCAAAGTTAAAACTAATGTGAGCTTGAAGGTTTTGTGTCGAAATGCCTGAGGGAGCATATTAGGTTAATATGAATTCATTAATCTCATATGAACACTATAAATGGGCAATTATATTACATCTCGTTGCCATACTACATTTAGTTTCCAATGTAACGAGTAGGATATTAAATCCTAGGTAGGTAGCCACCATGACTTGAACCCATCCCCTTTAAGCCCTTTAACTACATGGTCCTTCTTGACCGCTAGGCCAATCCATGGTTGTTGCCTTGAAAACTTTTATCTTGGAAACTAGCTGTATTAAAAGTATGGAGTGAGGTAAGCTGATTATATCTATGCAATGCGCTGTGGACTATTGCAATTGATACAGGGTATAAATATTTGACGCATTATAGTGGTTTTTGATCTCCGCTAGCTTCTTTTTGAAGAACAAAGTGTTTTTTCTGGGGGGGCGCGGGGAGGAGTTAGGAAGGACCGTTGTAACTGTCGAGCAGAATTGGCTTTAACAGAACTTCCTTGTTCATTTTTGGTGGATGAACAATGAACACAATTCTTGATTAATTGGGCTTGGGTGCATTTAGTTACCAATCCTATCAGGATGATCTAGGAGTATTGAAGATTCTCAACCTTGAAGCCATTTTATCAAAATTTATTTTTATATAGCCAATTTTTATTATTAGTTTTTCTTTCGTGTGCCTACCTGGAAGTCAAAAGCTGTAGTTTGTCACTAATTTTCTGTTTGAGCCCATGTAGCTATCCTCACTGGCACAATTCACAAATAATCTATGCACATTAGTCTCTTGCGGCATTAAAAACCTTGGTAATGAGAATTTGGAACTTTCTCAAGCTGAGCTCAACTATAACTACATGAAAAAGTGGTCTACTGGTAAATCATACAATTTGGTGTATTCCAAATTGCATAGCTTTAACGTTACTGATATTGTTCCCAAGTAGTGGAGGCTGCAGAATGCACTAAAACTTCACATGAAGTTATTGCATTTATAAATGACTAATTGCTAATTTTAACAAGCTTAATAGATAAGACATCTGTTACCACTATATTTGATCTCCTCCTTGCCCAATGTGGAACTCTAAATTTTCTGGTGGCTAGTTCTGAGTATGAAAAGAAAATGATACTAATCAGTGAGAAAAGAAACTCAATAGGGGAGATTTTGTGATGGTTTTATTTGAAGAAGAGTCTTCCATTCATAACTTGCAACACAAGTTGCAGCTGGAAAAAATGTCTTGCCTCATTTTCTGAGGAGAGGTCTTGCCTCACCTTGAAGAAGATGAATGTCCATACTTCTATTGTGGAAGTCCATCCCATTGGAACATCAACCCTTGCTTTAACTTCTTTAATTCATATGAATAATTTATGCATTGAATTAATTACATTTTCTACAAGACTCAAGGACGTTATTTGTTATTACTATTTTCTATTTAGGTGGAACAGATGAAGGGACATATTTGTAATTTTATTACAGCAGGAGTTGTTTGTAGTTAGCTTGCAGTTACAAGTTAGTCGTTGGTTCTTGCTGCCTGCTAGTTTCTAAATAAAATTGCTTTGTTTCATTTTGCGAGGCATGAACACATTACTTGATTTTGTATTACAAATCTTGATATCTTGGAGTAAATGCTATAGCACTTATAGTATCTCTACTCTTTTTAACTCCTTTGATTTGGGCATCAATGAAATTTATTTCTCACCGATAAAAAAAAGTTCGTTTAGCTCAGAAATCTGTGTAAATGCTATAGTGCATGAGTAAGTTCCAGTGGGTATCCTAAAATTGTTATAGAATTAGCATTCTGTTGTCAAATGTGTGTTGTTGGCTTAAGAGTATTTTATTGGTTTTGTCTTGATTTGTTGCATATTTGGATATTGACCACATTCTTGGTTCCTGATGATTTGCAGAGGGATAATTCCAAGAAGAGACTGGATAATCATCATTTTGAATCTAATGCAACTAGTGGTATTTTATTTTTCCTTTTCTCATTTTTTCCTCAGATTATATGTTTATTTATTTATTTGTTATGTTATTTGTTCACGATCCTTATAGGATTACATGGGCAACATAATGCCAAGAAGCCAAAGTTAATGAAACAATCACTTGATAACACCTTTGACAATATAAATCCAGTGTCTGGATCCATACCTTCTCCCGTTACATCCCAAGTCTGTAATATGCCAAACACTAATAGAATCATTAGATTGATTGGTGGCCGGGATAGGAGTCGAAAGGCTAAAGCAGTAAAGGTACTTTGTCCTTTTTTGGTCCCTCATATTAATTTAAATCTCTGGAATCTGTTCTGATATTTTGTATTCAATCATGGGATTCTTTGTAGATGTCTGATGCACAGTCAGGTTCTGGAAGTCCATGGTCACTATTTGAAGATCAGGTATGTACCTTTGATACTCTTCAAAACCATGCTAATCTGCTTAGCTGCATCTCACGGGAATAGTTGATACGACTCTTTTTCTATATCAGGCACTTGTTGTGCTTGTACACGATTTGGGTCCAAACTGGGAACTTGTTAGTGATGCGATTAACAGCACGCTACAGTTGAAGGTAAAAAGAAACTTAGTTTATTTTTTTGCATTGGCTAGTGCTCAATATTGTATTTGGGTTCCTAAATATATATAAAAAAAATTCTCAATTTGCTTGTCTTTTTATTGGGTGCTTGTCTTATTGTCTTCCAAAATATTAGTGTATATATCGCAAGCCTAAAGAATGTAAGGAGCGTCACAAGTTTGTGATGGATAAGACCTCTGGAGATGGGGCTGATAGTGGAGAAGATTCAGGCTCATCTCAGCCCTATCCATCTACATTGCCCGGCATTCCGAAGGCAAGTATTCACCTATCAGCTTTACACATGCACACACACAGAGGAAAGTATAGATGAAACAAAATTGTTAAGGAACATTGGAACATGTCCTAAGTGCCCCATGCTGGTTGGTTCTTGCAGGGAAGCGCAAGACAATTGTTTCAACTTTTACAGGAACCCATGGAAGAGGACACTCTGAAGTCGCATTTTGAAAAAATCTTTAAGATTGGGCAAAAGCAACATTGTCGACGAAGTCAGGTTTGTTGGAGTTTTTACTTTTAGTATGTGTATCTATAGTAAGTCAAGCCCCTTACTTCTACTGTCACATGTTGTATTCCTTCTCAGCAGAGGACAATTGGAAATTTTTAATATTTTTTCTGTCGTCTGTTACCTGCAACTGAATATCCAAGCGAGAGATGTTTGCTATCTGCAGCAGGAAATTTTTATGAGCTCTACCGAAATCTCCCTTCTCCCCTTCATATAATCTTTTCTGAACTTCCTCTCCTCCAAGGCCCCTACCCACACCACACAATCAAAGAAAAAGGGAAATTAATAAAGTCCTCCACTACAGAACTGATATACTTCAATGCTGTCTCCGAACTTGATATAACCCTCCATGAGTTTTCTGAGTTAACCTTAGAATTTTTAGACACAATCCAATAGGTCCTTTTCTCTACAGTATATGTAATAATCTAATGCCAAGGAGAATGATGTTCAAATGAGCACCTCCATAACCATTTTGATAGAAGAGCTTCATTTTTCCTCTTTTGTGTTGACTACTTTTAAGGAACTGAGACTAGTTTATTCTAAGCTAGCAGCACTGTATCTTGTTCCAGCTTGTGATATGGATCCACATTCCATACAGGCACCAATTAAGAAATTCTTAATATCTTTCAACTTCTTTATCAATGGAACTCTTGAGTAGTCAAAACTTGAGATAATAAGTTGGCAAATTAGCAACTTTGGCCTTGCCTTGAAAATGGTGTTGTACAAAGAGCTCCAAAGGAAGCTAACTTGTATGATGACTGCTGTTATTAAGAATCTAAAAAATTCGGATTTGAATTATGCTTGAACATTCTAGCAATTAACTTATCCAAGTCTTTCCCTTTTTCTTGACACATCAAGCCATACTGAGGAGATGGTGAGAAATGGCCTTTTCTTTTTTATCCTATTGAAGGTACCAAGTTTTCTATGTCAAGAAACCAAGTGAAGGAAATTTCTTAGGGATCTTGGACTTCCATATGCAAAACACTTATTCACTTAATATTAAGTTTTCAAAAGTAGGGAGAAACTCTGCAGAATTTCCCAAGTTGATTGAGAGACACCCTCTCTGTCTTCTGAATAAGCCATACTAAGCATTTTTGTTACAGTTCCAGCAGCCTGTAAACATCCATAGAAATAGTTGTTTTCTCTATTCTTGAGGACCAGTCTTCTATCAAGTTCAGCTATAGTTCAGAACTGTTGGGGAAGTTTTTAATCGTAGTTTTAAGCAAATTTAAAATCTTGGTGTGCTGCTTATTCTTGTAAAGGCATAGTTTTTGTCAGTTCAGTGCTCTCTGCCTTTTGTATTTGTTTATTTTCTCCATAGTTTTTCTTAAAAGATGGATTTCTTCTCCAAAATTAAGAGAAGGCACTACATCTTATGAAAAGGGATATAAAAGTAAAAAAAAAAAAGGAGTACTGAGCATTAATGGTAGTCTTATCTTTCCTTCCTCTGCTACTTTGCGCTGTAGTTAGAAAAAGTTTTTGGTTGCAAGTATAAACGAAAAATTTTCCACTGTCCAATTACCGATCTATTCTAATGATGAGCTCATCTGAGAAAGCTTCAAGAACTTCTGTATGCAGCAAAATGTTATTTATGACATGGCCTGGTGCCTTGTCTCAAAGTTGGCTGCCAAAACAGCCTGTACACATAAATATAGTTTCTGTGAATTGGTTTATTTTGTTATTACCTTATCTTTGAAAATTTGTAATGTTATCTATTTTACTATTTGATGTATTCTAACCTGTACCATGTGTGAAAATGGTAACCAGGAACCTAAGCAAATAGTACAACCCCACGGTTCTCATGCTATAGCCCTTTCTCAGGCTTTCCCGAACAACCTGAATGGACTGATTTTAACGTAAGTTTTATTTAATTAAACTTGTTGGATTTCTGGATTCCCCTTCTGTAATAGTTTGCCTGCTGTTCTTTGTTGGAGTGTATCATAGCTAAAATTGATATATTAATTTTTCATATTTTGTATTTTCCGAGACTAAAAATAAATTCCCCCCCCCCCCCCCCCCCCCCTCTTCTATCTGTTCGGATGAAGGCCACTTGACCTATGTGATGAGGCGACAAGCAGTCCAGATGTTCTTCCAGTTGGTTATCAGAGCCCCCATGCCAGTGGAATGTCTATGGCAAATCAGGGTTCTGTAGCATTAGTTCTTCCTAACTCGGGGGTGAAGGTTTCCTTACAAGGGTCTTCTGCAATGGTTCAAGGAACTAGCTTAACCACTGCTTCTGGTTCACTCAACAACATCAGGTATTTTGCTATCATACTTTTAACAATCCATATTTTCTGTACCTTCGACAAGTCACTTCAGCTTCTCAAATCTCATGATTTCACATGGCATAATATACTTTACAGGGATGTTAGATATAGTGTTCCGAGGACATCATTGCAGGTGGACGAGCAAAAAAGAATTCAACAACATAGTCAAATGCCGTCTGGAAAAAATGCTCAGCAATCTCACTCATCTGTACCTCTGAATCATCCAGGAAATGAGCGTGGGGTGAGAATGTTATCTGGTGCAAATGGTTTGGGCATGATGTGTACAACGAACCGTTGCATGCCTGTGTCAAGGCCAGGATTCCAAGGACTTACCTCATCATCACCGGTGTTAAATTCTGGAAGTTCTTCCAGTACTGTAGGGATGTCAGTTCCTGCAAATGTACACACTGTTGCTGGTTCTGGCCAAGGGAACTCAATGTTGAAATCTCGTGAGACGTTGCATGTAATGCGGGTAAGTAATGAACTTTCATCGATTCAAGATTGCATATGCTTTACTGTCTTTATACGATTGTTTCCTGCATTTTAGTTATACATAGTACTACAATCTGTGGCTAGCCAGTATTGTGACAATTCATACCCAATGACATATTGTTAGAAAAGTAGATGATATCATGCTCAGTGTTTTGAAGTGGGCTTCCCAAGAATGCAAGGGGTATGTGCCTCGCTTCTCCCTCTATCACGTGCACCAAGGCATTCTGCAGTGTGCTTTGTAGCCCCATTTTATGTTAATTTTAAATTCTAATTTTTTATTATTATTATTTTATTATTCTCGATACTATATTTTTCAATATAAAAACATTATTTACGTTTCTCAATTACGTGCCACATGAGAAAAAACCGTTGCTATTCTTTGTGTCCTGCGCTTAAGCTTCATAGAACTGTTACACGTTTGTGTGCATTTGCTTTAAGAAACACTTATCATGAATTGGGATGCAAAGAATTACTTTCTGCCTTTTACTTTGTCTCCAATCATCTAAATGCTATATTCTACAGAGATGAATGCTTGCAAAACAGGGTCAAATAGCATCATCTAGATGCATGTTTTTTCCTTCTTAATGGAAGGCTTCTTATAAAAATAAACGATCACAACTTATTTTCATTATTTGTTGGAAATTGTTGAGTTTAGTGTTCATATATCATTTCTCATGTTCCTAATAATTGTTTTGTAATTTTGTTATCTAGATGATCTCACTACTCTATTCTGTTTCTAGGCTGGTCAAAACACAGAGAATCAAAGGCAGACGATGGTTCCAGAACTTCAGATGCAAGTCTCTGGGAGCAACAACAGACCATTAAATGGTTCAGGTTCTTCCTTCCCAAATCAGACACCACCTCCACCACCATCTGTGCCTTCATATCCAGGCCATCTCCAGTCGCAGCATCAAATGGCGTCACAACAATCTCATGCTCATAGCAGCTCTCATCATCCACATCTTCAACCCCCAAATCATGCCATAGGTCCACAGCAGCAGTATGCAATGAGGTTGGCCAATGAAAGGAAGCTGCAACAACAGAGGTTCTTGCAGCAGCAACAACTGCAACAAAAACAGCAGCAGTTTTCTACATCAGGTTCTCTAACACCACACATTTCGCCACAGCCCCAACTTCCCATGACTTCTTCAAATAGCTCGCTGGTCCATCTGCAAACTTCATCGCAGCAGGTCTCTTTGCCTCCTATAACCTCATCCTCCCCAATGACACCCACATCATCACAACATCAAATGAAGCATCACCTCCCACCTCACGGATTGAGCCGGAACCCCGGAGCCAGTGGGTTAAACAATCAGGCGTTGAAGCAAAGGCAACAATCTGCCAGGCATCATCCTCAACAGCGACAGCAGAGTCAGTCTCAACAGCAGGCTAAAGTTATGAAGGGAGTAGGAAGAGGAAGCATGCTGATGCATCAAAATCTCACCGTTGATACTAATCTTGTAAATGGCCTTAATGTACCTTCTGGTGATCAACCCTCTGAAAAAGGGGAACAGATCATGCAGTTGATGCAAGGTCAAGGCTCATATTATGGATCTGGAGTAAACACAGTTCAACAGTCAAAACCATTGACTCCTCAGTCATCAAGCCATTCTCAGCTACAGAAAAATCTTGTTTGTGCTTCTGGACCACCCTTATCAAAACCAGTTATTCAGATGCAAGCTAATTCCGAGAAAAGCTCTCAAGGCCAAGTTCCACCTGTTTCCTCCTGTCACACATTGTCAGCTTCACATCAGGATGCTCCATCATCAATAATATCTTCAAACCACCCTCCTTCACAACCTCCTCAGAAGCAGCTGAATCAAACACAAACAAGTTTTGAGAAGTCCCTTCAGCAGAGTTCTCAAGGTATCTCTGATCCAAGAATGAAGGCTCAGACTGATCTAGCTCAAGCTGACCAGCAGACACGTAAACAAGCCTCTCAGGTAGGTACGGATAAAGCAATGCCTCAAACATCTGCCACTGCAACTGATACCACACCAATTACTTCTGTTTCTTCTCAGTGGAAACCATCTGAACCTGTGTGTGATTCTGATGTGCTGAAGTCAAAATCTCAGTTGGGTTTGATTGGGAGTTCACCTCTTACAAACTTTTCTGGGGGTGAGCCATTACCTAACAACCTGGGATTAGGCCCTAGGCAGTCCTCTCGTGCCTGGCCACAACAAGTTCCATTGCAGCAACCTCCAAATCGATTTGCCCCTTCCCAGCAGCAAGAAAAGCAGCAAGAGGCCTCGTTATCCCAACATCATCAACCTCTGCAACAGCAAGCTCAGCATCAATCACAGCACAAGCAAGCCGAGCAAGCTAGTTTGTATTTGAAGCCTGAAAATGCTAATATAGAATGAAGCAATCTGGTGATAGAATAGTGCCGAGTCATTTGTCCGGCTGGGGTTTGGTCAGCATGCATTCTGTAAAGGCAGCGTACAGGTAAATATGGCTATCAATCTCAATGAATGCATTATTAACCTAGGATGATGAAAAGGAAAAAAAGAGATTGCCTGTTGTTTCATATCATGAAAGGATAGGCTTGCATAATTGAATACTTTCATTCCCTCTCAAATGCTCGTTCAGTGAAGGGTGTATTTTGAAAACTAGTTTCATCAAGTTTTGTTTGTTTGTTAAAAAAAGAAACCAAACTTTTCATTTAAGAAATGAAAGGTGATGAAGGCGCAAATAAATGAACTCCCAGAAGGGTGGAATAAAATAGTACAGAGGTATTTGTAAAGGTGAAATATGAAATTATGTGGTAAGAAGAATATATGAGCTCAATTTTCAACCTGTGCTTTTATTTGCCAAAATTTTTCAGGTATTTTGTCACACCATTTAGTCATTTTCCTTAACTCCATTGCACATATAAGGCTTTATATTCACCTGTTTAACCATTTTCTGGCGTTGGAATTTTGTTGTTTCAGACATTCTTATTGTAGAGTGAAGAACATGATTTCATCATTTGTTTTTATTATTTTCGCAGATGAAGCTGGTTAATTATTCACGATTGAGGGCTTCGCTAGAGAGGAAGTGGTGGAACACGTTCTACTTCACAGATTGAAGTTCTCATATGGGATAAATTGTTCTCTATTCATGAGACCCATCCCTAGTGCAGTTCAGGCGATGTCCCTTACCCTTCCCTTCTCGTTTCCTCGAGGAAAATTGAAGATGGGAAGGACAATATTGCTGCATTGTGATTTATGTATATTACCACTGGCCTAGTTTTGGGAAGATAGAGACAGATGTAGAGGTACGTGTACAGGGTCTTATCTTTCCTTTCTCATAATTCTCTATTTTTCCGTTGTCTTGAGGTTCTTCTTCAAGTCACCCGTCCTTTTATTAGAGGGCCTCGTTCCTTTTGGAGTTGATAGATTAGTGCATGTATTGACATTAATAACCATTAAGAGGGTAGAAATCATTTCCGAGGTCAAATGCCTCCTCGGAAAATTTTGTGAATATTAGTTTCTGGCATCTGCATTATCAGTGCCTTCTAAACTAACCATCCATCAGTGCATGTGCACCTGTAGCAGTATTGTATTATGTAATTGTGTACCCAATTTTATAATGCAACAAGCTTCAGTAACTGATCCATTTCTTTTTTGCTGTTCTAGAAGAAAGAAGCCTTTTCTTTGAGTTGCGGCTGCTAGATTCTCTGACCCATAGTTTTCCCAAGATGTCATTTTCTTCTGTTGTCTTTTCTAATTCTTCATGCACCCGCACATGATTTCAATGTCAATGTTGTCTGTGGTAGTGGGCATCTTCTTTGAGATCATTTTTATAAAAACTTCCCTTTCATTCTTGATATGAGACTTCTAGGAGACAGTTGGCTCTCGGTTTTAATGAGCTCAAGCATTGGAAGCTTGAATCTATATGACGTGTTCAAATGGTGCAAAGAAATGAAACCCATAGAAATCTGGGTTTGTAAAACGACTTCTGTATGGTCCTTATAGATTTATGATTTGTAAAAGTTTGTATGTAGTATAAAGGTGAGTTTCATTAGTTAGTATTGAATCAATTCTTGCAAGTTGTGATGGACAAAATCAGGTGTCAAGTAGAAACTTAGCTTCATAATCCTGAGCTTACACCAACTTTACTTGGAAGTCAAACACCCCTTAGTGATTTAGAAAACATTTGTGATGTATATTAGTAACCCGTCTCGGTACCGAAAGGGATTTGAAGCTGTGATGTGTGGGATTGCCCAGGCCTCATCCTACCCTCTAGACCAACTGCCAACAAGCTCTGGAATGTTTTTCTAAGAAACAATCACATTTCCTTTGGTGCTTTGTGACATTTACCATGGTTCTTTGTAGACAGAAGGTAGGGTTTGGCATTATGATTCTTCACTAACTCGTATGAGTGTATTAGGTTGGATTGATTGTGCTATTGATGAGCTTGCCAATGTATGCTGGTGACAATGGTTTCATCTTATTATGATTGTTCAATGAATGTAATTTCTTGAAACATGGATTTCAGACATCTAACTGTTCCATGTTTACTATTTATGGATTGCCCAGTTGATAACTGCTTAGTAAACAAGGACTCTTTGCACTCTCCTTTTTTTTCTCTTCGATTTTTTTTTTCTGTTATAGTGTGCAGCCATCTTGTTATTCTCATCTTCGGATTCATTGATCTAAAGCTTTTGGAATGCAGCAGAATTCATGTTTCCAAGGGTCTGTTAATGGTTACCAGAAGTTAACTTTGATCTACATTCAAGTCCAATTTCTGTAATTTGTCCAAATTTTGTTAAATTGTGAAGTTTAAATCTTCAATTCTGTTCATTTCACAGCAGTGGAACGTTCGAGGACAGATGAATTTGATTCTTTTAAATCAAGTGAATCTGGTATGGCCTTAATACCTTGCCAAGTTAGACTTGTCCAAGACTGAATCTTTCTCGAAATAAAAGCAGGAACGGATTGCTATGAACTATAAAGAAACGCTAATCCCAATATTAGCAAATGATTTCAAGTTATGTTGACCCATTACTACAGATTTGATAATCTACCATACTATGATTCTTATCTTTTAAGAATCACTGTTCTACAATTTAGGATCTGTTGAAGTAAAGTGATTCTTGTATCTAGAGACTTTGTGGGTCTATAAAGGTATTACTAAAAGAGGGTGAAAAGAAGAAGAAGAAGAAGAAGAAGAAGAAGAAGAAGAAGAAGAAATGGGTGATGCTTTGATTGAAAAAACGAAATTTGTAGCAGTTAGCAGAAAATTGATCTCAAAATAAGCAGATGGATTGGGTTTGGAATCAAAAATTGAGACGGAGAGAAGAACAGATTCTTAGTAAATACTGAAATAGTCTGAACAAGAACCGTTTCTGAATGAAATTAGTTAAAATGTACGAAACTTGAAAGAAATCTTTTCTTACAGAGTTAGAAGAGGATCCCCTTTTTCTGAAGAACAAGGAGCGGAAATCTTCAAGGATCATGGCCAATCTTCAGCCTCTTGGGGGGAGGAGATCCGAAAGCTTTTGCAATTGAATTCACAATCTTCTTTTCCGATTCGAAAATCATCTCAATCCGCCTGTTTTCCATCGCAATTCTGTTCATCTCCGCTTCCTTCATCATCTCCATCTTCAAACTCTCCATTCCGACCAATCTATCGGCGAATAATCGAATCTCTGCCGCTAATTTGGAGCACATCTCTTTCCCTTCCTCAGCTACCGCCGCCTCTCCTGCCAGATCCTCCTCCGGAAACCTGGAAACCCTAATGTCGGCTTCTTCTTCGTCGTCGTCTTCGTCTTCTTCACTAGAATTTCTGTTTCTCCTTCGTGAGGAAGATCCATTAAAAGCAATCGGCCGACGGAGTATGTTGCTAATGCTCTTCGATTTACTGCGATTCTTCTCCTCTTCCTCGTAATCGGAGTTGTAGTTATCAGATTTCTCAGCGGTTTGGTCTTCTTCGTCGTTATCGAACGGAATCGAAGACATCGGACGAGCGGAGATAGGTAGCGGACCGCGTAATAGGTTGTTCATAAGTTCGAAGTAGAGCCAACGGGAGGAAGATTGGGTGCCGATGGCGAGACGGTGTTTCTCGGAGCGAAAACGCTGGCGGAGCTTCTCCATCTTGTGGCGGCACTGAACGGAGGTTTTCGAGGGATCGAAATGGCTGTAGCCGCAGCGGGCGGCGACAGTGACAGCGACTTCCTCCCACTGGCTGGACTTCAACTGACCTCGTTCGAGAGCGTACCATTTCTCTTGGTAAGCCTGGATAAGATTGACGGTCTCCTGGTGCGTCCATGGAATCGGCTGGACTTTCTCAGTGGTTGCGACGGTGGAGATGGATTTGGAAGAGGAGAGTGGTGCCGGAGGAGGAGTGGCCATCTGATCAAACGATTGAGGGGTTGGAATTTGGTGAGGATTTAGAAATTGAGACGATTATGATCGGTGGCGGTAATGGCATACGGCGGCGGCGGCGGCGGCGGCGGCGGCAGGTAAGAGGAGCAGCAGCAAATTAGTTGACATTAGATGAGAAACAATTGACATTAGGTTGTGGGAGAATTTTATGGTGCCTTTCAAAATATAGCGCTTTCATAATTTTGTAAATTTTAAAAACTATTTAAAAATTATATAAGTTAGACACATTGATCACATACGAAACCGACGATACTAGCCACTCGAGGATCGTCACCTTGTCGGTCTTCGACGTTTGGGGTCACAATCTACTATCTGTGTTCATAGCATGGTTGTGACTGTGCACTATTCGATTTAATCTGGTTTTGGCCAATAAAATCGAACTTTTCGATTTTAGAATGTTATAAATTGAAAAAAATTCTCGACCTCCGGTTGATTTATTTGTCGTTCTATTCATGATTAGATAAACCCTTAAATTTATTCTTATATCAAATCATTTAAAAAAAAAATTGTTTATCGAATATATGACATCCAACTTTATTCTTAAATTATAGGCTATTTATATCACGACTTAAATATAATTTTCTTTTATAATTTGATATTTTAATTAGATAATATATTACACATACTATTATGATAAAATATTATGGATAATGATAAAAAAAAAAAAAAAAATCAAATAGTTATTTGATTTACCATAAAAAGTATCGACTTTAAGGTATAAATCCTAAATATCGACTTATTAAAAGAATTTTTTTAATATTTATTTTTGTTTTAAAATTTAGCTAAAAAAATGAAATATTGTCATAATAAAAATAAAATAGAGAAATTACAAAAATAAACTACCTATTTTTTAAACATTAAAAAACAAAAATGATAAAAAAAAAATTGTTAGATTAAAATTGATATAAACAACTGAATGTGGGGGTAAAATTGACTTTTCACTTCCTTTTTTTTTTTTTTTTTTTTTTTTTTTTTTGTAATTATCAATTATGCTTGCATTTTTGAAAAATCCCCGCTTTTCTCCACTTCTCAGCAACCCGCCCTTTCTCCATTTCTCAGCAACCGGCTCTCTCTCTCGGAGTCCTCGCTCATCATTGTTTCTTGAAATTCTCCTCTTTCATCCGGTAAGATCTGATGTTTAATTTCTACACTCGTGATAGAGAACTTTATCTCATGCTGATTGGTTTGGAATTCATCAACTGCGTTTGTCATTTTCAGTTTTTGCTGTCTTTTGGCATGTTAATTGGTTTAAAGCAGAGCTTCATCGTTGTTACTTTGTAAAAGAACATTGAATTTCTGAGAGAATCCTGTGCCTTAATCCTGTTTCTTCAGCCAAAGCTTCCATGTTAGTTGAATTAATTTGCGGTTCGATAATGTCGTATATGCATCTATATTTAGACTGTAACTAAACAAGTTTGCTAATTCACCAATTTCAAGTATTGCACTAAAATTTATCATGCTTTTCTTTGATTTTTATATTTTGGCGATAATTTGATGTTAGTTGAACTAACCATAAATTTCAAGTGCATCTATTCACCAATTTTAGTATTCTACATTTTTATATTGTTGGCATGTTAGTTGAATTAGTGCGGTTACTGATTTTTCTCTTCAGTATTATCCTTCTCAAAGCTGATTTAGAGTTATATTTTTATAAGCGGTAGTTCAGCCTCCTGATGTAGAGTTCTGTTTCTATTCTCTCTGGGTTACCTTGGCACGGCTGACGATTTAATTTGGAAGATTTCATCAGGATTTTGTTGGTGGAAATTTTTAAACCTTTTGAGATAAATTTTCATGCGTAAGTTAACATTTGAACATGATTTTTGGAAATGAAAATTCAATGTTTAGAAGATTTTTATTTATTCCTGTCTGTTTACTGATAAGCTCTATGAATTCTAAGTTGCTTGAGACGAGGGAGTATTATTAGTTTGACGCCTCTAAAATACTCTCGGGTGCCCACTATTTCTTTTTATTGCATGGAGTCTATCATTTTATCCTGTTTGGACAGATCTGACCTCACTAGCAAAGCAACTTGGTGGTGAAATGAACTATTTATTGGTCTTTCTCCCTTTTATATTCATCAGGACTAAGAGCATTAGCAGCTTTACCAATTTCCATTAGTGATCTGCATTGTATTTGAAGAATATATCTTCTACTAGAAACAAAATGAAGGTCAAAAGGTCCTACTTGATTTGTTATAGATCAGATTGTTTTTGTTGCTAATTCAGGTTGGTCTGATTCTCAGTGTTGTTTACCGTTTAGGATGTTCAAGATTTAGTCCTGGAGCTGGTCTAAATAAACTTCTTTTGCTGTGAAGCTTGTTTTAGATTTTGAAGTATATAAATTTGATATTATGATAGTGACTTAATTCTCACTTGATACATCATTTATGCGTACACCTTTTGAGTTTTTATCTCTAATTAGACTGCATATGGCATCAATATGGCTTACACATCTCTCTCTCAAATTTTCTCCATAATTGATTCATGTTCCATTGTTGCTTTGCTAGGATGCTGTTATGGTCAATTACGGCGTTTGAATTGTTTTTGGTTAAATTAATTAATTCAAGGTTTGTTTTTGACGTCAAATATAAAGTTTGTACAGCGACAATCCTTTGAATCCTTAAGAAAATTGGCCTTTCACTATCATTCTGCTTTAATGGTGAGGGTGTTTAGCCAATTTTCACTCTCAAGTTTCAAAATTCTAATCGTTCATCTTTTTTAAAAAACTCGTGGACTAACAAATCTTTGTAACTCAAACTTCAGAGCTGCACAACTTTTACATAGCGGGGAGATAGATGGACTTGAAAGAAGCTGGTTCATTGCTTAATAATCTAGTTGCTGCTTTCAATGGTCGGATCGCGGAGCTCCAAGATCTCGTAATTGCACGAAATAGTGAGCGGAAATATTTAAGCCTTTAGTCTTTTTCTTGGCTATAATTCTATTTGATGCATAAATGTCACCACTGCGGGATTGACTTCTGTTGTCGTAGTGTATCCGGCGAGTTGTATCCCTGATTTGTCGGCAGTTGATGCATCATTGAAGGCAATGGAATTGCAGGTGCAGGCAATCAAGAACCAGTTACAAGAAGAAGCTGAAGCAATTCCCAAAGCGAGAGTATATTCGCCCCTCCCTCTTTAGACCATCCTTCTGCTATATTAAATTCTGTTTGCTCCTTTTCCTCTGCATCATTAGGAAACCATAAGAAATTAGTGAAAGAATGTTAGAAATGTGTTTACCTCAATTAAATAACATATTCAGTCTGAAAGAGTTTTGAAAAAATTGGGAGAATTGATAACCCAAAAAACTCGAGCAATAAAATTCCCATTCCTTGATCTGCAAAATACTTTTTAGATTTATAATTACTGATAAGTTAATTACCGATTATTATCATTCTCATGACGCTATGTTTCTCTTTGTAAATTTTGCTGAGCTTTACAGAGTAGTGGGTTTAACAGTTTTAGTGCTGTTTTGAGTGGCTAAATTATTGCTTTGTTGATGTGCAACATAACATTTTTCACCAAATTCTGCAGAAACTTATCGAAGCATCTCTGAAGCAGCAGAAGAGGTTAGAAAGTATATCTCTTCACGTTCCCTCATATCATATTCAGCCCGAAAGAGTTTCTGCGTTGAACTTAAATACCAGGTAACTAATTTGTTTAAAATTTTATAGGAATTCCATGATCTGAACCCCAGCTTCATGTTTTATTGTTAAGGTAGTTGTGATTCAAGAAAATGTTTTATGGCCTTCTGTTTTCAGTCTTTGTTCACAGGCCAAAAAAACTGATACTGAATTGGGCTCCCTAGAGGCTGAGAATGTGATTTCAGTCTTACCTAAGGTCAGAATTCTCTTCCTTTAGATATGTTTGTGTAAAATGAATGCATCATACACGTTCATTCCCATATGAACTAGCAAATAGGGCTCAAGTTAGGCATTAAATTTTTCGTGAACCTGAAAGCCATTACCTTGTAGGTTACAATAAACTTAATCTTTCATTTATAATTTTAGTACTTCCCCGCCTCATGGGTTTTAATTAGCACAGTGCTCAATGGGTGATAATTAGAGAGGAAATAAGGTTATTGACCTTCAAATACAGAACTCTTGTTTTGATACGATACTAAATCACAATTGAATTCAAAATCTTAAGTTGATGGAGTATGGTGAATTGAATCATTCTTTTCTTCATCATTAATGTAAAAGTGACCTTTACAATGTCAATTTCAGGAGAAGAAAGGTTCCTCTCCACCACTTTGGTACATAACCACAGATGAACTGAATTCACTGTCATCGTGAGTTGTTCTTTCCTCTTGTTGGCACATGAGAATAACTGCTAGCTAGTTCTGCTTACTTGCATTCCTAAAATAAAATGCACTACGACAGCTCCTGAAATTACTAACTTAGGTATCAGCATTTGAAACTGAAATAAAGCTAATTATACGAAAAAAAAAGCCCTTCAGCTATGTTGTTGGCTTCCATTTTACGCTAATATTTTGATTTGTTACAAAAAAAAGGGCATTTCCATTAGCAGTTTCTGTTATAATTAGAATTTTTGAAACGTTAGGGACAAAATTGAAGCCAATTTAATTATACAAAATGTCCCAAACGAGTGTGATTGGTTTCAATTTTGCCCCTAATGTTTTTTAAAGTTTCAATGTCGCTCTCAATCTTTTATTTTCTATTAGACATATTAATGAAGATTGATAATAAATGTTTATTATGAAACAAATTAAAACATTGAAAGTTTAAGAAACTTTGAGGACAAAAGTGAAACCAACTACATCCACGTCAGGGACATTTTCTGTAATATACCCTTTGAATAATTTTCATGACCGGTAATCTGGTGTTTGGAGTGCATTAAATAGAGCTGAACAATTCGAATATCAAAGAAATAAGATAGCTGCAAATGTCTTTAGCGCATGTTTTTCCTGTAAAGTAGCCTGTAATCCTCTAATTTTTTTTATTAACTCTTACCAACCACAGATATATGAAAGGAAGGTTGACAGTTGACAAGGTCAATGCTGCTATTAATGACATGGTAACATATGCTGAAGCAAATGCTCAGCTTATTGTCGTCCCAAAGAAGAAGGTTCGTGTTAAATTCTCTCTCTGACTTAACAAGCATATTGATAACCACCACACCACTTATATGCTGACAATGGGTAATTTTTGTGAAGCTGGCTGAGAACCAATGGGAAAAGGCTCTGGTAGGTTTACTTGCAATCTTTCCACATCCGCATCTCTTCTTCTTCCTTTTGCTTCCTTTCTGCATTGATGCTTGCAAAACTTAAGATGTAGCGATGTAGGTTCTAGGCACACTAAAGATTATTACATAATATATTCATTAATATTAATGCATTATATATTGTGAAAACGTCATGTAGAATCATGTGGGTGTTCTGATTGTGTTCCTAGTAGATGCTACACAGAGAATTATTTTTCTTGCCCATTTTACTTGAGATCTTAGGAACCCCTTTCTATCTAATTGACAAAACTGGATAGAGGAAAAAAAATGTGATTTTGGATGGTTGATCGTCTGCATCCGGTCCCAGTTGTAGGCGAAGTGGCAATGGTGCAGGTAGGCAACGAAGAGCACTGTCAAGAGTTGCTTGTAAAATAATAGAGTTAGACAATAGTATGGTGTTGTCTAATTACTAGATGGTGCTTTGCAAGTGGTTGGATTAGGTGAATACGGTGTAGCTAAGTATCGTGGTAGAGTGGTAGCATGCAAATGGTCACCTCGGGTCATCCCACCTATATCCCTTCGAGCGTTGTGCTAGATTAAGGATGATCGCATTGCATTGGGTGGCCTCGGGCTTATGTTGGACTAACTTGTGGCTAGGGTACCAATTGGTCAACCCATACAACTTTATGCTCAACCTACTCTATTTTGCTCCTACTAGACCTAGTTGGGCTAGAGTCTACAAATTATTATTTTATTGCAAAATTTACCCAAAGCAATTGCTCTTTGCTAGGAGTGTCGGTGGGTGGCGTATGAGGACGAGAAGAGCCTCTCATCCCTGCAAAAGGTCCTCCAAAAGACTCACCTAATCCTTCGTCCTCATACGCCACCCACCGTCAAATTGGTGATTCTCTGAACAGTGTGCACGCTTCATTCTTCGTTCTATCTGTTTCCGTAGACTGCTCACAAAAAGCTATCAAACAACTTGACACATTGGCATGTTTCATTCTGTCTCTGGGTAAAGGGTACGAAAGCGGAGGTAAACTACCAAAATTTTGTCAGATTTTAGACTCTGACTGAATAAGAGTGTCGAAGCGTAGAGCTCTTTTACTTTACCAGCAACCCTCTACCAGACTCTCTATAGACCTTCAGCCTTGTCACCTTACCTTTGATCGGATTAATGTGCACGCGATGAACCACTTGTTGTTTGTCCAAAATCATGCAACAGCATCCCTTACCCCACTCCTAATGGCAAAAGAATCCCCAACATTGCCCCCATGCTTGCAAATTCTAGAGCAGGGTGGGGTTTGGGTCTTGTGGGGAATTTGTTCCTAATTTGACGGGGAATTCTCGTGCGGTATCTCCATGGGGACAAATCCCATTGGAACCCGATGAGTGACAACAAGTGGTGCAACAAATTGATGAGAGCAAACGATGTTTGATGAGTGCAGATGCACCAATATGTGATGGAAAAAAGGGTAGGTGCAGCGAGTAAGTGACAGTAGTGGTGCTTGGTGAGTTGGCGAGAGCAAACAATGTTTGGAGAGTAAGCAAACTGGCTACGATAGGTGGCAGCTGGCAGTGATAACCTTGTTAGCCCTCAAGGTCCTCCTGGGCAAGGGCAAATGGTGGAACCAAAGCTCAAAAAAGAAAAAAAGAAAAAAAGAAGTTAGTCAGTGAAGGAGGAGGAGAAGAAAATGATGATGGGGAAGTTGAAACTATCTATAACAAATAAAATTATGAACATGGGCTATAAAAAGTGCCTGAATTAATACAAGTAAAGACTAACATTGATCTTGAACACTGTCAAATTGGTGATTCCAATGGGTAACCACAGGGAGTCAGGGATCTGAACCCATGTTTTATTTTTATTTCTTTTAATCTTATCAAGATGTCATGTTTGTATTTCCGGTAAATGCAGGAGCTAAGAGATATTGCAACAACCGAAGCAGTGAAAGGAAAATATTTCTTTCTTGAAACTGACATGAGAGGACCTTCATTGAAACTTGACAACACTGGAAAAGCCATACTAACTGTAAGTTTGTCATATATAATTTGCTCAATCAATAAGCAATCATAGTTATGTTGGGAGAGAATACCATTAAGCAAATAATAGTGTTATGTTGGGAGATAATACCAAAACTTCATTCATCTAGTCAGTACTTTAGTGTATGTTATCATCAAATTCGAAGCTTTTTTCATACCATAGTTCATATAGTACTGTTGATTGATTCTTGAAAAAACGGTCAAATTTTGTGCATCACAGGTCCTTCGACATCTTGGACGCATAAGCGAGACTCGGATTGGACATCAACGCGTAATTTTACTATTAAAACCATCATAAGTAGCCTTACATTCATTTGGACACAAGATTACCAAGTCTTGCATTGAAAGTCAAGAGAATCAGCTGTGTACAATTCTAGCAATCCGTTTCTCAAAGATTAATCATCACGGGGAAGGTGAGAACCTCTTACCGATAAACTACATTCTTCTTATGGACAAATTGATAGAATGGTATGAATTATTTGTGGGATTTGGTGTGCCTTTGTCTTTGATTATCATCAAAGGAATCCTTAGATTGAAATGAGATGATAGAATTCCCTAGCTTTTTTGTTTTTGGTCACATTCTTGTGCTGCTAAGATTGAAGTTGGAGTTCTAATATTCTCATGTGGGTCTTGCCTTCTTGATTTCTTGAGCGTATTTTTCGGTCCACTCGAAACTTTAGACTTGTGTGATAGTCGAGATTTCGATATCTAACATTTTAGTAGAGGGTACACGTTGTAATCAATTGTGCTAAAATATGTGACAGGTTGAAAAAAAAAAGCTTAGAAAAATTGGGAAAATTAGAAAATGTCGAGAATCTCCAAAATGAAGCCATTGCAAAGTGGACAGTTGCCTCTACTGACCAGAAGTTCTCTTGAACAGAGCCTACAAAAGGTGTGACCGCAGGGGATAAATGCCGCCCCTTTATGACGCACCATGCACACGCAGCACTTCCGTTCCGACCCGCCGCCCACGACGGCGACTTCTTCTTCCTTTTCTTCTTCCTCTTCTTCTTCTTCTTCTTCTTCTACTTCGTCTTCTATTTTGTATCTTGACCCTTCGAACCCCATTTGCCTGTCCGTCTCTTCTAAGAGATCCATTAGTGACATTCTCACCGGCGCCGCCGTCTCCACCGCCGTGGAGTCTGCTTCTTCATCGTCTTCGTCGGCGGTGGTTTCTGCGTCGGCTGCCTCTTGGGTCGCCACCGTTTCTCTAGCGGACATTGATCTCTCCATTGCCAGTGCAGCCGAGAGGCGGCGCGTGCCTTCATGCACCGGCTCCGTCAAGTCCGTGAAACTCTCGCTCCGTTCAAGTGAGCGTCTCGTAGAGTTGCGCCGCGACATTTGCGGCCTGAGGAGACTCCGGCTACTCCGACTGCCAGTGCCGGCGATGGTCGAGGCGGAGTCATTGTTCTCGGGTGATTCGCCGGAATTTGTAGCCTCGGGAGACGTCGGAATGTTCTGACTTAACCGCGTCGAACTCCGCCGTGAAATTTGCCGGAGAACCGGAACAGCAGCAGCGACGACAGGAGTAGTGGATTCCGGCGATTCCTCTTCGTTCGACGTCATCTCCGCCGACGAAAAAACCGCAAAACGAAGCGAATTCGGCGGCGGAATTTGAGATCTTAGATTCAAACGAAGTCGATCCCTCAAAAACTTCCAAGATTTCCTCTCTCTATTACCAACAGCAGGGGACTTCCCAACGTCGTCTCTTAAAATATCGAGCAAAGTCCTCCCGTTTAGTCTCACCTCCGGCGAGGGGTTCGGCGAGGCTCTCTTATGAACAGTCAAAACGTCGTTCAGTGTCAAACCACCAGTGAGCTCTCTGCCTTCGCCCACCGCTAACATCTGATCGTAAAGCGTAATTCTCCGACGACCACCTTCCATAGATAATCACACAAAAAAAAAAAAAAAAAAAAACACCCAATTAAACCAAATATAAAACACCCCCAAGTCTTCAACAACAAGAACAACCCAAATTTTCTGGGAAAAACAAAGAAATCAATCCAATTCCATCGAATTCCTTGAAACAGATCCAAAACACAAGAACAATGAAAACCCTCCCCAGAATTTTCCCGGAAAATTTCTGATAATCTGGAGAAAAACTGTGGAGGAAGAAGAAATTGAGAGCTTCAAGACCTCTACTTAAAAAGAGTAACATTATCTTCACATATATATATATATATGAATAATAATTGAGATCGCAAGCTTATGTCTATACGCAACTGGAAAAGTGAAAAGGAAATTAAAAATATATATATATTTAAAAATTAAAAAAAAAAAAAAGGAAAAAAGAAAAAAGAGGCATTGGATACCTTGTTGGTCGGACGAGAGATATGAACAGTGAATTTGCCGGAAAATTTCTGCATTTGCTTTTTTTGCCTTTTTGTTTTGTTTTTACTGAATCGGATTAATTTGGAAGAGACAAAGTAATTAACCCATTCTACTTGAAACTCAGAGGCAAAAAGTTAAAAATTAAATGTGTGATTTTATTTTATTTATAAATTTGATGTAATTCTTTATATTTCTGTGAATTAAAAAGTTGATTTTGTGAAGTGGAGCGGTAATTGTGGGAGTAAAAAGTGTTGTTTTCATCCCTTCATTTCAGATTAACCACAACCATTTTTATTCCTATTTATTACTTCAAATTTTCAATTTTAATTGCTTTAAGTATATTATTAATTATACGTTTATATCATTCTCTTTATTTATTTTTTTAATGAAATTTCAATATTTATGGAACTAACATATTAAGCCATAAATTTAAGGAATTTATGATTCAGTAAAAAAAAAAAAAAAAAAAGTACAAAAAATTGAATACTTGAAATCCTTTTATTTACTACAAAGTAAGTTCTTGACGCCACACATAAATTTTACAATAAATTACCCATTGATTGCATCCATCTCATAGCCGTTGTTTTCATTTCTATCCCAAATAAATAACTTTTATTATTTTTAAGAAAAGTACGATTTCTATGTAGCTTTTCTCGTGACTAAAGTAAAAAAAAAACGTCACGTCGTTATATTTTTCATTAAGATATTTAATTTAAACGTTTAATTTCACTAAAATCTGCTCTAAACTAAAAAAAAAAAATCGTCAATAAACTATTTCATTACACAAAAGTTAACAAAAAAAAAAATTGAGACTAGCAATAAAACTGAGCAAGTTCGGATAACTACAAGACGATTAGGTTCGTTCGTGACGCTTTGAGACGGTATCCGGGATCAAGCTCTCCAAGTTGAAAAGAAAAAGCATAACATTTTTTACCCTTTTAACCTTTTGAGAATTATTATGTTTTTTACAACAAAAATTATAATTAAAGAAGAATAATTATTTATATTCATTATTATTTTAAAAATTTTGGGTTCTAAAAGTAAGTAAGATGGGATAGATTATCTGTAAAATTGGATTTTACCATACACTACAAGTTTGTGGAACCCCAAAAATAAAACAGAAGTTCCATCATAAAGACAAAAACTATTGTGGGAACAAAATAAATAAATAAATTATTTAATTCAATAAATATTAATTTTTATTTTATTTTATATATTACTTTAAATAAATATTCATTATTCTTTTATTTTATTTGTGTGAAATAAGATATATTTTATTTTATATGCAGTTAACATACGAGAAAATTATGTTGAATGAATAATCTAACCGATCTATAATATATGGATAAGGTTGAGAGGTTTGTCACAGTATGGGTGACATATGACGGTAACCCAATTGATATGAACCCATTTCGTAATTGTTATAAATAATTTGATCTAAATCATTAATATAAAAATTACGTGAACGGAGACATCATATACAATGAGTTTTAATATAAGTGAGTAGTTTCCATATAGAATAAGTAGATACATATGTCTCTTATATGTTGATTTTGAGATCTGAGGTCACACACTTTCACGAGTCTAAGAGACTTAATTTATGTTTGATTATAAACAAATTGTTCATTAAAAAATCAACGATGTCTAAGAGTGAGATATAATTATAAAGGTATAATGAACTTTTGGCCAAACAGTGATTAAGAACCGCTCATGAAAAATTTAATTATCTATAAAAATTATATTTATAGCGAAGTGACGTTCCGTTAATAAATAAAAATTGATTAATTAAAAGTTTTAATTAGTTAATTAATTAATTTTGTTTGCTCACAGAATATATATATATATATATATATATATATATATATATAAAGGTACAATGATTGGAGGATATGGGAAATGGGAACTTTGAAATAGCTAAGGCTGACAGGCAGACAAGAGAATATGGACACTAAAAAGAAAGAAAAATAATAATAATACAAATAAAATAAATCTTATATGGAAGCCATTATTTAAATAAATAAATAATAATAAATAAATAAATAATAATAATAAATAAATAAATAAATAATAATAATAAATAAATAAATAAATAAATAAGCCCCATCAATCTTCCATTGCAGAATCCAATTTTTGTTGGTCAACCTTCACTGCCTTCCCAATTTCACACTTTCTAACCTCATCATTCTCTTCAATAATTCATCTTCCAATCATTGCATATAAAATTTTATTTATTTATGCTCAAATTCCATTTAATAATTTTTGCTAAAAAAATTTCGTTTGTTTATAATCGTTCTATCGTTTTTCTTTAACGCTGCGTAGGGTCAAGAATCCATCATTAGCCAACTCCTTTCATGAATTTTGTTCGACTAGTCGGAAGCTTTGCTCCCTCCCGTTTACGTAATTTTGAATTTTTATACTACACGGTCATCCAAGGTTCCACGGAGACAAAAAAATTAAAAAAAAAAGTTCGAGTTTCAAAGCTTTTTATTTAGAGGTGCATGGGTCATCCTCCAAATCTGGTTGAATTTTCGACATTTTGTATGAGCTTGTAGCTAGCTTGTGTTCCCGCATAGCTTCTAGACCTATGAACCCGTCTATGTTTGACTAGTCAACAAGAGAAATGCCACTATTAATTTTTAAAAAAAATTACCTAATTTACTAATTTGTGAACTTTTGTACTTCTATTCCATTTTTTTTTTAATTATAACTTTAATTCATTTTATAAATTTGAATATTTAAAGAGTAAAATGAAATTTAGGTATTAAATTATTAGAAAGTAAAGTTCATAGACATAAAATCATTGGTTTAACCAAAGTAATTGGATTTAAAGCTTTAATATCTATGTACCTCTAGATGTGTGCTCAACTGGTCAATTTGGGTGTCAGAGGCCTTGTGTTTGTTGAGGGAAATGCCTTCCGCTAGAAGCAAAGCATTGAATTGGCTTGTCATCACAAAATAGACAAACATCTTGTTGCCTCCCCCAACTATATTTGTGGGCCCTCTCATTTCTGTACCAAATTTCTATTACTCACCACGAGATTATCGGGAGGAACTTATCTCGAACAGAATAGAGAATGAAGGAGTGAGTGAACTAAACGGAGGTAGGTAGGGATGAGGATTATATTCCTCGTCCCCATTCCCATCTCAACTCTGGTTCACTTTTTGCATATCAAGTATTGAAGATTAAGTTCTAATATTGAAATTTGAAACGAATAATTTTTTATAAAAATGAGAAGATTCTCTCATTGGAAACTCGATTCCTGCAAATTCTCTGTCAAAAATGCCTGCGAAAATAAATATTAAATATCGTAAGAATAAAGATTGAAATAGGAGGCAAAAATCGAGACATAAAAGACTTACATATCCTCGTCTCCCTAATAGACACTTCTAGCTTTCACAACTTACATCTTAATTCCTTAATTAATGGACGTTTCCAATAATTTTTTAGATCATGGGTTGTAAGAAGATCTGTATGCAACTATTATGAAATTGATAATGACATGACCATAGAGAGCATATGCACATGAATTCAAACAAGTGATGCCGCTTTTTATATATTATCCTCAATGACTCAAATGGCAAAGAAATGGATAGAAAAGGAGGATGTCAAGAGCTCCATGGCCAAATCTCAGGCTGTTGGTCCCAACAGAACTTGGCCTTGTGCATTGTCTAACGCTAACGTGAATTCTTATGGGTGAAGATATGTGGGGATATGAAGCCTGATGCCTAGTAGAGATATATCTAGAAGATATTTCGTAAAGATTGATAAAAATATATATGATAGATATTTGGTAAAGATGTGGTAGAGATATATCTGTTAAATTATATATCTTGTAGGTTTAAATCTTTGGGAGCAAATTGAAACCATATATATACCCTATTGGACAGTACTCAAAAGGTACTTTTTATTCATTCTCTGTATTCTATCTTGTTGTACATAAGTCATTAATAATAAAACTTTTAGCTAATATTTCTCCTTGTATTTTCTCTCTCCTATTCTCTCATTCTAATATTCCTCCTTGTATTTTCTCTCTCCTATTCTCTGATTCTAATATTCCTCCTTGTATTTTCTCTCTCCTATTCTTTGTGTTCATCCTGATCGAGTGTGTGCATTGTTGAGCGATCCTAACAATTGGTATCAGAGCTAACAACTGGTATCGATCCTAACAAGACTTACATATTAAGAGGGAAAGTCTGATAAAGTTATTCTACAACGACAAATCAACCATTAATATTGTACATAATTCTATCAACGAGTTTGGTAGCAAGGGAACTTACATTGTGCGAGTGTGGTAGCAAGGTTTGGAATGAGCTTCTTCCTTCTTGTGGTTGGCAGACTGCCATGGGTACCATTATGAACAATCTGTTACTTGCTATATTGATCCATCATCCCTTCCAAAACAGAGAATTTTCAGCTTGTTAGAGCATTTTAATGATTTCTATGAAGCTTATAAATGGCAGCTTTTATGTAACTTCCCAAAGCATTAAACTTGTACATTTATAAGATGGTGAACAAAAGTAGAATACAGTACAATCTATATATGTATGTATTGAAAGTCACCATAGAACATAGCCACCATTTTCTTGCTTCACATTTACAAACCTCAACAAACGAAAGAAACCTATGAAGAAATAAAAGTTATGAACAAATGAGGTGGGGATGGATTGGGAAAGCCATGTGTTTATTTGGTTCTCTTGCAGAAAGCAGGAACAAGAGCCTCATCTTCTCTCATCCTTTTCATATTCTTACTATTATAGCTACACGAATATACTGTACGTGGGAAGCTATTGGCCGTGTTGTTTATTTCTCTGCCTGCATCGGATAATTCGTCGAAACCTGCATCATATTACAATCATATTCAAGTGTCGAGAAGAACGAAATGATACAACACTTGACAAACTGTTTATATGTGGAAAAGCCACCATAACGATAAGTATTATGCTCTCAAAAAATCACATAAACAATAAGCATTAATTAAGTACCTGATTTAGTTTCGTTTAACTTCAATTTCTTGAGCAAGATGACTTCTTCCATGTGTTGTTTTCTTTTATAATCATTGGGACTACATTTCGATACTGGAGAATCTATGCGTTTGCTTCCTGTATAAGATCAAGCACAAGTCAGTTCCAGAAAGTAATCTGTTCAAACACAGATAAACTCCCACTGTTGCTAGTTTTTTTTTTTTTTATATAAGTAGTACATCAGATCCACAAACTTTGGACTAAGCTTCTATAACTATATTTACACTGTTAAAAGAACGTTTTTGTAACGAATCTATTCGATAAATTTTGGTTGAACTTGTGTGATTTAGCAAATAGCTCAAGAACGTTGTGGCCCTTATTGACCATTGGGATAACCCATTTGAACCCCATATAGTTAAAGAATCAGCATTCAAAAGTTCTGTGGAACTTTTTCTCTGTTCTTCGATCATTCATATTTCAAGAATTCTGGCAGTCTATCTCATATTCCAAGTTAGAAACGCAGACAAAAACCATTCCAATTAATTTTATTCCAATTGTTCGTGTGGATTAGACATTTTATTCCAATGCAGATGAAAACCATTCCAAGCCATACCTGAGTTCATATGCTTCAACCTTTTATTCTTGACCAGGTTGCTTTCTGGTTTTAGCCTTCCACCATTAAGATTGCCATCTTCTTCATCAGCCTCGCAACAATCCCCATTTGCAATTTCCTGAGGGAAGTGAGCTCCTATATGGAAAAAAAATCACAACCTTATAACAATTTGGTTTAAATACTATATTGATCTTCGAACTTTCTTGGAGTCATTTTTCATCCCTGTACTAACAAACCGTTCATTTTGGTCCTATACTTTCAATTGTTTCATTTCAATTTCTATACTTCAAAACATTCATTTGAACCCCTATAGCTTCTTTAGTCCCTTAATTTTCCTTTTTACCTTATATTAGTCATAATTTATACTCTATACATACAACCGGTTGAGGATTGTTGAGAGGGAGTCCCACATTCACTAATTAAGGAGGTGATCATGAGTTTATAAGTAAAGAATAAATCTCCAATGGTATGAGGCCTTTTGGGAAAACCAAAAGCAAAGTCATGAGAGTTTATGCTCAAAGTAGACAATATCATACCATTGTAGAGGTCCGTTATAACTAACATGGTAACAATTACTAACATGGTATCAGAGTCATTTAACTTAGCCATGTCAATGGAATCCTCAAGTGTTGAATAAATAAGTTGTGAGCCTCGAATGTGTAATCAAAGTGACCCAAGTGTTGAACAAAGGGTGTACTATGTCGAGGGCTCCAGAGAAGAAGTCGAGTCTCAATTAAGGGGAGGCTATTCGAGGGCTCCATAGGTCTCACGGAGGCTCTATCATGTACTTTGTTTGAGGGAAGATTGAGTTGCAGGGAGGGAGTCTCACATTGGTTGATTAAGGAGATGATGATGGATAAGGGGAAAATCCAAAGTAAAACCATGAGAATTTATGCTCAAAATGGACAATATCAATCGACTGTGGAGTTTCGTGATTACTAACATATTCTTGTTTCTATTGTGTCCAGAGTCTGTACTAAAACTTCGAATACAAAGACTGAATCCAACATAAACAAGTACCGAGAGTAAAATAGTATTATAAACCTAAAAGTATAAACTAAAAACTCGCTAGTTTCCCTTGCTTTTCTCAGGAACCAAACAGGAAAATCAAAATCCACAAGCCTAGAGTCCGAAGAAGAGAAGAAAAAGAACTCACTCTTGACGCCAATTTTAGAGAGCTTTCCATCAACAACAAGTGCATCATCATCGGATCCTCCAATAGGCAGCCGTTTAGCAGAGAAGAAAGAGAGAAGAGAGTTCCAAGTAACAGAGGAGACGAGATCGAGGCCTCGACTGAGGAAGTGACCATTGAGTTTCACCGTTGAGGGCTCGAGACCGAAAATGGTGGCTATGGAGCCGATATCGATGCACTGGTCCAACGATGCAACGAATGGAGCAATGGTGGAGAGGGAAGGGCAGAATAGCTTGATAGTTCTGAGTTCTTGGCCTGGATCCTTCTTCTTCTTCTCCATCATAATCTCCATTGCAGCGGAAATAGAAAGCTCGATGAACTGGTTGTTGTGGGAAGAAGAAGCTGGAAGTGGAGAATGGACATTTTTGGAACGGCGATGGCGACACACTGTTCGCGGGTTTTCCTTCCAAATGGTTTCTGGAAGTTTCCCGTACTCTCGCGCTTACAGCTCGGAGACACATCAGCACTATTTTCTTTTTTAAAATTATTAAATTATCAATAAAAATATTATACTTAAACCTATAACTATATATTTTGAAAATTAATTACGGCATGATTTCTGGAAAGTTGTCCTTTGTATACTCCTCAAGGTCAGAAGACAGTGAGGAAAAATGATGGACACTGGGCGGGATCTATCAGCAGCTAATTTTTCATACATCTCGAGGCAAAGCTGACCGAGCAAGACTTTGCGTTACGTCTAGCCAAGTGTATCACTCACGAGTAAGGGAATCCAAATATGACTCGAGAATGATATCAGCTTTTAAGTGCAAAGTATCTGCTGAGACCGATGTGCCTCTAGCAGATCGGAATGCGCACGATGGATAGAGGATGACACTGGGTGGAATTTATTAGTAGCGAAATTTTCATACATCTCAAGGCAGAGCTGACCGAGCAAGATTTTGTGTTATGTCTAACTAGATATATCGCTCACGAGTAAGGGAATCTAAATACGACTACAGAATCACATCAGCCTTTAAGTGCAAAGTATCCACTGAATCTGATGCACTCGTGGTGGATCAAAGCTAAAAAATTCGATATTTATTTAAAATTAAAAGTATTAAGTGGTATATTTTGAAACTTATTAATATAATAACCACAAAAAAAAAAAAAAAAAAAAATTTTTTTGAAGCATTTTCTATTTATTATATTTTTTTTTTAGAAATTTAAAAGATATAATTAAAAAAATATATTATTTTTCAAATAAATTAGAAAGTTTGAGATTTTTTTAATTATTAATTTATTACAGAAATAATTATTAAGATGAGATATTTTGAGAAAATATATTTTATCTAAGATTTAATTAGTTATATATTTTTCAGATAATAGTTTGTATTCTATTTAAACGGTCTAAAATTAAAGAAAAGAAAGAGGTTAAAAGCCAAAAGATTTTTGGAGACGAATTGGATGTAATTCATTGGAAGAGGACAAAAAAAGGTTTAGCTGCGAACGAAGGAAAATAAAAAAACCCCAAATCTGCAGTTCCTTCTGTTCTTTCGATTTCTTCAGCCTTGAATTCATTCTTGAATTTTGTACGAGCACACCTGCTTCAGATTTTGCTCTCGGAACAGGATTTAGGGTTAGGGTTAGGGTTAGGGTGGAGTTTTTGCGTCTCTCGTTTAGTTCTAAAGATGTATGCTGATCGATTGGATGCCGACACTCATAGGTCTATAAAGGACCGCCTCAATGGAAATTCGTCTGACCTTTCTGCCCGCCGGCGGCCGATTACTGGGAAGAGGTTCGTTGTCTTTTTTTCCTATCTGTTTGGATTTTTGGGCAATTTTTGAGATGTAGGTAGTAATTGTTTTTGGGAATTTTTACTGTTGTTTGTGTTACTCTTAAATTTTTGTACTATGGTGGAGTCGCTAGCTAATAAGACAGTTTGGTCGTGGAGTTTATCATTGGTTGAACTTACTGGTTTTTGCGATTTTACTTAAGACTGAAGGTGTTGCCGCCTATTTTGGGTGTAACTTTGCTGTTCTTCTTGTTCGAGTTGTTTTTGGAATCTTGTAGATTGTATGTATTTAGAGCACCTTCAGCTATTACAACTTAGATGGAACGCAGTGAGGACTGTTTGGTTACATTAAGCCATCAATCTTCTTTGGTGTATTTGTTATGGTTCTGTGCTTGTTGGTTTAGCTTCATGACTTAATGTAGTTTCCTTGCTTAAGTCCTGTTTTCTATCCAAGCAGGAGTTCCAAGATTATATGCTAAGGCTTTGTTACACAGTTGTTATATAGGTTTAATGTGCAATTGGATTTTGGCAATGCCGAGAACTAACTTGGTGGATCTAGCATATATTATTTGTCAAAGATCTTGAATGGTTAGGCTTTTATGCTTATTTGGTGCTTCTTTAGGGTGTAAGTGGTTCGGGTAGCTCGGTTTTTTTGGCTAAAAACAATACTGATTCAGGAGGGGAAAAAACTGAATAAAAATGGGCTTTCCTTGAAAGTGGAACTGGCTGCTCAAACAAAAAGAAACTTGGGTGCAGTGTGCAACCAAATAAAAAACCAATTAAGACAAGAAAATCTAACACAACAAAGATATTCACAGCTTTAACTTATGTATAGTAGAATCGACCAACACTTATTAACCATACCAATAAAACCGGTTCCCGGTTTATTAAATTTTCTTTTCAGTTTTAAATTTGCTCCTCTAGCTCTCTAGGAACGGTCATTCTCTTATAGTTTTCTAGCTTCTCAATGAAAGCCTCATTTTCCATCCAAGAAAAAGTGACCTTCAAGATCATGCTCGAGCATCGGTACTCATTCTTTACATACGATGATAGTGGACTTACCATGCTGGAAACTAATTTGATAGATACTAGCATAGATTATTTTATACAGCGTTTGAAGATTGTTGAAGCTTTTCTTGTATTTGGTGCTTACGAGAGTGCTTTCTTTCGTTGATTTTTAGATGCATGTTGTCTTGTTGCTTTCATAATTTAATTGAGATAGGAATTTGTAACTGATTTTTTTTTATAAGTTTAGGCTTTTGGTTTTCTGAAGTTGTCTTAATGATGTGGATGGCCGTCAATATTCATATACCTTTTTGTGAGAATATTTGATTCTCTTGTTAGCTGGACAGTTAATGGTCTACATGTTATTATTTGTTGAGTGCTCTGTATTCATTATATCATGCCGATACCATGTACATTCCAGGCAAAGACAAGATGACAAGTGGGAGCATGATCTCTACGAGAATGATGAACCACAAACTTCAAGTACGAATTGGGTGTAATTGTATCACACGTCTAAAACCCTTTTGTTAGATGGGTCTAATCCACTTTATAAGCTCTTGATTATGTTCTATTGGCTTTAAAGATCGCAAAGTTGGTGCTCGAGATCTTCGCTTGAAGCTCCAAAAGAGAAGTCAACAGCAAAGTGGAAATTCATCCTTTTCAGGAGTCCGTGACCTACGTGAAAAGTTGTCTGGCACAATGAAGCCTCAAGCTGTGAATAGTGATCCACCAAAACCAAAATTGGATGGTTCAAAACCGACCAGAAAAAATGATTCCGTTGAAGCTCGCCCTTCAACCACTCAAAAAGTTGTAGCCAACCCTGCTACTAGGAAAAAGGCTGCTCAGAAGGCAAGAAACTTCCATTTCTCTTATTTATTTTTTGTTTGTTATCTTTCTAAAGTTTTTATCAGAAAATATGCTTTCTGTCAAACGCACGATAGAGGTTGGTCATTTTAGCATTCAATTTTTGTACCTGGAAAACTTTCTTATCTGTGAAAATAATTTCTTTGAACGTTCGTAGTCATTGAGAAGACTTCAGGAAGTTATTTGTTTAAGTAAACCATTTTCTTATATTTACTTTTTTGCTTCATTGGCTTTTATTCTGTTGGAGCCCCTCCATCAGCCCTTCATGATATTCAGATTAGTGCATCTGGTACAGTCTACATATCTCTTAATCCCTTTTGCTGCTTTGCTAATGAATTGCAGAGACGTCCAGCCAAATGTATGTTATGTCTCGACATTTTTAGTTGAATTAAAATTTAATCGAGTTGTAGTAATCAGACTTGGAATTACCGATCTTATGTTATAGTTGATGGGCTGAGTTACCATGCGAACAATTGAAAGTCTGACGTTTTGTTTTCTATAATTTGTCTTTTCTTGATTAACATGACTTTTGATGCAGAGTGATACGTCAGTGGATGACTTCCTGCAGTCCTTGGGCCTTGAAAAATATTCCATCACATTTCAAGCTGAGGAGGTATGAAAATCTTATGTTTTCAAGGGTTGTAAGCTCCTTGCTTTCAAGCTTTCAGCTTAGCTTCCCTGAACTAATTACAACTTTGAACATCTTTCATATAGGTTGATATGACAGCGCTTGTACACATGGGTGACGAAGATCTCAAGGCTTTAGGAGTACCAATGGTAAACTTGCAAGACCTTGTTTTAATAAGTTTTTTTTATTATATATGTTCTTGGCCATCTTTTATCTTTGCTACTTGCGTAGATATGTAGCTCATTTGAACTCACTATTTACCGTTTAGCATATATTTTATTAGAAACAACACCATTGATGTATGAAATTACAAAAGAGGAGGGAGAAGGAAGTTATAAAATACTTCTCTAATTGGACGGAAGAGACATTTAATAAGAGTGAAATAGAGCTAACAATTTACACAAAACAAAACTAAGTGAATAATGATCACTCTCAATCCAAAAGGTTACTCCTTGCTTGCAAAAATCCTTTGATCACTCTCATTCCAAGTAATCCAAAGGAACGCTCGACAAAATTCAACCATGGGTGCTTTTCTTTCTTAAATGGATTGCCTGAGAGCGTAAGGCAAGGAAACAGTATGCATCGAGCGGAAAAGAAATTGACCAACCAAATGATCGAAGAATTTCCTTTTTGAAAGAAAGATGCAAAGGAGCAAGTGTGGAACTTGTGGTCTTGGGTCTATGTGGCGTACTCACAAAACGTGCACCAATTTGGAGAGGCATAGATAAAAGGCAATCACCTTAAGAAAAAATTGTTCCAAATGCTCTCTTGTATTAGATGACAAGAGTGAGCTATTAATGTTTCTTAAGCAACATTATTATTTGAATTCTAATATTTGAACCTATCACGAGTAATAACAGGATGGGTGTGACCTTTAGAAAAGAAAGTATTTGGTCTGTTGTTATCCAATCAAAACTAATAGCAAGTGAGTCTTTGTAAGCGTTCAAGCCTACCGCTAGCAGATATTGTCCTCTTTGGGGCTCAACCTTACTGGCACACCCCCTCGTGTCCACCCCCTTCGAAGCTCAGCCTCCTCGTTGAGACATCGCCTGGTGTCTGGCTCTTATACCATTTGTAACAGTCCAAGCGCACCACTATCTGATATTGTCCTCTTTGGGCTTTCCCTTTCAGGCTTCCCTTCAAGGTTTTTATAACGCGTCTTCTAAGGAGAGGTTTTCTCACCTTTATAAAGAATGTTTCGTTCTCCTCCCCAACTAATGTGAGACCTAACCGTCTTCGTGTAAACTCAACCAATGCAGGCTAGTTCTCTCACCTTGCTAACTGTACTCTAGTGCTGTAGTGCATATTCTATTATGGAGCTTTACCAAGAACAGAGTGGAACTGAGCTGCAATTACACAAATAGGCAACAAACTAACATCGCTATTAGAAGTCGAAACTCGCCTTAGTCAAGGTCTTTCTTCCAGACTGCGTATAAGATTTGTGGAAGAATCTTTTAAGTTTTCTGTATAAGGACAGCAGATTCATTAACTTAGAAATAAAAAGGATTCTTGTCAGTGTCAACGATTCTCAATACCTTAGCAGATTCAATAAAGTAGCGCAACTCCCGTCTTGTTTGTTATCATTTTGTTCCCTCGTTTGTTCGTTTAATGCTTGGAATCACGAACCTCGTACTTAAGTTATCAGCTCTGATTTCAGGGACCAAGAAAGAAGATCCTGTTGGCATTGGAATCAAGAGTCTGAACCATGGAAAGTGAGTGGAGTAAACTCCTGTTAGCCAGTGTTTTATTTTATACCAGCCGTGATACTACTACTGTGAAGAACAAGTAGGGGCCGTCGGCCATTGTAACTCTGGTTTCCTCTTTTCATTTTTTCTTTGGCTTCCATTTTTTCGCTGCTTGATGTGAAGGACCTTAAAAATGTTTAGCTATGAATAGAAAAATGGGATTTCAGTATATATAGCGGCTCAGCTGAGAGCAACTCTCTTTTGACACACTTTCCATGGCCATCAGCGTTTGAGGTATTAAGGTCTCTCCTGCTTTTGTGGTGCCTTTCAGTGTTTCAATATTCCATACTTTGTTATAAACAGCACTGCAGAGTTTTTAGGCAATTTGTAATGTTAAAAACTAGTCATTTCGATCTTTGTACTTCGAATTTTATTTCTTTTTCGTCGTATCATACTATTCGATGTCTAAATTTGGTTTTTGTACTTCAAATACAGCTTTAAATTCGTCTCTATTGTTAAATTATTGGTAACTTTTCTTCATAAACTTTTAGAATATGTACTTTTTTTTTTTCATTGTTCCTTTATTTATTTTAAATTATGGATTTTAATGGACTTAACATTGAAGGGTCGAAGCTTCAAAGATCAAGTTTGACTCCGCTCCATTTATTTACTCTTTCTCTAGTTTTTCTATCTTACTCCCAAACGCCGAACGGGTTTTCTAGCAAATTTTTGATGTAATTATTTTTTATGATCAACCAAACTTGACATATATGGGGATTAGGGATAACCGAAACTAAATATTCGAGTATTTTTTTGCTAGTTGGATTGATTTGTCCATCATACTTGCACGTGCATCATTAACCAATCCAATGAGATTGGAGAGCGGGAACTAATAGTGAGAATTGATGCATTTCAGTTAAAAAAGCCTATAGCAATTAGTACAATTATTAAACTTACACTTAAATGGTTTTTATATTTTTTAAAATACGGAGAAACTCGGTAATGATTCATATAAATCACTTAATGGTAAATGCCTCAAATAAATCCAACAAGTAACTAATAATCCTATTATACAGAGAAAAGTAGCTGTCATGCCGGATTAATTTAGACCATGTTTGATAATCATTGAAGTAGTGGCTACGGTTCTTAGCTCCGAGCATTGGAAGCAATCAAGTCTCTTGAGCTCATTTTTTAAAATTATTTTTTTTTTTTTATAAAACTAAATTATTATTTTTTTAAATGGCGAAGAATGCAAATTTCTCGTCAAATAAATGATGGAAAGAAAATTTAAAATTAAAATTTAGAGTGAAAATTGATAGGATTATTCCCCATCGTTATTGAGAGGAAACAGTTGATTTCCAACAACAAAGCTTCTATGAATCGGGTGCCCCACTGAACGAACCCCCCCGAGCTTCCGTCTGATTCAGCAATGGCGGAAATCTCAGAACCTTCGAATCCGCCACTTGAACAGTCCGCTTTCGACCCCAGTACCATGCGGAAAACTAAGGCTGGCTTCAAGCGTCTAATTCTTACCATCTCCGTTTTCTCCTCTTTCCTCTTAGGTCCGCTTTCTATCTCTCTGTTCGAGCAGATGTGATTGTTACTGTTTCATGGAGTTTATGATTCATTGGTTGTTTGTTTTTTTTGCGTTTGCAGGTCTTCCATTTCTATGGAAATCCGTCGAAATCTACCGCGCGCCACTTCCGTTCATGGATATAGATGCCCTCTCTTCTCAATTAGAATCCACACCATTGCAATTTCCTTGTAGTTTCCGGGTCATTTATGTTGGATTTGATTCCATTGCCCCTCGAGTCTCAGCCGAGCAGCTAAAATCGTCTATCCTCGATGAGATTACTGAATTGTCTTCTAAATCTTCACTTTGTGGCAGTTGCAGTAACAACTACGATGTCTCTGTGGTTATAGAATCGGGTTCTGATTGCTCACAGACACGCACTGACGCATCCTCGTGTACGTGGCGGTGTGGAGCTCTCAGTGCTTCTGATTTTGCTGTTTCTTTGGAAAATGGCGATGATAGTGCCGATGATTTCTTGGAGGTTGCTCTGGGAGGTTGTTCGAGGTCAGCTTCTGGTGGGAGAGGTTATAGCGTGGTGGTGATGAACAGGGACGAAAATGTGGAGGTCACCATCGGAAAATATCGCCATGCTTGGATTGTTGGGAGGATTTCAGAGATGGAAGCAATACCGAAAGTAGCGGAAATTTTTGTGAAGTTGTTTGGTAATGGCGGAAGGGAGGAGGGATTAATTCCTGGCGAGTTCATGCCTGTTGGTGCTGATGGAAAGATTTTTCTCTCTTTTAATTTGTTGAATGCAGATCCAGATGATTGGATATATGACTGGTATGTTGCTCTCTTTACTACCTTCTTGCAGTATCACATTGAAGTTACTCTTTAGGCCTGTTATGGTTATGGTTTTTGGAATGGCTTCAGTGTTGAATAGTAACTCTGATTAGATTGTTAGAATTTTGCCAATTTTTGCTCACAGTTCGTGAGGAACATTTCAGATCGCTTTAGCGACGTCTATGCATATTGCAACTTGATTCTGTGTTAAACCTGAGAAAACTATAGCTTGTGTAATGATTTTGAATTGACTTCTTGATGATTACAGTCCATTCCAACTTAGAAGTTTTAATGGTAAATGTGCGATCCCATATCGATTGGAGAGGGCAACGAATCATTCTTTATAAGGGTTTAGAAACCTCTCCCTAGCAAACACGTTTTAAAAACCTTGAGAGGAACCCCAAAATGGAAAATTCAAAGAGGATATATTTGCTAGCGGTGGGATTGGACCGTTACAATAAAAAAGCTCTCCAATTAGTTAAGACAAGAAAAAGCTATTTAGTTTGGGGAGGCAGAGAAACACGAAGATGCATACACTCTCAAACCTCACCGATCTCCCCTCTCAAATACTTGAAGTTATTTTTAGTCTCAACTTAGAAAAAATCTAATATCAGAGACTTAATTGATGTGGTAAGTTTTAACAGCTTCTGATGACTAAACTGCTTAAGATATTTATAATTTCTGCCATTAACAATTACATACTGAATTATTCTAAACTTTTGAACATTGTTTTTGCAGTCTATCTATTTTGATTCTCTGTTGTTTTGTAGGGACTTTCAGACAGTAGATGAAGTTCTATTGAAACCTTTAATCAAGGAATTAGCACCTGTAGCAAATGTCTCGGTCGAGAGTCAGGTGTGATGTTTCCCATTGAATGCTTATAGTCACTTCATTTACTCTCTTTTTTATTTCAGTTCCTTCATTGTCTCCCAGAAACCTTGAAAATACATGTAAAGGCATTCAACTAATCCAATTGCTGATCACTGACCAGGTTTTATATCATACGCCAACTTCCTCCTTTTCTTACTGGGACGACGATCAGGAGAGCTACATCTTCAATACTAAAGATCTTCCCTTTTTTGTACGGTTTTTATATTCTTTAAATTCTATAATTTGATGAATTCCTAGGTACTTGTAGGTGACTTAATCCCCCCTGCTACCAGAGTCAACATTTTAGTTATCATCTGTCTCTATTTGTTTACTTGCTTTGTCTGTTTCATACACTACACACGGTTAGGCCATTTGTTCACACTTCATCCAGTTAAGAGTTCTAGGACTTTGGTCTAATTCTACTTTTGATTTAATATATATATATTTTTAACATATTATCTTATTTCTTAAAATCTAATAGGTGAATTCGAACGAGTGGCATTTGGATACTTCTATTGCAGCTGGCGGGAGGTCAAAGATATTGCATTTTGTGATGTACAATCTTTAACTCATATCATTCTTCTTCTTTTTTTAAATAAAATTTTTAAGAAAGTTTAGACTCTAGTAAGAGATGTTGAGAAGGTTCACCATCCCTCGAGTCTGCACTATTATATAAACATTACTTGTCTGATAACTTGGAAACCAATTAGTTTTCTTTTTGGCCTCTGGTAATCAAGTATTTGTTAGAATGCTAGCGAGGCGTTGGATAAAGATTGGGATGTCTCTCTATGTAGTTATTTATGATTTCAACTTGTTTAGAGCATTTTGTGTTGATTGTAACTTAGTTACTTTAAATGAGTTGGAGGAAGTTTAGTGGGAAAGTAGGTTGTATTTTCTGTCAGTAGCACTTGAGGGACACAATAGCCCTATCAAATTGGCTATAAATGACTACGATAAGAATGCCTTTAAGGTGGAATTAGGGCATATTAATAATTAAACGGGGAGTTTTGCTATAGTATTTGGTTATAAATAGAGGAAGTGGTAAAGGAAGAAATTAGAGAATTGTTTCGACGATTGTAGGCTTGAGTTGGTATACTTGAGAGACGGTCCATTCTTGTAATTGCTTTGGGATTTTGTTCGTGGGCCTGTTTTTTGTATGCTCTGGTATACTCTTTCATTTCTCTTAATGAAAGATCGGTTTCTTATTAAAAAAAAAATGTTTAATCAAGAGGGGAGATTCCAGGTACCTCAAATACTTGGGTTATCTTGTAGGTTTTATCTCTTTTATTTTGATACTCTTCTAATTCTGTTTAGGTTCTATCAGACTAGTTTGTAATTTTCTTCTTGAAGGCAATTTCTATCTTGCGAAGATATATTTCATTTTCATTTAGTGATACAGGTTATTGTTGGTTTGAATAGTTGAAGGAATATATTAGTGGCTTCAATATTTTAAAAATAAAAATCAATGAAGGATAATCTATGTTATTTTTTTTGCATCTTATGGCATATTTGATTAACTTGTAAGTAGCTTGGGAGTACTTTCAATTTATGTGAGTTTTGTGGTAAAAAATTGAAGTTCTGTTTCTGCCCATTATTATTGGTACATCCTAATCAAGTTTTGTTTCATTGTTAATTTTCTTTTTGTCAGATATATACCATCAGCAAGGGAGTGCCCCCTTCTTTTACAGCTTCCCAATGGCCAGATTTCAGAAACAAATGGGTTTATATCTCCTGTATGACACTATTTTTCACGTTTAAGTATATATGATTTCCACTATTGAACTTTTCAAATTTAAGTACTAACGATGGCATCTTGCAGATGTGGGGAGGCGTAATTGTTTGGAACCCTAAAGGCTGCCTAGACCGTAAAAGCAAGCAACACCATAGGCAAATGATTTCTTATCCGGTAAGATGTTGATATTATGTTACAAACTTTGGTATTCTATCTAATTTTCTGTTGATTGATCATTCATATTCTGGAACAGGAGCTGGAGAAAATTGTTGAAGTGTTCCTGGGGCAGTTTCGGCAGCTTTTTGGTCTTAAGTCCAATCCTCAACATGTTGGTCTATCGGGCACATTCAATATTTTAACTAGCGAGAAAGGCTTTACAAAATGGTGAGCAAAAGATCTGTTTAGTCACCTTTTAAGTTCTAATAAGTTTTAGATTCAATCCTTGTCATCCAAACTGTTGATGAAAAGGCGACTTATTTTCTTCTTCTGTTACTATTGTAAAACTTTTAAATTTTAAGGACCAGTTTGAAAACAAGGGTGAACTTAGGGATCAAAACTATGTTTTGACCCATTTTTTATATTGAATTTATCAGCTATTATCTCAATAATTGCATTATTCGAGCCCTTGATGGTGATATTCTGATATCATATTTTTGTTGCAAACCAACTATATTTTGTTATCAGAGTTCAAGTTTTTCCAATGCACACAAACTGGCCTCTTGAAACTTTTTTGAATTTTTTAGCCTTGCATAACAAATGAAAAAAATATTGTCCATATATATGTAGTCCACAATATTTTTTTATGTCAAATGAAGCCATTGATATGGTTGATCCATCTTGTAGGGAAATTGATTTTCTGTCAAGGCAGCATTCATGTTTTAATCTTCATTCTTGTGCTTCATCCCTTGGATCTCTTTCCAGATTGGTACGTATTGAATTCTTGGTTTAGTTCAAAGTCGGATCTATTGGCTAATGGGAAAATGGTTTTTGGTCCCTTTCTTGGTCAAGTTTTGAGTTACTTTATTGTGCAGGTTCAATCATTGCCGAGAATGATTATCCTGGATGAGATTGGAAAACAGGTACTGCTATATCTTGTTTGGAAATTTTTTCAACGTTTCTCTTTTCTAGGTTTATTGGTTTACTTGTGCTCAATTCTTTTACTTATCTCTTAGAGATTGGGCTTTCTATGTCATTGTCCAAATTTTGTTCTGTTGGTAGTCTGAACGACAACCTCTTCCTGAAGGTTTCCTGAAATCACTTTCTGAAATGCTTTTCTAGTAGTGTGATAGAATCCAAACAGAACCAAAATGATATTTAAATAGAAAAGGTAGAGATCTACAAGATAAACCAAGTAATTTGAGGAACTTGGACCCTCCCTCTCTTGAGATCACTCAAGTGCTAAACCAACGAAATCAAGGTCCTCCTTTTTCACTTCCTCTATTTATAACCAAATACCCCTCATGGCTATCTCCCCCAGCTGGTGCGTTTGTGTAAGGGTGGAAATGAATCTCAGAGCCACATTTTCCTCTGGTGCCCATTTGCTCGACTTTTTTGGGACAGAATTCAATGGCCTCCACGTTTTCCTCCACATTTATTTTAGACATGGTCCTTTTTATCTACTTGCAGTATTTCGTGGTATAATATGAGGCTTTTATCCCTACTTGTCTCAATCAGGTAAAATATTCTCTTAAGGCTGCAAACTTGGCCCAAAGAAATGCCTCCCTGGGAGTTTTTGATGCTGCAGCAAGTATGATCCTTCTCTAAACTCTCTGACATTTAGTATCTGAAGCTCGAATAGAATTTTTTAACTGTCATTCTGATGGAATTAATTAAAATCTTGAACTGAGTTCCTCCTCTTTATCAGTCTCTTCCAGGCAAGCAAGATCACTGGCAGAAGATGCGTTCTTTCACCCATCAATAATGTCAGTCAGCTATTTTTCATTTGAGCACTGCTTTGCTGTCTACTCGGTGAGATCATCACTGCCTATGCACTTATGTTTATAATATATTTGAATCTATAATTCATGTTAGGTTAGATTATGAATTTAGTCTATCTAGTTTGAGCATCATGTTGTCGTTGTTTCTGAACTTAATTTTTTTTTATTACGTCGCTAAACTTCAGGTTATACTTTCTATTTAATCTCTAGACTCTATACTATGGGAATGTTGACATGATAATTCAACCAAAATTTGTATAATAGTCTAAATGGTATGAACTAAGTAGAAGTATAGGTTAAAGTTTAAGGATGTATTTAAACTTTTCAGAGTTCAATATGTTATAGATATAATGCTTGATTACATGGACACAATTTATAATTAATTAATCATCTTGGTATTGGTTGGGAGAAATTAAATTTCTCAGCAGGCTATTAAGTGCTTTAATTTGCTCAAGTAAAATATACTTCACAATAGACTGCAATGTAAAAAGCTGTATGTATACTTTCATGAATACTACATTTGGGCCGTTTAACCACAGGAATTGAACATTATTATGGATTTAGAAGACGTAAAATTCATAAAAATGAAGCGATATTTTGGAACCCCGTTGTTATGATGCCTGCTTTTCTTTGGACAGCCTTTCTTCTTGCCAGTTGCTTTGCATGTAATTTTGGCTGCACTGAGAGAATGGAAAAGATACAAGCAAGAACACAAGAAGTATTTGGCTTTTTTGGCCAAACCAAAGCAAAGCTGAGAGCTTAATCATAGTGAATTTGTGTTTGCTTAACCGGTTCTTACATATTTCCTTGTAACTTAAGGAAGGCTTGTCAAGGTTAGAGGTAAACAAGTGACATTGATAATATTTGTGGCATATCTCCAATAACATTCATAGTTTTTATGTCTAACACGAAGGTTGATATTGTAAAAATCTTTGTTATTTATCTTAGTATCAGAATTTTGTTGAAAGAAATCCATTGTTGACCATGGTTCTCAGGGTCTCAACGTCAAGGTATTCTAATTCATGAATTTGTCACATTAAAATATAGAATGTTTCTTGGATTTTAAAAGTTTCTATGCGATCTCACGGAAAGAGAACGAAGCATTTTTTATAAGAGTGAAATCTCTCTCTAGCAGGCACATTTTAAAGCTTTGAATGGAAGCTTTGTTAGCGGAGATCTTGGACTATTACAGGTTCATTTTTATCCTCCCATTGCATGAGCTAACAGATTTGATTTTCTCTATTTTTATCCGTTGAATCCGATGAAGTTGTTGGCTGTTTGGATACATCATAATCTAATGTCTTGCATTTTTAGGTCAGATTTATTTTGGAATCCATTAATACTTAATGGTTAAAGGTGAGACATAGAAGTCTTGCATTTTTAGGTCAGATTTATTTTGGAATCCATTAATACTTAATGGTTAAAGGTGAGACATAGAAGTTTCGGTGAGGTGAGATGATCCAAGTCTAATATAGACTAGGCAAGCTAACATGGGTTCTAGCAAGTCACAAATGTAAATTCTGGTTATTTCAAAACGAATTTTACTAACATGGTTGTCACCTCGATGAGCTACTTACCTATCAATTCATAATTAAACTCTACTAAGTTTTAGACTCGAATTGACTTTAGTTTTGACATAGACTAGTTGTTGTATCTTATAACTCATTATTTATGAGATCCCATGTCAGTCGGGGAAAGAAACGAAACATTTCTTATAAGAGTGAAAACCTCTCCTTATCAAGTGCGCATTGGTATCTGTTAGTGGTAGTATGCCAGCGAGGACCCTGGCTTCCAAGGGGGTGGATTGTGAAATCCCACATTGGTATCAGTTGGAGAGGGGAACGAAGCATAAGTGCATAGCAAACCTTCTTTACCATGGCAAGTCTTTGTGAAATACTCAAATTTCATGTTCTTCCTTTCGCTTTCGGGAAGGGAGGATTAAGAAAATCCTATTGATTGGAGCTTTCTCCAGACCTCGGGGACAAGTATGCAGGGAAACAAAACATGGGGAAGATATTGTGGGAGGAAACAGTCATATTCAAGAACGGAGGTTTTAATTAAATGCCCTTTAGATTTTCAATTGAAAGCTAAGTCAAGGTTACGAGCAAAGGAGTAATAGAGAACGGAACAAAGGCGTGGAAGTAGTAAAAACGGGGAGGTGTGAATATCAAACCCGGCGACCGGGTAAAAGCCACGTGGGGGGCATTAATAACCAGAAGAAACGAAGACTTTTCAAATGCTACGTAGAAAGCCAGAGAGAAAGAAAGAAAGAAAGAAGAGTAGTAGTCAAACCTCACCAATGCCGCCAATCCATGCCCGATCATCCTCCCTCTCTATAAACCCCAAATTCTCTCTCTACAAACCCCCAAATTCTCTCTCTAAAAGGCCTTCTGAGAAATTCTTGATTCAACCACAAAATCAAACCCAAAACCCCCACATCTTCGTCTTTCCCATCCCTCTGTTCTTCTTCCATGGCGGTGAGCTATTCTATTTCTTCTTCTTGTTCTTGATTTTGCCGTTTCTGTTTGTTTGGTTGCTGAGAAAATGAAAAAGAAAAAGAAAATTAGAATGTATCTGTGATTTGATATTGTGGGTATTAACTTAAATCTGGAAATTATGGGCGATGCGATGGAGTTTCTCTGTTCTTTCTCTGTTCTTTCTCTGTTCTTCGATCTCACCTGTTGACTTTTATCAAACTTTCTTGATGATTCATTCACATTTGTATAGTTTTGATTTGTAAAATGTGTTTTGTTGGAACAGCAGCGGTCACATGTTCCAGCTTTTGGGAACTGGGAAAGTGAAGGGAATGTTCCATACACAGTGTTCTTCGTCAAGGCCAGAAAGGGCAGAGGCGGCGGACCCATCAGAAATCCCAACGATCCTGAGGAATATCCAGAAATGTTCGCCGCCGACAACACACCCAAAAAGGACGATTCTCCAGCTCCGGCGCCGATACCCATGACCCACGAGAGGAGGCAGAGCCGTGAATACGGCAGCTCCCCTGCCCACCGTGAAAATCCCAGCCGAAAACAGAGTGGAACAGAGTATAGCATCGACCGCTCGCCTCTCCACCGCCAGGCAAAGCCGTCGGGAAGAGAGAGCCCAATGGTGGAGAACAAGGGGTCCGATGGTGGCTATGGAAATCGCGGGAAATCTAGAACGAAGCCGCTTCAGGCGGAAGGGACGGCGGTGCCGAAATTTGGGTCGTGGGATGTGAACAATCCGGCGTCGGCGGACGGTTTTACTCACATATTTGGTGAAGTTCGGAAGGAGAAGTTGGGGCCGGGAACGCCGCCGCGGCAGCCGCATTCTTCTTCGCCGTACAACAATCTTAATAACCCAAAAGCCGACAACAGCGCCAAGGTATTTAATTAACCTTTTTTTTTTTTTTTTTTGTAAATTATAAAAATAAAGTAAAAAAAAAAAATTGAAAATTAAAATATTTTCCCCCCTAATTTTTGGTGGCAGGGATGTTGCTGCTTTCCATGGCTAAGTAAATAAGTTTGAACTGTGTGGGCTTTTACTGTGCGGACTGGGCTCTGTTTATGAACTATATGGGCTTTTACTGTGGGCTCTGTTTATGAACTGTGTGGGCTTTTACTGTGCAGATTGGGCTCTGTTTATGAACTGTGGGCTTTTACTGTGGGCTCTGTTTATAGACTATGTGGGCTTTCACTGTGCAGACTGGGCTCTGTTTATGAACTATGTGGGCTTTTACTGTGGGCTCTGTTTATGAACTATGTGGGTTTTTACTGTGCATATTGGGCTCTGTTTATGAACTATGGGCTTTTACTGTGGGCTCTGTTTATAGACTGTGTGGGCTTTTACTGTGCAGACTGGGCTCTGTTTATGAACTGTGTGGGCTTTTTTGTATTTATTTTTATATATAAATTTCCTTTTTCTTTTTTAGCTCATGTAAGCAAATATAAGATTCAATTTTTTTTAAAAAAAAGTACATTTATTATTATTATTATTATTATTATTATTATTTATTTCTTGTGTTATACTCATTTGCAACTATTATTGCCTTTTCCATGTAAGAAATGTAGTCATATTTCAATTTAAATTAATTAAGGTTAACACATAAATTATATAATAGTATAAAATAATAATTATACAAAATATGATAATTAATTAATTGTTAATAGTGCTTCAAAATTCAATTTCTAAATTTACTCCAAAATACATATTAAAAATATAGATTAAAACTCTAATTTTGTGAAATTATTTATTTTTTAAAATTAGAATTATGTAAAAAAGAAAATGATTTTAAAATATCCGGTTGGAACTTTACCAAGAATGAGGATCCCATCGCCACCGTCCAATTATGGTTAAAATGAGAACGAATGTACAGGAACATTTCTCCTCCTGTTCGAACTTTACCAAGAATGGGGATCCCATCGCCACCGTCCAATGATTGTTAAAATGAGAACGAATGTAGAGGAACAGTTCTCCTCGGATTCGAACTTTACCAAGAATGAGGATCCAATCGCCACCGTCCAGTTATTGTTAAAATGAGAACGAATGTAGAGGAACATTTCCCCTCCGGTTCTTCATTTCAATGTTAAGCGCCAAATTTTAGCGGTAGCCGAAAAAAATTTAAAAGATTTTGATTTAGAAAGAGAAAGCCGAAGAAGCGTTTCTAAATCTCAATCTTCAAATTCCCTCTCTTCAAATCCCTCTCTTTTTCTCTCTTCCACTTTCAAGTATATTTCAATTTCATCTTCCAATCTCTTCAAGAAGCTGATTCGGTTAGTATTTGATGCGATTTTGAAATTGTTGTCTGGTTTTTGTAGTTCTGCAGTTCAATTTTGTTTCTGTTTGTTTCTGGATGTTCGATTGAAGGGATTATGGTGAGGGAACAACGAGTTGAATCGTTTTATGCTAAACTTCGTGAATCTGTGACGGCTTCTTCTTTGTCTCCTCTCCTTATTTTTCCTTCCACTTCTGATGTTGACTCGCTCTGTGCCTTGAAAATTATTTTTCAAGTTCTTGAATCTGATTCGATTCGATACGCTTGTTATCCCGTGTCTTCTTTTCGAGAAATTCATAAATATGCTGGTCCTAGTTTGAGTTCGTCGTCTGCCGATCCGATTTCGATCCTCTTGATTAATTGGGGATGCCATCGAGATCTTAGGAAGGTTTTGAGTTTAGGTCCGGCTGCTCATGTGTTTGTTGTTGATAGTCATCGTCCAATTCATCTTCATAATCTGAGCGATCAGAATGAACAAGTGATTGTTCTTTACACGAAAGACGACGAGCTCCAGGCTGACTTAGCTTATGATTTCGATGTCTCTGCATTGGCGAATGCGAGCGATTTGAACAGCGATGATGAGATTGATGAGGAATTGGATAGTGACAATGGTAACGACAGCGAAAGCGACGAAGAAGATCGAGGCGGATCGAGGAAACGGAGGAGAGTTGATAAGGAAAATGAGGATGATCCTGTTCAGATTTTCAGGAAATTGAAAAGAGGATACTATTATATGGGTACCTTCCATGGTAGGCCTTCAGGGTGTTTGATGTATGATCTGTCTCATTCATTGAGGAAGAACACAAACGAATTACTATGGCTGGCTTGTGTGTCGTTAACTGATCAGTTTGTTCATGAAAGATTAACGGATGAGAGGTACCAAGCTGGGGTTATGGAGCTTGAACAACACATAAACAGTTCAGGGAACTTGAATGCTGTAAACTCTGTTACACTCAAGGATGGCACCAAGATCCGAGCTCCTGAGGCATCAAGAATCACTTATGATGATGAGCCAAGATTAATGCTGTTGCAGGAGTGGAGCTTGTTTGATTCAATGCTGTGTTCTTCATACATTGCTACCAAGTTAAAGACATGGAGTGGCAATGGAATGAAGAAGCTGAAATTGCTTCTAGCACGCATGGGGTTTGCACTTGTGGATTGCCAACAAAAGTTCCAATACATGAATCTCGAAGTGAAACGAAAGATGAAGGACGAATTCGAGCGATACCTACCCGAATACGGCCTAAACGATTTCTACTACAGAAGTTTCTTGAGGTTACATGGTTATAGCTCAAAAGTGTCAGCAGCAGATGTGGTATATGGGGTCACTGCATTGCTTGAATCCTTTGTGAAATCAGATGGGTCAAGTGCTTCCAAGAAGTTCGGAGTGGCTTATGATGCATTGTCATTGAGCAATCTTGACAAGCTCAAAGATGGAATGCAGCAGGCAATCAAGGTCCAGAGGTCAGTTCTTAGACAGGGGAGCTCTGCAATTACAAAGAGTGGTTGTATAAGAAGTGGGAGAAAGTTTCGTTGGGTGAAGCTTGAAGATTCTGTGGACACCAAATTTCTGGGCTATCCTCAAGCACTCACTAAGTTCTGCTACTTCATAATGGATGCTTTGCGAGAGAAAGGAGCTAGAATGAAGCCATTGCTATGTGCTTGCGTGTCTCAAGAGCCGAACAAAGTATTGATCGTTGGTGTTTGCGGGAAGCCTCGGCTCGGGGCGTCTCGAGGCAATGCATTTGGGAGAGCGTTTCGAAACGCTGCGGAGGAAATCAGCACGGAGTTTTTCCACGAGATGTTTGAATCCTCGTGGATTCTTCTTGATGCAACTTCAGTTAACTCTTTCATGGTCAGATTGACTGAGAAGCTCTAACGTATGTTGTTTATTTCCATTTCTATGGCATATCTGTGAAGAAGATTTCAAGAACTTATGTGCCTTACTAGATCATTGAGATGAACTATAATGACCCCCACATCTTAACATCAATTGTAGTGATACAAGTTAGCCTTTATGTAACTTCGTTTTATGTAACTTCGTCTTTGCTGGTCAAACATGATTTTCAGGTCTTATCGATGTCAACTATAGAGCTTGTACTCAAATAAAAAAGGTGAGCGTCGGGAAGATTTAGTTAGGGGACACTTTGACTCGACTTAAACTCATTAGATTCATTAGTGTACATTTTTCTAAAATTGGCTTGGTTCCACCGCTGAGAACAAATGATGGAAAGATTTTGGAATGCGCACACCCCAGACATTTCACTCGAGAGATTGGCCAAATTAGTGGGATAGAATTTGGCTCTGCTTCAACCTTGTGAGAAATGATTGTACCCGTGGCAAAAGAGATATCACTCTCAAGAGGTACCATATCATATGTGTAACGAATACGGACATGACACAACAAGTTGCTAGACACATCATAATGGAGATATTTCGGTTGGTTCGTACCGAGAAAAATTAATGGTTTAAACATTAATAGTCTCAGAAAGGCTGCAGATTCTTGGTTCTTGTAGCCTGCTAACAAACAAATTCTCACATCACAACACAAAAAGAGACTTTTTCAAGGGGGGAAGAAAAATAAGTTATAATGTGTTTGAGAGATTGTTCTATCAAAATCACATACATTCAACTTGCTGACTCTATTAGACTGATTCTAGACTGACTCCACACTCAACACTTACTACAGTGTACCAACAGTTGACAAGAACTCAAAAGCAAAATTTGAGAGGAAATGAGAGTGTTAGTGGAAAAAAGAAAGCAAAAATGGGATCCCAAATACAACATCATATGGATAAGAACAGAACATTACCCTCATCTCTGTTGTTTCTTTCTCCACTGGGTGCGCCCTCGGTTGATTTCGAGTCCATCGCTTGATAATCTTAGTAGATGAAGAAACTGACGGTCATCTTGTTTGTCACTGGAAATGTAACCATTTGTTCCATTGAGCTCTGAAACTGTTTTGCTGCCGTTCTCGACTTCCTCCACGCTCGTAAGAGAATCCACTACATCGTCTTGTTGGCATTCTCGTCTGTAGTCTAATGTGATTGTCTGAAGTTCATGGCTGTTGATGATTTCTTGAGGCATACTCTGTCGTAGAGTCATCATCATATATCATGATTATAAAGTCACTATGGAATCTCATGAATCAAATCAACTATTAAGCAGATAGACTATGATATGAAATCGTGTTGTGGTCTCCATGTTATGTCGTATATAAAATCGTGTTGTGGTCTCCATGTTATGTCGTATATAAAATCGTGTTGTGGTCTCCATGATATGAAATCGTGTTGTGGTCTCCATGTTATGTCGTATATAGATATGTCTGAGCTAGTTCGCTATTTTCTTAAGACAATTTAAAATACTGTCCAAATAAGGATTGTGTAACCTTATGTTTTATCACCATAAAGAAAACCATTACTCCTGACCATTGTAGTATTTTAAGGAATTCTAAAGAGAAGAATCAGAACTTTTGGGGGATTATTTTTGCACTGCAGCAGAAAAGAAAAAGAAATCGAGAAAACGGGAACGAGTGTACGAACCTCCAGAACCCATCCAATGTAGGTGACGTTATTGACATGCTGATTCATGTCCAAATCTGCTCTCCTAGGCTGAAATAAAAAGCACTTTCAAAACCTGGAAGAATGGTAAAAGCTTGAACCTAATGTATTTACAATCTTACCATTAGTCCAATTCTGGAATAGTGACCAGGGTCTTCCAGTTTCGGAATTTTCTTCAGGCTACTACTATTCTCCTCAGGAAAAGCTAGCCTGGACAAAAGCAATAGAAAGCCGATTATCATACAAGTGATTTTCTTTAGAAGGGTTCTCCATAGTATGCCTCACTAAATAATTATGGATTTATAAGTTAAGAAGAGTTTGCCAATTTTAGGATAAAAGAAAGTAATTACTAATTAGTACTAGGTTAACATGCATTTAACTCCATTCTAATTAACCTAACCATGTCATCTTGCAAGACAGACTTGCATAGCAATTTTTACTGAACGATAGTATTGGAGGAGAAAGGCACCTACCTGAGCTCTTGTGGACAATAAACCAAATATTCATCACGAACATCATCGCTAACTTTCTGAAGCCGTCTAGTGTCTTGGTTCATCATCACCCACTTACTAAAAACATTAACAAGAAAGCCATCAGGTAGAATACAAACAACGTCCAGTAATGCACAAAATTACAGTACGAAAAAGAACAAGAATGAGCATAGTTGTACTTGAGGACAAGCAGAATAGTATTGGTGACACAAAAAAGTGCAATTCTCCCGAAGAGGTAATTTAAGGGCAAATATGAATAAGAAAGTTGGACTGTCAGCTTTCCTCAGCTGTAAAAATTGAGGTTGTAAATGTAGGCTTGAGACAAAATTTTATTGTTTATTTTCAGGGAAAATCATCTCTAGAAAGATGAATTTGGAGGCAATATGGTGACAGTTGATTAAAAAATAGAACTTTGAAAGACAAAAGACACTTCAGAATTGATGATTTACACTCCACTACTCTGGTTGAACTATTATATGAGTTTCTGATCAGATTAAAGTGTCATCTAAGTGTTAAGATGAAGCTCTATAGGAAGGGCTTTGGATGACCAAAGGCTTGTGAAGATACGTCTTAGCTTGTCAAAAATACTTGTAGGATACTAGAACCTAAATAGGCAGCCACCATGGATTAGACTGAGTGCCCATATAGTCTACTGTCTTCTTTCAACTGTACAATGTTGATGTTGTAAATATAGGCCGAAAGTATCCTCCTCTAAATTCAGTCAATTCTATCGACGTTCTAACACTTTGACAAGATTTCTATTTTTTCATTTTCAGGACAAAACTATCTCTATAGAGAAGAATCTGAAGCCAAAATGATAGAAGTTCGATCGAACAATAAAATGTTGAAAGACAGGGAACAAAAAGTTGGGGATAGGGTGTAAGATCAGGCTTTCGGCATGTTTCTTCCCAAGAATCCTGTAATTATTTTATTCTTGTAAAATTACAAATTTAGTCTCTAAAATTTGATGCCACTTAGTACTTGAAATTTACACAGTCCTAGCTATGTCCTCAGAGTTACGATCTTGATTTTAATTACTTTGTGCCACCACCACTATGACTTAAATGTTGATGTGATATCCAACCAATGATGATTTAGCACTACATGCCATAAGTATCATTATGAGACATATAGGGTTGCTAGATACTAGAAAACTATATTTACGCCTCCATATCCCAAAATTTGGACATTGAAGTAACATGAGACTGACCCGGAGAAATGAACTTGTGCCCTTGCTTACCTAGCATGCAGCATACTATTGGGTTGTTATTATAATAGAGTATATGCAAAATGAGACTCAGCAGCATCTTCTCTCGTACACTCATGAACTTGAGAAATTTGAAAAATTAGTGTGTTATTTAGACCATTGGGAGTGTACTGCACAAGATATACCATAAATAAAATAGACTGCTCGTAATTTGGGCTGTTACCAAGCAGCCCCCAAGCAGACCATATTACTGGCTAGAAGTTTATTCCTAAGAGAGGAGAAAAGAACATAAACGGTATGTGTGTTCACGTGCGATGATTATTTTTAACAAGTCCATCTCATACAACTGGATGCGACACCATGCAACTCATCATCAGACCGGGATTTTTTTATTGGGCTGTGGCAACCACAACAAGAGCTAGAACAATTGTGCATAAATAGGGGTAAAACTTGCTGGTGATTACTAGTGTTTAAATGGTCAAGGCCAGAGTCAGCATCTCCCAACAGCAGCGAAGAGCTAGAGGTAACCTTAAGTGGAATTCTATCCTTCTTTCGTCTTTCCTCAAGTGGATCACTTCCAACGGCTATTATAGCATGGCTAAACAATTATATACACTGAAGTATATAAAAGTATCTGAAGCTCTGCTTACAAAGTTAAGAATTGATTTTGACATGAATAAAGACTGTGGTACCTTGATTTAGACAATGTTTAACCAAACCAAAAATTAGCAGGCCCAACTATTAAAATTCTACTTCATCCTTTATGATAAACGTGTAGTATAAATTTCAATTAACGATAACTATTACGAGCTTGGACAATAAGTACAACGAAAAAGATAAACATCAAGGCTTGGAAAGTGCTCATATCTAGACTTGTGGACTCTGAAGCACACCCTAATCATTAGCTACATATCTTTCCAATCTTTCGAGGATGGCATAAGGTTAGAACTCTCCAACAGCATTGACACGCAATTTTGTTTCTAAAACAGTAAATACAACATAGAATACTTCTCAATTTCCAGTTGCACTCATTCATCCTGAAAGACTACGAACATGAACCAAAATTTTTAGGTATGCAACAGATCGCAATTTCAATAAAGTATCAGTAAAATTCTAGAAAGCAACAATTTAAAGAATAAATAATCCAGAAAACAGATAGGGATAGCAGTTCATGCATATATTGTATGCATAACTGATTTTGGAATGAGAAGGTGTTTTGCTTTTCATAGAAATTAATAATAGAAAAATTGTCAATTATGCACCTTGTTGCTCTTCCTATAACTTGACCATTTGCATAATCTTTAAGTATCCAATCACGTCTAGTTCCGATTCTCCCTTCCCCTTGACACCATGTCTCAATTTCAACCACATCACTCCTACGCCAAATGACAATATGTAAATTAGTATTAGTAAATAAGGGAAATTCAAAATAAAAAGAATTTGAAAGTCAAACTCAAAACAACTATAGAAGAAGAGACTCACCACGCTGGGTACTTGTAAATTTCAATGTGCATGCGTGCTGTTACCCATATGAGATGTAATTTCCTCATGGTGGGGGTTGTGGCGAAACCATCTGTGGAAAATCCAACACTCTGAGCATGGTTACAACCAACCTCCTGCACGAAGAATTCATCATAGGCAAACTCTAATCATTTATAGTCAATACAGTCTAAGTGAGATTCTAAAAGAGAAAATAGAATTAAGAAAGACGCATGTGAATGCACATGGGAGAGATGAGAGGATTTTTTCCGTTTCAGTTTTTGGAAGAAAAGAACACGTGCATCCATGAAATGCCGAAAAAACTACGGAAAGCAATAAAGCAGAGAAAAATAAAGATAACCAAGTGGCAAAAAGTTGAACAAGTAAACATGCAGCACGACCGTTCATGTTCCTCAAAAACATCAATGGAACATTCCAATTAATGAAGCAACGAAATCCTACTAATAAATGAGCTAATTAATTGAGGCATGAGTAACATGTAATAGATCCAGAGAGTAACAAATCAGATGAAAGTGACCAAAATCGAAACAATTCCGACAAATTTACCTGCAACAGATTAGCAATAGTTTCAACAGTAGCGGTCTTGTTGATTCCAACCTCGTAACACCGCACTATGAATTTCTCCTTATAAGAAAATCCGTCTTCTGCCAAGCTTCCGAGCCGAAGCCGATCCGCCAAGCTACTAGAACCACTCAGAACACTGGCTTCACCTCTATCGGAAACAACAGCAGCCACAACCGGAGTTTTGGTCACCGGAGAACATACGGAGGCGAAATTTCGGCGGCGGAAGGAGGAGAAGAGGCGTGTAGGAGGTGTAAGGAGTCTACATTGGGAAAGAACATGGATTTGGTCAGTCGCATTGCAAGGGACCTTCAACATAGCTGAGAGAGGATAAAGAAAGGAGTGGAACTGGAGGTTGAACAGTTTCTCTCTCTAAAATTCCCTCTCTCTCTCTTCTTGATTTCGGGCTGGTTTTTTTGTGGAAATACTGAGCGATGTCGATGGTACCGAGGAGATCGTGAAAGTACGATAATACCCTTTGATTTTGACAAAATTACGAAATTGCCATTATTCTGAATTTCTGGTTGGTTGTGCTGACGTCGCAATATGTTACATTTCCTTCATTAGATGCGCCAACTTCACCGACCGTTGGTCTACTTTGCTTTCTAAAATTTTAAAATATCTATTAGCTCGGGTTCATATCTTACTCGATCTACACGTTTCATTATAAAAATAGCTAAATACGAGCTAAGCTTTATAGTCAGAAGTTCACTGTGGAGGTGCGTTAAGGAAGAAGCATCACAGTATTAGAGACGAGAGGCAGTGCAACGAGCAAACCGTCATACATTGACATCTCTACATAGAGCTCGTTTGGTCCTTTTCGAACGGTCACACTGCAATTTTCTCAATCTATGAGACTCTCATTTAGAAATCGTTATGCAAATACTTCTACCATATCTTAGAGGGTAGTCGTCGTGTCTAAGTTGGTCTGGAGGTTTATGTGTCACTCGGTCGATTCCTAGGTTTAGTCCTCGTATTCTCCTCTATCGATGGCTCAATTACAATCACATCAGGGGATGTAGAAGTCTTCACAGTCGACATTCAAATCATCGTCCAGGTCCATTGCAATCTTCGATGCCATGTCATTTAGAGTCTATGCTCTTGCCCTGTTGCTCTATCTTCCCGTATACGATGACTAAGTCATTGAATCACGGAAATGACTTGTTACGGAGAGTGAGAGTAGATGTAGAATTCTTCACAGTCGATATTCAAATCATCGTCCAGGTCCATTGCAATCTTCGGTGCCATGTCATTTAGAGTCTATGCTCTTGCCCTGTTGCTCTATCATCCCGTATACGATGACTAAGTCATTGAATCACGAAAATGACTTGTTACGGAGAGTGAGAGTAGATGTAGAATTCTTCACAGTCGATATTCAAATCATCGTCCAGGTCCATTGCAATCTTTGGTGCCATGTCATTTAGAGTCTGTGCTTTTGCCCTGTTGCTCTATCTTCCCGTATACGACAACTAGGTCAGTAAATCACGAAAACGACTTGTTACGGAGAGTGAGAGTAGATGTAGAATTCTTCACAGTCGACATTCGAATCATCGTCCAGGTCCATTGCGATCTTCAGTGCCATATCGGTTGGAGTTTGTGCTATTGCCCTGTTGCTCTATCTTCCCATGTACGATGACTAGGTCAGTAAATCACGGAAACGACTTATTACGGATAGTGAAAGTAGCTTTCGTAGTTGACCTTAGGAGAATCTTTAACCCATTTTAATTTTGAGGAATCGAGAATGCCCCTGAACCTCGTTTAGCTAACAGGGATAAATTTCTTACTGCTCTTTCTTTATTTAAATGAGGATTCTCGAGCGGAACAATTTTTTTTAGGGTTTCGAGTTAAATAAATCTCGAGAGCCATCGAAGAACAACGATAAACTAAACAATTAGGGTCGAATCTTAAAAGTTTTAATGAATTAATTAAAAAAGGAAACGAATCAAATTGAAAACTTTTGTTTATCCTCAAATTTTTGTGTGTGGTTGCTTCAAGTTCTTGAGATCCACAAAAAAGCGAAACGAAATGGCCCATCGATCCATCAACCATTCACATAAACATTCCGCGCCCCCTTCACCGCTTTCTGCCGCAACTTTTCCATCAATCCCATAACCTTTTTTTGCCCTTTTGCGACGGAATCTTATTCTCCGTGGCGCCATTTAAGCGCCATTCTCTTTTCCCATAGCGATCTCTCAACAAGATAAGAAGACCCTTGTGTACTTTGGTGGGCTGAGAGCTCATGAAGCAATCAGGATCTTATTAGTTTCTTAGAATTTCTCTTACACAAGCCCTTACACTCACTTAGTTCATTCAATTTTCATTGTTTCCCCTTTTAGGGCTTGTTTTTTTTTTTTTTTTTTTTTGTTTCTAAGGTGATTTCTGTATCTGGACGCATTGTCTTACCTATTCTTCTTTGATTTGTCGCTTTGTTTTCATAGATATAGCAATATTTAGTCGTTGCCCCAGTAGTGGTGTTCATTTGATGAGTTGGGTATCCTGTTCGTGCGACGAGTCTTTCCTTCTACCCCTGATCTGATCTGAGTGTGGATAGTTTTTGGAGTTGGGTTTATTGATTTTCCCTTTGTTTGGGATTTGGTGAAGATTTCTTGGCGGCAATGGACGCTTCCGGTGAAGAACTTTCAGATTTGGAGGTTGAGAATGAAGCGAATCATTGCGGGTTTGAGGAAGAACCTGAAACTATTGCTATAATGGATGCCGTGAAAGTTTTGTTGCAGGGTTTAGGGGAAGATATCAACCGAGAGGGCATCAGAAAGACCCCTTTCCGTGTGGCCAAGGCTCTTAGAGAAGGAACAAGAGGTGAGAATTGCCTTATTTCATAGCCTTCGTTTTAGTAGTGCAAAGCCTCTGAGAGGCATTAGTTTATTGAGAATTGTGAGTTTTGTCTGTTGTTTATGAGTTTGTATTGGAACTATCCATTTTGAAAAGTCTTTTAGTTCTTTAGGACAAAGAGTCTATCAAACTGGCTTAAAATTGAAGTCTTATGCCAAATTTGAAGAATAGAATTCAATGGATTACTGCTACAAACTTGAAATTTCACAATTTTGATGATGATATTGACTGGGTTTGTTGTATTTGTGCATAGAAGGATATGAATTCCAGGGTTTTTCTTGATGTATAGTTTGTTTCAGAACACATTCTGAGATTAGGTGTAACAGCCGGGCTTCCCTTCAAGATTTTAAAACACGTCCTTTAGGGAGAGGTTTCCACACCCTTATAAGAAATGTTTCATTCCCCTATCTAACCAATGTGGGATCTCACAATTCACCACCCCCTTCTGGGCCAGCGAGACGCTGATACTCGTTCCCTTCTCCAATCAATGTGGGACTCCCCAATCCACCTCCTTCGAGGCTCAGTGTCCTTGCGGACACACCACTTTGTGTCCACCCCCCTTTGGAGCTTGGCCTCCTCGCTGGCACATTGCTTAGTGTCTAGCTCTTTTACTGTTTGTAACGGCCCAAGCCCACTGTTAACAGATATTGTCCTTTTTTTGGGTTTTCCCTTCTGGGCTTCCCTTCTAGATTTTATAATGCGTCCTTTAGGGAGAGGTTTCCATGCCCTTATAAGAGATGTTTCGTTCTTCTCTTCAATTAACGTGTGATCTCACATTAGGAAAGTTTGAGATATCGGTTTTGAGAATTATCCTTATTTTGTCTCATTTTTACTGCATTGAATTTGTTCATGCTATGCACGACTTGGCATATATCACCTGGATGGAGTTTTGGTTCTAAAGGACTCGTGAAATCGGATAATTGTTGTAATGAAAATTTTCATCTCTTCATTCATATACTTCACTGCAATTTGTATAACTGAATACAAATTTATTTCAGGCTACCGACAAACAGCGAAGGACATCATTCAAAGTGCTTTGTTTCCTGAAGCTGGACTACATAATAGTGTTGGTCAGGCTGGAGGTGCAGGTGGGATTGTGATTGTTCGAGATCTCGACTTCTTCTCGTACTGTGAGTCATGCTTGCTTCCATTTCAAGTGAAATGTCATGTGGGTTACGTTCCATCTGGTCAGCGAGTTGTAGGGTTGAGCAAGCTCTCTCGAGTAGCAGACGTGTTTGCGAAGCGACTTCAAAAGCCTCAGCGTCTGGCTGATCAAATTTGTTCAGCTCTACACCATGCTATCAAGCCAGGAGGTGTTGCTGTTGTACTGAATTGTATGCACATCCATTTTCCCAGCTTGGAGTCGGTCTTTCTCGATTCGAAATCCTCGGGATGGATCAAGTTGCATGTTCAATCTGGTTCGGGAGCTTTTGAAAGCCAAGATGCTGATGCCTGGATGGACTTCTTCAGCCTTTTAAAACTTAGAGGCTCAGATCTGAGAAAAGCTTGTGCATCAAATGCTCAAGTTTGGTGCCCATCTCATTTTCCTTGTGCTTCTAAATTCTCGACCAAAATTGAATCGATTAACCCGAGAATGACCTCTGCTGTGACGTCGATTTTGAAGTCATTAGGTGAAGACCCATCAAGAAAAGAGCTTCTTGGAACACCTGGTCACTTTGTGAACTGGCTAATGAACTTCCAAAACTGTAATGTTGATATGAAGACGGATATGAAAAAGCTCAATGGCTTTGCTAATGGTAGAACTCATCTTGAACACGAGAACGGTAACCTCTCCGACAAACAGATTCAATCAGAGATGAATTTCTTGTTCTGGTCTCAATGTGAGCACCATTTACTCCCCTTTTACGGCGTCGTGCACATAGGATTCTTACGAGCTGATGGGCTCGCTCCCTTTGAGAAATCACTTCTAAACTCGGTAATACTTTTTTATGGTTTGAAGCTTCAAGTTCAGGAGAGAATGACCAGACAGATAGCAGAGACAGTTTCATCATTAGTAGGAGCAGACGTGATAGTCGTTGTCGAGGCAAGTCATACCTGTATGATCTCAAGAGGAATCGAGAAGTTCGGTAGCACGACAGCTACAATCGCTACACTCGGTTGGTTTTCATCCAACGCAGCTGCAAGAGCCATGTTCTTGCAGAGCATTCCAAAAACTACCATTGGTGAACTGTAAGTTCAAGCTTATGACTTCCTCTTTTCATTTTTCGGGAGGTTTTTACTCGATGCCGTTGCACCGATATTGGCACGGCTTCTTCCCGATACCTTTTTGCAATAAACTCTTGGGTCGTGCCGAAAGCATTTAGAAGTTCTACTCAAATTGATTAGTAGCAGCATACACATTTGGTTGGAAGGAAGATATATATTTTGTGGGTCATCATCCCATTCATAGCCTATTGTAGTTGTTTTACAAAGGAATCCAAAAGGGATACCATTTATACTCTGTTTTGTTGGTTAGGAGGCCAGGAGTGATAGCATTTTACCAGTTTCCATGGCCAATTTTGGTGCAATTTCTTATCTAAGATGTATCTCAATAAAACCTATATGTATTCCAAACCACAATTTGCCTATCTCTTTCCCCTCTTGGGGTCAAGTTCTGATTTCTAGACAGGGAAATGTTGTGTTTTGGACTGTAGTAGTTCGTCATCGACTTCAATGGCATCGTTATCTTTGACTTTATTGAGACATATCTGGTGTGTTCGAAGACTCTGAAGATACCCTTTCTATGCTATCGAGACAATAATAACACTCATCTTTCTGACCGAAGAATTTGTTGGAGTCCACCGTAGTGAGGAGTTGAAGTATGCCAGCGGTCTAGGCTACACAGTGCTCCCGAGCTCAGGCTACCTCTTTCAACACTCTTGGGGTCAAGTTCTTTCTAGAAAGGGAAATGTTCTCTTTTGGATTGTAATAGTCTATCATCGACTTCGATAGCATCTTTATCTTTGGCTCTATTGAGGCATATCTGGTGTGTCTGGAGATTCTGGAGATACCCTTTCTACCCTATCGAGACAGTAATAACACTTATCTTTCTAATCGAAGAATTTGTTTGAGTCCACCATAGCGGGGAGTTGAAGTATGCGAGAGGTCTAGGCTACACAGTGCTCTCGAGCTCAGGCTACCTCTTTCAAAGAAAGGAAAGACCATTCAAGAATTTTGTTAGCTCATGAGTTATGAATTTTAAGAAGTGCCTAAGGTCGTTGATTCCAGTCTTTTCTTGTGAGATTTTCTTCTTTCTATCAAAAATTTAAATATCGGGTTTGAACCAAACAAATTATCAATCGATGACCATTTTAAAGTGTTTCTTTTTTTGTTTGCACCAGATTCTGGCTACAATCATTCAAAAATGCATGAACCCCGAGATTTTCATAAAAGAAAAGAGCAAACCCTAAATAGAACAATAGAACGAGCCGGGCATGCAAGGAAAGTAGTTTATTATTTTATTATTTTCATTCTAATTATATGAATCAAATAAACTTGTTTCCTTCTAAAGCAAATGGATTAGCCTATATTATGAATCATTTGCAGATGAATCAAAAATCATATACTCAGGGACTTCAAGAACCAAACCCAAATCAAGGGACAAGCAATATGAGCTCAACCTATGAGAAAAAGAGGCATCTGAAAGCAGCAGCCTTCTTGCTTGGGCTGCTGGCTTCGGCACTGACTCAGCCATTGGCAATGGCAATCGGCATTGTGCCCATCCAAAAGTGGCGTGTTCATGTGGTTAATAGGCTGAATAATGCGACTTTGTTTGTGCATTGTAAGTCTAAAGATGACGATTTGGGATTCCATAATCTAGTTGGTGTTGGCTCTGAGTTTCAATGGAGTTTCAAGAACAACCTTTGGGCAACAACGTTGTTTTGGTGCTTACTAAGAAAGCCGAATGCTTACGTGTCTTTTGAAGCGTTTTGGATTGAGAAGACACATATTTGGCTCAATTATAGGTGTCATGGTGGAAACTGCATTTGGACTGCTAGAGAGGATGGAGTATATTTGAGAAACAATCCCGATAGTGTTGATGAGCGTGTTCATAAGTGGAAGGTAAAGTCTATTTGATTTGTTAAAGTTGTCCCGTGATACAACAATTTCGTGCGTAGTTCTTATGTCGGTATACTTTTTATATATGAGACAACCCCCGAGCATTGAGGTATATTACCTTCGATCAACCCTATCATGCATGTTGTTGAACGCAAGAAAAAAAAAAGTTTTAGTTTTTATGACTCAAATATATTTGATCTTAATTATACTTCTATTAACGTTGTTTTGTCGTTTGAGTTTACCAACGACCATAACTTCTTGTTTATACGTTGATTGTAGGACTTCTCATAATCCGTTTTACCGACAACCATAACTCAAGAATATCGCCCGACTATAAACAAGTCTACAAAAGTGTGTTCAAACAAGCTTCAAAACCTTTGTCTTGGCGTTCGTTTGGTTCATGAAGTTTATCGTCGTCGAATTATAAAGCGGACTTAATCTTCATCTCCATTTGCTTCCCTTATAAAAACTATATATATTTCCACAAATTTATACATCTTCTACGTTCATTCTTTTAAGATTTTGTGTTCATAAGAACTTACATGAAAAAGATTCAGTACATACAGGACTTGTAAACATTAAAATATGATGGACAAAAAAAAAAAAAGGATAATCTCTAGTAGTTAATAATACATTTAGAAATACATAATTCACAACTATCATGCTGTATGATTCAATAACATGCCACACAATTCACAAGCCAAGAATAGCTTAAAGGACATCGTGTTCACCTACGGCTCCACGACGATTTTACCAGTGGCATGGCCATCCATGCTTTTTGCCCAAGCATCCTCAGCATTGCTGAGAGGATACCGTGAATCGATCACGGTCTTCAGCTTCCGTTCCTTGATCAAATTCACAAGATAGCACAGATTCTCACTCTTGAAAGACATCAACAATGGTACCAGCTGCTTCTTGGAGAAGGTAAGTTTCTTAAAGGCAGAAGATATCATGGTAGAAGGGTTTGGAGTAATGTCTATTACTTTACCATTAGGACTCAAGTTTGGTTCAAATACAGACCATGGGATCCCTGTTGCACAATGAACCACTGCATCATACTTCTTACCTGATGGGCTCTTCAAGGCTGCCCCTTCTGGAGTTTTGTAGTCAATAACCTCGTCTGCTCCCAAGCTTTTCACAAACTCGATATTACGGGCACCGCAAGTAGCTGTCACATGTGTGTTTCCCAACTTTGCTAGCTGAACAGCGTAATGTCCAACACCGCCAGATGCAGCAGTGATGAGAATGTTTGCTTGAGGGCCACTTCCATCAAGTTTGATCCCAGCAGCTTGGGTGAGAGCCTGGTGAGCTGTCAAAGCTGCGACAGGTAGAGAAGCACCATCAGCTGCTGTTACTTCGGGAGGCCTATAAACTGTCTTCGACTCCTTTCCTACAGCATATTCAGCTAGTCCACCTCCAGTCTATCATTGTAATATAAAATTTTCGTAAGATGAACACTTCCAATAAAATGAATCAACAAAATATCATAGGATTCAAAATTGGTTCAAGTTTAATCGAATAGTAAGGTTGTTCTGACCCAATTGTTTCACAATTCAACAGTTCAGTTCAGAATGAAGCTAATAGATCTCCTATTAAATGTGTGTATTGGCATAGGCGCAAGAGAAAGGAGGATGAGGAAAAATAAGTCGTTATGAGTTAGTTCATAGGGTGGGACCCGAAACATATTGAGTTTGAATTGTGCTGTGGAGATATATAATTTGTAAGAGAGACTTGGAGGGGTACTTTTCTGGTTAGATTGTCTGAGAGAATTGTATTTGGGAGAGAAGGGAAGCTCTCTAAACCTTTCACTCAGATCTTCCCTCGACTCAGTACCTCTATTGATAAATAAATTCCTATTCTTATCAATATTGGTATCCGAGCAAGTTTGTGACTGGGAATGCCTACTTGAACGGAATCTCGAACAGAGACTATGGAAGGAAGAATGAATGAGTTGCGGAGCTTGATAGCAAAGGAGGTGGGTTCAACCCGTGAGACTATTAAGACACGGATGATGAATGAGCAGTGGCAAGAGCCTGACTGAGGCAATAAGGGAATGGAGGAGGTGTTTGTGCAGTTCGAAGGGATGAGGCAAACGGAGGAAATAGCCCTAGTGGGAAAGAAAGGGGTAAGAGACCCGGCAAAGGTGATGTTAGATTTAGGAAGGAATAGCAGAGAATTGAACCTGAGCAAACCGTTGGCACCAATGTTTGATCTTCGACTGAGTAAATTGGAGATTCTGGTCTTTGAAGGTGAAAATTCATATGGGTGGATCCAATTCAAAAGTCATTTTGTGGTTAACAAATTGGCTGAATCAGAAAAACATGAAGTTGCAGTGTTGTGCTAGAATGGTATAGCCTTGAAATGGCATCAACAGGAGGTGTCGACAACCAATCAGAACCTGGAAAGAATTTTGACGACATGTTCTTCAATGGTTTTAGCCAACGAATCAAGGTACGTTACAAGAACAATTTTTGCCTTTGTGGCAGGATATATGACGATGGAGGAATATTGTGATAAGCTTGAGGAATATTACGGGTCATTGGTGTTGCTAGATGACGATACCCTAGAAGAGAAGTTCAATGATGGGCTGAATGAAGATATAGAAGTGGAAATGAGGATAATTTACCTGTCGGGCTGACATTGCAAATGGAAATGGCCCAGAAGATTGAAGACAAGTTATTGCATCAGAAGGGGAAAGGGGATTCAAATTGATTAGGGTCTACAGATACCGTTCCAGTCGTTGCCCCTGCCTCATTTATGTTGGGTTTCACATTAAATTCTTTGGATTGAAGGAATTAGGAAAGAATCAACCGGACTGTACAAGAGGCTAACGGAATCGAAGTTGCAGAGTAGGAAGGAGAAAGTCATGATTTTATTTAATCAATTACCAACATGTTCCTTGTTCAGTCGGACAAAATTAACCGTACAAAAGGTGAATGATGACTTACAGCATGGCTACCAAAAGTTACAACTTTGTCCCCAGCTTTTAAGCTTTTGACTCCTGCTCCAACCTCTATGACTTCTCCAGCAATATCAGTACCTATTTCAAATTTGTAAGGGAAATGAAGTAACAAAGAGAAGACAAATCAACTGTATTTGTTTCCTAAAGAAAAATTGCAGGAATAAACAAAATCAGGAGTAAACAGATAGAACTTCCAGGAAGTCTTAAAGCTAAATTTAAGATACCAGGTCCATTGCCAAGGTTAAAAACAAATTTAGTTGAGAAGATTCTATTGCATTCTGCATCTATCTTGAAGTCGTATTTTATTTATAACAAAAATAAACATGAAAGCATGTTTTTGAAGAACAGAACAATTGTCTACTCAAAAAATTAGTTTCTACAGACTGTCCAAGCCTAGATATAGATTTTAGAAAGGAAAAAAAAAAAAAAAGTGTGTTCTTGTAATTGTTTTTAGAACTACCAACTACCATCAGTGGTCAAGAAGAGTTATGGAGAAGATAAAGGACTTAAAGAAAATAGTTTCAACTCATGGTGGTCACCTTCCTAGAATTTATTATCCTACAAGTTATATTGGAAACCAAACGTACTAGCATCAAGTGGTGGTCCCACAAGAATAGTCAAGGTGTGAGCAAGCTGGCTTGGACACTGGCGGATATAAAAAAAAAAACAGAGGAAAAGTTACTTGTAATATCAAAAAGATTTAAGAGTTCGGCAAGTCTTAATTGCTCTATGTCAGATGGTAACTGCTGCATATTCCAAGTTTGGTCAATCAGATTCATCAGCAAAATATTTGGTGCGTTAATATTTTTTTAAGGATGGAATTATCAATAGGCACACTAATCAAACGTACACAGTCTTGATTCCTAAAAAAGCAGGGCCTTAGATAGCATCAGAAGCCTATATAAATTAATCTCCAAGATCATTCTCGCAAAGATTGAGATTGGTACTTGATGTTGATTAAACTACCTATTTCAATAAAGGGGCGGCCAACTATGCAGCAGATTATTGATTGAATAAACTAGGTCGGATAATAAACTTCACTTGGTTAGGAGAACTCTTTTTTTTTTTAGTAGCTGATCCTTTTAAGTATTTTGCTGATTCAAATTTAATTGAAGCGTTTAAGGTAGAGAGAAACTCATCCCTAATTTAAGAATGACACAGTTGAGAGCTTTGTTCAGGTGAGATGGACACGTTGAAAAAAAATATATCCCCAATATTCTGTAAGTTTTTGCAGGAATTTGGGGGGGATAAAACCAATATTCTTCTTGTTTTATAATAAATAGAGATTTATCAGCAGAGTAGCCAACAGTCTGGGGAGAGGAAAACCCCCACCCAACAACCCACAAAAGAATGCCCTTCCAATCTAAAATAACCTTCAGAAAACTATAGTTATAAAAAATAAATAAATAAATAATCCGTGGTTTGAGCATCGCTGCACACAATATCAATATTCATAATACTTCTAGTCCGTAATAACAATTTTAGACACATTTTTAATCCATGTAGAAAACCTGGTGGAAAAGGTCAACAACATATTTAATGTTTTGGAAGTTTTTTCCAAAAAGTTTAGGCATAGAATTGATAATCATAAAGTTTTCTGGCAGATATACTAGTTTCAGGCACATTTTTAGTACAATTCAAAGCAACAAGAGGAAACTTATAAAAGGACCTAATTCTTTCACCATCAAATTAAATTGGAAGTTCTACATCCATGTTGGTGATTCGATCTTCTACAAACCCTAATAATCAGATGGCCTTGATTTAGTGGGAGGGTTTGCCTCCAAAAGAAGTGTTAGCATGGGTGAAGATACATCTCTCTTATTTTTCTTCTTTTCTCCTTGAAGACGAGGTGACTTTAGGGGATAGAGGTATTGATAGAAAGAATCCAATCTAGTTCACTTGTACTGAGAAAAAATCATGTGAGCCGAAGTAGTATGAAGATTATTGCTAGGCATTAGTTAGCTAACAAGTCTATAAGTCATCCTTGTGCTTACATTTCTGTATTAGAGTACATTTTTTATTAACTAACAAGCCTATGAAGATTTTTTAATTTTATATATGTATAATTTAAGGATGATATTCAAATTTTGAAATCCCACCCGCTCACTTCCGACTTTACCAACCCATGCCTAAACTTATTTCACTTAATACGTCATACTTCAAGCTTTTAGAGCAAGAATTCAGGTCATACATTCATAACATCAACCATAAGTAAGTGAAGTACCAGGAATATGAGGGAACTTGCGAGGAAGAAAGGGACGTATCAGTCCCTTCTGAATTTTCCAATCAATTGGATTCAAACTAACTGCTTCCACTTTTACCAAAACCTCATCAGAGTTGGGTCTAGGAACGGGAACTGTCACATGCTGCAGGAAGATAAAGACACATCAAGCAAAATTCCAGTTTACCATTGGTTTCTTATCTAAGAAAATTAAAATATAAGAGAAGTTCCAGCATATTATCATAAAAGAAATAGACTCACTGCTGTTAAAGAACTTAAAATGGAATCAACACCTTCCTAATCCTAGCCCAAGTTCTTCAACTAATCAAAGGGTTGTTCGTAACCAGTTTTAACCATTTTGGGGTTTCCAAAACATTAATGAAGAAGCATAAGCTACTAGTGACTAAAAATCATAGCCAAAAAGCATGTTTATTAGGGAAAATGAGTGTTGCAGTCATGGTGTAATTACTTCGGCGATTCCCCGTTGACTTAAGCCATGCCTTCATCCATCGATATATCCAAAATTACATTCATATTCCTAAAAAAACGAGTCAAAACCAAAAGATTTAAACACCCGATCAGCAGTCGATGTATTCAACCGCATATATTAAGCCGAAGACCGGAGTATTTCAATTTTCAATTGAGTTCAATGGCCTGGTTTGAATTACTAGCTGCAACTTGAAATTACTAGTCAACGAATAATGCAAACAATCAAAAACAACTAAAAAAGAGAAGAAATTACATAGCTTCATCGGAAAGAATCGTCCCTCGATAAAGTACCAATTACTAAATTTCATTTGGAATTCCATGAGGTAGAGAGGGAAACCGAAGAAAAAAAATCATTCAGAAAAAGATTTAAACGGACTAGCAATCAATAGAAGCAGCAACAACAACAACATACATAAATCTAAACTAATTTGAAATCAAATAAGCAAGTAATAGGAGCGAAACAGAAGGAAGGATTAACCTTGAGAGCAGCTGATCCACCGCCATAGGCTTCATACAGAACCGCATTCATTAGCTTCGAAGCCATGGCCACCGCAACCGACAATCGAAGGTTCTTGATTTTGCGTTTACGCCGCTATACAAAGTGCTAGAACTATAGAATTTGATAAGATTTTATTTTCATCCATTCACCGATTTGCTAATTTGTTTTTCCCAAACCATTTCAAAAAAAATTAATTTAAATATATTTTTAAACTTTAAAAAATATTTAATAAATATCTTATTTTCAATTTTAGACCACTTTAATTTTTAATAAAATTAAAATATTGATGTATAAAATAATTATTTATTTAAGGTCTACCATTCAATTCTAATATATTTTTTTAATGCATTCAAAATACTTTAAAAATAAATAATAGAAAAAACAATTATGAAATTAAATAAGCGTATAATATAATATAATATATATATATATATATATATATATATATATATATATATATCCTATTTTAAATGAGAAAAATAGTGTTATTTTCCCGGTAAAATTAAATTTATTTGGGTTAATCGAGTTGAATTTAACCGAATCTTTTGAACAATTTTACCTACAATTCTCGAGTGAAATGACCTAAGATACGTGTTAATTACCAAATAGCTCAAAAGTTTTCGTTACTGAGTTATAGTAAATTTAATCATATCAACGTTATTTTAATATACACACCTGGTACAAGCCAAGCCCCTTCGATTCGGTAACAAGAGTCGGTTATAGAATAGTCTTTTGGTCAGCTTTTCCATTCTTTTAGACTTTCTGGCCGGTAGGCTTTTATAGCAGACCTGTCTTGCTGACAGGGAGGATATGAAAGATCCCTATGTTCCGACTTCCAAAGGCGATCCTAAGGGAAGAAGAATGAAAGGGATAAGGCTGGGACCCCGGGACATTGGCTTCTGCCAACAGTGGAAAAGGGATTGTAGTAATTTCGGTTTTATACGACTTGGAATGGCTCTCTCATATTGAAAAATTCTATCTAGTGGCATTCGATCACAAAATCCATTGACAGTAGAATGAATTTATCAGTTGTGTCATCTAATTTCTTCTTCAACTGATTGAGCCATTTGCAAGTGACTAGCTTGGAATATTCCAGTAGAGAACGAGAAACCCTTGTCATAACCTAAAAAAAAAAAGAAAAACGTAACCGGCTGCTAACCGGACTCCACCTAAAAATTTTAGCATCAAAATCTCGTATATTCTTTATCAAAAAAATATAATGAAGCTTCTGGTTCAAGATTGCTGCGAAATCTACGGAGAGCAAATGGGATAAGAATCTCCCCGTGGTCCAAGTTGATGGATACTAGATTTGTGGTCGAGTCTCGAGCATACTAAATCATTTTGTTTTTTTTTATATGTCTTTTTAACATAACTACGTCTCTCTTATCGACACGGCGAATGAGGAGTCTCGAGCATACCAAATATACATTTAGTTTAGTGTCAGGAAATTAATTAATTAATTTTTTTTTTATCAAACTATAATTATTAAATTATAATTTAATCAATTTTTTAATTAGATAACCTCGGATCCAATTAGAAACAATGACAACTTTGTTGTTGCTTTTTCCTTGTGGATAAGGGTTGTTTTTTACTGTATGCCAGGCTGTAATTAATATAATTAAATAACAAATGTACATTAAAAAATATCTTGGAATCTTTTTTTTATTATTTTTTTTATTTTACCATTAAAATATAGAAAAGCTAAATTATTATAATTCGAAATAAAAAAAAATTAAATTCCAACATGTTTTTTTAATTAAATAATTTTACAAAATAATGGCTGACGTCTTGAGGCTATAAACAATGTTTATATATTTATTACTAATTTTATTTTATTTATCTAAATAAAATAGAACAATAATATTTATTATAATTAATTAATTAAAAAAAAAACCAATCATTTATGAGATACTTTAAATATCCAATTTTATTTAAAATCAGATATTTTAATGATTTAGTCAAAATGGAGAGAAATAAGGGCAGCCAATATAAAATATCTATATTTCTACATAAAAATAGAACTGAGTGTGAAAAGTCAAAAAACCCATTGAAGGAGTTAATTAGATGTGTATTTTGTAAGGACAAATTGGGAACACGAAAATCAATAATATCTCGAATGGGTGATACGTATACCACACGTGTGGGGCCATACTCCAAGCCGATAAGATGAGATGATAACGATAAGTCGATAAGCCGATAAGCCGATAAGCCGATAAGCCGATAAGTCCTTTCACCAAACGCATTTTCTTTATTTAATTATTTATTTATTTCTTCAATAAAAATGAAAATAATAATAAAAGGAAAAAGAAAAAGATCTTCCGCCTTCCGCGGTCGCTTCAATTATTAGTTATTAAATAAAAAAGAAAAGAAGAAAAATCGGATAAGGAAGCGGAATTCAGTTGAAAATTGAAGTGCGCGTCTATAAAAGCACCCCATGCACCCTTCCGTATTGTAACTTTTCTCTATCTTCACTCCCATTCTCAGCCCTATCCATTTTACTCGCTCTCTGTTCTTCCTCTCTGAACTTATCCTCTCTCCTTTTTTTGCAGAGCTTCAAGATTCCTGTTGAATGGACCATTGTCTCTCTTTCCATAAATCCTTCCCTCTCAAATCTTTTCCTTCTTCGATTCCTAAATCCAAGCCGCATCCCTTTTCCTCTTCAGATTTCTCCATCAGGTCCAGGTTCAGGTCCAGGACCAAGCCGAACTCCTTGCTCGTTCTTGCAAGTGCTGGAGCTAGTCACTGCGAGTTCGGTAGTTTGAATACTCCTTTGGACCCGAGGTCGTCGGCCGGGAAACATCTCAGTAGAGTTTTGCAGAACTATAGGCAGTTGTTCCATGTTTCCGTTGAGGATGAGTTGAAGCGCTTGGCTCATGATCGTGATGCTGCTCTTAATCGTATGGTTCTCGCCTCTGACTCCGATGAAGCCTTGCTGCATAGGTTTGTGTTTTTCGCCTTTCGGATTTTTGGATTTTTTGTTTTTGTATCTGAGTTGGACTTGTTTTGAATTTGAATGGTTCGGATCGTGTGTTTTACGATATGACTGAAAAATCTTCCTGGATTGAGGATGTCTGTTTCGTTATTGGATTGAATACGATCTCGATATATAGCCTTTTTTTTTTTTTTTTTTTGAATTGGTAAATTCTTTAAAGTAATTTCTCAAATATTTGGCCTACTAATATGTTAGTATGAATTTCATCATCATCCAGCATTTTTTTTTATTTTCTTAACATTATAGCCACTTAACTGTATGGATTTTGATTTATTACCGAGTTCTGGAAGAGTGTGGAAATAAGAGTCGAGATATTTTCCTTTGTTCACCTGATCTTTTGAGATGTAGGAGCAGTTGTTGATTCGTCACGTCTGGTAGTTTGTATGCAATTTTATCTCACTTTTTTCATCTATGATTAGAATATTCTGTATGGTTTGGTCAGATTCCTGTAACTGTAGACAACGAGGTTGACGTGATGGAATTAGAATTATACCGTGATTAGATCTTTCAAACTGGTGGTTCCTTTCTGGTACACCCTGTTTGGTTCTAAAGGCCTATCGAGATAACTTGTTTTGTGGTTTCTATTGATGAAAATCATTACGTGAACTGATTGCCACATATTCATGCATAAAGAAAGATGGGGCAGGGGTTGAAAAACAACAAGAGAATGAGATATTTTTTGGCTTAGATAGAAGCAGAGTTTGATAGAGATATCCCTTTCTATGAGGCACAAATCCAACTTACATTTAAACAACTGATGTTTATTCTGCTGCTCATTCAATGAAATTTTCCAGGCTGCTTGAGATGTTCTTTATAAGATGGGGTGGATTATGTTTGTGGAATAAATTATTCATTTATTTGCCCTGAATTTCTTCAGTCCTTTTCTGCTTCACCCAAGACTTTTCTTATTTCTATATCTTTTCATTGCTTAGAACTATTATTACGTGTATTAGGTAGGTTCTATTTTCTTTTGCCATGGAAGGTAAGTAGTATCTGAGCGTTTTAATGAGTTGGATTCATTACTCCATCTTTGGTAATGTCTGCAGTTTTTCCTACTTATCGTTAGGGGTGCCTTATGAGGTTTCAGACTTCCAAGTCAGATGTTGGTAGTTTGTCATTTTATGTTTATAGAAGTATAATTTCAATTTTCGCCTGAACAGAGGAGTTGGTTTATGCATTGAGCTTGGATAGATCATCTGTTTAGTGAAAGCTAAACCCAAACGACACATTCCCTATAAGGGTGTGGAAATCTCTCGTGATCAAACATATTCATCTATTGTATTTGGATGGAAATAGGGGCAAGAAAGCTCTATGGAAAAAAGATGCATATTCATCTATTGTATTTGGATGGAAATAGGGGCAAGAAAGCTCTATGGAAAAAAGATGGTTGAGTCCGTCCTAGTGACAATTCTAGGGGAAGCCCAAAAGGGAAAACAAAGCCCAAAGAGAACAATATCTGCTAGCTTTGGGCGGTTACAATTTTAGTGATCACTAGATTATCTAGATGTACTCACAAATGCATTTGGGTGTGCATTCGAACAGAAACATTGTTCGTTAATGGTCATCTAACATTCATATTGTTTGGTATTTAATTTAAGTTTGTGATGTAGTATTCATTTTTACCGTTGTCATATCTTAATTCCAGGAGGATTGCTCAATTGAAAGAACACGAGTGTCAAGTAGCAGTTCAAGATGTCATGTACATGCTCATTTTCTACAGATTTTCTGAGATCAGAGTTAATTTGGTACCCAAGCTGTCTAGATGTGTTTATAATGGAAGACTAGAAATTTGGCCATGCAAGGACTGGGAACTGGAGTCCATTTATGAGTTAGAGGTCCTGGAGATGATTAAAGAGCACATAACCACAGTGATCGGATTGAGAGCAGATTCGAGTGTCACGGACAATTGGGCTATGACGAACATTAGACAAGCGCATCTGGGGCGTGTTTACGTGGCCTCGATCTTATATGGCTACTTCTTGAAGTCAGCTTTATTGAGGCATCACCTGGAGCAAAAACTAGCCATACCAAACACACACCGTAATGGTACTCAGAAAACGCTCCTTCAGTTCCCTGAGATGTGTCTTTATGGATTTCGAAACCTCCTCTCGGGTCGTCTTAGCGACATGCTATCCGTGCCACAGCCCCAAGTGTTGAACAGCAACCAGGAGACAGAGCCAGAGAAGCTAAAGCGTTTCTTAACAGGGTTCGACTCCGAAGCGTTACAGAGATGTGCAAAGCTGAAATCCAAGGAAGCCTTGAACCTGATCGAAAACCATAGCTGCGCATTGCTCGGAAACGACGAAGCTGGTTTCTTCGAGAGCGATGAGGTGTTTGTGACTTCATTTGCAAGCTTGAAGAGATTGGTTTTGGAGGCAGTTGCTTTTGGTTCGTTCCTTTGGGATGCAGAGGAGTATGTGGACACCATATATAAGCTTAAGGAGAACTAATCAGCCGCCAAATTTCAAGGTATTCGTACATATAATGACACTTTTTGTCTGTATATAGGATGAGTTGCATCTGGCGCATTTTAGCAAAGTTCACCATTTGTATATGCTTCTATATATATAATTTCTTATGAATTTGAGCTCATGAATTCTTCTTAAATATAATCTCGTAGCTTATCTAATCAATCAGGGCGTTCCCGCTCCTAATCTATTTTCAGTCAAGCCTCAACGCCCTAAAATCTTTCTGTCCAAGACTGACTTTGTCTTCATACCGAAAAAGCAACCAACTTGATAAGCCAACAGATCCGACGCATAGCTGCTTTGTGTGTATGCAACCATCAACCCCGCGTAGCATCATTCGACAATTTAGGTAACCCAATGTTTCAACAAGGCTCCTCTTAACGGTTTCTTACATGGTTCATTTTTTGTGCTTAGACCCATTGAAGTTTAGCCGCCCGAAAATGGGGAAAGTGTGAATACCATAAACTAAGGGTCAATCTTATACACATTACTCTAAACGAGTTAAAAATGAGGGAGAATATATGTTTCTTCCGGTTAGCTAAACGGAGTTGAAAACGAGAATTGTATTTCTTATCCCGTCCCTAAACGGAGTTGAAAACGAGAATTGTATTTCTTATCCCGTCCCTAAACGGAGTTGAAAACGAGAATTGTATTTCTTATCCCGTCCCTAAACAGAGTTGAAAACGAGAATTGTATTTCTTATCCCGTCCCTAAACAGAGTTGAAAACGAGAATTGTATTTCTTATCCCGTCCCTAAACAGAGTTGAAAACGAGAATTGTATTTTCCATCCCGTCCCTAAACAGAGTTGAAAACGAGAATTGTATTTTCCATCCCGTCCGTAAACAGAGTTGAAAACGAGAATTGTATTTTTCATCCCGTCCCTAAACAGAGTTGAAAACGAGAATTGTATTTTCCATCCCGTCCGTAAACAGAGTTGAAAACGAGAATTGTATTTTCCATCCCGTCCGTAAACAGAGTTGAAAACGAGAATTGTATTTTCCATCCCGTCCGTAAACAGAGTTGAAAACGAGAATTGTATTTCTTATCCCGTCCCTAAACAGAGTTGAAAATGAGAATTGTTAAAAGGATTATGTTAAAATTAATGCGTTGTTTAATACATTTTTTATTTTTATAAAATGAATATATTAATGGAAAGAAACTGTCGGAGAAACCCAATTTCTGCAAATTCTCACCAATTATCATGAAATTTATAATCACTAAATGAAATATATGATTAATTAATACCGAAAATTTCATTAAATGTTAATTAATTGAGATTAAGTTGCTTTAAATAATATAAAAATAGTAATTAATTATGACAACAAGTTTTAATTTTTGATAGGGACTCCTCCAATGACGCGCTTTTCAATTCCCTGTTCTCATTAAACACCGTCGCTGAGTTGTATCCCACTCTCACTCTCTCTCTCTCTCTCTCTCTCTCCCAAATCTCTCTCTGCTTCTTCTTCTACTGCCCGTCTCTCTCCTTCAGAGAGGAAAATGGCGAACCTGCGGATTGGTGGAAGAGCTGCTAATGGAGATCCTCTTCTTCAGACCTTTCTCAGAAGAATCTCCTCCTCCAGAGTCCTCGTCTCCGCCTTATCCCTTGCATTCTTCATCTTTCTCTCTTTCTCCTTCTTCTCCACCCACTCTTCCGATCTCGCGCCTCCTGTTGTAAGTTCTCCTGTTTAATTCTGTTCTTCCTCATTCTCAATTGATTTGAATTTCTGGTAATCCTTGTGATCTCGTTTTATTGCACTTTTCACTTCTGGTGTTTTAGTTTCGACTCGGTGTTTTGCCTCTAATTATGTATTGTTTTGTGTTTGAGTGTTTGGATCCGGTTTCCTTATATGTTCTTTCTTGAAATTGATGTGTTTTTTTTTCTTTTTTTGTTTCGCGAAGTGTGCATTTCTCGAGTTTGTAATGAAACGTTTGCTTTTTTCGGTTACTAACGTTTGTTTTGGGGTTTATTTTCTCTGGAATTTCGTTGGGGAGTGTTTTGAGTTGTGCTCTGAAGTGAATGTGTTTTGTGTGGTTTGATGAAATTAGGGTTACGATTCTGTTCCTTATCGGATCCATTCGAGAACGAGGCTTCCATTAGCTGTGAAATCGGACCCTCTCAAACCGCGGCTGGATCAGATCCGGAAGCAGGCCGATGACCATCGGGCTTTGCTTCACGCCTATGCCTCTTATGCTCGAAGGCTTAAACTGGAGTACGCGAAGCTTGTTAGGGTGTTTGCAGATCTTTCTCAGAACTATACGGATCTCAATAATAAACCTACTTATCGTAGTCTCTTTGAGCCTGAAACGGCTTCCGTCGATGAGGCTTTGGTTCGTCAGTTTGAGAAAGAGGTAAAAGAGCGTATTAAAGTTACGAGACAAGTGATTGCTGAAGCAAAAGAATCATTTGACAACCAACTCAAGATCCAGAAGTTGAAGGACACGATTTTTGCAGTGAATGAGCTGTTGACAAAAGCCAAGAAACAAGGTGCTTTTTCGAGTTTAATCGCTGCAAAATCTCTTCCAAAAAGCTTGCACTGCATTTCAATGAGGTTGATGGAGGAGAGAATTGCACATCCAGATAAATATTCAGACGTAGGAAAACCAGTACCACCAGAAATAGAGGATCCAAACCTTTACCATTATGCAATATTCTCAGACAATGTAGTTGCTGCATCGGTGGTCGTTAATTCAGCTGTTAAGAATGCTCAAGAACCAAGCAAGCATGTTTTTCATGTTGTTACTGACAAGATGAATCTTGGGGCAATGCAAGTTATGTTCAAACTGAAGGACTATAATGGAGCTCACGTTGAAGTCAAGGCAGTGGAGGATTATAAGTTCTTGAATTCTTCCTATGTTCCAGTGCTTCGTCAGTTAGAGTCTGCAAATTTACAGAGGTTTTACTTTGAGAATAGTGTTGAAAATGCAACGAAGGATACAACAAATATGAAGTTCAGAAATCCCAAATATCTATCAATCTTGAACCATTTGCGGTTTTACTTACCTGAGATGTACCCAAAACTGCACAGAATTCTGTTTTTGGATGATGACATAGTAGTCCAGAAGGACTTGACTGGGTTGTGGAAGATCGATATGGATGGAAAAGTAATCGGCGCGGTGGAGACGTGTTTTGGCTCGTTCCATAGATATGCACAGTACATGAACTTTTCACATCCATTAATCAAGGAGAAGTTTGACCCCAAGGCATGTGCATGGGCTTATGGAATGAACTTCTTCGATTTGGATGCTTGGAGAAGGGAAAAATGCACAGAAGAATATCACTACTGGCAGAATATGGTAAGACTAACTGATTCTCGACTTGTTTTCTGAATGTTCATTTCCTTCATAATAAAATTTTCAGCAAATGTTTGGTCTGTCCCATTTCAAATACCGGACTTACTTTCAAGTTACAATCTTAGTAACAGCTCAAGCTCACCGCTAGCATATATTGTCCTCTTTGGACTTTCCATTCTAGGTTTCTCCTCAAGGTTTTAAAACGTGTCTACTAGGGAGAGGTTTCCATACCCTTCTAAGGAATGCTTCATTCTCCTCACCAACCAATGTGGGATCTCACAATCCATCTCCTTTGGAGGTCCAATGTCCTTACTGACTCAGTGTGTGGCTTAGATACCATTTGTAACAGCCGAACCCTACCGCTAGTAGATATTATCCTCTTTGGGCTTTTCCTTCTAGATTTCCCCTCAAAGTTTTAAAATGCGTCAACTAGGGAGAAGTTTCCATACCCTTATAAGGACATTCCGTTCCCCGCTCCAACCAACGTGGATCTCACAATTTGGTTATCTTTTTCTGGTTTGTTGGACAACTTAGGCATCTATATTCAAGGCAGTGTTTCTTATGGCAACAATACTTAAAGTGATTAGTGACAAATCTTTTTGATGTTTGATTATATACTTTGAATAGTTCTTTCAAGAGCTCTCTCCATTCCAATCAATCACTGGAGCCAAAAGTATGTTCTTTCTCCCATCCGCTCCTTATCTCTAACCTTTTAGTTTTTGTTGCATGCAGAACGAAAATCGGACCTTGTGGAAACTAGGGACATTGCCTCCTGGTTTAATCACCTATTACTCCACAACAAAGCCACTGGACAAGACATGGCACGTCCTCGGCCTCGGCTACAATCCCAGCATCAGCAAAAGCGAGATTGAAAATGCTGCAGTTGTGCACTTCAATGGGAACATGAAGCCATGGCTGGACATTGCCATCACCCAATTTCGGCCATATTGGACCAAGTATGTAGATTATGATTTAGAGTTTGTCCAAGCCTGCAATCTTGGCCTTTAAATTGTCTGATTATGCCTGCCTGTTCATCCATAGAGTGTTATAGGAGGAGAGATCTTGGCTCTGCTTGTCCAAAGGAAAGCATTAACCATTTGTAGCGCCCTATAAAAACCATCATTTTGACTCCCTTCTATTTGTTAAATAGGGATATTTGAGTTTCAAAGTAATTATATATATTTTTTTTTAGGATGATATGAGATCTGTCGGTGGCATTATAGCCAGTCAGCTTCAACGATTAATTTTGGGGGCCTACCTTTGAATATATGGTTAGATCCATCAAGTTTTCCCCCCCTTAAAAAATTGCTTGATTTAATGGATTTTGAATCATGTCGGTGTATTATTGTTAATTATGGAATGCGCCATTGCCATCCAAATCCTGAACCTGAAATGAAAAACTGGTTGGCTGTGCTCGTTCGTTTCTATTATTAAGTCTTCCAAGTCTTTCTCCCGTTGTCTTCTAATAGTTTAGCACACTCTTTGTTGTTACTATGAGATCTTGAAGCACAAGTAGATTATACTCGTTGGTGTCAATTAGGTGGTTTGTGGACTTTTGTTGCTCTGCATGGTACTTTTGGACTAATAGGTTTCATGTTATGTTAATTTGAACTTCGATCTGTTCAATTGCGACCTTATAATGCTATCGCATTCTCGGGCCCAATTGCTGTTTTTGTTTCTGTATTCTTGATTTATCCACTAGTCTAGATAGTTTGATCTTTTGATCCTTGCAATTGTTAAATTTTACTAAAAATAATTATTTCTTTTTTTTTTTTTAATGAAATTGTTAAGTTTGTATTTTGATTGGTTGTAGCCATAATCCATATCAACATCAACCATCTCGAGCCATATGTTATTCGTTATCTATATGAGCAGAAGATGTTGGAACATCGTCTTCTTAAGATCGATGGTGCTATTAATCATTTGTTTGGACAACTTTATTAAAACTTTTTAATTGATTAATCAATTATATAATTATTATTAAATTTATTTATCCATGATGTAATTTTAAAATTCCCAAATCCACGCCTAATAATGAAAGTTCATGCTTTAAAAAAAAGATTATAATTGATTTATTTTTTGCCACGTCACCTCATGTATGACGTAGAAGCCCACGTGTGACAACTCGATGACACGTGGTAAGGTGAACTGCTATTCTCAAGTTAAAAATACACTTAGTTTTACAAATTGTTTCTTTAATAATTAATTATTTGTTATTAATGTTCATAAAAGGATTTTAAATTTTATTAAATTTACCCAAAATAAAGCTTCTATATTGAATAAAAAATTAAAAAAAAATTATTTAAACTTTAAAATATAGCTATCGTTCTTTCTAGTAAAATGAGAGATATGTTAATATCAAAGAGTAACAATTCTGTGAAACAAAAATTAAATAAAATAATATTAATTATTAATTCAGTGCAAGATATTATGTTAATATTAAATCTATATTTTTATCCTATTTAATTTAAAAATACATGGATTTTTAACTTATTTTTATGAAAAAAATTTATTTCTAGGAATTTTCCCAAATATTTATCAATAATTCCAATTCATAATTGAGAGATTCTAAATTTAGTTCCAGAATGTAAAATTAAATAAATTATTTCATTTTTTAGGCGACAAATTAGAATTTTTTTAAAAAAAAAAAAAAAAAAAAAAAAAAAACCAACAAAAATACACAACGATGTGTTCATGTCTTGTTCTTACGAGTGGTAGCGAGCTGATGCAACAATTTAAGCCCTTTGAAAGCTTTTGAAATCTTCTTCAAACCACTTTTCTTCCCCATTCCAAATCTCATTTTTCCAGTCGAAAGTTTCAAAGCTTGTAAGCAGCAAATTTTCCCAGTTTCTTCTTCTTCTTCTTCTTCTTCTTCTTCTTCTTCTTCTTCTTCTTCTTCCATTTCCTTTTGAAGATTCACCAAACTCCTCAAATCCTTCTTTAAATTGCAGCTCTTTTCATCCTTCTCCTCGTACTTTTCCCAAAGCAAATCCATTTTATCCTCATCATCTTCAAACTCTTTACACCCCACCAAAAAGCTCTTCTTACCCATTTCAATCCCATTTTCTCTACTCTCTTCATCCTCATGATCCTCTTCTTTTGCTTCTTGTTTGTTGATCTCTGGTTCTTGAAGTGGAAATGGGTTTGTGGGGATGTCAGTGGGTGCGTTGAAGACAGTGTTGAACCACTCAAGGTGCTGAGGGAGAGGGAATGTTTGGTCATCTAAATGGGTTTGGTGGGTATGGGAGAAAAAGGGCTGGAGGATCAAGAGGAATGTGGTGGCTAAAAGAGGGGAAACAAAGGAGAGGAGCCTGAGAAGATAAGGGGAGAAGAACAGGAAGTAAGAGAAATAGAGAGGGTGTGAGAGAAGTAAGGAGAAGAATTGGGAGATTTCAGACACAAACTGAGCTAATGGGGAGAATTCTAATTCTTCTTCTTCTTCTTCTTTACTCATTTTCTTCTTCTTCTGAATCTTTGGAAGCTTGGAATGGGAGGCTGAACTGAGTCTGTGGAAGAGAGAAAAGTGGAGAAAGGAGTAAATGAAGGAAAGAAAGAGGAGAGGAGAGGAGAGGAGGGGGTCTGATCTAACTAACATTTGGAAAGGGAAAAAAAAAGCTACTTTCTAAAAGTGTCTGTTTGTCTTCCACATTCCACTGTTGACACTTGATTGAGCCTTATAACATCTTTCAACTATAACAACATAAATAATCAATCGAGGAAAAGGAAACTCTAGCGACCAAGTACTTCCACTCCATGTCGAATCTTTCCTAGACTCTTCCTGTTATTCCCAGCTCGTTTTCGAGTTTGGTTCAAGGCTTGCCTAGATATTGTTCTCCTCTTCTCCTTACCCGTTTGTTGTTCTTTTGTTCATTGATTGGGGTGGATCTATATGCTCCAAGGAGAGACAGAAGGGGTAGCGTATCTACATGAAAGAGAGACTATATAACGTATCGATGTTTATATGGTCGGGTATTATTAGAAGTCGGGTGTTGAGTTGGGATGGTTAAAGTTTAAAATAAAGGTTGTGAAGATGATGAGATGATGACAACTCTAGCATAAAAGAGGGATTCAATAGCAGCATCTCGCCCAAGGACAGTACTCAAGTCACACATGCACTCACGCTACACAGACCCTACACCCCATTCGTCTCTAATCATTAACTTCTAAAGAAGTTTTCCAAATCCCCACCACTGGTCCACACACCAGTCTCCTATGCCCAATCTGTCTATGCTCGTTGATAAACAATGGGAGGAACTACGGGCAGTATGGATTGGCTGAATTGGGCAATGTTGAGGTAAGAATATTAAGTTTTCTTATCTTTCTGTCCTTGATCTAAATTGGTTTGATCTCTTAAGGGTTCTAAGGATTGTATTTGGAAGCTTCATATCGATGCCATTACGACATTACCTAATTAATGTAGAAACGGTCATGATATCTAGTGTACGGTAAGTTTTCCCATATGCTTTCATGTTGTTGATTAGCATATATCCAACAGAGTAATGAGACAATTAGGCATGAAACAAGTTGTACCAAAAGTGTTTGACGTGAGATCAAAACTTCTCCAAAGTTGGAGAAACCGATCCCGTGTTGATTCATGATATCTTCATACTCCACAATATTATGCTTTTGAGGTTGATCCCTCATCATCACATGCTCCTAAACATGGACATGGACATGGACATATAGAGCATGAAAAGTACTTGTACCCTACATGGAGAGTAACTAGATGAACCAGAAGCCCAAGAGAAGCTAGATAAGGCACCAAGGGGTCATAATCGACAGTCACACTCATAATCTACAATGTTCGTCTTGTAGCTATCGACATTTTATTCTTCTAACCAACTGTCTACTTTTCTATATACGATTTCTACGTCATCAATGATTATATACATAGAGATAAGTAGAACTAGACTCTTCTTTAAAATAACAAATAATGGAAGAAACGATAACATGTCATAGGACGTGAATGGTAGAATGAGAACAGTGAATAATTTGTTTGAATCGAAAGGGACATTACAGTGAGTCATAACATGGGATCCTCTGGGTGTGGCTGTGTAGGCCAAAAAGGCATAAAACATTAGCAATTATGAGAGGTTGAAGGATGAAACTTTAAAAAGAGAGAAAAGGATTGGTAGGTGAAATGAACAAACATCAGAAGCCCATATGTTTATAGGAGTTGGATGACAAGAAGAGGCTTATAGTGGTTGTGTACCCAAATTTTCCACATGCCAATGCCCAAACCCACTCATTCATTCCTCCACTTCACAATCCATTCATAAACGATAAAAACGACCGGTAAAATTTCATTTTAGTTTCTGAACTTTCATGTTTTATTCTATTTTTGGCTTTTTGAAAAGTTTAAGATTTATTCTCTTCAAGATTGTGAGGTTTAGAAGGAATATCTAGTAAGTTCATGAACACTTCAATAAAGGAGTAAATTTGAGTTGGTTTTAAAGATGTGTTTAATAATTTTGTATGGTGTTTAAATTTTATGATATTTGATGAACAGGGGAGGGAGCGAGGAGAGTTTTTTTTTTCCCGTTGACTAAATTGGGATGGGGACGAAAACTTTATTCCTCGTCCATGTCCATGTCCCCGCCCCGCCCCAATTATTCACTTATTTTTTATTATTGTTGTTGTTATAGTAAATAAGTTGTTGACGACCCATGTAGTGATATTAAATTTTGAATTTTTTTGATATTATGTTGGTTGAACTTTATGATTGTAGAGTATTATTTTTTGTCTTAGGATATTTTATAACATTATTTAAAACAAGTATATTTAAATCTTTCCCCATCACATGGGCATCTCTGCTTTAATCCAATTGTGAGTCATCTTGCCTTGTCTCTCCATTAAAATTTGTTGAGTCAAAGTGTTAAACCCCAAGACCCAATTTCGTGATACGAGGGATGGAATGGGTCGGATTGGGTTAACCACTCTAGTCAGGTTGGTCAGGTTGAGGAACTTAGGAACAAACTCGAAAATATGGAATGATTCACATGACATCCCTAACCCAACTTTGGCAGCACACCCCAAGAAGAAAAGAGAGGGCACAAAATAGCATCCATAGATAAATTTCTGAAAGTAATAAATGAATGACATATCAGTTTTGGAAGTAATAAATATTGCAGATGGAGATAAGATAAAAGAGATTGTCCACCTTTCGAATTGGGGCAAAAGTTTCTGCCTTTCTGGTGTCAAAATTGTATGGCTCAAACTCTCTCCCCCTTCTTTCTTAGTCTCGCCAGAATCCTTCCTCCATCGCTAGATAGACGATGGAGAGCGAGCTTTGTTGCCACAACTTTTGGGAGTCGGATCAGTCGACCTCTAAACTCTTCGGTCTTCACTTCTCTTAAATCACTTGCTTTGACACCCACCTGCACGAAAGTTGAAACATCTAAGCAATAATACCTCAAAGAGTCAACTCATCTTAGATAAGACATCAACTACCTTACTTAAAGTTAAAGGTTCCACCCTGCCCTTTAATTGTTAACTAAGAAGCCAAGCCTGTGCTCCAGTTGCAATTGGAACTATTTGAGGTCAAGTCCATGGAATCTGTCTATTCTACAACTTCAACCAAACTCCATTTTTGTGTTTAATTTTTTAAAACTTTACTAAAACGGAAGAGAATCGGTAAGGATTTAACCAACTCATTCTCATTCTGACATAACAGGCTTATTCTCACTGGCTTTCGGTCTCTGTTCTTTCGGCTTCTACTCCATTTTCCTAAACCATTCAATTCAGACAGATTAAACACTGAAGAACATCATAAGCTCTTAACCTCACTCTCGTCAGGTCAAATCTCAAGAGAAGCTTACGTGGCACAAGAAGCATGACAGCAAAAGCATGTAGAAAAAACACCAGTTTCTAAGCTAGGTAATGCAACAAATTACGGCACATCAAGGGATATAAAGAATGGAAAAAAATATTTCAGGATCAATGGATGGATTTCAATAAGAACTGAAAGAAAAATGTTTCAACGCTTTGTATCATTCAGCAAGTAGTAAATAAGTCCACATTTTTGTTGATTTTCCAATAATAGTTGTAAATGTGTAATGCTTACAAAGGTTGAAGAAACTAATCACCAACTTCTAATCATGTAGTAATTTACAAGAAAACATTTATAAACAAAACCCAACCCAACCCAACATTTTTCTACGTGAAATTTTAAGTCAATAATGCATATGTATTCATAAGAAATTTAAAGTCAATGATGCATATTCATTCATATGCGTTTAAAAATAAGTCAATTACTTCTTATCTCCAATACTTTTTTTAAAGTCCATTTACAAAATTGCCACAACACTTAAATTCAAGTGTACAACAATTGTTCACCTTACATTTACAACTGTGCAATACACGTTTGATAATTGTTCACCTGAATACATGTCTATCATGTATTCAATATGTGTTGAAGTGTGCCAAATATATGTTGGACATTGATACACTATCCAAACTCAAATGTATGTGCTTCACATTCAAGATTTGATTACATGGTTGCATTGCAACCACAAAAGCCCAAAGATTAAATTGAGGTTGACTTGAAGCTCAGTCAGGAAGAACAAATAGGTTTCCAAGTTAATCTATGTAGCGAGTCAATCATTCCAAGCTAAGTATTACAGAAAAAGAAGATTAACAATAAAATGGTGAAATTTATCGCAAAATTAAGAACAGAAGGTAGCATAAAAAACAACAAGACAAGGAAAATCGGCATGAGAAAAAACTAAATCCCAAGTTTGACAGTTTTGACTCTCTTTTTCTGGGGGGTAAGACACCAAGCTTTCTTTGAGATAAATGAAAGAAATAACAAGGTCATACAAAAAGAGTCCTCCTCAACTAGGCAACTAGCTACACGAATGGACTGCAATCCAAAAGAATGACACCAAGCTGATAATTACATAATTGTCCATTTAACAGAGGCCTACAAAGATGCATTAAACCTCACAACCTCCCACATCTCCTCCTACGTCTTCTCCATCCCTCTTAAAAGAAACCATCCATCTAAAGATTGATACTTTAAGTTTAACGCATTTTCAGATCCCCAAACCTTCTGAAAACAGATTAGAAGTTTCAGGCTCAAGAATGGAAGAGAGAGAGATGATAAGCAGGTAGGCTACACAAAAAATCATTAGACAAGTTCTCTTGATGATTAAAGAAGCACTTCAAACGACATCTTATGCTTATGATCACAAACCGAATATTTTAGGAGTTGAAGACAACGAGAAGACAAAGCACTTTCTTTACCCGACGTAGAATTTATATACACAACAAAGTTGATTGTGAAGTTGTTGACTAAGGGGGATTCTTAAAAATTTCTAAATGGAGTAGCCAAAAAAATAATAATTCAGACAACATGCCCCAAAATTTGCAATGGACAAGAATCCAGTCTTCATACTCGATCAACCATGATCATTACAATATGTCCATTACATTTACATCGACGAAGTTTAAAAATCTTTCAACTTATAATTTAAGAGTGAGTATCAAACATAATTTCTAATTTCTAAAAATGAAAGATAAAGCTCCAAATGAATAGTTTCTAGTATTCTTACAAACTTGTCTCGAAAACTCTAACAAACTCTAAAATTCTCTTAGATAGGTGCATTCAAATCCCAACCTACTAAGAAAGATGCAGAATTCTGGCACTCGTGCGATTGATACAAGAACACAACAATAGAGTGTTAAAATAGAGGAGAATACCACCTGTCGGTAGGGCCTCCTTTCTGGCTGAGGAAGGAGCGGAAGAGAGGGGAGTTAACGTCGTAAATCATGATCGATCTCGGTGTTGAATTTTGAGCTTTCACAGATCGAAACCCTAATTTGCTGCGCGTCTAAGCTTTTGAATAAATCCCAATCGCAAATGCCGCGAACAGGCGCCGAACACGAATGCTTCAGCTTTTATAGAACCATATTGGGCCGCCCAGCACATTATCTACTCGAAATAAAATTTATATTTATATTTTATAATCCTTTTTTTTAATAAAAAAATTAATTTGTTTAGACATTTTTAGATAAAATTAAAAGTTAAAAGATTTTAATTTATTAACATTTTTAAATTAAATTAGATTTTATACTTAATTAAAATTCAAAATTAACTATTAATAATTATATCTAAATATATAAACAACGACCATTTATAACAGTCAAAGCCCACCACCACCAGTAGATATTGTCTTCTTTATGCTTTTCCTTAAAACGCGTCTATTGTGTAGAAGGTCTAGTCCTACACCGACTAGTGCATAACATCGTCTAGTAACGGGCTTTGAGACCATTTGTAATAGCCCAAGTCTACCGCTAGCAAATATTGTCCGCTTTGACCCGTTAGGTACCACTGTCAACTTCACAGTTTTAAAACGCACTATTAGGAAAAAGTTTTCACACTATTATAAAAAATGTTTCGTTCCTATCTCCAACCAACGTGAGATCTCACAATCCCGCGTACTCGCTAGCACGCTGGGACTACTAAATTTTTATTGATGTTCATTTTTAATTTTTTGTGCCAATTTTCTATTTAATTATAATTTTTCACTTGGCGTAACGTAGAGGCAAGTCGGATGTGTCGCGATTGAACATGCACGCGCAGGCAGCGTGTGTGGTTGAACAAGCTTAGATTCCGCACAAGCGATGTTCGATTAGTGAAGACAAACCTCGCCTAAGGTCCGACAAAGCCACAAAGTCGGGGCGAAAAATATATATGGGGCTTAATTCTCCTTAAGGCTAGTCGTGAGTGTGTCAAGATCACGACGCCGCGCGGTAAAAAATGTAGGACAACCTATGCCTCGATAGAACCCGGATGGATGGATGTTCGGGAAGTCCCGACGAGATGAACCACACACGGGCCCATCTATTTAAATGATTTAAAATGTTATTATTCTTTTAAAAATAGAAATTATATTTAAAATTTACAGGGAAAAAAAGATATTTAATAATTAAAAAAAAAAAGGGATGGGTGTGAAAATTACGGGGGTAGAAACGGTAATTGGGTTGGTGATGGCATGAATGGCAGGTCACCTATCCAATCACGATTTCGTCGGTGCCCCATCGTAGCCTCACCATACCAACCCCAACTCCATCCATCATTAATTTTTCCAATTTCCCTTTCTACCCTTGCAAACTCCTCTTATTCCTAAAATGCCCCTTCCTTTTTTTATATTTTTAAAAAATTCTCTCTTATTTAATTAATGCTTCCTTCACATTCAACTCTCCAATTAATTCTATTTTATTTATTTCTTTCTTTTTTTCTCATATCTTAATTACATTGAAATTTGTAAATTCTTAAAATTATTTGAATTAAAGAATATTAAAAAAATTACATAAGAATTTTATAATTTATTTTTATAATTTTTTATTTTAGATTTTAGCGAAATTTAAAAATTAAAATTAAAAAAACTACATTTTTATTATAAAATAAATCTTTTTTTTTAATATCCAATTTCAATTTTTAATGCTTTAATTAGACATTTAAAAATTATAAGAATTTATTAATTATAAATATTCGTCCGTTATTTTTAAAGGCGAATAATAGTGGTTTGCACTAAGGACAAAAAAATAGATTCATTATTCTTTTGTTTAAGACAATTTCGTCATTTTGTACCTCACAAACCCCATTATTATTATTATTATTATTATTATTATTATTATTATTATTATTATTATTATTATTAACTGTTAAAAAAAATATTATTGTTGTTGGATAAATTTAAATTATAGTATAATATTTTAAATCGATATTCACATGATTTAATAAAATTTATTATATTTTATTGATTCCCAACAACGGAAAAATAAACTTGAAATATGAAAATAATTTTTTTTTAATTTTGTTAAAATATAAGAATTTTGTTGAATGAATTGTATAAATTTAATTTTAATAATAATAAATAAACGACGTTCTTTTATGAACGTGACAAAATTAGAAATTCAAAATATAAAGTCAATTTAACAATAATGTCATGAATGGAAATGTCAACAAAAATATGATTTTAAGGTTTAATTTATTTAAAATAATAATAATAATATGATTTAAAAATTAAAAAATTGTTTAATAATCCTTCACAAAATAAATAAATAAATAAATAAATATATATATATATATATATATATATATAACGGATAAAAACGATTTAACCTCAATTTATTTATGTTCAAATTCTCAGATACTATTTGTCGTAGGATGTAAAATTGAAAATTTAGAGATTTTTTTAGTTTTTACACGTGACCTCACAACTTACTATCCAACCCAAACTAAAAAATTTAGTTCGATCAGTGGATTTACCTACCATGTTCACATCAAAACATACTTTTGAGAAGGGACGACAATTGGAACTATCTCATTGACATAGGGAATAGGACTCCCGAGCATACATAATTGGGAGAAGCTCATCCGAAACTTGGATTCTTTTAAGTAGATGACTCGTCGGAGCGTTGGAGTAGAAAACAAAAGGAGAAAATTTTCCAATAGCCAGCGTGACTAATTAAGTGTCAACACTTTTTTGGTCGGGTCAATCCAACTAGCTCAAAAATAAGGTTACATTCCAACTCAACCCTATCTTACGTTTGTAACACGGATCCTAATAGGTTTGACATTTAAATTTTATGAAAATTTAATTATTAATATAACATTTTTTTAAAAATAATTAAAAAAATATCAATCTAACACCCCAAGACAGCTGAATTGTGAATTCTAGTTGGATTGCTTAGGTCACTCGCCCAACCAACTCCTAACCTAAGTTTAATAATATATTAAAATATTAAAAAAATTATTCTTTAATTAAAATTATAATATTTTAATAAATATTTAGTATTATGGCACGCGGTCTATGTAATTACTATAATCTCCATAAATAAATGCCCACAGCTCTTACAAATAATAATAATAATAATAATAATAATAATAATAATAATAATAAATAATAATAATAATAAAAGATATATACTAGATTGCTGATTTAGAATGGCATTGAAAGGGCAATTCCGGAATTAAAATTTTTATGTAGAGCCACAGCCATTACCCTTTCGTTCTCTCTAATTCAACCAACTCTTTTTCCAACCCACAATTTCTCTTTTCTTCTCTCTCTCTGCAACACCACCATGCCACCAGTTTACCACCTTCTCTGAGCCCAAAAAACCCACAAAAATGCTGCAATAATATCAATCCCATTCCAAATTTCTTGTTCTATTGTGTTTTCCGATGCATGTTCTTCGTTTGCACATTGAGTTCCTCAACCCTGTTCTTGTTTTTCCTCTTCAATTCTTCAATTGGTCTCTGATTCTTTGAAATCTCTGTTTCTTGACCCTGTTTATCCGTCATGGTTGCTGTTTTTTCAGGTATATTACTGCACATTTGAGTTTCTTTGTTCTTTAATGGCTTGCCCTTTTGTTTGCTTCACTTGGGTGTTTCCATGGCTGCCTCATTTGAGGTTTGTGCGATGGTTTTTGTGGTTTTCTCTGCTTTTTCCTTACTGGGTCTGTCTTGTTTTTGGTGTTTGGCTTTTCATTTGGGCGTTTGAGCAATTGGGGGTTCCCTTGTTTTTGGCCTCTCCTACAAGAAATGGTGGTGGTTGGTTGCTGGGGGGGTTGGGTTGACTTATTTCTTGAGAGAGATAAGGACTCACTTGGTTTTGCTTTTGAATTAGTGATATGAAAATTGATAGATGCTTAAGGTTTCTGTCATTCCCTTTTTCTTTCTTTGATTTCTTCTTTTCTGGAGATTGGAGTTTCTGTTCTTCAGTGTTCATTGTGTTGAAACTCATATGATTTTATGTTATCGTGCTTGCATACTGCGTTGTTGTGAGATCCCACATCGATTGGGGAGAAGAACGAAATACCCTTTATAAGAGTGTGGAAACCTTTCCCTAGAAGACACGTTTTAAGAACTTGAGGGGAAGCCCGAAAGGGGAAACCCAGAGAGGACAATATCTGCTAACGGTGGGCTTGGACCGTTACTATGTTTGAGTTCTTGCCAAATTTGATGGAATTTGTAAATCCTTTTAGAGAATACTGAGATTTGAAATGAACAGCTAGTTGTTTTGTGTTTTCTTCTCATTGTTAAGGATTGGTTTGGGTTACTAGTTTTGGAGATTGTGTGTCTTGTGGGGAGATCGTTTCTTGAAGCTGGGAAAATGCTTTGGGACTTCAATCATGTCGGGGCTAGCTCGATGATTTTGTTAGTAACTTTCGTGAATTTGTCGATGTAAAACGTGTTTTGTGTATCGTTTAGCCTTCCTCCTTTCTCACTGCCTTCGTTTTCCTTTCTTCTAAACATATTTTCTTGTGTTCTTTGATCCGTCGTGTAATAGCATAAGCTCACTGTTAGTAGATATTGTTCTCTTTGGGTTTTTCCTTTTGGGCTTTCCTTCAAGGTTTTTAAAACGCGTCTACTAGGGAGAGGTTTCCATACCTTTATAAAGAATGTTTCGTTCTCCTCCCCAAATGATGTGGGATCTTACAATCCACCTCCCTTTGGGGCCCAACGTCCTCGTTTGCATACCGCTTGATGTCTAGCTCTGATACTATTTGTAACCGCCCAAGCCCACCGCTAGCAGATATTGTCCTCTTTGGCTTTTCCTTTTGGGCTTTCCTTCAAAGTTTTCAAAATGCGTCTATTAAGGACAGGTTTCCACATCCTTATAAAGAACGTTTCGTTCTCCTCCTCAATCGATGTGGGATCTCACAATCCACTCCCCTTTGGGGCCCATCGTCCTCGCTGGCACAACGCTCAGTGTCTAGCTCTGATACCATTTGTAACAACCCAAGTCCACTGCTAGTAGATATTGTCCTCTTTGGGCTTTTCCTTTCAGGCTTCCCCTCAAGGTTTTTAAAACGCGTCTACTTGGGAGAGGTTTCCACACCCTTATAAAGAATGTTTCGTTTTCCTCCCCAATCGATTTGGGATCTCACAATCCACCCCCCTTTGGGGCCCAGTATCCTCACTGGCACACCGCTCGGTGTCTAGCTTTGATACCATTTGTAACAACCCAAGCCTACCGCTAGCAGATATTGTCCTTTTTGAGCTTTCCCTTTCGGGCTTCCCCTCAAGGTTTTTTAAACGCGTCTACTAGGGAGAGGTTCCCACACTCTTATAAAAAATGTTTCGTTCTCCTCCCAATCGATGTGGGATCTCACACATCATATTCTCTTGAGTTTTATATCAAAGAAAAAGCGAAAATCATGTTTTTTTTTCAGGTGAATCGATTGAGCTTGAAGCATGAACATGAATGCTTGAGGAATTGAACTTCTTGTTTTGCTACTCACCAACTTCATCAATATTTTTGAGTCTTCAGGTGCTCACAACAATGGTTAATATTCTCTGTATAGGATCAGAGGTTACATTCAAAATTTGACTGCAACAAATTGTCACATACATTCTGCACGACGTAACGATTGATATCAACTATGGTGAGCTTAAGACGGCGCAGGCTCTTGGGACTATGCGCTGGTACGTTTACATATTCTCGTGAGATAACGGGTTGTTTGTTGTTTCTTTCCGAGCTCGCTAGGTTCTTAATCCATTTGTTTAAAACTGTTAATTGAAATTTCCTGCTACATTTCAGGGAAAAGCTCATCTGTAGCTTCACTTCCTAAGTTTTCAGAAAACGGAATCACTCCCGAAAATCCTAGTCCGAGTAGCAAATTTGTCACCGTGCATCCCACGTCTTCTGATGATGTTCACATCACAGATAGGGTACGTTCATATGATTGTGTTAACATTTATACAAGTTATCTCGTAAGCAAGTCGGTCTCGTTTTTAGATTTCTACTAAGTTTTCCCGATTTCATTGCTGAACGTTGACATTCGAAATGATATTTACATCTAGATAACTTCATTGGTTAAGCTTCCTGGTTTTTCATGATAAAAGTCTGTGAAATATTTTCTGCATTTCATTCTTTACATGTTACTTGAGATAGTGGTTTGAGAATCTTAGTGTAACGCCCCACATCCACCGCTAGGCTTTCCCTTTCGGGCTTCCCCTCAAGGCTTTAAAACGCGTCTGCCAAGGGAAGGTTTCCACACCCTTATAAAGGGTGGTTTGTTCTCCTCCCCAACCAATGTGGGACATCACAATCCACCCCCCTTCGGGGCCCAGCGTTCTCGCTGGCACACTTCCCTTCCTCCCATCGATGTGAGACCGCCCCCAAATCCACCCCCTTTGGGGCCCAGTGCCCCTACTAGCACACCGTCTCGTGTCTACCCCCTCTTCGGGGAACAACGAGAAGGCTGACACATAGTCCGGTGTCTAGCTCTGATACCATTTGTAACGCCCCAAATCCTCCGCTAGTAGATATTGTCCTCTTTGGGCTTTCCCTTTCGGGCTTCCCCTCAAGGCTTTAAAACGCGTCTGCCAGAGGAAGGTTTCCACACCCTTATAAATGGTGGTTTGTTCTCCTCCCCAACCAATGTGGGACATCGCACTTAGTTCATAACATATGAAGATCTATGAAAAATCTGCATCTAAATCGACCACTTAGGTATGTCGAGTAAAATTCTGATATTTAGCATCGAGTCTACGTTTTCTGGTTCATTATATCTGCTTCTCGAGCACGTGGATTTATAATCTGACTGTTATTTTCCGAACATCGTCTTTTCTTACAGAGCTCTGTTGTAAATATGGAATCCAGTTTTGCAAATGCATTGGATTTGACCTCGCTGAAAGAACAATCTAATCAGCCTATCTCAGGTTATCTGATTAAGAAATGTGTTTATCAGATGATCATAGCTTTGTTGTTGTTTATGGCTTGCTTTTGACATATAGAGTAGTGTATGTATTGATCAGGATGCTTATTTTTGCACTGTTTTGAACACTTTTGATGTAAGCGAAGGCACTGTCGGTTTCGTGTTCAATAGCGATTTGCAGTTGGCACGACGAACGATATCGTGACTGATAGGAAGGTCATTAGAAGATAATTAGGATATTATACGGTATATTAGTGAATAGTTAGGGCGTTAGTTATGTTATTTGGTTACAAATAGAGAGAGTGGGAAAGGGGGAACGAAACATTCCTTATAAGGGTGTGGAAACCTCTTCCTAGCAAACGCGTTTTAAAACCGTGAGGCGGATAGTATCTGCTAGCGGTGGACTTGGGCTGTTATAAATGGTATCAGAGCCAGACACCGGGTGATGTGCCAGTGAGGATGCTAGGTTCCCAAGAGGGGTGGACTATGGGATCCCGCATTGGTTGGGGAGGGGAACGAAACATTCCTTATAAGGGTGTGGAAACCTCTCCCTAGCAAACGCATTTTAAAACCGTGAGGCGGATAGTATCTGCTAGCGGTGGACTTGGGCTGTTATAAATGGTACCAGAGCCAGACACCGGGTGATGTGCCAGCGAGAATGCTGGGCACCCAAGAGGGGTGGATTGTGGGATCCCACATCGGTTGGAGAGGGGAACGAAACATTCCTTATAAGGGTGTGGAAACCTCTCCCTAGCAAACACGTTTTAAAACCGTGAGGCAGACAGTAGCTGCTAGCGGTGGACTTGGGCTGTTATAAATGGTATCAGAGCCAAACACTGGGTGATGTGCCAGCGAGGATGTTGGGCTCCCAAGAGGGGTGGATTGTGGGATCCCACATCGGTTGGAGAGAGGAACGAAACATTCCTTATAAGGGCGTGGAAATCTCTCCCTAGCATACGCGTTTTTAAGCCATGAGGCTGATGGCGATACGTAACGGGGCCAAAGTGGACAATATCTGTTAGTGGTGGGCTTGGGCTGTTATGTTACTGATTCAGTCAGTTTAGGGCTCGAGTGATCACAAGATAGGGAAGGTCCAAGTACCTCGAATTATCTTTTACATTGCAATATAGTTTGGGTTGTATCAATCACGACCACTCGTAAGACACTTGTTTTCGGTCTCACCCCTATATCATTGTGCACAATGTTCGAGTTCGAGTTCGTGCATTTCATCTAGAATACATGGACTTGTGTTTGTAGGGCATCCACTAAAACATCGGAAGAGACATAGGAGAAAGAACTCTCATAATCAAGAGCTATCAATCATGAGGGGCGTCTACTTCAAGAACATGAAATGGCAGGCTGCAATTAAAGTCGACAAGAAACAGATCCATTTGGGGACGTTTGGTTCCCAAGAAGAGGCTGCTCATTTGTACGACAGGTATTCGTTTTTCAAATCGCTCATTTAATTTTTTTTTAAAATATTCATTGCTAGCGATAAACAACATATGCTGTCTATTGAGGATTGTTGGGAGAGGAGTCCCACGTCGGCTAATCACGGGGTTGATCATGGGTTTATAAGTAACGAGTACATCTCCTTTGGTATGAGACCTTTTCGGGAAACCGAAAGCAAAACCATGAGAGCTTATGCTCAAAATGAACAATATCATACCATTGTGGAGGTTCGTGATTCCTAACATGGTATCAGAGTCATGTCCTTAACTTACCATGTCAATAGAATCCTGTAAGCCTCGAAAGTATAGTCAAAGGTGACTCGAGCGAACAAATGGTGTACTTTGTTTGAGTTATTCGAGGGCTCTAGAGAAGGAGTCGAGACTCAATTAAGGGGATCATGGGTTCATAAGTAACGAATATATCTCCATTAGTAGGAGGCATTTTGGGCAAATCGAAAGTAAACCACAAGAGCTTATGCTCAAAGTGGACAATATCATACCATTGTGGAGAGTCGTAGTACTGTATATCATTTAGTTCATTTACTTATCAAGTTATTTCGGGTCGTATTAGCTACCATAAGCTCACTAGGCTCTTGGTTTTGCAGAGCTGCTTTTGTATGTGGACGTGAACCAAATTTCGAGCTCTCCGAGGAGGAGAAGCAAGAACTCCAGAAGTTCAAATGGGAAGACTTCTTAGCAATGACTCGCCATGCAATTACGAACAAAAGTAGTCGTCGTGCTTTCCTCTCAGACTCTTCAATTCCCTTTTTCTCGGTTTTTCATTCGTTACATTTGATTCGTTTAATGTCTTTCAGAGCACAAGAGACTCAGCGCAGGATCACCAACCAAGCCTGGATCTTCGTCAGTCGACGACACCGAGTTCAAGCATAGGTTCATCGGGTTTCCCGTGCGGGAAGACATTAACCGTTCCATCACTTGAGCTAGCCTTTGGCTCAAGAAGAATGGTCCAAGAGGTTAGCCAAATTGGTTGAACCTCCATTGAATAGCCCCAAGTAAATGTGTTTTTAGGCAAATTCTTATAGCTTTGGCCCAATAAGCATATTAGTGTTGAGGCCTCCAACAATGTTGCTTATTGAATCTATATGGAACTGATACAGATCTATGTAATTATTTCCATTACACCTTCTTCTATGTCTCTTTCAAAATCATATGTTCGAGGATGACCCGAGTAAGAGTTTCTCGTGTTTCGTGTTAAGACGAGCTTTCTTTTATTAGAGTAAATCACGCTCTCGTGGCTGTCTTGCGAAATATTTAAGATTGTTTTTAACTTGTTTTGAACGTACTTCTAAATTACATTCGAACGATATTATAATTGAACATGACTTAATAGCCGAGCATTTACCACTGATTTTACTACTGAAGTGAAGAAAAGGCGGAATCAAGAAAAGAGAATAGTACAAGTGCTTTGTGTCACAGTCATGCATGTCCAAGGCGTGTTGTCAATGGCCGCATGACAGATATCCCGGTCTTCCTTGTCCAGGACGTGTTGTCCATGGTTGCATGTCCGTTCCAAACCCCTTTTACACGCTTTCATCGTAGATAGGTCTTTATCATTCCATATTGGGTCAGTATGAGGGTGTATGATCGTTCACCAAAATCGTGTATACACCTGTAAGGGCTAAAATGCCTCAAAATGTACTATAGGGGATATGACTAGTTGTCAACTTCTTCATACCCGATAGTTATATGCAGTAGGCCATTGTTGTTGCCCTTTTGCTTACGTTCCCATATAACATCATTTCCAATTTCTCAAATCATTGCCTTTTTGCATACGTCGCTTGACTATAAGCGACTCAAGAACGAATAGGCTTAACTCACTTGTTGTTGGGAAGTGAGTGCCGCACAATCGCAAGTCCGCTGCCATCAAAGTGCGATTTGTGACACTCTGTTCTACACATCTAATCAACTCATGTGGTTCACTGGTTCTACTGACTAGACTCGAAAAAAAAGGCTGGATCAAGAAAAGGAAATACTACGAGCTTTCTGCTCCATGCATCTAACCAGCTCGCATGGTTCACCGATTCTACCAACTAGACTTGAAAAAAAGGTCGGGTCAAGAAAAGGGAACACTACGTGCTATATGCTTCACACATCTAACCAGCTCGTATGGTTCATTGGTTCAATCGACTAAACTTACAAGTTAAGAGTGATTTAATCGATATACAAGTTAAAAAACAGGGGAGTAAATAGGTAAAATCTTGAAAGGTAAAAGGTAAAAATATGATATTTTAAAATTTGGGAAGAGATTAAGTAAAATAATTTCAGTAAAAAAGAATATATATTTATCTTAATAGTAATAAAAAAATAATTGTAAAGTTACTTTCATTCCAGGCTGATGACGGACGGTGACACTTCTTTATTCAATTCTTCTATCGTAGCATTTGGCGTCGGATGCTCTCGGAAGCTGCTATGGATTCCGGCGGTCCCAAAACCCTAGATTCAGACACTCCCCCCCCTTCTTCTTCTTCTTCTTCTTCTTCTTCTTCAAACTATGGCGATTGGAAAGAACGCATCATTTTCCCCACTATTCTCGCAGGTCTGTGTATGTTTCCGGTGTCTCTCAAGAACGACCTAAAAATTCATCCATGTTTTGTATATTCTCTTTTCTGCAGGATTTGTTGGGGGAGGAGCTGGACTAGTGTCCAAGCATCGGAAAGTTCATGGTCTGGCAAATATTTCTGCGACATATGCTACGAATTTGTCCATTGTCGCTGCTTGCTACTGTGGTAATTTTTTTTCCTTGATGCTCCAAATTTTTGCTTATGAAAGCTTTTATTGTAATTGGATTTGTTGAATGTTACTTTAATTAGGAAACTGTGTAGTTTGCTGCTTATTTAAGAAGATTAGGGCGTTAACGAATAACGATGACAATGGAAATGTTTTTAGCTTGTTATATTGCCCGTCCTTTAGGGTTTATTATTTTTCTGATGATGGACAACGTGGGTGTTGGATCACAATTTAAAGTTTCATTTGGATCGAAATTATATAGTTTCACATTGGTGTGGTGGTGAGTTGTAGAAGTCTGTTTCGATGGTCAAGTCATCAACTCATTGTGGAAGAGATGGAAAAGGGGTTTTGGTTTCATTAGAGTTAGGGATGAACATAGGAGGTAGAATTTGGGCACTCGTTGTATGATACATACCTTTCCTGAATTGGGTATTCTATTTATAGGAGCTTATTATTGGGTTGGGTTAGTTCAACCTTTATCAAGTTACCTGAACAAGGGAAATGATTTTGGCATGTGATGGTGTAGCTTTTGCAACCCTTGATATAACGATGTACTTTGTCAAAACGATCGTAATCAACTTTGAATTCCATTTACTATTTCTGAGTAGTTTCTCTAAGTGCACTTAGGCGGGTGCCTATGGTGCAAGGCGGCATGGGGTTCACTCCGAAGCAATGATGAGCACTTTCACCATGGGGCTCACCATTGTACGCCATTATGTATCCATTCTGTTACTAAATAATGGTGAGGTGAGCTCCATTTGGAGACTAACTGGCAGACGAAGGCAAAGAGATGTAAGCCAAAAGGAATAAACTAGTAGTCGTCAAACAGCCTTGATTTCCTACTTTCCTGCCTCCTAGCCACCACTGAAGCTCGAGATATCAACACAAAACTGTGACGGGATTCTTCTTTTAACCATTGTTCGATTACTCTCAGTTCCCTCTCAATTTCCATGAGATTTCTTCTTTAGATTGATAGAGAGGTGAAGGAGCTTCATTTTCCTATTATTTCCTTCCAATTTTTGTTTGGCACTTACTCCTCAGACTCTCAAGTCTAGATCAACAACTTCCTCTCCATTTTTAACACCATCATTAACTATTCTCACAAGGACAACAGGCTCTGTTTTTTTGGGAATTCTGAGCTGTGGAGTTTAGCCGTGTTTATTTAATACTTTGTTCTAGACCTTTTAGGGTTGATCGTCGTAGTTATGCCAGAATTTGTGACTTTCAACTGTCGGCCTAGTGTTAAGGGTATGGCGTAGCCTTTTCCGGCAGTATATTTCTTTTCCAGGATTGTTCTATTTTCATAGCTACTGCTATTGCTGCATTTGCTTGTGCTGTTATTTTTTAATGAATGACCTTTTCCAACTTAAAAGAAAGATGGGGTAGTGCTTCCAGAAACAATGGAAATTTTTGTTTTATTCAATAAAAAACCTTAACACTTTTGTTTCCAAAAAGATGAATATTGAATGAAAAAAATAACTAAGTTCATACATTTAACAGGAGCACGCGAGTTTGTTAGAGTTTCTCGAAGGTCAGAACCTGACGACCTTATGAACTCTGCAATAGCAGGGTTCGGGACCGGAGCTCTTCTTGGACGCCTTCAAGGTTAATTAACTCCACATCCCTCACTCTCACATGTACAGAAGCAAGTCTGTTTTTTTTTTTTATTATTTATTTATTTTTATTTTTTATCTTGGACTCAGACTGTTGCTTTGAGCTTGGTTTTATACTAATTTTGCACATCTTAGTTATTGCACAAGTCTCTAGTTATTTTAGCATGGTTTACGTTTTGAATCAGTTTTCAGTACAAGATAGAAGGATGTTTTCATAATTTGATGCTGTTGAATGAGGGAGAGCCTTGCTTAGGTTGAACTGGAACTTGATGATTCATAGGGTACACAAATGGGTAGAGATGAAATATTATGAATCTACAGCGTACATTCTCTTTTCAGGTGGTCGGCTCGGCTCTGTTCGATACTCAATAATGTTCACCATCGCTGGGACAGCAATAGATTATGCCACACTCAAACTAAAACCTGTTTTCAGAAGCTACAAAGAAACAATACTCGAAGAAAGTAATAGCTGGATGAAATTACCCGAATGGTCCCCGATCCAAGTACTGGACGAGGAAGCTTTAGCCGCTAAACAAGCTCGGGAGCAACAGCTCTACGCACAGAGGGTGCTTGGGCAAGTAAACAAAAAGGATCCTTGAAACATTTTCATTTCCCCATATATCAAGGAAGGAAAGAATCCAAAGTTTCGTGGATTCTTCAATATACAAGTAAAGATTATAACCATATGGCGTGGATTATGATATAATAAGAAGAGAATTCTGATAGTTGACAATTTTGTTCTTTATGTTTAATTTCCTTTTCTCTGTTTTAATTTCATAGGCCTGTTTACTTTATGGTTCATTATCAATAAACTGATATTTCTCTTCCAAATTAAGAAATTAGCAGCAGAAGTTGAAGATGATAATTCCAGCAAGGTCCTATTGCTTCTTCCATATACAAATTTTCTTTAACTTGTGGAATCTTGAGCTTCTTTTTACTCCACATTTTCTTTTCTTACCTATTTTCGGTCGAGATTTCATTACTTTTGAAATGATCGCCGTGATTTCAGGTTATCGGAAATAAATGGAAAACTTATCTTGATTTGCTTCTAAAAGATGACCTTGGAGAAAGGTATTTATTGAACACATAATTAGTTAAAGTATATGTCATTATATCGTTAGTATTCTACATGATAGTTAAATTTTGTTTTAGCGATGTTCTCGTTTAAGGTTGGTTCGATATTATTGTAGCATCACGCATGCCAATATTATTGACTGGCTTCTCGAGTATGGTGGTAAGAATCACTGCATATCCTTCGACCCTTTTTAATACAAAATTAAAAGTTAAAACAAATTCATTAAACAATTACTAAAAGGTTAGAGAATTCAAATATTTTGACCATATTTTTATTATTTAAATTTCAAAATAAAATTTCATGGATAAAGGATTTAAAGCATATGACACGTGTAACAATCCTAACTAAGTTTGATAAAGCGTGGGTGACACTATGCGTAATCCACACTTTTCCCTCCAAAATTTGTGAGAATTTCTTTTAGGGCACAAACACACTATAAGCCCCACACGCTCTCTCCCAACCTCAACTTTAGACGTCCTTGTCTCGTCTCGAAAATGTTTTCTCAATTTTTTTAAAAAATATATAGACATTTTAAAAAAATTATTATGAAAATTAAGAAAATTTAAACCGTTTATGAGTTTTGTTTTCGGTTTAGGACTAAAATGTCGAAGAGGTCGGAATAGAAATGTGGAGATGTGGAGATTTGAAGGGATGGTCTGACATTCCAAGTGGCACAGCTCAAATAACAAATAACATTTCGCTGTTCTTCTCTACAAGCACTTTATACAACACTTCTCTTTTCTCTTTTCTTTCTATGTGACACAAAAATGGCGACAAATTTCACATTTGTAGTCTTCACATTACCCCTTTGGCTCAAATGCTGCAATTCCCACTTCGATTTCTTCTTCTAGATCCATAATTTCAACACCCATTTCCCAATTCACCTACAAGATCCCATTTCCAATGGGTGTTTTGGGTGATTCCTTGTGCTTCTGTAAAGGGGTCGGCAAGTCCGAGCGAACCAAGGCTGCCATTTTTTCCGGCAAAGCTCCTGCAATGGCGCGAATCTCCGCCGCTTCTTCTTCTTCTTCTTCTTCTTCTTCTTCTAATGGGGCCTCCTCCGGCACTGCTTTTTTGATCCACCGGAGCCTTCTTTTGACCACCCATGTTAATCTTCCCTCCGTTTCTGCTGCTGAGAGTTGCGAGATCCGCCTCCAAAACGGCGGCGCCGCCACTCTCGTTCCTCACAGGTGACTTTTTTTCTTTTTTTTCTTTTGGGGTTCTTTTGTTTGTTTGTTTGTTTATTTTGGGATTGTTTTGGAGTATTCTGCTTGCTCTTTTGTGCCTTTGCGTTTAGTTCTTGTTTTGTTTGGTGGAAATAGTTGGGATATGGAAATTGATGGCTGAAGTAACTGTGTGCAAATTTATAGTTTGATTTTAACTCACTACTGGTCTAGCTCCATGGCACCGAAAATGTATCTGGGCTCCGAGTGATTCACCGAGCAAGTTGGTTTTTAATGTTCGGTGGCGTTCGGCGTAGGGGAGAACATCCGAGCTGACTTTTTCTATTGATTCTTTTATTCCGTTCCATTCTAATCTTTTACCGAAACTCTTAGTTGTCCTTACCATCCCTTGATCTATTGATTTGGCTTGTGAGCAAACTGATTGCTGATACCATCAAATCTATGAGTGTTCTCCTTTCCTTTTTCTCTTCTGTTTGTAGGTTATATATTTCAATTTTTCAATTGTTGCATAGCCTTGTTTGGAGAAGAGTTATGTTTCTGCACTTGCTTTTTTCTTATGATATTCGATTCGATCCGAGTTTGGAGGTAAAACTATCCTTAGATGTGAGCAATGTATTACCTGATTACTATATGTGAGATCCCACGTCGGTTGGAGAGGAGAATGAAGCATTTCTTATAAGGGTGTGGAAATCCCTAACAGACGCATTTTAAAACTGTGAGGCTGAGGATGATACGTAACGGGCCAAAATAGATGATATCTGCTAGCAGTGGGCTTGGACTGTTACAAATGGTATCAGAGTCACATACCGGGCTATGTGCTAGTGAGGAGGCTGGACACGAGGCGATGTGCCAGCAAGGACACTGGATCGCGAAGGGGGGTGAATTGTGAGAGCCCATAACGGTTGGAGAGGAGAACGAAACACCCTTTGTAAGGGTGTGGAAACTTCTCCCTAGCAGACACGTTTTAAAAGTCTTGAGGGGAAGTCCGAAAGGGAAAACCCAAACAGGACAACATCTGCTAGTGGTGGGCTTGAGCCGTTACAAAACCTCTCCCTAATAGATGCGTTTTAAAACTGTGAGGTTAACGGAAATACATAACGAGCCAAAGTAGACAATATCTACTAGCAATCGGCTTGAGCCGTTACAAAATGGTATTAGAACCAAGCACTGGGGGGTGTGCCAACGAGAACGTTGAGTCTCCAAGGGGGGTGGATTGTGAGATCCCACATCAGTTGGAGAGGGAAACGAAGCATTCCTTACAAGGGTGTGGAAATCTCTTCCTAGTATACGCATTTTAAAACCGTGAGGCTGATGACGATACATAACGGGCCGAAGCGGACAATATCTGCTAACAAGGAGTAGAACCTCTGTATCCTTTTGAGACTGTTTGCAATGTGAATCATTTCATCCAACACTATACTTTGATTGCAGGTTCTTCATTACAAGTTCCATTTTGGATCTTACAATAGTGGGCTTAGATGCAGTGGAAGGAGACTCCCACTCTCAGCAGCAGCTTCAGCACTTAAAGATATGTTCTAAACCAAATCTTGATCTTGGCAATGCTGTTTACCTCTTGGGATTTTCTGACAAAGATGAACTTATCATTAGTGAGGGCAAGGTGGCTATAGCTACTGATAACCTTATAAAATTATCGACCGATGGGGTAACGTGTAGTCCCGGGTCTGCTGGGTTTGATGCACAAGGTAACCTTGCATTCATGGTATGTGATCCTATGAAACTAGCCACGTCTCCGAATACCAAATCATCATCGACTTCTTCGTCGTCTTCGTCGTCTTGTAAGAAGGATCTTCCTATGCAATTTGGGATTCCTCTGCCTATCATTTGTGGTTGGTTAAACCAACATTGGGAAGGTAGTCTTGAGGAACTTAACAAACCAAAGCCACAACTCATAAGATTGATGTCTTCAGGACAAAAGAGTGAGCATTCTTCTTCCTTTACATTGAGGCAAGTTTTTAAGCCGATGGAAGCGAATGATGAGGAAACCAGAGAAGAACTGCCCGGACCGAGCTATTCCACTACGACAAACACGATCAAGGAAGAGGCTCCGATGAATAACCTACACCTAAACCATGTGCAAGGAATTCCTGCACCTGAAATATATGAATCGCCAAAGTTGATAGCAGTTCCTCTTCGAAAAAAGGAAAGCGCGCCAATGCAGCTACGGGATATCAACTTTCCTCCGAGAGTATCCATGGCTGTGATTACGGGTCATCCTACCAGACAAAACCCACTTGGCTCTAATGAAAATTCCACAAAGGATGTTTCTCAACACAACCAATGGAGACAATACCAAAGCATGGAGAGACAACTTGTCGATCCAATCGAAAACAGAGAAGAGGTTGCCTCAACCAATTCTGTAAACGGGGCCTTAAGTGAAGTTCAGTCTTGTTCATCTCCCGAGGAAGTTTCAGCGATGCATAACGGCTATAGCAGCGAGGGAGAGACAACAATGTACTCTGCAGAAACTGCAGAGAGTCGAAACTATACGAGTCCTAGAGAAGGTAAGTTTCAGCAGGTTGGAAGGAGTCAGAGTTGTGTAAACTACAACAGATGGGGATCAGTCCAAAGAAATCCCATGGCACGTCAAACAATCCTAGAGAATCAAAGAAGTTTCAGAAATGGAAGGAAGATGTATTCTCAAGGGGCTGGATCTTACCGGAGCAATGACTACTACAGCCCGACGGTCTCCTCGATCATGAAGAAGCGAAACAGCTCGGAACAAGTTAGCAAACCAAGGCAAAGCACTGCTGCTGCTCATTCTTCCCCAAGATGGATGTTCTGATGAATTATCATCATTCCACTCAAAAAGGGGAGACTGGGAAACAATGAAGGTTTGTTAGTGTATTTGGTTCCCATTTCTTCACTTGTGCAGAGACCAATTCGAGGTGAATAAGAACATTTTCCTTCTACATTTCTTCATTATATTGTAAGATTGAGAGGAAAAAAGGTAAAGAATAGAAGAACCAGATGATAAACTGTCTGGAATTTGTTATTCCCTTTTTGTAAACAGGAAGTCAATGCAATCCATTTGGCTTCCTTGCAAAAAAAGTGAATTAATTGGAGATTTTGAGTGCGTTTCTGTCAACAATGAAAGTAGTTGAAAATAACAAAATGTTCTAACTTCATATTTGGAGCTACCTCACAAGGATCCCCATGCTGGTTCCGCCAAACTCATCTCAGGAAGAGGCAGATTGAGCCTGAATGCAGAGCGGCTTCGCTCAAACCAATCATTGTATTTCTTGATGAACTTGTCGAGTAGATCCCCAGCCATGTATGAGAAGCTTCCGGCCCAGGCTGCTATAACGATGTAAGTCGCTACTGTTTTGGCGTATGCATCCCAATTTTTTGGTCTCTGAATGGAAGCCTTCCCAATAGCAAGCAATATGATGCATAAAAAAGAAGCTCCTACCGCTGCTGCAAGCTTGAAATCCTTGTTATTGCTCTTGGTGAATGTTAAAACGTAAACCAGAGTGGGGACTAAGCCAAAGAGTATGAATGAGATGATGGCAAGCGTGCAATGTAGAACGTAATTCTCTCGGTTTCCCAGTACTACTTCGTATCGGTCTACTGGTCCATGAGATGTCCTTCTGAACTGCTCGGTCTTGAGTCCTCTCAACTGAAAATTGTATATGTTTAATGAGAGATAGCTTATGATTCAACAAACAAAAATGTAAGGGAATTTTGAACAAAGTAATAAAGATGCGACAAGACCAAAAAGTAGGTAATCAATACAACTCGAATGTGCCTCGTGTACCATCACACAAGCCAAATCATAAACAGTCTTTCTCAACATACTACCGTGACACGATATAAATGCGCTAAGAGTCTTAAGATGAAACCGTTTAGTAAGAAAGTTCAACAAGTCTCCCGCACACTATCTCCTCTACCATCTACTTCTTTTAGTAATCGTTCTAAATTAAATAAACATTCATCTCTGCGGTTTATCAGACAGTCAGTTACTTACATTATGTCCAAGGATAAAAAGCCCTCTAATCAGATTTGCCAATGCCAAAACTATAATGTTGCCTGCAAAAAGAACGTGAAAATAGATTAATATTTTGACACAACTTAGTTTAGGTGAGAAAAAACCAGGATATATCATGTTTCAAAGACAGATGCTGTTCCATATTATGGTGTAACTTGAGATGTCCGTACTCTAGCATCTCTTGAAGATCCAAAGATGTTTAAAAAATGCTATTCTATATATATGGTACAACTCAAGTTCATGTTTCTTATACAAATGAAGTTTAGATGCTATAAGCAGGATGGAAAAAAGTAGTAAAATATAACCTATTGCAGTATTGGCACTCGCTGCAGATGTCATAATGCCGAGGCTTGTAATTGATTCAGATAAACCACCATACACTATACTTTTCACAATTTCCCACCTGTTAAACCTACTTGGTTCAGCTTCTACTCCTCTATCCACCACACGTCCTGTTTCAACTAATAAATCTCTATTAATATTAACTCGAGTAAATCTCTGTTAATTTCAACAAATATAAATTATTAAAACTTTGCCTCTACCTTGTTTGATATTCACTCTAACTTTGCCTCTACCTTGTTTGATATTCACTCCAACTTTGCCTCTACCTTGTTTGATATTCACTCCTTCATCGGCAATTGTTCTGTTACGTGAAGAATGAGTTGGCGTTGAATTAGATACAGCATGATCACCTTCAACTTTATCAGTTACTGCACAATGAACTGACTGATCGGGAACGCTGGAAGTGTCTCTACCAACTCGACTTCCTTGATGATCTCTTGTTTCCTGCAACACTTGAAATGTCTCCCTTTCTCTGATCCCTGTGCTTGCAGCGTTATTTCCTGCGCGCATATTTAGTAGGAAAAGACCATGAGAGTGCTTTGACTTGATGTCATAATCTTGTTAGATGAACACGACTCTCCACTATGGTATGATATTGCCTCATACCAATGGAGAGAGTTTTCTTTGATTATAACCCATGATCATTCCCTAAATTAGCCGATGAGGGACTTTCATCATCCAACACCTCCCCTCGAACAAAGTATGCCTCCCCTTAATCAAGACTCGACTCTTTTTCTTTTGGAGTCTTTTGTTCGACATTTGAGGATTTATCAATCTATTGGCATGACTAAGTTTAGGGCATAGCTCTGATACCATGTTAGATGAACACGACTTTCCACAATGGTATGATATTGTCCACTTTGAGCATAAGCTCTCATGACTTTGCTTTGGGCTTCCCTAAAAGGCCTCGTACCAATACCAATGGAGAAAGTATTCTTTGATTATAAACCCATGATCATTCCCTAAATTAGCCGATGTGAGACTTTCATCATCCAACTTATTGCTATGACTATGATATTCCTCCCACCATATATATCCTCATAAAGCTATGCTTCAACATTATATAGACAGCAGAAGTAATTTCCTCACATGCAAAGAATCAATTTCAAATAGCCACGCATGTTCTATCTTTTTTGGGAAAGGGATCAGAAGCGTAGCTGTGAAAATAAATTATGAAAGATCTTTCTTCTTCTGCTTTGATTTCTCAGAAGGAAACTAAGAATGGAGAGAAATTAGATGGATGAATGAAGAGGATCATGAGATTTATTCTCCATGCTTGATGATGAGGACTTGGTCTGGAAACTATTAAACATTGTTTACTAGCAATATTCTTAGAACAAGTATCATTGGAAATATCAATCTTTCTAATGTGCATCTTAGTTCATGTCGATTACGATAATCTTCAAAAGTTTAAACAAAAAAGACATCGAACACCAAAAGCATGTACAAAATCAAATACCTTGTCCGGATAAAACTTCTTCCTCACGGTCAGGAGTAGCCAATTTAGGAAAGAGCCATGCACCTGCCCATTGAAAAAATAGCTTAACTCAGTAATCCTGGTAAGATCCATTTGACAACATACACAAACATATATGATAAACTACCCTTTACCCATGACTGTTTCCAAAGGCTAAGACAATATTCAAAAGGTCCCTTCCCTCTATTTATGAATAAATTGCAAACAGAGATGAAACAATTACATGATTCCAAGTCAACTCCCGCATAACCTTCACAGTGATGATTAATCTTAACATAAAAGCTAAAGTGTATCTCTAAAGTTTCCTAAGGTTTTTTATTTTAAGCCTCAATCAGCATGTGCCACCGGCATCCTCTAAGGGAGACGCTTTTCTTTCGACATCAGTAAGTGGCAAAACCATTAATGGCAACCGTTTTTGCATAGAGAAACCGCCCAAACCCACCGCTAGCAGATATTGTCCTCTTTGGGCTTTCCCTTTCGAGCTTTTCTTCAAGATTTTTTAAAACACGTCTGTTAGGAAGAGGTTTCCACACCCTTATAAAGAATGTTTTGTTCCGATCTCACAATTCACCCCCTTCGAGACTCAGCGTCCTTGTTTGCACACCGCCTGATGTCCACTCTCTTTCGCGGTTTAGCATCCTTGCTGGCACACCGCTCAGTGTCCACCTCCTTTGAGGCTCAACATCCTCGCTAGCACACCTCTCGGGGTCTAGCTCTAATACCATTTGTAACGACTCAAACCCACCGTTAGCAGATATTGTTCTCTTTGGACTTTTCCTTCTGGGTTTCCTCTCAAGGTTTTTAAAACGCGTTTATTAGGAAGATGTTTCCACACTCATATAAAGAATATTTTGTTCTCCTCTCTGGGATCTCACATATTTTAAAGGAGTCAACTGCTGCAGTACAGTTTGAACCATACAACATATATCAGATAAGAATGAGAAACCCACCTATAGGGGCGAGGAAACTGAGGCAAGAGGTGCATCTGAATCTATCAACCGGAGAAGGAATTGGTTTAGAAACAGTCTTATTTACCCATTCTCTTTCACGTATAATCACCTTCGTGACACAAGCGTGACAGTTAGGACAGTAGAAATTATGCGAGCTGGGTTTCTCATATATCATTCCAAGATATAAATCCGCCACTTGAGTTCCATTCTCTGACCTCAACTCCACTCTTTTACATGAAGCCTGCTCCTCAATTTCCCCCTTGGATGGTTGATTAGAAACAGCTGAAGGGATCTGATCATGCTGGAACTTGATCCCAGTGCCATTTAGCGAGCCTGTTTTCCTTGTGGGGCTTACTTCAAAAAAAGTATGACGATCACCATCGACTTTCAACCGAGAAGATCCAATAGAGCATCCAGTACCTGAAGTTACAATAAGAAATCATACAACAGGAAGGAAACATCGAATTTCCAAATGAATACCCAAATTTGGTACCAAAAATATAATAAGAATCACATAACTTCAGCAGAGCTTTTCATTCAAGTTCTTCCCACAGATCAATGGCAAGAAAAACAAATTTCCCATCATTCAACAGTAGCATAATTGACAGAATTAAAAGGCTCCTGCAATTTGTTTGGGTAGAAAAAATTGACTGAGGGTTCTGTTCTTGATTGGTTACAGAATCCAATTCCTATCCTAGGGAAAAAATCCATACAGTAAAAATTCAAATCCTAAACGTTCAAGAGCTCTGGTTAGTCTAAAGAACCCAATTACGCTTGCTGCAAGTTACTAGCAGAAAGAACAAATTGCAGGAGGATTTTGACATAGGACGGGACCCAGTTCTAAATTGTCGGTATCTCTGAGTTCTGAATATGTTGCTAAAACATACAAGAAAATTAAAGAACATTAATGATTGATTATTATTCACGATGACGACGTGTTACTTATTTTGTTCTGCAGAAAAGTTTTCGTAAAGTTAATACTGTAATTAAGAGAATTAATTATTAATTAAGCAACCTAACAAATCAGAACAAAACAAAACGAACTGTGGCGATCACTTTCCCTTCGTCGAACACGTAGTCTTCGTCTTCTTCGCCAAGATTTACGGAATGAGAATCGATTAATTAAAAGAAAGGAAATCGAGTAGATCCACGAATTTAGAAAGTCTTTGAAGGAATAAATTTAACTGTGTTTTCGCCTAATGAAGCTTCATTTTGGCCGCCTGTCGTAATAACAGTAGCGCAACAATGGCGATCGGTTTCACGCCTCTAAGCCTCAAATTCCAGTTTCAAATGGCGACTAAAGTACATTACAAGAACGGGAGAAGAACAACGAAATCCAAACAGCGATGAATAATTTGCCGAAACTTACATTGTTCTTGTTGTTGTTCATCTCGAACGACGAATTTACGTCCCTCGAAATTCTCGGAGAACGTTTCGTCGCTGTCAGTGGATGAGAAGCTAGACTGAGCGCGTTGACGAAATTTCTTCCTCCGTAGCAAAACACTCGGTTCTTCGTCATCCTCCCCCGTCGTCTCTGTTTCCACCTCCGGCAGATGCTTATCTCTGTTCATCATCGGAGACGAACTCCGGTAGCTGGAACAGAATCAACGGAGGAAGTTCGTTTCAGAGTCCAATGCATATACTGAATCTTTTTGTTTCTTGTTTTCTTTGAGTTTTAGGCGTCCGTAACTAACTATATCAACATTTGGCATAATTATAGTTTAATTAACTCATTATAATTAATCTCTAGTTTAATTATCCAAACAAGCTCGAAAGAAAAAATCGAAATAAGACAATATCTGTTTGCGGTAGGCTTGAGCTATTACAAATGCTATCAGAGCTAGACGCCGGGCGGTGCGCCAGGACGCTGGGCCCGAGAGGGGATGAATTGTAAGATTCCATATCAATTGGAGAGAGGAACGAGTGTCAGCGAAGACGTTAAGCCCCGAAGGAGGTGATTGAGGAGAAGACTGAGCGGGCTTGTGCGGTTACATTATATATATTGATTAAAAATGATTAATGAAATATTTAAAAAATGATGTTTGAGACAAGACTATGAAATGACGTCCCTACCCGATAGTTATATGCAGTAAGCCGTTGTTGTTGCCTTTTGCTTACATTCTCATATGACACCAATTTCAATTTCTCAAATCTTGCTTTCAAAACTCTCATTCGAAATCTCTCTTCCCGTTTTCTAAAACTTTCTTCTTGAACTGGGGCCAGAGGCTCGAGCATACGTTGCTTGGCCGTAAGCGACGTAAGAACGAATAGACTTAACTCACTTGCTACTGGGAAGTGAGTGCCGCATAATCACAAGCTGCTGCTATCAAAGTGCGATTGTAACAAGTGGTTCATGTTTGTCCAAGGCGTGTTGCCTATGGTTGCATGCCTGTGACATCCTCCCCACTCAATTGGTTGACGTCCCTATCAACCGACTCGAACAACCAAGACTGGGACATCTATCATGTGACCATAAGCAACATGCTATGGACAAGCATGACCGTGACATCCTCCCTGTCAATCGACTGGGACATTTGTCATGCGGCCATAGGCAATATGCTTTGGACAAACATGACAGTGACATCGGCTTGTGCGATTACATTATATATATTAATTAAAAATGATTAATGAAATAAGAAACGATGTTTGAGACGAAGACTACGAAATGACGTTTTATGACAGGTGGCAAATATGATTGTATGTGATTGTACTTCTTCACCTAGTAGGGAAGGCTCGATTATTTACTCTCTCTTTTTTTTTAATTACATTTTTAAAATTTTAAAATTTATTTTTTTAAAAAAATCATATTTATTAATACTTTTTCTAAATAAAAAATTTGCATTCCACGTATGAAATTATCTTCCCACTATATTCAACTCTAATTTTTGTCAATTTATAAAAACTTTATCCATAATATATTTCGAGAATCTTATTCATGAAATAAAATAATATTTAATAATTTAAATTTTATATTTGACTTAAATAATTAAGGTACGAAAATGATTAGATATTTTTAAACATTATTTCACGAGTGGACGAACTGAATTAATATTTATATTTATTATTATTATTATTATTATTATTTTGTATCATATTCAAAATATCTCTTTCCCATGCATCGGTCATGTAAGTTACTCGTCCAGTCATTTTCAAAAGTTTATTATAAATAGATAAATGTGAAAAATAAAAAGTCATACATAAAATTCAACATGTACGACGTAACCTTATCCAAACAAGTTGGTAACCGTAACATGGTTGTAGTAGTTAAGAAATCTTTGTCCACAAAGGTTGTTTAAAGAGTATTTAAATGTCAATGATTAATAGACTATGCTAGCTGGCCAGTTGTTTTTACACTATAGTTTATTAGAAAAATGGAAGTATTTTAATGCTAGTTGGTGAGGCTAAGTGATGTTCTTATGTTCTTGGACACACTTGAAGGAGGAAGAAAGGAAGAGCTTGGAGTTAGAGCACGACAGGTATGAGTTTACTTTTTCTTGGTTCGAAAATAGCTCTCGGAAAGTACCAATTCCAATAACTTTGAAATTTTTATCTGTGTCTGTTTTCGGGGGTTTCGTGCGTGATTGACACTTTTTTCTCCTCTTATTCTTCATTGGACGGTTTGGATGGACCTTGTCGTTCTTTCCTAATTCAAATTGGAAAGGTTTGTCTCATATCGAGATGTCGATTCATTTTTCGCCCCCCAATGAAATGGTGTGAGATTTCACGTCGGTTGGAGAGGGAAACGAAACATTTCTTATAAGGGTGTGGAAACCTCTCTCTAGTAGACGCGTTTTAAAATTGTGAGGCTGATGGGGATACGTAACGAGTCAAAGTGGACAATATCTGCTAGCGGTGGGCTTGGGCTGTTACAAATGGTATCAGAGCTAGACATTGGGTGGTGTGCTAGCGAGGACTCTGAGCTTCCAAGAGGGGTGGATTGTGAGATCCCACATCGGTTGGAGAGGGAAACGAAACATTTCTTATAAGGATATGGAAACCTCTTTCTAGTAGACGCGTTTTAAAACCGTGAGACTGACGACAATATGTAACGGCCAAAGTGGACAATATCTGCTAGCGGTGGGCTTGGGCTGTTACAAATGGTATCAGAGCTAGACATTGGGTGGTCTGCTAGTGAGGACGCTGGGCCTCCAAGAAGGGTGGATTGAGAGATCCCATATCGGTTGGAGAGGGAAACAAAACATTCCTTATAAGGGTATGGAAACCTCTCCCTAGTAGACGCGTTTTAAAACCGTGAGACTGACGACAATATGCAACGGCCAAAGTTGACAATATCTGCTAACGGTGGGCTTGAACTGTTACAAACGGTATTAGAGCCAGACACTGAGTGATGTGCTAACGAGGACGCTGGCCCCCAAGGGGGGTGGATTGTGAGATCCCACATCGGTTGGAGAGGGAAACGAAACATTCCTTATAAGGGTGTGAAAACCTCTCCTTAGTAGACGCGTTTTAAAACCGAGGTTGACGACGATACGTAATAGGTCAAGGTGAACAATATCTGCTAGCAGTAAGCTTGGACGTTTACAAAAAGAGAATTAGTAACCCCTATTTCGTTTGACACTTAATCTTTCTCAATCAATGAAGAAATTTGTTTTTACTTGTTTTCTCACGTTAGAAAAGTGAATAAAGTCCCACATCGACTAGATAATAGAACACGAGGCCTAAACAGAAAAGTCACATACTTGAAAACACCTATTGTTGCAGGAGACACAAAGGGTGCAATGGATCCATTGACGTTCTTCCAATGGTTATGCTGCGGGTGGACTTGCGTGAGAGACTGTTGTACGTTTTCAATGGGTTCATCATCGTTCATGCTTGAATAAACGTGACCAAGTCACTCATAATTTTTATAAGATCGTTCTAATCACTTGAGACGTTCCATAATTCAGGTGCATGTTGTGGATGTCTAGATCCAAACCCAGGTGACGCTGGTGATCGTAATGGTACGTATTGAAGGATTTTATGTTTATGGAGAGATCGAGCCATTGATCTTTAAAATATTAATTAGTTTAAATTATAATTATGATTAACGAATAATAATAATAATAATGAGAAAAATGCATTTCAGGTTCACAAAATATATCGATAAATAATATATGCAACAATTGCTGGAGACATTGCAATATGTGCTTCTACGGTAATAATTCCTTATAATAATATATTATTATTATTATTATTATTATTTTCATATATTCTTTAATTATAATAAATATTTTTCAAATTTTTATTATTCAGGAGCATGTAGGTGCTGTAATTGCTGTGGAGGTACATAATTCAATTTTTAATTTATTTAATTCCTTAATTAAAATATTTAATTGCATAGTTAATATTTTTTACCAATTTTTTTTTAAAGGTAGGGTATGGTTGAGTTGTATTGTAACTCTATTTTTGAGTTGACTTTATGAAAAAAGTCAACCCAATCAAAATTTTTTATTTTTTAAAAATTCAACCCAATCCAGACTGAAAAATATCTAACTCAACTCAACTTTTATGATTTAGGTTGAGTAGTCCGAGTTAGTCGAGTTATCGAGTTATATGAATACTCATAATATGTACTTACTATATCTCTTTATTTTATGTGTACTAGATCAAAGAACCGATCAATCTCATTCTAGAGTTGAGCAAAACAACGACAAATCTCTTCAAGTTAATAACAATGGAGCTGAACCGAATGAAATCATCCCAATTCAAGGTATGATCGGACTTTATTATTTGATGGGTAGACTCGATCATTCTAACAGTAAATCCGAGCATAACTCAATGAATAAGATATCAATGATCATTTAGATCGTTCGTAGCAAGATATGAACATATTTTGATGCAGGGAATGGTATAAATCCGGAGATAATTGGGGATAACAACGAACTTGAATTGAATGTAGTTCATATGCATTCTTCAAAATCTGACTTAGATCTTCCTTCCCTTGACCTCAAAAGTGGCAATCAAAATGGTGTGTATGAATTTTCTCTAGTGATGAAATATTTTGAAAAAATTGAATACTTTGTAATATATAATATGTTTTTTTTATGCAGATCTAAATTTCAATCCAAAAATATTAGGTTCGGGAAATAAAATTAAAGTCAATGTTGCTAGAATGTATCCGTGGAAATCTTTCCCAGAATCACGCTCACTAAGTATGTTTCGATAAGATTTGAATGTGATTGTCAAATCGTGCTTTGATATAATGTTTTGTTTATGGGTGAATCTAGCTAGTTGGTCAAGTCCGAGAATTTCAGAGATTAGGAATGTGAAAATACGAAAGAAGAGGTTGGCCAACCCATAACGGACTCATGGGCCATGAATGACAACACCATGGGTCAGCTACGACCTTATTTAGTTGACCCACACGTGGATGGCAAAAGACCCAGTTGGACTATGAAATAGACCCATATTAACTTGAGGAAGAGATATATATAGGGAGATGCATGATGTTAGCTCTTCGTTACCCCTAGGTTTCGTGGCCTAAGTGAACTATCTCATAGCACATATGTGTTTCATGGTGTGAACGAGCATTGCAAAATAAGGGTTTTGGGTGTTTTCTCTTGGAATGGATTTTTTAGGACAGTATCGAACGACACAAGTGTGCCAATATTACGTCCTTGCCCTCTAGTGGGAGGTTAGTATATGGGGTCGTTTCCCAATATGTTATCCATAAATGACTCGATATGGACACGGGAGGGTTCATACCTTATTAGTACACAGATGGATGGATGTTTGGGACATTTTGATAACAAAATTGACTCATGAATCAGTTCTGATAACGAAGACAAACAACATCTTCAGACTTGGGATGACATTACATTGATGTTGTCAATTACGGATGTTAGTTATTCATAGCTGATGTTTTCGTCCTTAAAGCAACACTAAACTAAACGATGTATCTTTCAAGTTCATGAATTACCGAACAAGATCGTTATGATACCCTTTTTGAACATGTTTTATGATAATCTATACTTTGTTGTAGGAAATTATGGAGCAAATTGTTAGAAGATGGCAAGAACAAAACCGGAAAACAACCCAAGAGACAATTACCTGTATTACCTGTATTACCTATATTACCTGTATTACCTGTATTACCTGTATTACCTGTATTACCTGTCCAAACATTTGCAAGAAAATAAAGAAACCAAGCATTGTTCATATGAATCCCCACGTGGGTTTTGCAAAGTTCATATTAGGGAGCAACAAAGTGGGAGCCATTGGGTCTGTCTTAAACCACCCAAGTGGCTCAAGAAGCTTACCAAGCACCTTGCCAGCTACATAAGACAGGCCAAAGACCCCTAACCCTAGAACAATGTAACATACTAGGGTTTTGACATACTTATGCAACGGCTTCCGAACGTAAGCTTTCGCGACGGCGAGTAGCACAATACATAGAAGCGAGGTGACAGCCACAGCAGCGAGTTTGAGATTGCTGCCGTCAGTGTGGCGGAAGGAGAAGCCGTAAATTAGAGGAGGCAGAAACCCGATGAGTAAGAATGATAGAATGACGGCGGTGTAGTGAAGAAGATAATTCTGTCTGTCGCCTAAGGCTTCCTCGTACGGATCGACTTGTGGTCGTTTTCTTCGGTATGGGTATTTCTTGGGTTGATTCGACTTTAGCGTAGAGAACTGTAAAATTACATTCCCCATAGCACCGTTAAACACTTTCTAAACAACCTAGCTTTCGAGGAAATTCACGATAATCTAATCCAAATCTTGGTCAAAGATGTTTAAAAAATCAGTTGACCCAAATAATCAGATCAACTCGAACCAACTCAATCCAAAAAATTTTTATAGTTGGGTTAGGCTTGTTCGTTCTTTAATAAGAATTGTTTGAATTGAAAATTTTTATAACTCGAACAATTGGGTTAGATCTAAAAAATATCTTAACCCGACCTAAATCAACCCACGAGCACCCCTTAAACTGTGTTTAAATCCGAGAGTATAAATCGAAGTAAAACGTGTTTGACTTACATTTTTTGTGAGGACAATAAGACCGATAATCATGTTTGCCAATGTCAAAGCCCCGATAATCTCTGCAAATCATACATACCAAATTTAATATTACACGGCCATTCCTCTACAAAATTACGATAATAAAATAATCAAATGATCCAAAACTCGTCCATTATCATTTTACCTATCGGAATATTGGCACTTGCTGCGGAGGTTACGATGCCTAGGCTCGTGATTGCTTCGGTTAATCCTCCGTACACAATGCTCTTCACTATCTCGAAACAACGCCTAGGCTCGGGGCGGTTTGATACAAAGGTAATATACACATTGCCGCTGCATTGAGCGGAAATGCTACAGATTTCTGCATGTGACCGAGGCTGCAGCTTCGGTATCAGGTTTGGTGAACAACTCGATTCTCCAGCAGCCGAGATCAACGACCGCGACGGAGGGTTGCGGAGAATAATCACTTTAGTTATGCTTGATTTGCAGTTGGCGCAGTAGAAGTCGTGAGAATTGGGTAACTCGTACAGCCTTTGATTTTCAACATTGGTGTCGGTGTCGGTGTCGGAGTCGGAATAAACTTCATCGCTATCAGAAGACGAAGTTCGGCTCAGCTTCATCGCACGTGACTTACTTTCTCCGGCAGCCAGCGTCGATTGATTCTCCGTTTCCGCCGCCACCGGCCGATCTATAACGGCTTCCATTATGAGAAAGCTGCGGTGTGGTACGGTGGCCGGAGAAAGGGTGGAGCTTAAGGTTCAGTGTATCCGAGAATGTTGGAAGAGGAGCCATTTTATTGGCGTTCAGAGTGTGAAACAGACCAACGTGGGTTTTTAAAAATTTGAAGCTTCACATGTTGTCGTTTTTTCTTTTCTTATTTTTTTATAAACGTGAAAAAAAATATATATATGTTTCTAACTAATTTGTAATTATATTAATTTCAATCTCAATAATTATCAATTAATTTATGTGAGATCCAAATCAGTTAGACAGAGAAACGAAACATTACTTATAAATGTTTGAAAATCTCTCCCTAACAAACGCGTTTCAAAACCGTGAGGCTGACTGCGATGCGTAATATGTGACAATATTACAGCTTATATCGAGACTCTTTCTCCAAACGATTTTATAGGTAAAAGCGGTGAGACCTAAATATTTTAATGAATTCAAATATTTTAAAATTTTTAATTTTACGACCTATATATTCGACTAAAATATTATAAACTTGAATCGTTCCTTGATGGATTGATCCAAATAATTGGCCCATAAGTTAATGGACTCGACCTCTAAAAGGGTGATTTATATCTAATTTAACAGGTTGGGTCGGATCGGTTAAACTTTAACGTTGAGAGATAGCCCATATTGAATCAAGCTGATTAAGTCTTTGTCTTTAGGCCAAGCCCAAAATGATTTGAGGCTGCTGATTACTAAGGACATGACTCTGATACCATGTTAAGAATCACGAACTTCCACAATAATATGATATTGTTCACTTTGAGTATAACCTCAGATGACTTTACTTTTGGTTTCCCAAAATGCCTCGTACCAATGAAATATATTTCTTACTTATAAACCCGTGATCAACTCCTTAGTTAACCGAGGTGGGACTCTTCTCCCAACCATTCTCGATACAGTTCCTTGATGGACTGATCCGAATAATCGGCCCATAAGTAAACGGGCTCGACTTCAAAAGACTTATATGTAATTTAATAGATAGCTATGTCGTGTCAGATCGGTCAAACTTTAACTCAAAGAGATAGGCCATATTGAATCAAGCTAGTCCAACTTTGTCTTTATGCCAAGTCCAAAATGACTCGGGACTACGAACCTCTCATTAACACGATAAGTTCAAAAACTAAAATGATTTTTAAAAAATGGAAAATAACATTTTATTTATGGTGGAGAAATTAATATTAATTAATGAATTAAAATATAAATAGAGTTTTAAAATTAACATAAATATAAAAATATATAGAAAAATTAAAGTAGGTAGGTAATAAATTTAGTTTTCAATAAAAAAATAATAATAATTATTATGAAAATTGGCTGGCAGTCTTAAATTTTATGAGAAAATTTGGTCCTTTTTTCGGTTTGAAATTAATTTCTACATGTGACGCCATTATTATATTACCTTATAAATAATTTAATAATTATATACTGTCAATATATAATACAAAATTTAATAATATTTTTATTAAATAAACGAAAAAATATTTTATTTTTCATTTATTTTTTTAAATAATTGTCAAATGGTTTACAAATATGAAACGTGCGTTTCATAGGGAATATTCGTTCTGAGAAGAAAATAAATTAAAAAAAAAAAAAGCATATTCGATAATGCAAAAATAAATAAATAAATAAATAAAATCCACGTTGGATTGTCCTTTCCCATTACTTTTTGTATTATTCTTTACCTAACTCTTCCATCCACCAAAGGGCTTTGCTTTTATTCACTTCAAAGCATTACTTCTCTATTAGGTAATTAGGTATTTTCACCTCAAAATTGTTACTTCTCGGTAATTTCGTGACCGCTCGTTTAATTACTTTTTCACTTTTATCGTGCACGTTTGTCGTTTTCTTAATTTCGCTCACGTTCATTCTAAGTATAGAGAGCGTTATTTTTCGTTTTTCTATTTTTCGGATCTTCCCGAGCTACTATCTTGAAGTCGTGGAATCTCACTCAAGTTTATTCCAAGTATAAAGAGAGCTTTCTGTTTTTCGGATCTACTCAAACTACTGTCTCAAAAACACGAAAGGTAAATAAGTTGTCTATTAAAGAAAAATATTAATAGTAATGTTTATCGAACGTGTGCATGTTTTTATATATATTCTTTTAAATTTATGGGTGTCAGACAAAACAACCTTAGTCATACGCTAACTTAAAAAAAAAAAAAAAAAAACATTATCTACAGAGAATTTAGCTCAAGTTTGTGTAGTGTTTCTTCAATGATAGGGGTGTCTGAAAATCAAGTTAAATGGTCCATGGCCACTCCGACTATTTATGGAGTTGGTTAGTAGACATTGATTACGACCCATGTTGAATGTTCTAATGAACGTTATTCTTTTAAAATTGAATTGATAGTTTATATGTAACGTTTCACGTTCATATTTGAAATTTAGATTTGATGCAATATGACCGTGTTTATCTATAGATCACGTTTATATAGGATTGTTTCATACCGAGTAAGCTGGAGTTTCTATGACCGAGACACCGAATGGGTAATAACTATCAGCTAATTCTCGTTAGAATATGCTCTCGGTTCATGTTTATTCAAATATTATAAAATTTTAAATAAACTAAATTTTGCGAAAATTGGTTAGTGGTCGGCGGCTGAGAAGTTAAATGTGATGAGACTAGATAGTGTTTGAATTGTTCGTATGAAGTAAAGACATGAGTTGACATGTGCGTCGTGTTTTTCAATGCTACCGACCCCACGAAGCGCAAGTGACAATATGGTTATTATAAATGGAAAATAAAACTTTATCATAACGAAGAAAATTGTGTTCGTCTCAAATATTGATTAATGGTCGAAGCTCATAATAAATAGAATTTTCTTTTATCATATTCATAATTTATTATTATCTTGCATTCTTAAAATTCAACTATTTTTGAAGTAGAGTAAAATAATTATCTTATTTTTAATTAAAAAAAATGACCTATTCTCTAATATATGAAAATGATAATTAAATCAAATATTTTTTTTATTATATATATATATATAGCTGGTTCTCCCTCAAATGCGTTGGGGCGCAGCAGTTGACTAGACATCTAGGGGTAAAGCACTATTTCGGTGCGGGCCGCGAGAGCGGTACCAAATCGTGGCAAACTCTTAATATTAGATATGATCTCAAAATAACAGGGGTCAAGGTCGGCCAGTAAGACGATAGGCGATAAGCTTCATTGTCGAGAGGAAAACAACTCGAATCACCAGCTAAGGCCCCTAAATGACCGCTCAATGATAAAGGAGGTAGGGGTGTAGAGACAGTCGGAGGTTTGCCTCGATATATATATATATATATCGAGGTCAAAAAGAATAAAAGTCGTGCCTGTTTTTTTTTTCTTTTTTAAAGCTTTTTTAAAATTATTATTTCATTTTTTGAATTTTGAATTAGAATTAATATATTATATATATTAATTGCCATTCTAAATCTCCTTTGACCGTTCATAGATTGCTGCCCACGCCACCGACTCTTGTGTGTTGGGTTGGTATGTTTTTCTTATTTGTTTAATAATAATAATAATTTAATCTTTAATAATTATTTTAGGTTTTATTTATATTTTAAAATTAACGTTTGAAAATGATATAGACTACTATTTTAAAACTAAAAATAATAGTTTTTATTTTTTTAACAAAAAAAGAAAAATGTTTTTAAAATTTTGGTTAAGATTTTGAATGAATATTAAAATAAATTGTTATTTATATTAAGAAAAACTATTTAATTCCTTAATGTTAATTTTTCCATCAATTATTTAAAGCTTTTGCATGTATTTAAAAAAAGATTCGCATATTCTTAATGTTCCTATTATTTATTTTTATTTTTATTTTCAATTATATAAAATTTTCTTTTAATTAAAATTATTAAATAAACATTAATAATCCAATTCAACTTTTATTTTCAATAACATACAAATATTTAATTATTCGAATTTTATTATTAATATTATTTCATTCGGACTAAAACTTTATGCATAGAATTTTAAGCTTTAAATTCTAAATAATAATTAATAATAATAATAATAATAACAACAACAACAACCCACAAGCCAATCTTGTGATTTGTGAGAAGAATATTAAAGTTTATATATATAAATATATATATATATATATAAATAAAAAATGGTCAGAATACATGAAATCTGTCAGACTCCGTGTAATTAGTAGGAATAAACCCGTTCCCTTCATCGCCGTTCGGACGATTCTTCTTCTCCGTTTCGTTGCAAAATATATCTTGGACGAAAGACTCAACATCTATTAAGTTATTTCCATCTGTGTCCTCCGTCGCTATTGCCGGCAGTGACGGCGGCCGGGGAATTTCCAGGACCAAATCCCAGTCTGTTCCTTTAAAGAAATTGTGGCTCTTGATTTCCTCCAGTTCGATCCTCTTCGTTGGATCTTTCTCCAGCAATTTCCTTATCAAATCCCTTAACGGTGTCACTTCGCCGCTGAGATCCGGCGTCTTTGTCAGTATCCGGTAGAATGTTTCTTTCCGATTCGATCCTCTAAACGGCGTCGTTCCGTATAGCATCTCGTACAGAACTACTCCGAGCGACCACCAGTCCACGGAGAAGTCATGCCCCTTCCCGGAGACTATCTCCGGAGCCACGTACTCCTCTGTTCCGACGAATGAGTTCGACTTCTCCGATGAGTCGGATTCCGACGAATCTGGCGGCGATCTTCGCTTCTCTGGCGGAGATTTTGGCTTATTGGCCGTCTGTTGGTCTGAATCTTCCGGCGACACGCCGGAGTTGCAGAATCGGTGAAAATGAAAGAATCTTTTCTTCTTGCTTTTTTTCTTAATCGTCGATCTAGATTCCTTCAAAACCTCCACCGCCGGCAACAATAACGGAGACGATTTAGGGGATTTCTGAGAGAGCCTCGTAGACAGATCAAAATCTACAAGCATTATGTGGCCGTTATGTTGAACCATAACGTTGTCCGGCTTTAAATCTCTGTAAACTATTCCTAGGCTGTGTACATACTCCAACGCCATAACTAATTCCGCCGCGTAAAATCTAAACAAACAAAAACACAAACAAAAACACAATCACAATCACAATCAGAAACAGAACCACAAATCAATTTCACAAAACAGAGATCAAATCAATTTACCTAATAACGTCATCGGAGAACATTTTCTCGGTCTGTTTCTTCCTGAGAGTATTAAGATCACGTCCATTGCAATAATCAATGGCGTAACCAACAACTTTCTTCGTATCCAAAACTCCTCGCAATCGAGGCAAAAGCGGATGCCGAAACTGACGTAAAACTTCTCGTTCAAAGCAAACTCTGCGATACTCATCGGCATCGCTATTCACAATCTTGGCCTTCCTCTCGATCAAATCTCTAGATATCACCTTCAACGCCAGCCATTCGCCATCGCCGTCGTCATCGTTCGCATTTCGAGCCAAGAACACAACTCCTTTCGCTCCTCGACCGAGCGCCGTTACGACTTCCAATTTCTGAAAATCCAAATCAGGAATCTGCTCAGAGTAATGATCTTTCTTCACATCATCATCGATCATGGCGGAAAGTGGAGATCATTCGGGTGCGGCGTAATCTGCCGAAAATGAAGGACGTGTTTCGATTTTATATCTGACCGAACAACCCTGGCCTCTTGAGAGAGATTTTCTTGGGGACGAAGTCTTTTGGAATTTACTGTAATTAATTTAATCACAAATGGGCTTGACGGTAATTTCATATTCCATCACCTGTGCCAGATGATGACACGTGGAAATAAATGACGTGTCGTAATCTGGTAATAGGAAGCGTGGTGGAAATGACGTTAGGGATGATGTAAAAATACGGAGAACGTGATGGTTTCCGTGAATCTCCAAAACCGCGCTTCTAGAAACTCCCAAATTTTAATAAATAAATATAAAATAAATTCAAATTCTTGAAAATAATAAAATAATAATTTAATTTTTAATGGGTAAAATGATATATTTTTTAAAATAAGGAAAAAAAAAAATATATATATATATATATATATATATATAATTAATTAATTATTTGAATTTGGAAAAGGAGGTTAGTTGGCGGTTAAATTGGAAGACTTTTAACATTAAAGTAAAAGTGTGGTTGTTCTAGATGCTATGTGTGGTCACGCTACTCTTGACTTTTTCTTTAAAAATTAATTTATATTTTAGTTGAAATTTATATAAATATTAATTAAATTATAAATCAATTTAGACGTTATGTTTTAAATAATTATCGTTACGTTATTTAAAATATCTAGTTAGATTTGACGTACGAACCGTTTCAAAATAAGAGCACAATTGAACATGTTAGCTTAATCGAGTACAGTAATAAATGGAAAGAATACTATATAAATATTTGCCTTTAATAAAATATTAAATATGATATATATGGTAAACTATAATTTAGTATTAAATATCCTTAACAATAATATTAATATTTTTTTAAAATAGTTTAAACCCTAAAAAGATAACTTTATAATTAACCAAAAAATTTTAGTCCAAAAGCTATGGTAAAATTTTTCTGCCTCGAAATTAGTTTCGCGACCTCCACGGACAGTCTAATCCTAAAGGTAACAGCAAATTTAAGAAGAGACTCGAGTCTTGTTATCCACTGAAAATATAACAGTCCAAGCTTATTTCTAGTAGATATTGTCCGTTTTGGTTCGTTGTATATCGTTGTCAGTATCATGATTTTTAAAGAGAGTATGTTAGAGAGAGGTTTCCATATCATCCTTTTTTCGACTGAGGTGGGATCTCACAAAGAATTTGGTAGAGTATCATTAACTCTAGATGGAAGGGCGAGAAAGGGGAAGGGCATTTGGGTAATTTAGGAGAAGGAAGCATATTTGAAATGGCCATTTCCGACCGAGGTGGGATCTCACAAAAAATCTGGTAGAGTATCATTAACTCTAGATGGAAGGGCGAGAAAGGGGAAGGGCATTTGGGTAATTTAGGAGAAGGAAGCATATTTGAAATGGCCCTTTCGGACCGAGGTGGGATCTCACAAAGAATCTGGTAGAGTATCATTAACTCGAGTTGGAAGGGCAAGAAAGGGGAAGGGCATTTGGGTAATTTAGGAGAATGAAGCATATTTGAAATGGCCATTTCCGACCGAGGTGGGATCTCACAAAAAATCTGATAGAGTATCATTAACTCGAGATGGAAGGGCGAGAAAGGGAAGGGCATTTGGGTAATTTAGGAGAAGGAAGCATATTTGAAATGGCCCTTTCGGACCGAGGTGGGATCTCACAAAGAATCTGGTAGAGTATCATTAACTCGAGTTGGAAGGGCATGAAAGGGGAAGGGCATTTTGGTAATTTAGGAAGAAGGAAGCATATTTGAAATGGAGTCCATTTGAGACCACGCAAAGTGGGAAAATACCGAAATTATTCCAAACTTTTTTTTTTTCACTTTAAAAGATTCGTATTTATGTATATTTTCCAACATCCACCAATCTACTCATTGCCTACCACCATCCACTGCTAATATTCCTACTCTATTTTATTTTTATTTTTTTAATTTAATTGATTTTTTTCATTATTTTTTTTTTAATTTATATTTTTCACTATCGTTATCGAAAAGATCTCTCTGAAAAAGCTTTGTTCGATGTGTTTTTTTCTTTTTTCGTTGCCTTAACATTCGAACAACGCTAAATAAATCAAAGTCGATCGTAAATTAATTTCTAAATTATTAAAAAATTATAGTATTTGGGATAAAAATGTTCTAATAAAATAGACTTTTTATAAGCCCAAAGCCATATATGAAACCCAAATGAACTTCAAGCCCATAAGGTCACCAAAAGCTCCATAAATGGAAGGGCTACCCCTCATTTCGGCCCTTCGTGGTTGCATTGTTGTCTGTTGTCGTATCCGTTCGTACAACAAGTCTTCTCTTCTACCTTCGATTTCTAAGATAGACATATTGACTTACAATAGTTGCAGTAACGACTGTCATTATTTTGAACTTAACCACCCAACCCAACCCAACCCAACCCAACACAAAAAGAGAGGGTTAGGTTAAGTTGGGCTGGATTACGCATCCAACAACAATTGGTCTAAAACAGAATTTCCGAACCCAATCGAATTTAACTAGAATCAGTGCACATGGTATCTTTTTCTAATATGAACGGTTCATAATGTTTTTTTCACGTGTAATAATCAATATCAACTTAGATATAATGTGGTCGACCTAATGAAACCTCGCTCAAACCACCTTTCAAGTCTATGGTTCAACTACCACCCACTCAACTAACTTGAAACATCTTCAGTTAACGAGGTAAATTCTGGCACACTAGCCACCAGACCAATGGCCACGTGCAAATACAAATATTAAATTAAACTTTTATATCAAATATTAATTTAAAAAACTAAATTAAAAAAAAAAAATTCAAATTAGATATTTTAAAGGTGGAGTATAATTTGTCAAAATAATAATAATAAATAAATAAATAAATACAAATTGGTAAAAAACGTGTGAGCAATAAGCATAAGAAATAATATTAATAATAAATAAATAAATAAATAAATAAATAAGGAATAATATAGAGTTACCTTATCCATTGCAGATAGCCAAAAATTAAAATGTCAGAAAAAAAAATAAAAAATAAAAAATAAAAAGACCTCAGCCTTTCCAATCACCAAGAGACAATTCAAAACCCACATCCAAACACCACGATTGTCACGTGCCATCACGTGACAACCCCCCCCCCCCCCCCCCTCTCCCTAATAACCCCCCACATATTCTGGCATATGCCTTCCCTCCCCCCCGCCCTCCTCTTCTCGTGTTCCTAAGAGCCGCGCCCTCTGCTTCTTCATCGTTTCCATTACCATATATTCCCCTCCTAATCTCTTACAGTTCTTCAATTCTCTGCTTTGATTCTCTTCTTCCATGGCGATTTTTGCTACTAGGTCCAAGCGTGTCACGGATCCTCTCGGCGATAAGGTCAAGGCTCGCTTGATTGGCACTGATCACTTCCCGTTCAGTTACGTTAGCAGCGGTAGCGAGCACTCTGCTCACCACTCTGACTCGCCCTGTTTGTCTGAACTTGTTCACGGATTTCTTCATGATGATGTTCATGAATCGTCTACTACTACTGCTGCTACTACTACTCTGTCGCATGCCTACGATTCTGACTCTGATTTTATCGAATCCGCGCCCGATCGTGGAAGTTCGATCGATGAAATCGTTAGGTCTTTGAATTTGAACAATGTCGATTCCTATAGGAAATTACTCGTGCATCATTTGTGTATGGCTGTTGAGAACTTCTCGCTTCTTCGATCCGATAAATCTGTTTTTCTTAGAAATGTTATGGCGTTTCTGCGTCAGTTAGGGCATAATGCTGCGATTTGCAAAACGAAGTGGAGTTCCTCTGGTAGTTTAACTTCCGGTAACTACGAGTTCATCGACGTCGTACGATCGGCCGCTGGAAAGGCGCAGGTTAGGTATTTTGTTGAACTGGACTTGATTTCGGAGTTCGAGATCGCGAGGCCGACGGTTCAATACTCAAGAATGCTGCAGTGTTTGCCAAGGATCTTCGTTGGTACGGCGGATGAATTGATGAGAATCGTGAAAGTTTTGTGCGACGGAGCGAGAAAATCGCTTCGAAGCAGTGATTTGTCGGTTTCTCCTTGGAGGAAGAACCGTTACGTTCAGAACAAATGGTTCGGACCTTACCGTCGGACTGTAAATCCGATTCCTGAAAAGTCATCGGCGACGGAGACCGCAGCCGCGGCGTTTCGATGCGTTGGATTTAACGACGTCGTTTCGGACGTCAACATCAATCACCAGTTTTTTGTCCGGACGAGATGATAAGGATCGAAATGATTACAAATCAGAATAAAGCGAACCAGAAATCAATAGCGTGAATAGCAACTCTATCTTTTTTTTTCTTTTTTTTTTTTCTTTCTATTATAGATTTTTTTTTTTTTTTAATAATACAATTAAAAATTTTCAAAAAAGGAAATGACAAATTAAATTAAATGGGTCGGCTCTACCGAACAAGAATATATCCAAGATTTAAACATAAAATTATTTAAATTTGTTAGGACCTCACTAGAACTAAAAAATAATTAATTAACTTTCAAAAGATTGTGGAGATTTGTTCAAAATAAATAGTTAAGGAAGAAGTCAATAAATACTTAAATAATATTATGATACATTACAATATTCGGATATGCTAGATTAAATATTTAAATTGGCTTTAATTTGGTTATAGTTTAATCAAGATATTTTTTATTTTTTAAAAAGATTTAATATCAACTGGACATGTGACAAGATTTATAATTCAAATTTATGTTTCAATTTTTAATTTTTTTTAATTCAAATTTATGTTTCAATTTTTAATTTTTTTTAATAAAAAAATGAAAAATAATTTATATGAAATTAGTAGTTAGAGAATTATGGGAAAATAGAAGGGTAGAAGAGAGAATAAGGAAAGTGGAGGGACCAAAAAATAAAGATTTGAAAAGGATGGTTGTTAAGGATGAAAGGGATAAAAGGATAAGAAATTAAAAATAATAATAAATAAAAGAAAGGATAAGAAATGCGGCGAGTGGAGATCGCCCACGTGGGTAAGACAGGTGGATGATGGAGCAGAAAGCCACGTGAGACAAGTACGAGCGTGACGGGGACACCTCTGGCTCTCAATCTGTTCTTTTGGTGCAACCAAACATTAATGTATTTGCTTTCCCTTTTTTTTTCCTTATTTAAAACCATATCCTTTCACTCAACTTTGTCGGCTCTTTGTTGTTTTTTTTTTTTTTTTTTTTTTTAAAGAATTATATAAAGATAGGGGAGGGGTCTTTTAGCAAATAATGTCTTTTTCGAGATCCTTCTACTATGAGATAATTGCAAGAAAGTTTGGAACTTCTAAGAACAAAACGAGTGGCTTAGAGTGAATTTATCGATGAATAATTCTCACAAGTTTGAAGACATGATTGTAGTTGAAAAGACTGATTTAGTTCATGACCTATGAATTTGATTATTTATGATTTGTTTAAACCCGTATCCAAAAGAGAAGTAGATTTGGATTAGGGTTTACTAGTCGTGTCCTTTTAGACTACCTAAATTTTCATTCAAGGCTATAATATGTTTCGTATGCTTCTATTAGTGTATTCTAAAAGTAATTATCCCGACTATACTCACTGAACCGAGAGTGGAACTCTTAAATAGTGTTGATGGTTATTTGGGTAATTGATTTAAGGATGGAGTAAAGTCGGATAATGTTCACAAGACTATATTGAAGTTATTGCTATGATCACTTTATTATAGCGTCCCCTCTAAGTTACCAAAAGTTTTCTCGTGTGTTTTAAATGTTATGGAAGACATTTAATAATGTCACCTAAAAAACTCAATTCAGTACCAAAGCAAGTAAAGAATTTAAACACACCCTATGATAGAGTCAACTACTCCAAAAATTGTTAGCTATGACATTGAAAGTCTCTTGATAGAGAGTTCACTGAAACAAGAGACTCACAATCAAGAGGAAAGAAGACAGTTTCGGGAAGAAAAGAAAGATTGATTTAGCTAACTCGACTTCTTTTTACTTTGAAGTGTGGTTGCATGTTGTAACAACCCAAACTCACCACTACCGGATATTGTCCAGTTTTCCATTATAGGCTTCCCCTCAATGTTTTAAAACACGTCTGCTAGGGAGAAGTTTCCACACCCTTATAAGAAATGTTTCGTTCTCTTCTCCGACCGATGTCTAGCTCTGATACCATTTATAATAGCCCAAAGCCACCGCTAACAAATATTGTCCTCTTTAGGCTTTCCCTTCGGAACTTTCCCTCAAGGTTTATAAACGCGTCTGTTAGGGAGAGGTTTTCACATCCTTATAAGAAAGGTTTCGTTCTCCTCTTCAACCAATCTGGAATCTAATACTATTTTCTACCGCTCATTTCTTTCAGGATCAATGCTCAATGCTGATCAAACAAACTCAACAGAGAAATATCGACAAACTTGTTACAATGAGCCAGCAACACTTGGAACAGCATACAATAATTAGACAGGAAAACTATTATTTCTCCAGTCAAGAAAATGAAGATGGGGAAAAAAGACAAATCATCGTATATGTTGGACAATAAAATAGCAATGTTGGACAATAAAATACATTCTAATGAACCCAAAAAAAAAGAGATTAACTCGGATTTTAAATACACCACTATGTTACACTATGGGGGCAATAAAATATTTTTCTCTTAAACCCAAAAATATTTTGATCGCGGGTTTATATACATCGCTACGATACTCTAAAGAAGGTTGGTTCTCTATCCACGAGTTCTATCCCCCATATCTCTCATCAACTTTTTTGGCACAACATTCTAATAACCATGGTTGTGTTCTAAGCCTGCCTTCATACCCTTTAACTCTCACCAGCAATGGCAACTGGATTTCCTAAACCTCTAATGGAATAGAATAGTATGTTAAACTATCTGGCCATGGGAATGAGAGTTCCGCCTTGCTACACTACACTATTATGTAATATGATACACAAAGGCACGTTTTGATATGTACTCCCCTACGAATCCCTAAACTCGATTCCCATTTCAGCTTCGGTTAATTCATCATCATTTTTGTCTAACAGATTGTCACAAAGACCCAAAAGCTGGTCTGCTAAGGGAGGAATACCTGGGTTGCGCCCATCGTTGTACATGTGAGCATTATACATTATCTGCCATACGTCATGCCTGAACTCGTCCCGGGTCTTGTATTCCAACCTTCTAACCTTCTCTCTAATGGTAGAAAGATCCATTGGGCGCTCTATGATATCCAGGTAATCAGGAGCCTCCTTCTTGGACACTGGTTTTAAAAAGAGATAAGAAATATCGTACCTCTCTTTGAGGGTCTCGACAATCCGCTCCAAGATATTTGACAAACCAACCTGCAACGAAAATTATATCAATGAATGTAGCTAAGTGAATAGCACAAAAGTAGAGAAAATCTTAAAAAGCACAAACATACCTCTCCCACTCTACGGCGCTTTGTAGATGATGCATGCTCTGCACCATGTCTTCCCAATTCAATGGGCTTCCTTTTTAAACTACGGTCTCTTTCTAGAACAACCCTTTTATCCATTCTTCTTGATCTGGGGTCTTCCACATAATCATTCATTATTTCCGGGATTCGTTTCTTCTTCTTCTTCTTTGCTTTTAGACGTTCTTCTTCCTCCTTATCACTTCTAATGCTTGCTTCAAATCGTCTAATCTCTGCTAACTTCTCTTGTTCCTCCCGCATCCCCATTTCTTCATTGTAAACCCTCCTCGCCTCCTCTTCTCTTAGTCTCTCTTCCTTTCTCCGCTTCTCCTGTTTTTCCCACCATCTATGTTCTTCTCTAGCTTTCTTTTTTCCAGACTCGGCTGAACTCATACTCCCAGGCCTTGTATGCTTCTCAAAGCTTGACAGCTCAACTATTTTTTTAGTCTTCCGGTACTCCATACCAACACTCCCATCATAACCACACCGGTCCACATCAATAACCTCTTTTGGCCGTTTGATTACAAGTTTTTTGTGAAGCTGCTCTTTATCTATTTCAGCTGCTGATCTTATTATGGCAGCAGTTCGTCTCGGAAATTCAATTTTGTCCCTATCAATATTTGTTGGTGGTCTTATGACAATCGAAGGTTTATGAGCATCAATTGAAACTTTTTTTGCATCAGGAGGTCGAATCACAATTGAGGGTTTATGAGACTGAAACTGAACGTCTTCAGTTCTCTTCTTTGAAAATGTGATCTTGTTAACCTTAACAACGGACTTTCCTGTTTCATTGTCAGAATTGACCGGCAAGTCAGAAGTCTGTGGCAGTGCAGGACTAAGATTGTCAGAAAGCCTGTCAGTTGAGCTGCATTTGAATTTAACTGGAAGAACTTTTGCCATCAACGTGGATTTTTCACCCTCAAATGCTTCTGTTGTTGAAATTTTTGCTGCGGTTTTAGGTGTAGCCTTCTTGGTTTGAGCTTTCTGATTGGATTGATTTGATGGATCCAGAGTATTCGACTTTATTGATACTTTTTCTTGATCTGTTGTGTCCGGTGTTTCAAGTTCTTCTCCATACTTGGGGCAATTCTTGTTTGTCCGCATGTGACCAAACTGAGAACAACAAAACAAACTTCAGAAAGGTTAGAATATTCGGGGCTCATGCACGAGAAATACTTATCTAAACACTTTACATACCTGACCACATTTTCCACACACGAAACTCTCTCGAGCTGATTTCTTCTCCTTAAAATTCTGATCAAGAAAAGGTTAAATTAATGTGGTTCCAACCAGCATATGGTAGAATAATGACGTAAAACCTATGTCCACCTTCTCCCCAGCCTAATAACTCCCATCACCAAAACTAAAGCAACAACATCAAAAAAAAAAAAAAAAAAAAAAAAAAAAAAAAAAAAAAAAAAAATCAAGAGAAAAAAAAATGAAATTTAAAACTGGATCAATTCTAATAATGAAGACTGGGAACTGTTTGACTACAGGTCTCAAAAGCCCCATAGAAGTTAAAACCTATCCATCATAAAAAAAAACAAAAGACCTGATCATACGATAAGAGATTGTATCCAGCTAGACAAAGTTAAGAAAAGAGAAAACAATCAAGGACGTGAGATTAAGGTTACACCCTTGGACTGAGGTTATTTTCAATAGTTTCCTAAGTAGAATATTTTCATAATATTGAAACACAAGGATGAACGAGTAAATACCAGTGTCCCACCAACAGATACAACTATAAAAAAAAGAACCAACTCACCTTGACTTTGTCTCCTGATATCTTGAGTTTCTTATTGATTAGGCTCATCTCTGAACTATAAGTCTTCTTCATGGGTTTTAACTTTGCGGACTTTTCTTTTCTATTAATAATATGTTCAACCTGCCATCATATCATGCGGTAATGATTATCTATAGCTCAACCTTCAGATGTGAGAAAAGAAAGTTCTTCCCATGCTTAAGAAGGCAAGGAAATGACATAGTAATACCTCCTTGTGATCTCTTATATTTTCTTTAGAAATATAGGTTACATCAGGCTGGGCAATACTAACAAGATGCCTGATCTGCTCAGAATTCTCCAGACCAAAACTAGCTTGAAAGCCTGAGGTCAACGTTGATTCTCCCATGACTTTATTCTTCTTCTTCTTCCTCCTCCTCTCAGCCTCATCTGTATAAAAGATTCTACATTAGCCCCATATAGAGGTGTGAATTCCACTAAGTAACCTATTTTGGGACTAATAAGCTTTGATGATGGATGGAATTGCATAGAACTTTATGGGTTTTTTTAATCTACCAACTTTTCCTCAATGATATATACCATGCCCAGAGAAAGGATATGACTAGCCAGGCAAATGATGATACAAAACATATCCGATTAATCTTGAAAGTGAAAATTCTTACTAGACAATAGTAATGAGGTCCACATAATTCAAGGTATCGGCCAAGATGATGACCCAACAGATTCATATCTACCTCCTAGAGACCATTACAGTAATGATACTACAAAATATACCATTTTTGGACCATATCTAAGAATATTGAAAGCCAACTAACTAAACCCAAGGATAATACAGTTTACAGGTCACAATCACCCTACTAACTTTCTGAAAGTATCATAACTGTGTATAATAACCTAAGAAAACAATGGTTTACGTAATAAGAGAACAGAGTTGTCGGCAACTCCGCCAAGAATTTGACTCGTGTTCAAAAGAAGTTTGTCATAATTTATTTTAGGAAACAGATAAGAACAGACTAAAAGCTACATCTACGCTCTTCTATCCTCGTCATAATTAAGGAGGAGAATATTACGTCAGTAAATGAGCTGATAATAGGATTCTCCAATTGATTATGCTCAAAATGTCAATATCACCAAAAACTTTGGAAGACTTCATAAAATTCACAGGAACAAAATGTCAAATCTACTGAAAAATCTAAATGATGGGTTTAATTGCAATTTTCCCTGGTATAATGACTAAACGTGGTCACTAATAATAATGAACACTCAAAGCATACAAATGTCAAGAGTTATCCATACCGTCCATCAGCAGCCTGCACAGTTCTGCAGCTTCCGCAACTTCATCTTCAATTTCATCTTCTGTTTGAATAATGGATGCACGTCTCCTCATTTTAAGCCCCTTGACCCCATCAGTCTTTTCATGTCTGATCTCAAATGTATCAACTTCATCTTCAAATTCCTCTGCATCCAGCAAATTTTCTAAATCTCCAGCAAAGGAATCTAGGTCACTATTTCCTTCAGAGTCACTCTCATTCTCAGCACCATCTGAGGCTGAAAGACTCTGAATTTGTCGTTCCCAAATTTCTTGACACTTCTCTCTTGTCTGACGCTGCAGTTGCAGAAAGGACATTCGCTGGCCACGTGCATATTTGCTGATAGTTGTTGGATCTACTTGTACCCCAGAAGCTGCTTGCTCACTTGAAAGCCTGCGTATCATAGCAATTCTGTGCCATCTGGTCAGTTTTGCAATCTGTTCTTCAGATACATCAAACTTGAGAAGAACCTGAAATATTAAACAAGGTGAAGATTTTAAGGTAGTATAGGTATAAAAATAGCACGGAAGTACATATAAGGTTTGGCTGTAATAAATAGATAGAGCTGGAAAATAAGAACATCCTCTTTCTTAAGTAAAAAGTTACGATGTTTTTAAGAGAATTATACTTTTCACTAGACTAGTTAGTTCATAATTTCTCAAATCTTACTTCCAGTTTTCTAAAATAGTTTTAAAAGGTTCCTACCATTAGCTTTTTGTAACCTACAATGATAAACAGTTAACTGGAAATAAATCAGAACCTTGGAGGGAAAGAAATCAGAGAATTTTTCAAGACAAGCTGCTGCCTTGGTCAGATCATTTCAAATCAGCATGTTTAAAGGCTTCCTTTTGGTGCACTCTTTCTAAATATTTTGCTGGTATTTCTTTCTAGGATAGTTGCTTTAACTGCCCCGCTTTTATATTTCCTTTGTAATTGCTTTTTGACTCCTATTGTTCAGTTTTTGTTTTCACTTCTTTTTAGAGTTTGTATCTTGAGCAATAGTCTCTTTTCAGTATATCAATACAAGCTCCATATCTTGTTAAAAAAAAAAAAAAAAAAAAAAAAAAAAAAAAAAAGTTTACCAGAAATATTTTATCAATTTTATAATATTAATTATGATGATGACATGACATCAAAAATTAATTTTCTTTTTTTTCTTCTTACAAATAATTCCTAATTTCTTTCTTCTCTCTGCCCCTCCATTTTCTCTGCTTCTTTCATTTGTTCTTTCCCCTACTTTTTTTTTCGCACCCATGCCCTCTTTCATTGTTTTACATTGTCCCTCTCCCTCAAGATCACCCTTTATCTCTCAGCATTTTTAATTCGAACAAGGAAACAATGTTAAAGCTACTTCTGGATGTATAGTTAAGAAATTTCAGACTCCATCACCAAAGGTGAAAATCAAAGAGTAAGTGGAGAATGAGTATAAAGAAGTTGATGTATGCATTATATCACGAAGAATGTCTGAATTAAGTGTATGAATATAAAATACAAAAGGATACAGAGATGACTTTTAGGTACACCTCCATTCTTCCAAAGTTCTTTATCTACCACATAAAATTCTTGTATGAAACATGAAATGACTCTCAAGATGCAATAAAGCTGAATACAATATTACAATAGATAAGCAAGTACCTCTTTCGCAGCATCCATGCTCAACCTACGTAGGTCAGCATCTGTTCCTGTTACTGCAGAGCTTCCTCGACTAGAGGCTGCTTTTTTCTTCAAAGATGCATTAGAAATAGGTGGTTTTGGAACTGAACGAACATAACTGAATCCAAGTCCTCGACCAGATGGATCACCAACACCTGTAATTTCCATCCGCTCTATATTTTCTTTTCCCTTTTTTTATTTGAGTGGGGGGGTCAGAGAAGAATGAAATTAGCAGACGATCATCATATCATTCTTCAGTAAACAATTTTCCTCTACCTTATAGCCAATTATTTATCCATTTTAGAATTCACATTGTAGTTCAAGAGAATCTATTCAAATATCTTTTCATTTTGGAACATGAGTAATAAGAACTTATAGAAACTATATCATGAAAAACAACTTAAAGATCAGTTCGTTTACAGACACCAACAAGTTAACTGGTGTAATTTTTACAATATGGAAAACAGTCCCTTGAGCTGTTACTTGTATGCCAGTTTCTTTCACAATCTTTTCTTTCACGAATAAAATATATCAGATATGTACCAGACTCATGTATTATGGAGATATGTTATGATTCTTTACCTGGGTCGTACAAGCAACAAAATTACTACTCAAGGTCCAGGGAGTTATCTGCAACTCCCTTTCAATGTGAGATGCAGCAGCCAGAGTAATAGCTTCATCAGGAAGTCTACTCATTGCAGATGAAATTGCAGATGGATGAACCTCTGTAATTCCCAAATGTTTGAGGCGGTATAAACCAGCTTGCATGCTCTCGTACTTGCATACCTAACATATCATAGGAAGACGGTATTACAATGGACAATAGAACAATGCAACAACTTATAATATGCTCTAGATTTACATTCAGTTTATTTATGTTGAATATGGGTCACAGTTTCTAGACATGCTAAAAAATGATTTTCCTATTTCTTCTCTAGTTATTCAAAAAGCATATAGTCATCAATACAGAAAAAGATTTAATTCATAAGCAGAGCAGAAGTAAATAAATTCATCAATGAAAGGGAACCAATGAAAAGGGACTTATGTTTCTTACATCCTCCGGTGTCACAGCATCTTTCTTCAAAGAAATGCTCGCATTGCGCTTCTTAATTAAAATAATCTGTCCACTAGAATTTCTCTGCAGTTTTTTATACGATTTCAGAGTAAATAGTCCAGAATGAAGATAAACTTGAAGTACGACTTATGACATAAAGAACAAGTAAGGGCAGGCTGTTTATCAAATGAAGCTTATAATTATATTATACATATAAAAATGCTACGACCTAACCTGTTGAAGAGCATATTCCTTAAGTTTCTTCCTAATTACAGTCTCTGACAGGTACGGAAACTGAGAAGGTAGTTCATCAACACGGATATAAGGGATTCGTCGATGCTTCTCAGCAGCAAGGAACTCACGGAATATATACGAAGTTAGTCTATTCATCATGAAAGTTTGAAGAGACTTTGTTCCTGGAGAAAACACCTCCATTAGCGGCTCCTGCACAGAATACCATTTAATAGAGTTAATGCTGACAGTTTAATTCAGGATATTAAACATTCAATCTCTTTAGGTTCTAGAAATGTATTAAACACAAAAAGGAGAAACAACAAATAGAACTGAACAAGTAACTAGATTGCATCTGGCTATATTTCAACAAATAGAACAAATGAAGAACTAGAACAACTAAAGAACAAATAGCACAACTGAAGAACAGCTTCTCTTATTTCTTTCCAGCGATAAGCCCCACAAAAGGGCATGAGGAGCAATCTGCCATAAATCTATGGCCTTTCCTCGCAAACTCCACCCACTAACAGCTTCAAACAATCACTCATCCACTTGCCTCCGGAGACAAATGAAAAGAGACTTAACTATACATTATTTTATACAATTTCCAAATATACAATGAATAGTCCCCAACAATACATTTTTTGAGATTGAATAAAATTAACTTTTTCCCTCCGAGATTCTACCTGCTGGTCAGAATTTGCCTACTATCAAGGCTTCCATAGAGAGCAAACGTACTTTGGCAAAGCTGATTGATGCCAAATCTGAACATTTTCTTGCAGGTTGGATGACTTGGTCTAGAAGGATATTACATGGAGTTGTGAGGATGTGGAGTTTTTCTTACAAGGAACTCAACTTCAATCAATAAAAGAACTAGAATGAGGACAAAAGGGCAAGATCCCAAATTGTTTGAGATTCGAATCACTCTAGAAGCAAGATCGATCATGTCAAGCTTGAATGATTCTAAACGTGCAACCTAAACTACATAGAATTGCAAAGAAACTTAGCCTTGGCTAAAGGAAAGCAAAAATGCTCTTTTTACTCCATTTTCCAAGTGTCCTTTACAAATATAACAGACATGGCTTTATAAAAAATTTCAAGAGTTGGAACCTTCATATTTTATAACCATAATTAGTGATTCTGTAAATGTAACCTTAAAATACATTAAAGAAACACTATAACTCTAGATTATCATCCACCCAAGATTTGTAACCATCGAAGAATAAATGAAGCTTGATTCTTCTTTAATTGGCATAAATTGCAACATCTTGTGAAAATTTCAACATCATTTTCTTCACAGCTTCCTTGAAGTTTATCTTGCATGATTGATTTCTTGGTTCATATCAACTCCTCATTTTGAAGGCAAGAGTATTTTTTAAAAATAATTGAGAGACAAGCTTTCATGGAGAAAATGAGAATACCAATGGAGTCAACCAAGGGACAGGCCAACGGAAAAATAGACTAAAAAATGATGGCCTATAGAAAGGGAAGTACAACAAAGAGCCACATCGGAACTAGTCTAATTAAAAAATAATAATAATAAATAAATAAATAGTAATAATAATAAAAAGACCCAGTGAATAATGACAAGTTTTTAGAAACAAATGTCCAAAGCAAAGCATTAAACCTAAGGACTAGACCCTCCTCCAGATCTCTCCCACAACAACTAACATTATAATATTCCACCCAATCTAGATACACCACAAAAGTACAGAAAAAAAAAAAAAATATATATATATATATATATCATTATTGTTCATAAAGAAGTATAATGTAAATTGGTTTAGTTGCATGCAGATGAGACCCTTTTACTCAGACTGTATAATCTGTTAATGTACAGTAACAAATTGAAAATGTCTTGGATGGAGCTTAAACCAGAAAATTCCAAGAAAGTTCATCCTTTCAGTATTAAAAATATCCCCAAAAAAGAGAGTCTACATCTATTGAAGTATAGAAAAAAAATCAAACCATCAATTTGATCTTAAGTAACCAAATATTAGACAGGGTCTGATAAAGTTAAAACAAGAAAAAAGAATGCAGTTAATCGAATATGCAAGATCAATTATTAAAAATAAATAAATAAATAAAGAGAGAGAGAAAACCAACCTGCTGGCCAACTGCAAAATTTTTGTCAATACGTCGCAGGGAAAGCTTTCCCTTTGCAGAACGAACCAATATATAATCTGTCATTGGAACCTTGTGGGAAAATATAGGTGACCTGTACATGTTTGTTTCAAGAGATGCCTGTATTGATCCACCTTTTAAATCACCAAGGTAAGGAGATTTATCAGAAGGTTCGAGGATAATGACATGTCCTAAACTATCCCCCCCATTTCGCAACATTGCACCAGTTTGATCATCAGGGGATGATTTCTGATAATAAGTGCATAGTCTAGCCCCCATTCCAATGTTTCCCAAAAGTAAAGGTCTTTCTTCACAATACCTACAAAGATGACATAATTGGTAATTATGAAGGGTAAACTTTAGTTTGAAAGTTCATGAAATAAGTAGCAGTTTATCTTCTTTATAACATAAAATAAAATATTAAAAATAAAATAAAAACAGAAAGCAAGCATAGGATGTCACGCCATTACATTACTAACTTGTATGTGCAAGGAAGCAAGCATTATTTGCCTTTTGTAACTTGACAGGGATATCCAATGGATGACAATTATAGAGAGAAATAATACATACATACACACACACACATTTATAAATATATATTCATATAACCATAAAAAAAATTTAAAAAAAAAACGAGTAGAGAAAGCACATGAAAAAAAGAAGATAGAAAAATGAGGCTCTTAAAGACAGAAAAACTAAAAGCCAATAGGTATTACAACCAGAAACTAATTTCTTCTATTGTAAAACGTCTTCAGTACAATTGATTCGTTTATAAGTAAAAACTATTATAATGCGACCAATCCCTTTGAAATTATTTGTTTATAAGAAAAGACTGTTTTAATGTTCTTACCTTGCTTGAGATTTTATTCATAAAGTTGCCGGGACGCTCTTTTTAAGTCTTTCCCACTACGTACGTACCTTTTCATGTTTTATAACTAAATTTTACTCCAAACCAATAAGATGAACTACCAAAGCATTCAGATTTACATTTTCCTGTAGATTCTCAGAAGTTTAGACGAATATTATAATTGAAGTAATCTGTGAAGCAAGCCAAAAACAACATTAATTGAACATCTAAAGCCGGTGGTACAAATCTTTGAAAGCAAACACAAGTACACAACCATCAAAACATCAATGAAATTTAACGTTCAATCCAAATTTGATTTTAGAAAGCAACTAAAACTGATTTCTTCTTTTTTTTTTTCTAAACAAAAAACGAAGCTTTTCATTGATACAATGCTCAAATTACATAAGAAACGAAAGTGATAAATAAAGAAAATTACAACAAAAAGATCAAAGCATTTCAATTGAGACATATCTTGTAATACTAAAATAAACAAATACCAATTAAGGATTCAGAACAAACTCTTCAAACTAACATTAAAATGTAAAATAAAATAAAAAAAGGAAGTAATATGATCAATTTATTTCAATGGATTGCTTTAGGATTTTTTATTTTTATTTTTAAAGGGCATTTTCCTTTCCGTTCTGTTAACTGAGGGGACATACTAGCAGAATATTTACAGGATTTGGCAATCGGCCTTTAGCTCGCGAAGAACTTGCTCATCTAAAATAATGTGAATAAACAAATAATAAATCCAGGGACTGCTTACCAATGCAGCATAAGCCTTCTATGAGCAAGACACTAAAACAGAAATTAAGTCAATAACTAGACAACAAGGCAACAACGAACATGGAAGACCCCAAAATGAACACGGTATTCAAAGCATCGAATATTATACAAGAGGAAAGCAACATTTACTTACTCCATCAAAAACACATGTCCGTCTTTCACAGAAAGATCAGATTTCTTTTTGAACGCTCCAGGAGATCTCACAGATCTATTCTCACCATGCAAATTTTGTGCCCCCGGCATTATGTATATTTTCGAACGAACAAGATGAAGTAAGGAATTTGGTTGCACATTTTGGGCAGCCAAAGATTTTTCTCTTTCAAGCTCCTTCCCAGAATAAAATACTTTAACAATTTCAGATGGCTTCATATCTAACCAGGAAAAGGGCAAAAAAAGAGATTGAGTCCCATGACATAATTAAGTAATAAAGAAAAAAAGAAAACAAGTCATCATACAGCACAGCACGTACATTGCAGATTATACAAATAGAAAGGATAAACTAGTGAAAAATACCCAAAAAAAAAATTTTGATAACCTAGCTTCTTGGAAGCTTTGGCCATGATTGACGAAACAGCTTCCTCAGCATCAACAAAATGTTTACTGCCTTTGCCTCCTAAACTCTTCAGAATAATCTGCATAGGTCCATGAGTTGGTAACTTCTGCAGTTCTCTGACAGCCCTCTCATTATCATGGGGATACCATAAAGCTTTAGGCCGATGAAAATTAGCTAGCTCTTTACTGCAAAAAAGTAGAAGAGAACACATCGATGGAGTGAAAATTGCTTTTGATCGAGTATAGCAATCAGCCAAAAGCACAATGGAAAGTGTGCATAGATAGTTATTGATCAAACTTTATTGAGGTTTCGTGAGACTTTCCGGTCTCTCCATTCTTGAACATTCTTTCTCTTTATCATATAACTTTTTCATCGTTTTATTGTATCCACATAATACTCATACTCAATATTAATTACAAAAAATAACAAAACAAAACAAATCAAATGGCGTTCAGCTTGGCACAAAAACTACTGTGTTGCAAGCTATAACTCAGTCAAGTGGAGCTCAACACAACATCTTCCAAAGTATAATATAGAGTTGATCCTAACTAGGCTGATGGCTCAACTGGATATCTTCAGACAGATTTTTTCTTCAAAATCACCCTTTTCCTCGTTCCATATTTTCCATGCATAATAAAGATAAATATTTCTTCTTAAACTTGAGAACAAATAATTATGAGATGATATCATCCCTGATGGGAAATCATTTGTACTATTATTTAGTATTTTCTCTTATTTGATTGAAAAAATAATTGAAAAATAAACCACTCTTATTTAGTGTCAAGGTAATTTCTACGAATAGTCATTCCCTCCCGACAAAGGTAGAAGATCTGAACCTGTTGTGGGAAGATGCATTCTATGTCAGAATCAGATCCTATGTTAGTATAACTCTTCTTTGAAACACTTCAGTAATGCTCCTAGATTCTAATAAAATTAATGAATCAGAGCGCATGGAACCATCTTTGTTTTTTTTTTTTTTTTTTTTGGTGTATCAATGCTTGTATACACAAATATGCATATCAATTATAACAAGTATACAACATTAAGACAATCTGACAATTCAACTGGCATGAATTAGCCCATTCACCAAAAAACAAATTGTAAATGCATTTTTAAGGTCGTGAATGAAATATGGTGACTATCTACCTAAGATATTAAATATGCTACAAGTCTTCCAATACTAAGTATTGAAAGTAAAGCAATTGTCCCATGAGTTTATTTGAAACTACATTAGCAGGTGCAAACAATAATGGTCATCTCATAAACAAAATAAATTAACTATTTATCCAGTCTTACTTGCTCAACTTTAGCTTCATTGTTTGTAGCATCATTGCAGGTCTCGAATGGAAAACTTTGATGCCATGAACAGAACGTTTTTTAGAATTTGATTTAAGTTGTTGAGATGCTTTTCTGTTGGAGTAGTGTTTGTCGTTGGAAACAAATCGCCAGCCACCTTGACCTCCACTGCCTGATATCTCAAAAGAATTTCCATTGACTGACAGTGATGACCGTGTTAAAATCATAGCTCCAGAATGGAACTGAATGTACTTAGATTCCTTTTCATCTGAAATTTCAAAAAGCATGTGTTCATCTTCAAGATCAAAGATAAATTTTGGTTTTTCAATAGGTGCATTTGATTCCCATAATACTTTGTCTAACCAAGAACCTTCCAGCATTCTTCTGTTCTTCGGGGAAAATTTGCTAAAGCTTCTGATAGCATTACTTTGAAGCTCATCTGGATTATTTTCCTTTATACAATCTGATTGGCAAGAATCCTCCACATCCTTCCAGGATTCTAATCTCAACATCTGAGGATGATAAATAATTTCCGGTGATAAAGGTTCTTCTGTTCCTGAAAACTTTCTAGAGCCAAAAGGCTCCAATAACGGAAAACTGTGATGGTAAAGACTCTGGTCCTCATCATCAGGATCAATACGGTGGTCTGATCCAACAATCTGTATAGAAACTTGTGGTTCCACATCACTACTAACTGAAGCTTCCATATCAGATCCAAATACCTCACAACTCCCAGCAGAGTTTTTACTTGAAACCGGAGAGTTGTCCCACAAAATCCTCTCTTCCCAGTTTTGCTGATCCAGAGGGTACAATTTTTGAAACAATAATGAATTCGATCCGATGGTAATATTTTCTGCAACAACTTCTTTCGTAGGTTCTGCACCACAACAATGGTCTTTTTGTTGCCACTCCACTCTCGAAGCCATTACATCACCCCCATGCACAGCGCCGAATTTAGTATATTCTGGATCATCTAACATAGTAGTATCATCTTTAACAACATATGCTGGTTTCATACATGATACACCTCGACTGGAACCATGTAAGAATGCCTCCTCATCCTCTTCAACAATATCGGATACATCTGCTGACCTATACTTATCTGAAAAGACGAAGAAAGAATGAGACAAAAAAAAATTATCAGCTGAAGCATATGATAGATGGAGAAAAGCATTTGATTGCCAAATTATGTTTGAAACAATTATAAATTAATTAACAGTTAACGCTCTGAGATGACATCAAAAAGACAATAGGAAGCGCATATAATGTTTGTGGGACATGCACCTCTACGAGAACAATATCTAGAATCTCTCTTCTCCTTTTTCTTCAAACTATCATGAACACCAAAAATTTCAGAAAATTGTAAGATTGCCATCCCATTCTCCATGCACAATACAGGTAAGGAAGTATGAGCCTTCTCCTCTTGCATCCGCTTCTCTACTTCAGGTGTCTCCTGTTAACAATTACGCGAGAGAATAGTAATGATAGCTTTAGACATGGTGGTATCAATGCAAAGTCTAAAACAGACTGACTACCTCCCAACTAAAAACGATAAATTATGTTGCAAGAAGAGAGAACAAAACGAAGTTTGACCTTTAAAGAGACCGAACTGGTTGAACAATTTAGATTTCTGAGGTACACTTACCACAGTTCTCTGTCACAATGGGCATCAGGTTAGGAAACAACAGTTCAAGGTGGACACAAGAAATCAACAAACTTAGGTTTCTCGTCAAAACAAAATAATAAAAGAAAAAAGATAACAAAACAAGATCCAATACAATTAACACGACAAACAAATTCACCTTAAGAAATCTGCATCCAAAATGAAGAAAAATCAAATCGTAAACCAACCTCAAACAATTCTTCTGGACTACTGGTTATAACTTCATTATTGAAGGGGACAGACGGTAGATCATCTTCTGCCAAAGATTTTTCCCCTTCAGAAACCACCTCAAGGTATTCACCTTGCTCATCTGGAAGAATCATGATTAAATTGGTCAAATATCAATTCCTTACTGCTGACAGTGAAGGAATAAAAGAAAGGGAAAACATTCATAAAAAACAAAAGAAGAGAAGCAAACATGATTGATCGGTTAAACTTAATGCCCTAAAAATATCACAAATATTTTTTCTTCTTACATGATTAAAGGGTTTGCTATCATATGTTATAAGACTTCAGAGAATTAACTACAGAAATTACCATTATAATCAAATAGGACACAGATCTAACACAAGTCCACAATGAAAGCCTGTTGACAATGAATTTGGCTTTTTTATTAGTTGTTCCTGATTTGCACTTTGAGGCCAACAGTATGGTATCACTTCTCAAAGAGCCTCACCACAAATAAAAAGAAAGTTGCAAGATTACTAGAGAACAAATGTCTATCTTCTCCTTACCTTAACAGATAACATAACAATTTGGAGAAAAAACACAATGAGGATTCTGAGTGGGATTCTGTAATGTGTGCCCCACGACCTCTAAGCAAGAGTAGACCAAACGCATACATTCACTTTTCTTTTTTAGTTTAATAACATGTAGGACTGAAAATTCGAACCTTTGATCTTTTGGTCAAGGAAATATGTATTCACTAGTCGAACTATGCTTAGGTTGGCTACAGAGCCTCACATTTTAGCAATGTCTTGTAAGGCTTAGGCAAAAACACCTACCAGTCTCCATAATTTTTCTTTTCTTGTTGAAACCAAGCTTTCATTGAGAAATAATAAAAGAATGGAACAAACGAAAAAACTAGCCCACAACAAGAAGCTAAACTAAAGTAAACAAGGACTCCATTCTCCCAGAGTAAGACTTAAAGAATCCTTGTACGAAAAAACCGAAAGAGATGGGGTGAACCTAGCAAAGGACAAAACCTCCTCCCAAAAACTTTCAGCCCCTCCAAAAATCTGTTTGTTTCTCCTCGGCAAAGGCTCCATGAGACTGTGCAAAAACCAAAAAACCAAAGAAAACTACCCCAAAAAGGAACCAAAAAATCAAAGAAAGCTACCCTTGTCTCGAAAGGGCGCATGAAGAATAATTTCCTCCAAACGGTGAAAAAGGACCTACAAGAAACCCGAATGAGGGACTGCGAAAGACAAATGTACCTTTTCCTTGAAGTAATAGAAAAACCCTCGAACAGAGACAAAGGACACAATATCCATCGTTTTCCTATGAAACAAAAGACAACAAACCCAAGATTGAGAGTGGTGGAACTCCCAACAAGATGTGACAAATAGGTCACCAAGTGACTCCACATAAAAGATAAATGGTGCAAACGATGAAACAAGGAATAGAGGAACTATCCCCCACCAACTTATTCTCCTAGAAATATGTTTTAAATTAATCACTTACAAAACACTAAACAAACGGAAAGAAAAATTCATCATTTGCAAAACACCAAACAAACTAAGAGGAAAACAAAAACCCCTCAGAGTCACTCTCTAAGGATTTCTAGAAGTGTCTCATTCGGCAGCTTTGCCCAATCCTCCAGCTCACGACTAATATATCAAAATTCTCTATCATCCAGTAAGCATATAAAGGTAAGGATAAATGACTGAAAAGTCTGTTTATAAAACGTGGAACCCCAAAACAAAATTGGTTTGTCATTCCCTATCCTAATCCTAGAAGTGATCCTTAATCGGGATTTGAGCTTCAAGATTTTGGAACAAGACTCTAGAACTTACATGTTGTCCACCAATAGGTGCTTTGGGGTTTTTACCTCTTTATTTGGTTCATCTATGGAATTGGTTTCTACTCTTAAAAAAAAAACAATAATTGGTTAAACATGGATCTCTTAAACCCAGAAGAAAGAAACTTGAATCAGAAACTTATGACACGTGAACCAAATTCATTCACCCATATAAAAAATGGACCTACAGATGCAATATCACCATTACTTCTTTTTTTTTTTTTTTTTGTTACGAAACCATAACTAACTAACTATTCAAGAAAAGAAACATAACCCAACTTCAAAATACTAATCTGACTATATTCCAGAAAAGCTCACTAAAAAAACGTTTAATTCCCATATGTACGCCATAAAATTTCCTCTCTACCATTAGGAATAAAATTTTAGGCAGAAATACAAAAACATGTGTAGTAGAAAAGGCATCTTGAAGTGCAAACAAAGATGAGGAATGTACAGAAAAGCTCTCACCAATAAAAAGGTAAGGTATCAAACATGATGAATGTAAAAGTAAAACTAGTGATTACAACTCAAAATCAATTCAGTAATATACGAAAGTTGTATATCCAACAAACCACATCATGACAGGCAAAACAAACACAATTAGAAAATTTCTAGCTATATGAGACGGTCCTTTAGTAGTAAGTGAAATTATAGTGATAATCATGTAGAGAATGGTGACAGGTACCTGCTGCATGGATGCTTGGAGCTACAACGCTTCTATTTGCAACTTCGTGCACCTTTTCAATGTCCTCATCATAATCTTCATCATCAAATAGAGAAGCTGTAGGCTCCAGTGTAGGCAAAGAAACTTCAGCAGAAAAATATTCCTTTTTTGGCAATAAGTGGTCTTCCTCTCCAGCAGCTTCAATCTCTGGACCATCATACTCTTCATCAATATCTTCATAGTCGATTGCATCTTCAGCCTTCGCATCATAATCTGAGAACAAAAATCCCCCCCACCAGTCCAGTCAAAGAAAGTGAGATGATGAGGGCAGTGGACAGATGAATTGTGTACTTAAAATAATGCTTAAACTGTACTCCCTATGGATGTGATATAGTGCAAGGGGGGACTTTTATTTCCCCTTTTGTTCTACTTATTAGTGGTTTTATTTTTTATAAACAAGAAATAGAACTTTTCATCAACGGTTGAAAAGCTAAAAGAAAGGATTTAAGAGTTCAGTTGCCCTAGTTTGCGGCTAATTTTATTAGGTAGGTAGCTTGTTATTATTTTTTTAGTTAGTACAGTTTCTATTTGGTTCAGTTAGTTGATAGCCTATATAATGGGGTTCGGGCTTTATAATAATTGTCTAACGATGTTGAGTAAAGAGTCTCAAATGTTCTTCTACTAGATCCTAGGTTACATCAGGATTGCCTAGAAAAATCATTTCTCCTAGCGGATTGGAACTATCTAACAAGAAGCTTAAAAAGTATTTCTTAATTCTTGCATAAGAAACCAGAATGAACAAAAATATAAAGTACACATCATCAAGATGAAACATTCAAGGTAAGACTTGAATACTTCTTTTCTTTTGATTTTTTTAAATAAGACTAAACATACACACACATAAATATCATCCAAGGATCCTTAGCAGTTTAGCTATAATATAATCTTTCCATTCTCAAGAACCAAAACATAGCCCTACAATTTGTGGCACCCGCAAATCAATTGAAGGATTTTCCAGCAAGCACAGAAATAACCATTCCTGTCAAGAACCATTAACAAGCTTGATCCAAAGAACTCCTAGTTTTCAAGAATCATTTCCTACATTTGGAAGAACTAAATATGCATCGTGCTTAAATGAGGATATTCTTTCTACTGAACCACCATATTGATATCCTAAGCACAAACACAGTGACATGTCAATTTCTAAGAAAGTAGGGCACGACACGTTGGATACGTCATAGGCAAATAATAATAATAACATACTCCATTCTAAAAGCATAAAATATTACAAAATCTTTTTTTAAAAAATAACTAAACTAGGTTAGAAAAAGAAGGGATATAGAGATAAATTTTCTAGAAAAGAAATCTAAGGTACTGAAAAAAGGGTGATCTAAGTATTGATTATTAAGCATGCCAGACACTTTTATTTATTGGAGTAAACTGCCATTTGGCTCAACCAGCCCTATTTAGTTTTTCTAGACACGATCCTATGAGGAAGTATATTGCCATCTAGCAGTTGCTCATGCAACAAGCACTTAATGCTTCTCAACTTTTCTTCATGTCTTTTCTTCTTTCCTTCTTCTGTTCTTTTCCTCTGTGTACGTCTATTCTTCTTCCTTTTTTTTTTTCTTTTTTCAACCTATTCTTCTTCTCCTCCTTGCCCGTCTGTTCTTCAATTCTATTCTTTTTTTCCATCCTCAACCTCTGCATGTCTTTTCTACTTCTCCCATTTAATTCTTTTTTTTTTTTTCCTATTCTTTTTCTCCTGGGTTCTTTTCTGGTTTCAACTTTTTCCTTCTTTTCTTTTTTTCTATTCTTCTTCTCCTTTGTCTTTTCGTCTCCTTCTAAAAACTCTTCATCCTTTTATTCAACTCTTCTTTTTAAAAAAAAAATCTTCAAGAATAGAGGGTCAAACACCTCGATTGCCAAAACATGTGTTCATGTCAACCGAGTGTCTGAGAGTGTGCCCTCATGTGTCCAAAAATGATAAATACAAAAAAAAAAATGGACACACAATATAGTGTGTTGGACACATGCCAAAAGCACGTTCGAGAGGACGTGTGTCCGACATCGACACTTTGCCATTATATTATGCATATGTCCGTGTTTTATAGCTGGTATCAAATAATTAATATTTTCTTAGGAAGTTGAACTCATAATAATGCCCATCTAGCTAAAGGGTTGTCGCGCTTCCCCTTAGAGGCCCATTCACTATGGCATAAGGTTATTATGAACAAATATAATAACCCTAGCTTTGTATTTTGTCTCGAAAATACCGCTGAACTTTCAAAAGTTTCAATAATACTCTTAAACTTTCAAAGAAATCCCAAAAATACCATTCTGTTAGTTTTGGATGGAAACCATTAGTACTGTATTCCAAAATTACCCTTGAACTTTTAATAGTGTTTCAAAAACACCCTTGAACTTTAAAAAGTTTCATTAATACCCTTAAAATGTTTAAGAATATCGACCATTAGTATTATGTTTAAAAAAAACCCATGAAATTTTTAAAATAGGATTAACACTCTTTACCTTTGTAAAAAAAAATTATTATTGTCGATATATAGACGAAAACTGTCTATCAACACCTCATAGATTATCTCCAAACTTTTTAATGTTACTTTTGAAAATTCATGAGTATTTTTGAAACGAGGTACGAACGGTAAGAGTATTTTTGAAGTTTTTTTAAAAAATTAAGAGTATTAATGAAACTTTTGAAAATTCAAGAATATTTTTTTAACATTTTTAGATGTTAAAAGGGTATTTTTGAAACCATTTTGAAAATTCAAGGGCATTTGTGAAAGAAAATGTTAAGGGTTTCATCTAAAACTATCTGTAAGGGTAGTTTTGAACTAACTGGATAGGTCAAAAAACACTTTTGGCCCTTTAACTTACATAAAAAGTAACAATTTAATCTCTAAACTATAGTTTGTAACAATTTAGTCCTAGACACTTTGATGTATGGAGAGTTGTGCATTTAACACATCCCAAAGACGAATGGTTCTAAAAAATTGACTCCAAAGGGAACTTCTCTACAAGATTGCTTTTGCTTTCAGAAGCACAATTTCTTACTCGTAATGATGCAGACAGGGTTTGAAAAGAGTTACTCTCCACCTTCCACTAGTCTACGTCTACCCCTTTAATCTGAACAGCCTCCTCAACTAATTTGAGCCTTCTTGTGGATTACATGAATAGAATGGAATCATCAACTTTTAAACGAGGAAGGAAGATTCTTTGACAGCTTTTTTTTTAACAAATTTCCTTTTTAGCTCTGTCTTCGTGAAAATTCACCTCCTCTTTCTCTTATTGGTAATCTTCACTTTTGTCAAATTGGAAAATCTTTTATACCCACTTTCGCTCAAACTTCCGCCCCTCTTTTGTACATTTCATACATCATTAAAATTTGTTTCCTATATATATATATATGATAATCATGATTTTGATATAAATGAAAAGGAAATTAAATGAAATTTTGAGAAGGCTATTACTAAAAAATAAAGGTGGTACGTTTCATGGATACCGGAGGAATAACCAAGGAACCTACAACATAACCATACCTATCATGACCTCATCAGTATATCAACCTCTCTAACAATAAATACGCACTAAAAAAACACCTAAGATTATGATCCCAATTCCAATTTAAAAAATAAACAAAAGGTTCAGTTAGAAAGCCCTAAAACTGAACAAATTATAAGTCATCAGTCTGTAGAATGGCGGAAGCACCCAGCTAACAATAATATTTATCAAGTAGCTTTCATTATTAAGATCAGAAAAAAGCACAGTTCACAAAATATTTTTAGCACCTCTCGTGAAAATGTATTTGAAGATAAAGGTATCAAACATAAAAATAAAACTCGGAAGACTACTAGGTAAATTTATAAATACAACTTCACCTGGTTCAACAGCATCAGATGGTATTTTTGGTGATTTCGTCGACAACTGAAAATTTTGAAAAATTGCAGGCATCAAAGAAAAAGATAGAAGGGGGAAAAGAAACTATCAAACTCTGAAAGATACAGATGCAGTAGTTGAATGTTATTAAAGAGCAATGAGAGATGGTCTACGAACACAGGAAGCTACATACGAAGACCACAAAACCAAATGAAAACTATAGAGGATATTCAGAATCATAAAAATTCTTACATCAATATCTGTCAAAGTTGGACCCAACTTATCCGCCAGTGCAGCCAGATGTTCCTTTGCATCCTAGAACACAAGATAATTTCCAAAGCATCCATAATATGATATTAATGAGAAAATTAAGTGTCAGACAAATAAGATGAAAGGTCAGATTACTGAAAGAACTAATTGTTACAAGTGTAACAAGTTAAGGTTTTCTTAAGAATTTTCAGACTTCAACAGATCATATTTGGAAGATAACAAGTCTAGTTGCAAAATCCATGGAGCCAAAACCAGTATTTTGGTACAGCAATCTTCTAATAGAATGAGCCCATAGCTTATATCTTTCTGGCACACTGTCCTCCAACAGATCTAGTTCTACAAAAATGCCACTAGAACTAGGAGCAATAATATTACCTCATCAAGATAATCGGCATCAAGATCACCAGAATTATCCACATTCCCAAACATAAACCCCAATAATCGATTGCCACCACCAGCATCCTCATAGTCATCATCATCTGCAGTCAAAATATCATAAGTACATAAACACAGTTTTCTACTCATGATCCACAATAATACACAGTTTTTTATTTTTAGTTTTCAAAATGAATTTAAAATTGCAAAAGTTAACAATGTCACCGTGATTGAATGACTGATAAGAGTTAATAACGTAACTATGCAAATTGAAATTATTCTTCCCAAATTTTCTTTAATCATAAACCATGCTTTGATTGAGAATGCAAAGAGAATAAAGAAAGAAAATAATACAAAGGGAAAACAATAAGGAAGTTCAACAAAAGGAGACAAACTAGAACAGAGGGACTCCAAACTAACAAGATGGGACCTAAAGGATAATTACAAAAGTCCTCATGTATTGAAGCCTAAAGAGAAACATGAAACCTCACAAGAGACAGCACCTCCTCGCTCAATTTCTCAATCTCCTTAAAAATCTTACTGCTTCTCTCTAACCAAGACCCCACAAAATCAGCAGGCCACAAAAAGAGACCCATAACACAAAAGGGTAGGGTGAAGAAGAAACTTTTTTTACCATGGACCTACACTTAATAGGTGGAACCCAATAAGAACCTAACACTATGAAAAAGTGACTCCAGACAAGAGAGGAATATTGCCAACTCCCAAGAGTGTGATCAATATCCTCAAATGCCCTCCTACAAAGGATATAGAATTGAAGCCCAATCCGCACAAAAGACTCCCTCGTGATACAATCCAAGGTATTAACTTTTCTTCCTTTTTTTAACGAGAAACGAAATTATTTATTGAGAAAAAATGAAAAAATAAGGGGCATAAAAAAAAAGTCCACACCAAAAAGAGCCAAACTTGGGCTTCAATCCTCCAAAGTAACTTCCTACAGGATTACAAAAAGCCTTAGAGCCAAATCCTCGAGGAAAGTATGGATCTAACAAGGGACCACACCTCCTCCTTTGGTCTCTCAACGCCCTAAAATTTTTATTACTCCTCACAACACAAAGGCCCCACAAAATCACATAAACCTGGAAAGCCACAACAGGAAACGCCCCTAATCACAAAAGGACAGATGGAGGAGTTCCCCGAAAGGTGGTCGTGATCCTTAGTCGCCCCTAATTCTTATGTCATTGAACTACCTCGAGATCTTCACATTCCAAGTGCAATCAATGTCTCAAATATGGTTAAATCCTACTAGTGGGCTGGACAGTGGTTTCTACTCCAGTACAAGTACTTCTGTTGGGGGAGAAGGGAGGAAACTTTTGTAGGTAACTCGTGTCTGATTTCATTACCATGAGTTAAGTTACTAGTTGCTTAGTAGCCAGTATCATTATAAATTTTCATAACTACTGTGGAAATTAGAATTAAGGAGTTTCATCGTTCACTATGAGTTCATTGTCTTATATTTTAACTTCATTTCCATACTGAGCCTATAAATAAGAAACCCAAGGTATCCAATACCATATTTGACATTAATAAAAATTCATAATTTCAGTTTGCTCCACCAATCTCACTCATATCTAAGATGAAGAGACCAATAAGAAAGAAAAGATGTTTAGACCCGCAAACTGTAAACTTCCGAACGTAAAAATAATAAGAGCAACAATAAAAAATATATATATATATATTTATATTCAAACAAAGAGCCTAGAACTGGTTTAAATCAACTGGCTTACCTTCATCCCTTTCGTCTTGGGAATCACCATATGTTTCGCCACCCATCTGATACCCACTTCTCTTCGAACAAACCAAAAAAAATAAAAACATATTAACACCGGATGATATGCTTGCTTAAAAGAAAAACATAAAGTGAACATGTAATTAGAATCATAATGAATTGGCGACCTCGTACAATGTTGAAGAAAAATAAAACAGTTTTCAAAGAACTAAGACAATGATAGGGCCCGATTCCATCATACCTAGTCGAGGCGCAAGTATTGTAAAGGGAAATTAGTGTCGGAGGATAGGCAAGAAGCGTAAATCGGACCTTGGCGGCGACCGACGGAGAGATGGAGAGAGCTGCGGGAAAAGGTGTGACGTGGCGGCGGCAGCAGTTGCAGCAAAGAGAGAGAGAGAGAGAGAAGAAATAAAATGGACGGTAGGGCTTGCCGGCGAGAGGTTGCGACTGCGACGGAGTGGCAGAATGGGAGAGAACGAGGGAAACGAAGGCAGAAGTGGAGGGAGAAATCAGAGAAATAGAAATTGGGTGCCGATGACAGGGATGCACCTTTCAACCCGATAACCCGATAACCCGATAACCAAACCCGAATGATAATAGAAATTGGGTTCGGGTTGCTGAGACTTTTTTTTTTTTAGAATTTTTTTCTTCTTTTATTTTTTTAAAATATTTTAGTCACACGTGAAATTAAAAAAATATATATCATTCAAATTAATTTTATATTTATAATTTTAAATATGGCTTTTTTCAGGCTGAAATTGAATATTTAAAATTACAATAATCAATAATAAAAACAAAATAATAATAATAATAATACACTAAGCCCTTTGATTTTCATTTTGGGCTTTTCGGGCCTTTGATTTTCATTTTGGGCTTTCCTTTTGGGCCTTTGATTTTCATTTTGGGCTTTCTTTGTTGGGCCTTTTAGATAAGCCCAATACCTTGAAATAAAATATAATTATCTATCTATTTAAATTATAGCTTAAAAAATAAGCCTTTATACTATTTCTTTTTGGGCCTTTGATTTTTTTTTTTTTTTTTTTTTTTTAGAATTGTAAAAAAATAAATAAATAAAATTGTATTGATGTAAATTTTAATTTTGTATATAATAAATTTGTAAAATTTTAAATGTAATTTGTAATTTAACGGATAATAAAATAAAATATTTCCCGTGGTTTATGGACGATGCTTTCCGCCTCCGGTTTCGCAATAATAAAATAAAATAATTTTTATTCTGGTTTTGGACAAAAACACCGACCCGGAAATATTATATAAATATATTAAAAAAACTATTATTTAATATAGAATAATATTATTATTATTAGTAAATTACGAATTTGGCCTTCTTTTTATAATTCTAAAAATTGAACTGTGACACATCAGTACATGGATGAACTCGTAATTACACTCGAATGAGAATTACTGCATATACCAATAAATTACAGTTGACTTCAAAATTTAATCTGATTTTGTTCTGTCTTTCTTTTCGGGTTTCCCCTTAAGATTTTAAAAACGTGTTTACCAAATAGAGGTTTCCACATTTTATAAACAATATTTCGTTTTCTCCCAAACTGATGTGAGATCTCACAATCCACCCCGTTTGGGCCCCAAAGTCCTCACTAGCAGATCGTCCGGTGTCTGGTTCTGATACCATTTGTAACAACCCAAATCCACCGCTAGCAAATATTGTCCTCTTTGGGCTCTCCCTTTCGAGCTTCCCCTCAAGATTTTTAAAACGCGTATGCTAGGAAGAGGTTTCCACGCCTTTATAAGAAATGTTTTGTTCTCCTCCTGACTGATATAGGATCGCACATCTATACTCGACGACCTCCTCCCAGAAAGCGTGCGAGTAAGAACAAAACATGCTGAAAAGACTCGGGTATGCGATATGAGGATAGTCTTTACTCTGAGAAGCGAGATGTGAGTAACATCCAGATCTCGACATTGAAGCCATTTGAGCTAACCAAACACTCGAAGTCAATTACACAATCAAAACCGTCCCTTTCGTTATCAATCGTACATCAATATTCCTATATACCATTGACCATTTGATATGGCATTAAGTTCTAGGACATGCACAATAGGTTACATGTAAAGTCTTTGGTCTAAAATTTGGCCTTTTGACCACTTTTCAATCAGCTAAAAGCCATGCATTAATGCTAGGGTTGCGCTTGTTTTCTTCATATGTTCTTCGTGCACGATCATTTCACACGTGGTCAAACTAATGCCTGATTGGTCTTTCGAGTTGTCTTTTGTGACTTTGCGAGCCTTTGTCTTGTTCGGATTTGAATTTCAAATACGTTGGTTCGAAGAATTCTGTATCCATTGACATACAGCTTGACAAGCTTTCCATTTTTGTCGGAGCTTCCGGGCACTGCCCCATTTCCTAATTATATGGCTGGATGTGAGTTGTACTCCACAAGGAGCCAAACGGGTTTATGGCTATAACAGTCTAAACTCATCGCTAATAAATACTGTCCACTTTGACTAACTCATTACCTATCATCGTTAGTTTCATGATTTTAAAACGCGTCTGCTAAGGAGAGGTTTCCACACTATTATAAGTAATGTTTTGTTCCTTTCTCCAACGGGATTTCACAGGATTTGAACCTACAAACCTATATAACGGTCGTGTTTGAACCAAGTTGATTATTGTTTGTTTAGTCACAAGAAACACCCGAACGTCCGTGTCTCACATTAATGAATTTTTTTTTCTTTTTGTTCTTTTTGGAACATGAATAGAGAAAAGGGGAAAATTCGTTTCATTGAAAAAGATGTACATAAATGTTCTCGAAATAGTCACAATAATTGAGCACAAAGAGCCAATGAATTTTTCCTCAGCCTCGAGTTGCCCCGTGATCCCATGGTTGGAAATTAATAATTGAATTCGTCTGCAAATACATTGAATTTTTGCATGAGAATCAAATTTTTAAATATCCAATATCTTTCGTTATTTAAAACGTGGATCTCCGTCACTTGTTATGAATTATCCTTCAATGAATAACTGAAAAATCAATACTCAAATTGGTTTACCCATAGAAGTGAAAAGCAGTTAATTTGAGCTAATAAGATCGTGAATAATTCGAGAAATTAACTAAATTCTATGAATTATATTGGAATTTCTAATATATATATATATATATATATATATATATATATATATATATATATATATATATATATATATATATATATATAAAAGTGTTCAAACTTTAGGGGCAAAATGGTAATTTTCCTTTAAAAAATTGAAGTTCACATTTATTTATATTTTCTAGAAACATTAGATAAAGGTGGATTTTATAAATATTATAAAAAATAATAATTTTTTATTTGACTATGCAATAAAAGGGGAACTAAAACCATAAATAATTACCAAATATGGTATAATTTTTAACTTTAAAATAGAAAACAATAAAAAAAAATGGAATTACCAAACAAATTTTTAATATCTCATTTCTATAAAATATAAAAATATAAATATAAATTTGATTTTACCAAATGGACATTATTATAATTTATATTTTTTATTTTTACCAAATGGACAATAAATAAATAAATAAATAAAAACTCTCAATATATATATTTTTTTTAATGACATATAAAATAAAAGTAAAATTATTATATGAATTATTTCTTTTAAATAACATTAATTCTTAAATTGATATTGTATAATAAAAACAAAAGATTGCGTTGATTAAAAACAAATAAATAAAATAAAAATAAAACCTCGGGCTTCGTAATTTCCTTCTAATTCGCTGGCTCCGGTTACTAGGCGAATTATATTTAAGCTATTTAATTCCCACACCACTTATTTAAATATTCAAAAATAAATTAAAAGTCAAAATTAAATTTTAGGGCTTAGTTTCGTAATAATAATAATAATAATAATAATGTAATATTCGGTTCATTTATGTATCTCTTTTTTACTTTGATGTCACGGTCGCATTTAGCCCACAACAAAATGCAACCCTTGTCATTCTCAAACCTAACCATCGACTGACTACAACGCTCGTCATCAGTTGTTCCTAAGTCTAACCCCTTGTTTGACGTTTAAAGATCCCATGTCCCAAACCCAACACTGTAAAAATGCATTTATTCAGCATTTGTAGTGTTGTTACCTAGAAAACTCGCGCCGGTATGCTCAATTCATTGTATACATTGTTATTTTCTTTCATAAATTTAAAGTTGGTCGTTTTGAAACGTAGCTTGTGAGATCTCACATTGGAGAGAGAAACAAAACAGTTCTTGTAAAAGTGTGGAATATTCTCCTTCGCAGATGCATTTTAAAATCTAGAGGGGAAGCTCAAATAGTACAATATCGGTTAGTGGTGGGCTTTAGCTGTTACAAATGATATCAAAGTCAGTCATTGGGCTGTGTGCTAGCGAGGACGTTGGGCCCCACGTCCATTGAAGAGGGGACAAAATATTCCCTATAATGGAGAGGTCGTGCGACATGAAGACATTGATAGCAATATGGGGGAAGTTCCCATCAGGCAACAACGGTTACGCCTGACCCTACTTAAGCATGCGTATTATGTCAGTGAAGACTTGGTGTGAAGCCTTGTAGCTTACGTTAGAAGAGCAAAAGGCACGTGGCTAGGGTAAGCTGAGGGGGGACAGCGTAAGTGAGCGAATGTGTGTAAGCCCAGTCAAAGATGACTGTTCTAGGCGGGCCACCTACCTTTGAATGGTCTTGGTCCTACGGACCGTGAACGGATTCGCCTCTGGCCTCTGGGTATGTCGGAACCGCATAAGTTCACCGGGGTGGAGCACGGTCCGCCAAAATCGGCATAGGTTAGGTGCTATTGATGGAACATGGTAAGCCTATCTTTCTCCATATGGAAGTGCTCCGGGCACATAGAGATGTGGGTAGAGTCAGCCTCAAAAAGCAAAGGCCAAGCTGTAGGTGTGAAAATTTTTCCCTAGTGGACACGTTTTAAAACTTTGACTGACGTAGCTGTGTGCTTGGAGTCGAGAAATACTTTTTTATAGCATACGCATTTTAAAACTTTGAGGGAAAGCCCAAAAGAGAAAACCCGACATAGCTGTGTGCTTGGATTGAAGAAATACTTTTTCATAGGGGACGCATTTTAAAACTTTAAGGGGAAGTCCAAAAGAAAAAACCCGATGTAGCTGTGTGCTTGGACTCGAGAAATACTTTTCCCTAGCGTACACGTTTTAAAACTTTGAGGGGAAGCCCAAAAGAAAAAACCCGACATAGCTATGTGCTTGGACTCGAGAAATACTTTTCCTTAGCGGACGCGTTTTAAAACTTTGAGGGGAAGTCCAAAAGAGAAAACTCCACATAGCTATGTGTTTGGACTCGAGAAATACTTTTCCCTAGCGAACGCGTTTTAAAACTTTGAAGAGAAGCCCAGAAGAGAAAACCGAACATAGCAGTGTGCTTGGACTCGAGAAATAATTTTCATATATGGTATATTTTATTGACATTTGTTTAAATTTTTAATAATTTGGAGTTTTTTTTTTTATTTTTTTTTTTTTTTATTTTAAATTATGTAACGTGTTAAGGCAAGTCAATCATTGCATTTAATTCCCACTCGGCTTTGGTCGGTTTCACATATTGCCTCTTTCGTTTGCAATTCAAATTTCCTTATTTTTTTAATCCAAGAAAAAAAATATCTCACTTTCTTGGAAATACCATATAATAACATAAATTATTTATTTTATTAAACTAATAAATGCATTTAATTTAATTTAATTTAATTTTAGTTTCATCGAAACCCATGCATTTACTTCAAATTAATTATCTCTCTCTCTTAAAAAATTTATAGAAAAAGTCATATCTATTTATATATATTATTATTAAATATAGTTTAATAAATAAAATTATCAATTATTGTTTGAACCAATCGAAATTAAACTATTTTTATATTCATATTATTTTTTTAATTATTATTATTAATATATTAAATTAATAACTAAATCTAATAAAATTTACATATCAAATATTTACCGGTCACAGTAAATCATTAACATCGACCTCAAATTTTAAATATTATTAATTTTTATAATAATTTTTAGAAATAGGGTCGATTAGTTTCAGTTGGGTTATAACCCTATTTTTTTAGTTAATTGGGTTGACCCGATCAAAAAATGTCAACTCGCAAACCGACCCGAGTTTTTCAGTTTTTTAAAAAATTAAATCCAACCCAATCCAACTTTTATGTTTTGGGTTCGGTAGTACGAGTTCATCGAGTTATTGAGTCGTATGAACATCCATAAATGTTTCATAGATCCACGATTTAACATTACGCTACAAATTCGAATATATACTTTCACGTGTCGTTTAACTCTAAAGAAAAATGTTACGTTATAGAATTGAGTAGGTTGTCGCAGTACAAAAGTGAAGCAATATTGTCTTGTAGCAATTTGGCATTTTTGGTCGCAAACATATACTTAAATTGGTACATTTCAACCTAAGTGGACCCTCGCACATAGTTCATTAGATTTTGTGAAGTCGCTAAAAACGCTCTTAATGATCGACCATTAATTGCCCGTGAATTGTCTCTTTCCGGGGCATTCAAAGAAAATAGGTCACACGTTTAAATGAAATGCATCCCTTAAAATATCATTGTAGGTGCAAAAATGTCCCGATGTAGACCGTTATAAGGTTCTAGGTTTTTCCTAACGCGTAAAATTGTCGAGAGAAGACAAAAATGAATCGGTGAAAGTTTTTCAGACTCGAAATTAATTATTAGTAACGGTGTTGGAAGAACAGTGTTTAGAAAAGTGCATATCGAATTAAAAAATGAAAATAAATTTATAATACTAACAAAAATTTTATGTTAAAAATATCATGTCACAAAAAAGATAATAATGGAGTATTTGATGAGGGTCAAAACTTTAATCATGAAGAACAATACTAGGAATATATATGGAGAAACATTAATATATAAAAAATATATTAAATTAATTAATTAATCATTAAGATTTTAGGGGGCTGCTCCATTACCTAGAGATATTAACTCAATTAAATTAAATATATTTAATTATTTGATAAATATTAATAAAATATAAAATCAATCTTCCCCTATGTTCCATTTTTCTCTCATCTATCTATTTCATAAATAATTTTAATTATAATATATATGTGTGTGTATGTTTTTTTTTGTTCGGTTATCGAGGACTAGTGGACACTAAGCCCGTAGCAGATATTGTTTGCTTTGGCCCAGTGCGTATTGTCGTCAACCTCATAATTGTAAAACACTTGTTAGGGAGAGACAACACTCTTGTAAGAAATGTTTTGTTTCTCTCTCCAATCGATGTGGGATCTCACAATCCACCTGTTTGGAGCCCAATATCCTAACGGGCACACCATCTAATGGCTGACTATGGTCTCTCCAATCGATGTGGGAACTCACAATCCACCCCCTTGGGGCCCAGTGTCCTCGATGGCACACCATGTGGTGTTTGGTTCTGATACCGTTTGCAACAGGGAATGCTTCGTTCCACTTTTTTACTGATGTGAGATCTCACAATCCACCCCTTTGGAGCCTAGATCCTAACTGGTACCCCGTCTGGTGTCTGACTATGGTCTCTCCAGTCGATGTGGGAACTCACAATCCACCCTCTTGGGTCCCAGTGTCATCGCTGGCACACCATCTAGTGTTTGGTTATGATACCATTTGCAACAGGGAATGCTTCATTCCACTCTTTAATTGATGTGAGATCTCACAATCCACCTCTTTTGAGCCCAATATCCTAACTAGCACACCGTCTGGTGTTTGACTATGGTCTCTCCAATCGATGTGGGAACTCACAATCCACCCCCTTGGGGCCCAGTGTCCACGATGGCACACCATCCGGTGTTTGGGTCTAATACCATTTGCAATAGGGAATGCTTTGTTACTTCTTCAACCGATGTGAGATCTCACAATCCATCCCCTTGGGGCCTAGTGTCCTAACTAGCACACCGCCTGATGTCTGACTTTGATACTATTCGTAACAACTCCAGTCCACCGCTAATAGATATTGTCTATTTTGGCCCGTTACGTATCGTTGTCATCCTCACGATTAAAACGCTTATGTTAGGAGAGATTTACACACTTTTATAAGGTATGATTCGTTCCATTTTTCAATCGACGTGGAATCTCATTACATACGAAAATGGTATATAAAAGATTTAGTGAAGAAACAAATTTCTTGGTATTGAGGTTGACATCATAATTTAAAGCTAAAAAAAAAAAGAAGAAAAAAGGTCAAAGAAAGGAACACCCTTTTTATTTGTTTCCTCTATTTAACTTCTTTCTCAGTCTCCCAATCAATTTCCATTTCCCATTTCCTCAATTGTTTCAATTTTTGTTGTTAATGGAGAACGAATTCTTCCTCAATGCTACTGAAATCCCTCAATCTCTTATGCATTTCGACTCCAATCCTTCCATGGCGACCTGGAACCACTCCTTTTCGTCCGCCATGGATGTTCAACCTCAACAACTTCAGCTTCATGTTCCTGAGTTCAATAATCACTGTTCTTCCTCTCATCCTTCGCCTCCGGATTGCTATCTCAATCCAGTTCCTCAACAGAGCTTCCAATTCGATTCCGCTCTGAGTTCCATGGTTTCTTCTCCAGCGCCCTCCAATTCCAACCCTACCAACGATAGCTTTGTGATCAGAGAACTGATCGGAAAATTAGGCGCAAATTCCGGGAGGAGAATCTCGGAATTGAACTCTTCTTCTTCTTCTTCCAGTGTGGCGGAGTTTTCGTCCGATCCTGGATTTGCTGAGCGTGCTGCTAGGTTTTCGTGTTTTGGAAGTAGGAGCTTCAATGGACGTCAGTTGACGAATGAATTCGGTAATTTCAGATCTCACCTCTCGATCGCGAACGAGAAATTGAGCCGAGTTTCGAGCAGTCCGTCGCTCAAAGCCCTCGGATCTGAAACGAAGTTGGAAGAACAGAAGAACAATTCCTCGTCGCAAGAAGACGAATCGTCTCTCTCAAATCCGGATAAGGCGATTTCGAATCCACGGAAGAGAAAGGCAATTTCGAAGGCGAAACTCAAAGAGCCGGTAAAATTCGAACATTATCTCCATTTCTTCTACATCTTAAATTGAGAATCACTGGCTGAACATTAATTTTTGTTTCGTTCTGTTTGGTTCCGCCATTGTTGCAGATTGCTGAAACTCCCGAGAAAGGAAGCCCGAAGAAAATCAAGGCAGTGGAAACGAAGGAAAACGTGAAAACAGAAGAGGATTCGAAGAAAACCGATGCAAATTTAGCCGAAGAGAAGCAACAAAAAACGAACACGAATCCTCCCGAGCCTCCAAAAGATTACATTCATGTCCGAGCAAGAAGAGGCCAAGCTACCGACAGCCATAGCCTCGCTGAAAGAGTGAGTGAACAAATTTGTTCGTTAGTTTTTTATTCTCATTCTCATTCTCATTCTCATTCTGAACTGAAGGTCAGAAGAGAGAAAATCAGTGAACGAATGAAGCTTCTTCAAGATCTTGTACCAGGTTGCAACAAGGTTGGTCAGAATTTCTTGCAAAAAGCTGCAATTAATTAAGAAACTCTCATGTCTTTTCCGTTACAAAATCTCCTTTCTGATCAATATAGGTTACTGGAAAAGCTCTAATGCTTGATGAGATTATCAACTATGTGCAGTCATTGCAACACCAAGTTGAGGTAATCAAATCAAAATTCTTTCGATCCATCAAAACGAAACTAGAAGTTTAGAGATCAAAATTTGTAACAATTCTTGAATTCTTGAATTGTGTTTCAGTTTCTATCCATGAAGTTAGCATCTGTGAATACAACCAGAGTGGATTTCAACATGGATTCTCTGATCTTAAAACAAGTAAAATTCTCTTAAAAATGGCTGTTTCTTTCTTTACTCCTTTATGAACTTCCATTTCCTCAACTTTTTTTCTTCTTGTTGCTGAGACAGACGTACCAATCAGCCACCAGTTTGCCACATCCTATAGATTCCTCAGCTTCAAGCTATTATGGGCACCACCACCACCACCACTACCAAAAGCCCCCTCTCCCAGCCACCTCCATGGACCCTCTCGACTCTGTTTCATGTCAAAATCTCCCCATTCAACTCCCTCCTCTCAGTTCCTTCCCTCTAAATCCCTCTCAGGTGACTGACTCGTTACCATCGAATCGCTCATACGATAATCCACCCGACTAAAACTGTTCTTCACTTTGATTTTTGACACACAGTATCCAAGCTTTGGGGAGGAGGATGAGCTTCTAAGCATTGTTCATATGGGATTCGTCCAGAATCAAGCCCAAGGCAAAAACTATGATTGCAATCTCACAGCTTCTTCAACATAGGTAATTATTGTAATAATAACAATAATATTAAGAATCATAATCACAATCATTTGAAAATGTTATAATTTATATATAATTTTGAAATGCATTATTGCAGGCTCAGAAGACAAAATGAAAATTCAACTCCGATCTCTTCCCTCAACACCATACACAAAGGCAGGCTGCTGTTGTAAATACAAGAGATTAATTTTCAAAATCCCATTTATCAATTCTATTATTAGCTCTAATTAAGAGAGAGAGAGAGAGAAAATCAGTTTGTCCTTTTTTCTTTTAATGGGTAATCTCTATTTTATGTTAATATTGTTGTCTAATTATTATTATTTTTTTTAAAAAATCAAAATTTTCTTAGACATTTTGTGGAACAGTTCATGTTGTTCTTCTGAAGCCTTACCCTTTCGAGTAAAACACGTTCGTTTCCCTCTCCAACCGATGTGGGATCTCACAATCCACCTCTTTTCAAAGTCCAACGTCCTTGTAAAACCCGTTTCCTTCCCTGATCGATATGGGGTCTTATATTTTGTCGTTTAATGTTAAGAATTGCAACTTTAATAATAATAATAATTTGAGGGTTTTGAATGTTTGGTTTGGTTGGTAATGTCAGATCAATTATTATTTGATTCTTTGTTACTTAATGTTGTAACCAGCTGTAGTCTAATCCTCCAAAAACTAATTATTATTTTCTTCACCATCATTTCTTTGGATTACTGTAAAAATTAATTATTTACTATTATGTTAATTTAATATTAAGAAGCCTATAATTGGTGTGCAGATTAGTGGTAATATTTATTAATATTTTATGCCCAAAAAATAAAAAAAAGATGCTTCAGATGTATTTATTTTCTGTGAGAGTAATGATGAGAAAATATAAAATTGTCAATGTGACAGTGTTGTCCCCATTACATAATTATAATTATAATTATGATTATAATTATAATATTACCCCAATCATGTTCTAATATGTCCAAACCCTCTCTCCTACCTACTAACTTATTATTATTATTATTATTATTATTCAATTTTAAGATTTTTTTTTAAAATAAAAATTTATTGAAAAAAATCAGAAAAAGAAAAAACCTTTATATCTTGTTTGATTTGATAGAGAGGAATTTCTTTATAAAATTCCAATCTTTTGGAAGGGTAGAAAAGTAATTCCCACCTTTATTCCTCATCTTTCGCAGGCCACCTTCTTAACCCTTTTTGGAAAATAAATATCTTATCCTTTACTTTTACTTCAATTATAAAAGTCTTTATATTTTAAATATTATACTTAAAATATTAACGGTGGGTGTAAGCTCGTTCTTGAACTGTTATTGCCTAAATGTTCGACTTGCAACGTTAGCTGTAGGTGCAATATTGAGCCAACCCAACTCTTCCATAGCAGTGTCGAGACACCCGGTGATATTATGTAGTTGTGTTCATAGGTGCATTCTTCAGTTGTTTTTAAGTGTCGTGATTAAGTCAACTCTTCTATGATAGGATTGGATACTGGATGACAATATGTCGTTGCGTTTGTGTGTCTTTGAGGGTTGCTTAATCGCACGTTGGGAGTTGTCTCCACTCCTTATGATATTGTTTAGACTCGTTTGTGGTGCATGCATAATTAGGTTGGCTTGATGGTCTTTAGAAAAGATGTGTTGCTTCACAAAGATCATATCATGATTATGGTTGAGACTTTTTTTTTTATATTATTATTATTTTTTCTTTCTTATTTGATCTCTTAAAAGTCACACATCGGTCCACGCATTTGTTCACGTACCAGTAGAAGATTCAGTGGTTACAACAATTTCATACTCATCGTTACGGGTGAAAGTGTAGCATCACCTCATCGTTCATCTCGTTCGTCTTATAGATACACTTCAGTTTTCAATAACACAAATTCATTGTCGATCCACTGATCTAAATTTTAGTATCCACGCACGTTATTAAATTCATAGATAAACTGTATTGAAGCTAGTCATTCGTTTTTTTTAATTGAATCACATTGGCGTAATAATTTAAAATAAATTATATTGTATATTATAATATATGATTAAATAACATGTAAATTACTAATTATGAATAATAATTTCACACGGTTCAACTTGATGTGTTATAAGTAATGCAACATTATAATGTCAACGTTTTGGGTGAAATAACTATCTCTATTATAATTATTATTTTTTTATATCTATTATCATTATTTACAACACATAATAATGATAATGCTTTTACTAATTAAAATAATAATAATATTCAATTCCCCGCCCAAATTAAATATATTATTTAACAACTTAAAAATAAATTAAATCATTAGAGATGTTCACGAGGTAAAATCGGTAATGATTTTATTTATTTATTAATTTCTCATTTAATTTCGAGAAATAAGATAACGAGATGTGAAATGTCGTTAATTTAAATATTTTTATAAAAATAAAAAAATATATATATATTAATGTTGATAATTATATTAAAAAAAATAAAAAATTCAACCCATAAATAGAACCAAAATTTTTTGTTTTTTATTTTTATTTTTAAATTTAACCCAATAAAACTCGATTAAGTCAACTTAGGTGAAGGTTGACATGATTGACTATTTTAATAATCATATAATTCTTTAACCATAGTTTTTTAAAATAAAAATGGTATTTTTTTTTCACTATTTTCCAATAATTTTCTAGTCAATAATTTTTTTAATTTTTAAGGCTTAATTTAAATTAAAAATATTTAGATAATTAAATAAAATGAGTGTTTATAAACTTAATTTAAAAAAAAAATAAAATAATTATCGAACATATTTTATTTAATTTTTTAATTCATGTTTTAAGAATTTTGAAAAAAATTTAAATGTTGGAATTTTTATAGTTTTTTTTTTTTTTTTTTTTTTTGTGTTTTAAAAATATATTAATAAATTACTAAAAATAATTTTTTTAAAAATAGTATTTCTATTCACCGACCAAATGCATTGCTTCTTAGGAAATTAATTAAATGTTTGTTTATAATATATTCTGGTGGACCATTCATTTGAGCATACGCGTTCTCTATTGGGAACACGTGTTCGATAGTTCTTATATTGGTTCGAGAGGGAAACGTAATATTGTTTATAAGGGTATGGAAAATCCTTCCCAGTAAACGCGTTTAAAAAATTGTGAAGCTAACAGCGATATGTAACGGGTTAAAACAGATAACATTTGCTAGTGGTGGCGCGTGGGCTGTTACAAATAGTATTGGAGCCAGACACTGGGTGTCATGGGTAACTGTTACAAATGGTTTAGAGCCATACACCGAGCGTGATGAGTTTGGACGGTTACAAATGGTATTATAACAAAAAACTGGGCGTGATGGGCTTGGACTTTTACAAATGGTATTAGAGCTAGACACGGGGCCGCGATGGGTTTGGGTTGCTGCAAATGGTATTAGAGCCCGACATAGGGCATGGTGGGATTGAGCTATTACAAATGGTATTAGAACCAGACACGAGACACGATGGGTTTGAACTATTACAAATGATATTAGAGCTAGACACGGGGTGTGATGGGCTTGGATTGTCGCAGATGGTATTAGAGCCAGACACGGGGCGTGATGGGTTTGGGTTGCTGCAAATGGTATTAGAGCCAGACACAGGGTGTGATGGACTTGAGCTATTACAAATGGTATTAGAGTCAGACAAAGAGCGTGATGGGCTTGGACTGTTACAAATGGCATTTGAGCCAGACACCGGGCGGTTTGCCAGCGGGGACGTTGAGCCTCAAAAGGGGTAGATTGTGAGATCCCACGTCGGTTGGAGAGGAGAACGGAACATTCCTTATAATGGTGTGAGACCCTCTCCCTAGTAGATAGACACATTTTAAAATCGTGAGTCTGACGATAATGCATAACGATGGTGTAAGTATTAGTTCATCATTAGCATTGTCCAAGCCAAAGGGTTCTTAATCACACCAGCCATGACAATCAGACTCCTTGGGATGTAAGCTCCATGGCGCCCATTTCTGGGGGGATAAAAGGCTTCCAACCAATATGAACTGACTTAAAGAAGCATTGGCCCAATTGACCCAATCTAAGGAAAGACAGATGTCGTGCTCTTGCAATGGGAAGAGGAGAGAAATATGGAAGCGTGGAGGGTTCGAGCGGAGGCGAAGCGTCGGATTATCCAATCCAACGCATAGAATGGCGCAAGTAGTGCGCGAAGGTCCACTTTCGAATTTCGGAACTGCACATGGCCTGCCTTCTCCGCTCCTATCCTGCGTTCATCCATCAAAATTTTCACATTTCACCAAATGTAAAAGGTACAAACAAGAAAATCACCAAAAAAAAATACCGAGTGTGTGTGTAATCTTCCACTCGTTGTTGCTATTTCTTGCGCAGCTCCGTTTCTGCCTCCTCTGCTGAATTTTCTTCCATTTTCGTTTAGGGTTTTGCTTAGAACGATGAATAACTGATTTCCTCTGATCGAAGAAGAGAATTTGGGATCTAGGTCGTGTGATTTTGTTTGTTTGTTTTTTTTCTCTTGATTTCTGGGTTTCTTTATGTCTCGAACACCGAATTTTGAGTTCCAAGAATGGTGGAACAAGCAGAGAGAAAAGGAACACGACGAACTCCGACTGGAAAAGTCCGGCAACTTCCCGACCTCACCTGCATTTCTATCTCTTGAGATCCGGAGTTCTGGGAGCCCTGGAGATCGAACGGCCGATAAGGACCGGGCGAGAACCAGGAGTGCCCGCCAGATTTCTTGGGTTTGGCTGTTGAAATTCCAGCAGATTGCTGGTTCTTTGGCTTCAATCACCAATGGGTTCGTTCATCTTATCCGCACTGCCAATCGTCGGATTGCATCGCCTGATTCTCCAGCTGATTCGGCCTCGTCTCGGCTCTATAAGATAATCAAAGTGTTCTTGATTGTGGTGCTTCTGTTGCTCGTTTTTGAGCTTGTGGCGTACTTCAATGGCTGGCATTTCAAACCTCCTAACGTGAGTTCCGCTTCTGCGGAGGTGCTTGGAATGATAGGGTTTGTGTATGCTAGTTGGCTTGAGATTCGGGCAAATTACTTGGCTCCACCGCTGCAGAGCTTGATCAATTTGTGCATTGTGTTATTCCTGTTCCAGTCAGTGGATCGTTTGGTTTTAATGATGGGGTGTTTTTGGATAAAATTCTGGGGATTGAAGCCCGTGGCGGCGTTTGAGTACTCGGACACTGATGAGAATGCTCCTGATGATTATCCAATGGTGTTGGTGCAGATTCCCATGTGCAATGAGAGGGAGGTAAGAAGATGTAGGTGTTCCTTCACCCCTCTTTTACTCCATTTTCTATTTTATTCTGCTTTCTAGTGAAGAGTCATACTCAAAGCAAGAGTCAAATGGATCTCTGAGTGGAGATTATAATTCTTCTCATTTCTATAGTATAGAAAACACTTGGAGGAGGAAGAATTCTTGATAATGAGGACGTTAAAGTGGTACTCATTACTCAGTGTCCTACATTCTCCCGCAGGATAGGTAGCTGCTGAGGGATAATCTGAATTGCAGGTAGCTAGGAAGGTGACTTTTTTTGTTTGGTGGGTCCAATCACTTGGTCTTTTCCTAGGTTCCCTCCAATTTTCATTATAGATCCTATTATTTTGGTAGTGGATATGCCTACGACGCAATGGCAAGGTGAGTGTGAGATCCCACATCGATTGGGTAGGAGAACGAAATATTCTTTATAAGGGTATGGAAACCTCTCCCTAGTAGATGCGTTTTGAGAACCTTGAGGGGAAGTCGAAAAGAGAAAGCCGAAAGAGGTCAACATCTGCTAGTGGTGGGCTTTGGACTGTTACAAATGGTATAAGAGCCAGACACCGGGCGGTATGCCAACAAAGAGGCTGAGCCCCGAAGGGTAGTGGACACGAGGCGATGTGCCAACAAGGACGCTTGGCCTCGAAGGGGAGTGGATTGGAGGGTCTCATATCGATTGGAAAAGGGAACGAGTGTCAGCGAGGACGCTGGGTCTCTTAGGGGTAGATTGTGAGATCCCACATTGGTTGGGGAGGAAAACGAAACATTCTTTATAAGGGTGTGGAAACCTCTCCCTAATAGACGCGTTTTAAAAACCTTGAGCGGAAACCCGAAAAGAAAAGCTCAGAAAGGACAATATCTGCCAGCGGTGGGCTTTAGTGGTTACTTGTGAGATCTCAAAAATGATAAGAAATGTTCTTTGTACTTGTCGTATTATGCTATTTTTTGGTGTAAAATGTCTAATCTCTTTAATTTGTACACTTATGCTTCTCTCTTAACCAGTTTGGAAAGCTTTTTGTAATCACTATGATTTGTTCATCAGTTTAGTAAACTTCATACATCAATGAAATTTGTTTTTAAGATTTTTTTTTTTTTGAAGTTTCTTTTATTCTTTTATATGAGCTCTTAAACAAGTTTCATACTTGCGCTCATTGGTGGGTGGACAGGTCTACCAGCAATCTATTGCAGCTGTTTGTATCCAGGACTGGCCAAAGGATAGAATACTTGTTCAGGTTTTAGATGATTCTGATGAACTAGAAGTTCAACAACTTATCAATGCTGAAGTACAAAAATGGCAACAAAGAGGTGTCCGCATATTGTATAGACACCGCCTCATGCGTACAGGCTACAAGGCAGGGAATCTCAAATCTGCTATGGGGTGTGATTATGTAAAAGATTACGAGTTTGTGGCGATCTTTGATGCAGATTTTCAGCCAGGTCCAGACTTTTTAAAGAAAACCATTCCACATTTCAAGGTAATTGAATTGAATACTTTGTATAAGTGTAACGACACAAGCCCACCGCTAGCAAATATTGCCATCTTTGGGCTATTACTAATGGTATCAGAGCCAGACACTGAGTGGTGTGCCAGCGGTTGGGTGGATTGTGAGATCCCACATCGGTTGGGGAGGAGAACGAAATATTATTTATAAGGGTGTGGAAACCTCTCTTTAGCAGGCACATTTTAAAAACTTTGAGGGGAAGCTCGAAAGGGAAAACCCAAAAAGGATAATATCTGCTAGCGGTGGGCTTGAGCGGTTACAATAAGCCGCAAGATGCATATTATTGTTAGTATTACTCTGTTTGATGTAGAGAAAAGTCTTAGAATTCATTATAAATTTTTACACCTCATATGCAACGGGCCAAAGTATGGAAAACCAAGGAATTATTAAAAGAAAACTTTATTAGAGATAAGTCTAGAGTTGAGCTATTTGCAAGGCCACCAGATATTGTCCATTTTGTCCCATTACATATCGCCGTCAGTTTCACAGTTTTAAAATGCGTCTGTTAGGGAGAGGTTTCCAAACCCTTATAAGGAATGCTTTGTTCCCCTCTCCAACCAACCAACGTGAGATCTCACAATCCTGTTTTTCAGTTTTATTGCACCTTTTTGGTGCCTTGGTTGATGTTCAAGCTAGAGTTTCATAATACTTTCAGGTTTTCGGAGAAAGTTGATTTAGTTTCCTACTTAATCAGGATTCTCAAACTTACTGGGCCAGGCCTTAATTAGACAAATTAGGTTCTAGACGTCAAGTTATTCAATTTTGGTGGAAGTCCCTGTTGTTCCCTCCCCTCCCCACCCCCCCACCCGTTTTAGGAGTTTTCTTCTTTTTAATTCTCTCCTACTAAATGGTGACTTCAAATCATATATTCTTGATTTGTTTTTTCCTTTTCTAACTACATGATTTCTATCAAGGAATCTATGGCATTCAGTCATCTTCTCTTTTATTATGCAATATTTTTCATAAGCTTGGAAGATCCCCAGGATACAATAATAAAGTGTTTACGTTTTTCCATTAGGGGAATGATGAACTCGCATTGGTCCAAACCAGGTGGTCATTTGTGAACAAGGACGAAAATTTGCTCACAAGATTGCAGAACATAAATTTATCCTTCCATTTTGAGGTTGAGCAGCAAGTAAATGGCATGTTTATCAACTTTTTTGGTTTCAATGGAACTGCTGGAGTCTGGAGAATTAAAGCTCTGGAAGAATGTGGAGGCTGGTTAGAAAGAACAACTGTTGAGGACATGGATATTGCAGTTCGTGCCCATCTTTGTGGCTGGAAGTTCATATTTCTTAATGATGTGAAGGTGTGTGATCCTTTTTAGCATTGGAAGTTCGCTGTGATATTGTTAGTCGCAATATTTTCTAACTCTTTAAAGTTTTCAGTGCCTTTGTGAACTTCCGGAATCATATGAAGCGTACAAGAAACAACAACACCGATGGCATTCAGGCCCAATGCAGCTATTTCGTTTGTGCTTCTCTGATATACTCAAATCGAAGGTATGGAACTTATTTGTTATTAGTTTCGAATGCAAAATGTTTTTTTCCTTCTTAAAGATTGTATGTTTGTTGACACTCATGTTATCATTGAGATTTGTGTCTGCCATTTTATGACTGTTGCCACCACCGTCGTCTGTAATTGTCATTACCGCCGGTTTTTCGCTGCCATTGTCAATTTTGACCATTTTTTTTCATAATTTGTTGTCATCGCCTAGCCCAATCGGAATTGCAGCCGCTGAAAAGCAAAACCTCAAAATTTGATCCCCATTTCACTTTTTATGAGATTCCACATCGGCTGACGAGACGAGGAGAACGAAGCATTCTTTATAAGGGTGTGGAAACCTCTCCCTAGTAGACACATTTTAAAAACTTTGAGGGAAAACCCAAAAGGGAAAGCTCAAAGAGGATAATATCTGCTAGCGGTGGGCTTGGGCTGCTACAAATGGTATCAGAGCAAGACACCGGGCAGTGTGTCAACGAGGACGATGGATCCCGAAGGGGGTGGATACTAAGATTTCACGTCGATTGAAGAGGGGAACGAAGCATTTTTTATAAGGGTGTGGGAACCTCTCTCTAGCAGACGTGTTTTAAAAACCTTGATAGGAAGTCCAAAAGGAAAAACCCAAAGAGGACAATATTTGTCGGTAGTGAGCTTAGGCTGTTACACTTTCTGTCCCGACCTTTTGTAAATTGTTGTAGGCGCCAACGTGTGTAGGCTTGTGAGCCACCATTTTTTCCTTGGTTTCATGTATTGTGTTCACCAACTAATTTTCCGTTTGTTGGTGATTTTGCTTTTGGCCCTAGAGTGTTCCAATTGTGGGTTTATGAAAGGAAACTTGTTTGGGAAGATGAGGGTTTTCTCCAACATTCATTTTCTTCTGTTTAGATTTTAATTTGTCTGTTTTTTTTTTTTTTTTTTTTTTTGAGGGTGTGGTTGAGAAAAATGTAGTAGTGATGTCTAAGATGATTCTCATGGTACAAAAAATTATTGAACATAAGCTCAATGCATCTAAACTTTTATTCGTGATGAACAAACATTTGTCGTGATTTTGTCATGGATGATCACCTGACTTCAGAATTATCATCGAGAGATGAGACTAAAAAGGCTTAGTTACAAGACGATTCTAGGATTATTCTACGGATAAAGAATTCCAATGTGAGCGAGATAGTTGAGTCAGTTAATCATTGTGAATATGTAAGAGCTATTGGAATACTTAGTAGGGCGCAAGAATCTAGAGGTCTCTACATCTTTGAACCACATATATCGAGAGTTGTTGCATGCTACTCTTAAAGTTTCCTTTTCCTTCGAAGCACATTTTCGTTTGGCTCATACGTCTATTTAGTTTAATTATATGTCTACATTAAATTGAGTCTGAGGTTACTTAATATTGCTTTCTGGAAACTAAATGGTTCGTTGTGATGAGTTTTTTTTCTCTGAGTTTAACAACATATGGGAGAGTAGGGAATTCTATCTTTTGACCGCTTGGTGGAAAACATACGTTCTAATCAATATCGATTGAGTTATACACATGTTGACTGATGTGATGATTTGTTGTCATGGTTTGCTCGTAGTCATGAGCATGGAGATATGGGCTGTCTCAATTCATTAATATAGTCATCGACATGCAGGTTGATAGGAACCAGATCATATAACAAGACTTGGAAATATATTGAAATATCAATGAGAAAATGGAGGTACTTAGACCCTCTTCGACAACATCCTACCTTTTCCCAAAGCCCCTCTGTTTATAACAAACTTCTATTAGACTACCATGAGAATTATTTTTTATTACCAAGGCGATTAAGTTCTAACAGTTGTCAACATCGATAACCATAAACACATAACGTTTTTAACATATGGTTTACTTTTCTACTAGTGATAAAAGGTCTTCATTTTTTCTAATAAGAATCTCTTGCTATCTTTGGAGTCTTCTGTTGCAGGAATCTTATATTCCCAATTGGATATTTAGATTCTTATGTTTGTGTTGTAGGAAAATAGGACATTAGTGTGAGATCCCACCTCGTTTGAGAGAGGAATGAAGCATCTCTGGAAACCTCTCCCTCACAGACGCGTTATAAAACCTTGAGGGAAAGCCCAAAGAGGATAACATCCACTAACAGTGGGCTTGAGTGTTACAAATGGTATCAGAGCCCGTCATCGGCTGATGTGCCAGCGAGGACGCTGAGCCCCCAAAGGGGATGGATTGTGAGATCCCATTTCAGTTGGAGAGGGGAACAAAACATTCCTTATAAGGGTGTAGAAACATCTTCCTAACAAGCGCGTTATAAAACCTTGAAGAGGAAAAACCCAAAAAGGACAATATCAAATAAGAGGCGTTGGGTTGTTACATTTAGATATTTCCGAGCAGCTAGCCATTCCAGGTCCCCACATCTAGGAGGTATCTAATGGGTTTTCACCTCTCAATCTACAACTTTCTAAGATTCTTATGAGGTATGTAGCATAGTAAAGATTTTTGTTGCTCATCATGTTTATGTTATTTCATTCGTCAATTCTCTCTCATTTTTTAATTTCATAGTTCAAAATGTCCCATCAAATTCAATGCTCTTTTTCTTTTGAGTTTGAGTTCAATAACATGTGGAGTAGAAGATTCAAACTTTTGACCTCTTAGTCGGAAGTATATGTCTGAACCAATTATACTATATTCAGGTTGGAAAATATATAGTTTATTGGTCCATAACCATTTGTATGCAAGTTTCAAATACTTAGTTTGATGCTTGCTATTTGCTAAGACGTGATTTTGTGTTTCAGGTAAGTTGGAAGAAGAAAGCTAATTTGATCTTTCTTTTCTTCCTTTTGCGAAAGCTTATCCTTCCCTTTTACTCATTTACCTTGTTCTGTATAATTCTACCCCTTACCATGTTCCTTCCAGAGGCTCATCTACCAGCTTGGGTTGTTTGCTACGTTCCCGGAATGATGTCCATCTTAAACATTCTCCCTTCACCACAGTCGTTTCCTTTTATAGTCCCCTATCTTCTCTTTGAAAACACCATGTCTGTTACCAAATTCAATGCCATGATATTGGGATTATTCCGCTTTAAAAGTTCGTACGAATGGATAGTAACAAAAAAACTAGGAAGATCATCCGAAAACGATCTTGTTACTTTTGAAAAAGAACAAGAACTTTTGGTTGAAGGTACTACTAGTCTTCATCGGTCATCCTCGGAATCAGGTCTTCTGGACCTAACCAAGCTCGAGATATCGAAAAAAACAGGGAAATGCAAAAGAAATCGTCTGTACAGGAAGGAATTGGCTCTTGCATTCATTTTGTTAACAGCCTCCGTCAGAAGTTTGTTATCTGCACAAGGAATTCACTTCTACTTCCTATTATTTCAAGGTATCACTTTTCTAGTGGTGGGTCTCGATTTAATTGGAGAGCAGGTGAGCTAAACTATGTTACAATTTTGAAATTAGTCCTAAAGGAAATAACCCCAGATGCATATGGGTTACTTACTGCTCATCTGTGTCCTATAAAATCTTGTTCACTTTCGATCGATCACGTCTTGCTCGTGTATTGAGATCTATTAGCTATCGATTGCGGACTGCTATGTTAAGGTTGATCATTCAAGTTGGGCAGAGGATGTGAGATGTTAAAATTATAGGGGAAAAGAAATGTAGCATTGTATACTTGCAGGTGCCAAGAACAGGAAATTCCGAGATTTTTGGAACTTCATTCTTTATTTTTGTCAAACTGATGATTTCTGTACCATGAAACATAATATATATTTCATTGTATGTGTTGAAATTCATTGATGTTCAAAGACTTGAGTTCTATTTTAAATCAGTAGCAGGCTTGTCATTGCCCTCATGTTCTTACTGGATGTTCATAATATTAGCTTTTTATTACGAACTTCATTGTATCAAGGGATAAAGACATCAGTGATTACATCAATTTGGAGATCATATATTAAAACATTGTTCAAGCACAGAATATTACCTTAATAACTGACTTCCTCAGAGCTCGCCATTTTGCAAAGCTTCTTCCAATAGAAAGGCATTGGTAAGAGAATCCTAGTTTGAAAAGAGAGTGAGTTGGGCAACTTAATTATATAATCAAATGGTTATAATCTCACTTTGAAACCAGAAGGAACCATCCACTGATTCAAGTTCAAAACTCAAAACCTCAAGTTATAAACTAGTGAGTGAGATACAAAGAAAACCACTCCACTCCAGTTCCCTCGAATCACCAAACTGAAAATCAAACTCCCAGGCCTAACGTTTCTGCTTACTCCTGGGGATTATAGACTGATTCTTCTCACTTGTTCATTTTGGCAAACATGTTGCCGTAAAACTTGGCATCCTTCTTGTTGTATTCCTTCACCTTCTCCTTTAGAGTTTTGTACTCCAATTTCACATCCCTGAAGGTATCAACATCAATTGTTTAGAATCAACAAGCAATCTTGGTATTGAGCATTTGGAGAGGAGGAAAGGTACATGCCTGTTATTTGGATCGATTTCGAGAGCTTTCTTGATGTCAACTTCGGCCAAATCCAAATCAGCTAGTTGGATATATGCTTGAGCCCTTCTATATAGAGCTTTAACATTTGAACTTTCGAGTTCCAGTACCTACAATTGTAGTGATGTTACAGTTTCATCAAGAGGTTGTTTGATAGAAATACGCCAAAAGCAGCAGCAGGCTTGGTCGCTTCTATATATATCTCAATCTCACTCACCTTGGTGCACAATTTCTCTGCCTCCTTGTACAGCTTTAGCTTCAATTTACAAGCTGCATCGTTCAAATTGCATGCAACTTTCAATGCCTTAGCCTGTTTTTTCTCTTCTTCGCTAAAGGAAGAATCGTGTTCAATGAACTTCACAGCCTGTCCAAAAGCAAGCCCAAGTAAACAAGTTCACATCAGTTTTAATTCCATCCAGAAACTCACAAGCATAAATATCGTATTCTCTTTACATAAATTGTGTAGAGCAACAAAAGGAGAGATGAACAAAGCTAAGAGTCTATTCCGAAGTCAAAACGATCGTTATTTATCTAGTAGGAGGGGAAAAAACAGTTTTAAGAACACCCAGAAATTCCAAATTATTGCTTACGAGCACAACTGTGCACACTAACCTAAAAAAAACAATTCAAACCCCCAACCAAATCAGAAGCAAAATAAATAACTAAGTACTCCAGTCCATCTTATATCAACAAAAGTTAGAAAATAAATTAGAAAGTAAACTATAAAAATGAATAGATTTCTAGATATGAGGTGTCTAAGAAGAAATTTATTGCGAATGCAGATAAGTATTTGGGATTGCAAGCAGAATAATCACCTTCTCATATCTCTTGGAGGCTCTGGCAAATTTTCCAGCCTTAAACAACACATTTCCTTCTTCCTTCTTTTTACCAGCAGCTTCAATCTTTTCCTGGTTATTCATATCCCATGATTCCTTCTCCTGACAAAAGGAGAACAATGATATGATAATTATAAGATGTTAGAATGAATATGAAAGTTGAGTTCCCATGTTTGCACAACAAAGTACAAACCTTGTCAAAAGCCACTAGTTCAACTTCGTAATACACAGTTGAGTTCGGAGGAACTACAGCTAACTCCTGTTTTGACTCAGATGAACCAAAAGCATACTCAGGTGCTATAGTCAGCAGGGCTGTCTCACCTTTCTTCATTGTTGCCACAGCTTTGTCGAGGCCATCAATCACTTGTTCTATATTATGCAGAAGTAACAATGTTCAGTAAGCGAGCATCAAACAAAAAAGTACACAATATCAAAGCATAAACATACCTTCATCTGTTTTAAACTCAAATGGCTCTTCACCATCACCATATCCCTTCTTCAAAAATATCTTGCCATCTCCCAACTTCCCAACCAATTTCACTGCAATTCCATTGTTGAGTTAGAATTCTGAACTGAAACAATGTAACATACATATGCCACTGGTTTGCTAGAAACTGACCTTTGACGACAGTACCATCGTTTGGCTTCTCATACCCTTCTCCTTCTTTCAGAATTTTCTTGATAACCTTCTTGTCAGGGGTAACTTCTGAAACAGTCTTCCAAGATACCAACTCTAGTGTAATATCGAGAGATGCATTTGGTGGAACTGCACCTTCATTGCTAGAGGCTGGTTTACCCTTCTCCCCAAACCCATCTACAACAATAAACAAAATAATGTAAGGGAAGTTTTGAATCAATCTTGAGGAAAATCTGTTGAAGATACATACATTGTGGTTTCACCGTGAGGAGTGCCTTTTCACCTAGCTTCATGGTTTTTACAGCCTTTGCAAGAGCAGGGCAAAAGTAACCTGTTGAGAGTACGGTTTACTTGAGATTCACATAAAACCAATGTCTGACAAGAACATCTTTTCCCAATAGTAGTTAATAAAAAATCCCAATCAAAGTCAAAGTAACACAATTACCATCCCCAACGGTGAATTCCACTCCATCTGCTTTTGCAACAAGTGTTCCATCTTCCAGCTTAGCCTCAAAATTAACTGCATAACATGACATTAAAATCAACCGCTAAAAAACAAAGAAGATTCGCACGATAAATAATATACAGAAAATTTTAACATATGCACTTGCCTAGCACTTCATCAAGGTCTTTTGGATTTTCCCATTTCTGTCCTTCAGTTAGGATCTTCTTGAATATTCCTCCATCCTTGCATATGTCCTTGACGCTTGTCCAAGATAGTAGCTCAACATCAAACTGCAATGTAGCACTAGGAGGAATGGTTGGTGGGGATCCAGATTCACCATATGCCAAGTCAGGAGGAATGGTAAAAAGAGCTTTTTCACTCTTCTTCATTGTTTTGATACCCAGATCCCATCCTTTAATCACTTGTCCTGGCACCATAAAGAATATAAAAAAGTTGAAGATATTGAAATGAACATTCAAGAATGAAAGCACCTAGCCAAAAAAGAACCAAGGAAACTACCTAAACGAGGCATGCTTGTATATGGCCTCAAAGAAAAATCAAATAAAGAAAATCGAACCCCATCATAATGGAAACATCATAAAATAAAATGCATCTCAAAGCGCAGATTTGCAAGAATTTACTGAGAAAGAGCAGCAGCAGAAGTGCCTCTATATAGGCAATAGGAATCCCCAGAAATATTGAGAAAACGTATGTAAATTTGCATTAACAGAAAAGGAGGAGGTCAAAATACATGGCTTTCCTTTAGGGCCTTGTTCTTAATCAGAACTACTTCAGCAGTTGAACTTCAGATATCTAGAATTAAACAGAGTTTTTTTTTTTTTTCTCAAGACACATTGTTCTAAACAAACAATGTGGGATTTCACATTCTGTCACAAATGATTGCTATGAAACATCAATTTACTTGGTAGCTTTCAACCGATAAATCCAATCCAATCTAATCGAACGACACGAATAGTCCGTACGAGAGTGGGTAATGAATTGAACATTGCTCCCTCCCCACCGACACACATGCCACCAGTTGTTTATAAACCATTGCACAGCATTTAAAATCTTTCAACCGAGAAATTTGCATTACAAACTTTACCAACATAAAAACAAAAAGCTCCAATGTACTCCAATTGCCATGAAAATTGGCTCGATTGCCAAATACTAACAAATGAAATAAACATAACAATCAAATATTCAATCCAAAAACAATAAAATTCCCTAACCTTGGCCAAGAGTGAACTTGAACGGAGTTCCACGATCGCGGCTCGAATCAAACTGAGTCCCATCAAGCAAAGTCCCAGTATAGTGAACTACATTACAAACAACCAGAACAACCCAAAATCTCAGAATAAAAAAAAAACAGAAAAATAAATAAAAGGCATAACGAAAATCCAATTTCTGCAGCAGCTCGTAGTGAGGCACATACCTTCAACCTCATCGCCATTTTCAGGAGTGACCCATCCTTCACCTTCCTTCAAAAGCTTCTTCTTCAACCCCTGATTTCCAATTTCTTTCTCCTCCCCAACCTTGAGAGCAACGGTTTCATCAGGAAAATCCAAGTCGTCATTCATGTCAGGCGCCGCAGGGATATCAAAATCCTCATCCATGAGGGATCAATTAAAAACAGAGAACAGAGGTAAGGATCAAAAGGACTCGAAAGAAAGAAGAAATGGAGGTCTGCGCTCAGATCAGCGGAGAGATGACACTCAGGTAGTTTGGAGAAACGAGGATTAAGGGGAACAAAAGGTGGGTTCTAGAGAGTTCTACGAAGAGAATATGCGAGGGTTTTTGGAGATTTAAATTGAATTGAAGAAAGGGGGAACAATTATAAATATTAAAAAGTTAGGGACTGAATAACAAATAGATGGTTCTAGAAAAAAATATATAATAATAATAATAAAACCTCGAATGTCGGGAGCTTGGAAAGTACATTTCATGAATTTATAAATTAGGTTAAAATTAAAATTAAATAAAGAAAAAAAAAAAGGTAAAATACTAGTATTATATAATATGATTTAAATAAGATATTACATTCTAATATATTATATATTTAAATATATTATTTGTCGAAAATTATTTCATTTTATTTATAAAATCACTGAGTTCAGTAGAGTTTCTAGAAATTCTACTTTATCTGATTTTATTTTGTCAAGATTATTTCAGTTTGATATATTACATTCTAATATATTAGATACTCAAATATATTATTTAAAGAAACCTTTATAGAATAGTCCCTATAAATAAGATTACTTAAATAAAATATTACGTTCTAATATATTAGATATTCAAATATATTATTTAAAGAAAGGTTTCTATAAACAAGGCCATTAAGTTCGAATCAAAAGTTGTCTCAAACTTTTTTTTATTCTCTTAAACTCTCGTTTTCCAAGAAGTCATAGCAAGAAACATTTTGTGGAAGACCTTCTACTTGTTAGAATACACAAGTTAGAATACACAAAAGAAGCGTCAAGAACTTCACTATTTATATTTTTTTAATCTCAATTTCTAACGTTGTGTATGCCATATGCATGGTGACGAAAACCTTTTAGGAGATTAGGTGCTCGTAATGTAATAGGAGAATTTGCTCGTACCAACAAACATGTTGGTGCAACATGTAATACGGGGACGTAAAAAATGGGACACGTGATGATGTGGTATATCGTTGTTCTTCGTTAATTCTAACAATTGAACATAAATATCATAAATTAGCATCTCATTTCAAATAAATCGCAAGTTGTTCTTAGTTGATTATAAGAATTCAAAATAAATATCATAAATTAACATCTCATCAAAACTTAGTAGAAAGTGAAAAAGAGTATGAAAAAATGGAAGAAACTAAAGTTGGAGAAGATTGATAAGCATCTCAACCGAAGGGGCTCCAATGGTAGAATAGTTGGTTTCACTTATAGATCATCACTCTCTTTCTTGACTGAGTTTCCACCCCTTGATGGTTTCCCATTAATAGCAACAAGCTCAGTGTCAAAGACAAGTGTTGCACCACCTGTATATTCAAAACCCAACAAGGGAACAACACAAAACTCCACATACTTCAGCCGTGAATAAATTCAAATCATCGTTTGAGTTGGGTCGTGAACTTAATGCACATAATTAGTCCTTATAGTTACTTCTTTTAAGAACACTTACGACTAATGTCAAGGATTAAATGCAAATGTTTCTAAAAGTCCATGGATTTCATCTTCGTTGACGTTGTTTTTTAATCGGAAGACCAAGAGCTAACGATTGAGACTTAGGGCTATCTGGATGCATACTTCGTGAAATGGTTCATGCATGCTTGTTGCCTGGGGCAACAAGATCGAGTTGATAAGGATTCAAATATCCCTTTCTATTCATTTCTATGATCATAGAGGGACCCCTTTACCATTCTGTATAAATCGACTATTCTATTTGTACAGATACGGTATAGGAGTGCATTCAATCTTTGTTTGTCCTCTTTTGGGAACACCTTCTTACTAGTACGGTAAAAAATTGATGCAAATAGACAAAAAAAAAAAAAAAAAAAAAGAGTTAGTTATAGATGAGTTGTAGGGTTATGTTAGGATTACCTGGTATGGTTGGTGGAACGCCTTTCGGTCCATATCCTAACTTCGAAGGAATTGTCAGTTTCCGTTTCTCACCAACGCACATTCCTAGTAATCCTTGGTCCCATCCTGAAAATGAAGGAATTTTCAACTCTCAGCAACTTCCCATGCACTACATCAGAATGAGTATTCACAGAGCAATTAGCAAAGTTTGTTCAGTACAGATCTTTGCGTAATGACCATTTTATTGGATCTTTTGAGCTTAATATACAATTTTGTAGACTTGAGTTCACAGATCAAAGGTCACAAAAAATTTGAACCGAGTGAAGGAACAAATTACGCGAAAACGAGGGAGCGTACAGCAATTTGTTAAGTTCAAGCAACATGAACAGATGAGCGGATTTTAAACCAACATCTGTTCCAAGATAAATCCTAATTATAGATAATGAGAATAATAAACCAATTAACTAATATGGTGCAACTCATAAGAGATCTATCACAAAAGATGAATTGTTACTTGACCACAGCTGAGCTCGAACACAGAGTGGAGACGACGGTGAACAATATGGAAACATTCAAACTAAAAAAATAAAAATAGTAACAATAACAAATAAACTATCTTGGCTGCACCAGAAAATTTTCTACCAATTACGAGATGTATGTGTTTTGTGCACAAATACCTTTAATTACTTTACCAGCGCCAAGCTCAAACTCAAATGGGACACCCCTTTCAAAACTAGAATCAAAAACAGTCCCATCTGCGAACATCCCCTATTGAATCATAGGATAACAGATATCAGTCAAGATGTGCGGAGCTAAAAGAAAAATCTTAATTGTAAATGAATCGACTGTGTTCATAACCATATCAGTGAAAATCATCAATCTATCATGTTTGTATCAGCAGCAACTGTGTAAGGATTCAATTTCGGGATCATTCCTTCAAATATACTGAATGATAAAGTTCTCAGACAAATTCAAATTCTGGTGTAACCCAGTTAGTTAGTTTTATTTGTGAACGTTACAACATCTGTCATGAAATCAAGAATGCCCTTTTTCTAGCAGAGGCAGTGCCTTATCTTCCCAGCTCTGACATCTCCCCAATTCTTCCTTTATAATTCATTGACTCATTAACAAATTGACCGTGTTTGTTTTATGCGCACACACAAAAGCAAGAGTCGAACTAAAATATTGTTCAACTTACACGATAATGAACTTTGATTTTATCTCCTTTATGAGTTTTAATATCACAAGATGATGGCCTACTCTGCAAAAGAAGAAACAAAGAGAAAAGAAAAAAGCATCAAAACAAAGAATTAGCAAGAAAAGGCTTGGGGAGTGGTCCAGAGTAACATATTCCAGAATCTAAAGGCTGGCAGTGCAATATCAAACATTCATTGGAACTGTGAAAAGCTAGGGAAAAAAACGCAACTTGCAGACACGGTTCTCATGAAACCAAATTCATATTTTAGCATATAGTAGATGTTTGTCTGAGCAATAACGGAAAAGACTAACCGCCTCTTCGTCAAGCAGCTCTTTACCAAATTACCAGCTAACGTTAATTTCGCGATACACAAGTACGAGAGTAAGCGAAAGATCTGACCCTTCAACGTTTTCTCACAAAATTGCAGAAATTACAACTTTATAAGACCATTATCAGTGGTTATTGATTCTCATGGCTCAACTTCCCACCTGGGACTTAAGCTCAAAATGTTACCAAAAGAAAAGTTCAATTGCGTTATACTAGTACCAAGTCTAGGAATCAATTCAAGCATGTTGACCTAATTCCTCAAATAATGTCGAACTAATGAATGGGATCAATACCTTCCGCACCGGTCAAATCCCTATGAATAATAGGCTGAAATGGTGGGGGAGGATGCCCTAACGAGACTCTTAGTCAAGCCTTAGCGAGTCGGACCTATGAATCATTTCAAAGAAAAGTTCCACAATTCATTTTCCTACCCCACGGGGACAGCGCAATGAAGGTCTCAGAGGAATTTTTTTTGTGAAGAAGACGTCATATTCATATCAAATTCAATTCATATTATGACATGGGGAAAACTCCATCTCATAAATTGATCTCAACACAATCCAGAAATTAACACAACTTTACACTTTTCATTGGACATATGGATCTCATTTTAACAACATGGAAGTCAAATATACGTTCATAAGTCTGTAATATTACAGTGTCAGTGACCATAGAGCTTTCACTAGACAAGAACAACTTGTAGAACATAAAATCCGTTCGTTTATCCAAGATCGTTAAATTCCTATCAAATTTGAAAATGGAGAGACCTCCAGATTCATAGCAAAAGGAATAATAATGTACGAAAAATCAGAACCAATTTCTGAAATAATAGATTAAATAAACAAATTACCGTAACATCAATCTGTAACTCAGTTACATCTTCAGCCGACATCGCGTAAACTGAAATTAATTCAAACCACCAACAAAAATGAATCCATTAAATGGAATCGGAAGAACGACAACCGATTTATGACGAACTACGATCACATTTAACATTCCGCTACGAAAAAACACAATAGAATAGCATACCTGAAGTGCACGCAAGCAAGAAGAAAATTAGAGAAGCCTTCATTATTCACCTGGAATTTGTTCTGAGAGTGCGATTGTGTTGATCGATTGCTAAAATCCAAATAATAATACCTCGTAAAGAGAGATAAGAAGCAGATTAACAATTAAACAAACTAATTTCCTTTACCTGATCCAAAAAAATTGGCTGATTCGTCGCATTTCTAGAGAGACGCGTCAGAAGAAGCGGTGATCGGGCTACATTTCAGACATTTTCGTTATCTCGACCGATCATATTGAAGATCTTTCAAACATATCATAAATTTTATAAATCTCTTGTTATTGATTTTAAGCTATCAATCACCATTCACTCTTGTTATTGTTATTAACTATTATAAATTTAAAATAAAAATACAAACAAATACACTATTTCTACTGTTAGCAAATATTGTCCTATTTTTGGTTTAGGAGAGGTCTTCGTACCTTAATAAGAAATGTTTCGTTCCCCTCTCTCGACTGATGTGAGATCTTACCGTTCACCTCCTTGGGCCCAACGTCCTCGCTAACACGCTGCCCGGAGTCTGACTTTGATATCATTTGTTCGTTTTAGCTCATTACGTATTGACGTTAGTCTCGTAATTTTAAATCTATTAACTATTACAATTTTAAAATAAAAATTAAAGGCGGCCTAATAATACATAAACATTATAAACAAATACACTGTTTGTGTAACGACCCAAGCCCACTATTAGCAAATATGGTCCTTTTGGGTTTTTTTCTTTCCGACTTTCCCTCGGTCCTTTTTGAAGGGGTAGGGAGATGTTTTCACATGTAAGAAATGCTTCGTTCCCCTCTTTCAACCGATGTGAGATCTTATAATTCACCTTTTTGGAGCCAGCATCACTGCTTGGAGTCTGACTTTGATACCATTTGTCCGTTTTAGCTCGTTACGTATCGGCGTCAAAGTTTCCATACCTTTATAAAAAATGTTTTGTTTCCCTCGTTCAACCGAGGTGAGATCTCACAATTCACCTTCTTGGAGCCAGTGTAAAAAATGCTTCGTTTCCCTCGTTCAACCGAGGTGAGATCTCACAATTCACCTCCTTAGAGCCAGCGTCCTTGCTAGCACACTTTTGGAGTCAGCATCACTGCTTGGAGTCTGACTTTGATACCATTTATCCGTTTTAGCTCGTTACGTATCGGCGTCAAGGTTTCCATACCTTTATAAAAATGCTTCGTTTCCCTTGTTCAACCGATGTGAGATCTCACAATTCACCTCCTTAGAGCCAGCGTCCTTGCTAGCACACTTTTGGAGTCAGCATCACTGCTTGGAGTCTGACTTTGATACCATTTATCCGTTTTAGCTCGTTACGTATCGGCGTCAAGGTTTCCATACCTTTATAAAAATGCTTCGTTTCCCTTGTTCAACCGATGTGAGATCTCACAATTCACCTCCTTAGAGCCAACGTCCTCGCTAGGACACTTTTGGAGTCAGCATCACTGCTTGGAGTCTGACTTTGATACCATTTATCCGTTTTAGCTCGTTACGTATCGGCGTCAAGGTTTCCATACTTTTATAAAAATGCTTCGTTTCCCTCGTTCAACCGACGTGAGATCTCACAATTCATCTCCTTAGAGCCAGCGTCCTCGCTAGCACCCTGTCCAGAGTCTAACTAAGGCGTAAATCATCAATTTGGAGCACAGATCTAAGGTTCGAACTTGTACTCGCACATGTGGGATTAAAACTAATTAAATTCATCTTATGTTCTAACTCCGATCATATCGGGGTGGCCGCGTTGAATGATTAATATATATATATATATATATATATTAATGGAGGAGGATTCTTCAACGTTGAATATATTTTAACATTCTTTTTTTGTGTTAATTGATGCAAAAATTTCCATGTTTTTCGCTTTCATCAGTTTCAAGGTGATTGTAGTCCAACCCATTTTAGAGAGATGTCTAAAATTAGTCAAAAACCTGTAGCAGAAACAGAGCGATTCAAACCGCTTTCATCAATCGTCCTCGATCCATAAATATTTCGCATCGATTCGTCTTCCACATTCCTCGATTCTTCGTTGTCGGATCAATTTTCCCCAATTTCGTTCTGGTTCATTATCGATTAATTTCGTCTTCTAAGAAATTCACGGCCCAACTTTTGGTTTTTTGATTTACGCTCCGTTGAATCTTGAAATCGACTGGAAATTGAGGTAACCAAATCGTTTATGTTATCAAGGTTTCTTTGCGGATTATCATCTGGAATGAATCTCGATTTTGATGTTTCTATCTCTGTCTGCATTCGCGATTGGGCTATTGACTTGGTCTTTGGCATGTTTGAGAGGATTGACCTGACATTCAAATGTTTTGAGTTAGCTCATTATCAGATTATTTCCTTTTCATTTGAATGCTTTTGTGATGAGATGGGATTCGAGTAGGTCGATTTATAGGACTCTACATTGGTTTGGAACTAGGGACATTGGTTTATGTTGGTTAATTACAATGTTGTTTTATTTTGTGAAATGTTATGGGCTAGATCATGTCACATGTAACTGGATGATCATCCTTTTGCTTTCAAAGTATGGGGTTGCGTGTACAGATTTTTTGGTATTTCTATTGTTCAAAATGTTGAGATTTTATGAAACGATTGATTCGTTTCGGATTCACCATTTCAGAATGAATGCTGTGTGAGAACATGTTTATTTGGTATCAACTTGAACATATGCTATTAGTTAAGGCGTTGTAAGTTCGATAAAAAGGTCAAAAGATCAAATCTCCACGTCCATTTGTTATTGAATTAAACAGAAAACATGTATATTTGGTTGGAAGGAGACATGGGAACTTTCTTGGAGTTAGATAGCAAGAGAAGGTCTCCTTCGTTGAGTTTCTCATGTTTTTTGGGTATTCTTTGTGTTATTTTCTTGTTAATAACTTTGTTTTTTTAGTTGGCCTCTCTTTGTATGGTTTTTTCTTCTTCTTAATGTTGAAATTATTCTAACAGAGTTACTAACTTGGATGGCTGAGACAGGCTAATTGATTTGCATGCTCTTTTGCTTCAAGCTAACTGGGATTCTTATGACGAATACTGCAACCGCAACTGAGCTGGATGCATTTTATCCAGTTAGAGCTGAATGTGTAGCAGATATTCCGAAGACCCGATTTAAAATTAAGGTATGAAAATATTTAAAAGCTTTTCATCACTCAAGGTAGGAAATGAGAAGAAAACTTTTCTTTTTGAAAGATATTGTGCTGGAAGTTGGGTATGCTGGTATCTTTTTCCAGTAAACTCATTCATTAGACCGAAAAAAAAAAAAAAAAAGAAGTGAAGAGAAGAGAGCTTGTTCTTATTTTTAGTCAAGTCATTCATAATTCTTGCTGTTTTGCACTCCTAGAATTTGATCCTCTTCATGATGAAGACATCAGCTACTTTAAGTCTATTATAATATGCACACGACTGTTTTTATTTTCTTATGGCTGCAGCCGGGGAAAACTCTTAGTGCAAGAAGGTGGGATGCAGCATTTTCTAAAGATGGCCATTTGGATATAGCCAAAGTGCTTAGACGAATTCACCGTGGGGTAATGCATATATTTATTTGATAACAAAAATTATATATCTTAACCTTGTTTGCATCATTCTACATTTAAAATCTTATAAATTAATTCAACGATTTGTACAAGTTTCCTTAAGTTCTATGCGTTTCTCAAAATTTCTATTGACATCAACATTTTCGTAACATTTGAATTTTGTCATTTCCATTGACAATTACATTTTAAGCTTTGGGTAGGAGTTGATATTTTTTCCCCCTACCATAATTAGTACCCCTGTACATTACAACTTTAATTTGCCATTAAACCTACTTTTTTATGGATCAAATTATTGAACAACTTGAACTATACTTCTATAACTAATTAATGTTTGTTTGCAGTTGTCATATTTTTCAGTGTTGCCTTGAAAATAAGGCTTCACTATTCATTGTAATAGATTTAACATTGCCGAAAGCTCCTGTTTTAAGTGCTTGATTTTAGTTTAGATCATGGCAATATTCTTAGTCTCAGCACAGTTATTTGATTTAATATGTCAAAATGTACCGAAAGAGCTTGTACGACTATTTTTACCACTAATTATGTTTTTTGTTCTAATAGGGAGTTCACCCTTCTATCAAGGGTGCAGTTTGGGAATTTTTGTTGGGTTGTTATGATCCTAACAGCACATTTGAAGAGAGGAATGGGATCAGACAGCAACGTAGGTAAATTTCTTTTCTTGTTTATGTCTGGCTTGCACAAATAGGATCTAGAAACTTAGGTAGCCTTCCAATTATCTTGGTAACCTTTGAGTTTAGTTCTCTTCTCTTACTCATGGGATTAATGAAGTCTACTTTATTTGAATTTCATTTGATGATGGTATATTTTTACTCAGTTCTTGAAAAATTAATCTTTTCTTTTTTAGGAAACAAGGCTTCTCATTAATTTGATGAAAATAACTTAAAAAGGTTAAAAATCTCAATTAAGGGAGATTAAAGTATTCTCTCCAAATATGTTAATAGAATTTGATACATCAATTTTTAATATATATTTTTTTTTTTTACATATTGCAAGAGAGAGTTTTACAAAAAATTTAATTTTCTAATTGTAAAATCGAGAGTTTCAAAAGATTATAGACCAAATCAGGAATTACTCGAAAGATTATAGACCAAATCAGGAATTACTCGAAAGATTAATAACTATTTGGCATATTTAGCCTTTTTTCTATCACTAATCCAAAAGCTCCAAATTGATTACCAGTAGCATTCCCTATTATGCAGTAGTCAATCTGCTGAATCACGGGCAGTGAGTCTTCTGCTATTTACCCAATTAGTTTTATTTCTCAATATCAGTCCTTTCAACCTTAGTTCCCTTAGGAGCTCAAAGTGGCTTGCCTTTAAGTTTAATTATCCCATAGTAAAATATAGTAGAAGACATCAAGAGTTACGAAAGAATACGTGAAACCTCATGCCCTGTTTTAAGAATATTCTTGTCCTCATGTTCAAATAGTCAGCTCAAATTCATCAGGCGGATGATACTCAATCATGTTGGATCCCTTACAATTGTTCAGATCTTCTGTTGGTTCATTGTTTTGCAGGGATTATCAGATCTTCATCCGTTAGCTCCTTAGATTTAGAACTGAGAGTTAGTGCTTATTACAAACACATGCATGTGTTTGTATTTTTAATATATATATTTACTCTAATATCAGCATACAACAATTTTTGTCCACATAGCCTTTTCTTTTATCCAAATAAATCGATGTTTCTCTTCTTGAATCAATTTCTTGTTTTTCAGATTCATTGAATCAAATAGCTGCAATAAATTTTTGTCTGGTGTGTTTATTTCTAGCATTTGAATTTTGTAATTAAAAAGAATAAAATTTTTAAAACAAGATTTTCATGTTTTAAATGTTAGCATATTCAAAATTTGCTACCAAGTGCATATTCAAATACAGCTATCATATTAAGTAAACTCTATTTTTCAGTAAATCCCTTTCTTTTCAACCTCTTGTTTTTAGATCACCGACCAATGCACTCTCATGATCTTAGGAAGCAGGATCACTTTTTTTTAATAGAAAATATTGACTTTATTAAGGGAGCAATATGGCGTCTGGAAAGATGAATGTCAAAAGATGGTTCCAATGATTGGTTCTGGAAAGTTTGTTACAACGGCTATTATCACAGCGGATGGACGACCGGTAGAGGAGGAAACAAGCACAAATTTACAAGAAATAGATACCGTTGGCACATCGGATGATTCTCCGGGTGGAAACAATTCTACTTTAGACAAGAAGGTTATTGAATGGAAGCTAACTTTACATCAGATAGGTATGCGTTTGATTAACCGTCAATTTTAATAAATAAGGCAGTTGGATTTGTGTATATTCATTCTTATCTTTTTTGCATTATTCGTACTGGGTGTTTGGTTCTCTCGAAGAATAGATATTGAGAAATATATTTTTTCTTTTAAGTGACGATGATTGAAATTTACAAAAGGTAATATCCATGATGTTTACAAAAGACCTTCCCAATTTACAATGAGTGAGGTATGACTACAGGAAGTAAAAATATTAGACAGTTTACGCCAAGATATAGCTTGGTAAACAACATGTTCAAAGAGTTTTGTATAAGTTCGTGTATTTTTTGTGAATATTCTTTGATTTCTTTGATGGAAAAATGGAATTTTGATACTTGACAATAATTAGAAGGTATTGAGGAAGCTAGGAAACATGGACACAGATATGTCCAGTCACATGTATCCAACATGCAAAAGGGAGTGTCCGTTTATATATATATATACACACACATGTATATAATATTTTAAGCTGAGACTTATGACGGACACATGAAAAAAATGAGAAGTAAAAGAAAAACTCATTTTATGTGCTACAAGGGCAGCCCAGGAAAATGGTTAATATGAGGTGCCCATTTATACATTGCAATGGCTGAACCTAAAGAACGAAAAGAGAGGTTGCTGTAAATCCATAAAAAAAGTCATTTTACTTAATTTTTTATGTTTTTACTGGCGTACATTTTCTTTAATGTTAAATGACATGTTTCATCTATTTTGAAATGTTAAGTATATCTAGACATACACATAGATGAAACATGTAAATTTAACACCACGATTTAGTGCTGTTTCATCTAGCGTATGTGCTCACCTCAACAACACGACCTAGTGGGATCAAGACAAGCAATTAGTTTGGTACTTCATGTGGAATGTAAATTGTAATAACTTGTTGTTTGTGTACCAGAGAATATTTGCGGGCTAGTAATTTGCATTTCAAAGGAAAAATGGATAATTGTCTGAGGATTCTAGTGTTTTTTCCTTCAAACTCTGTATGCTATATTTTACCAAGGCTTGAAAATTATACCTTCAATTTTTTTGGTCATCTATATACCTCATGTTTTTCACTAGTTGTGCTTATCTTGAGCTATAGAATTTGGCTGCAGGTTTGGATGTAGTTCGCACAGATCGAGCTCTTGTATACTACGAGAGTGAAGCTAATCAAGCAAAACTTTGGGATATCCTTTCTGTTTATGCTTGGATTGATGGTGAAGTTGGTTATATGCAAGGCAAGTTCCCCCCCATTTGTTTTTGAAGAAAAAAAACATTTTAAAACAAGATATAACTTTTAAAACAGAAAAAAGTAGTTTACAAGGCATCCTTTTAAGGAACTAAGAAGAATATCATCCCATTTCTCTTTTGTCAAACGGAAGTTTCATAACAGAATATTTGCAAATTAAAAATTGTGCATAGTTCATAACACAAAGAAAGAAATGTTCAAGTCCACTCATTAAAGTTCTTACGATGTCATATTCCAACTTGAAGTCTGATAGATTCTACTTGTTGGCAGGGATGAATGATATTTGCTCGCCAATTATAATTCTACTCGAAAATGAAGCCGATGCTTTTTGGTGTTTTGATCATGCAATGCGCAGACTAGTATGCACTATCTTATCTTCTTACTTTTCTTTTATGGTGATAATAATATGTTAAATTACGTTTGGTTAAAAGAAATATGGTTAGGTGAGAAATTTTGTTTCTATAGCTTGGACATAGTTTCAATTTTTTCTTATAGTTTTAACCATTTCAATTTAGTTTAATTTGGTTTCATGGTTTTAAAAGTCTTACTTTGGTTCTTATAGTCTAGATAAATCTCATAATCTTTCCCACCATTGCCGTAGACTTTTTATTTATGTGGCCATGATTTGATTTTTTTTTAGTGTTTAAGTGTAATAGATGACTGTATAGGAGTTTAGTGTTGAATGAAAAAATGGAAGGATATAGGTGGTTTTCAAATAGATAAAGACAGTTTATGAACAATTTGTGAGGTTTAGCTGAACCATAGGGACCAAATTTAAACTTCATGGTACAAATATTACCAAGATGCTAGGTAGCATATTCCAAGCCATAGCGACTATGTTGTAGATTCATTTTGAGCATAATTCTTTGGTGTGTTGTGCAAGCTTTATTGCATTAAACCAATAAAACCAACGAAGTTAATGACAAAGGCTTAATAGACACAAAATCAAAAGTTTATAGTTAAGGCCGCGAGTTTTTCTTTTGAAATACAAAGATTAAATATGACTTCGAGAGTATTGTGGCTAAAATTTATAATTAAGCCTAAAAATTATTGGGGGGGGAGAAAAACCTTTGTTTCTAACAGAAACGAACTGCTCAATGTTACAAATTGTATATTCTACTTTTTTTCCAGTTCATAGTTCTCACACTCTATTCTCTTCCCTCTCCCTAATGGCAGAGAGAAAACTTTAGGTGCAATACTGGTACCATAGGAGTGCAATCTCAGCTCAGTACGTTATCACAAGTAATTAAAATTGTTGATCCTAAGCTTCATCAACATCTCGGTATGGATTTTTCTTTTTAAAATCATTTTCTAACAGTAGGACCCAGAAACTGCATTTTGCTTTTGTCGTTTTCGTTTCTTGTTTTAATTTTTTTTTTTTTTTTCAATTTTATATGCAACTCCAAATGTCCGATTGGTATTAACTATTTGAAATTTCTATCTTTATATCATGGCCATGACAATTCTCCAAATCGAGATAATGTATACTGAGTTTCTTTAGAATGCACAATTCAATGGTTCTCATGGTTTTGTACCTTCTCATTTTGTGCAAGACGCTTGATTTTTTTTTTAAAACTTTTATTTTTAGAAGATTTGATTCGATTTCAGAGTTGAAATAAAATACATATTTATAATTCTCATAAAATATCAAATATTTTTTTCTCGTTCATTATATCGACTTCTTTTCCTTACTACTCTCGCACTATTCTCTCATGTTTCGTGGTTCCTTTTTGGTTCGATTTTCGAGATTATGTTTCAGAAGATTACTTTCATGTTTGCAGAGGAGTTAGATGGTGGAGAATACTTGTTTGCATTTCGGATGTTGATGGTGCTTTTTCGCAGAGAGTTCTCCTTTGTGGACAGTTTATATCTTTGGGAGGTAAAGAGTAACTATTTGATGAGCTTGATAGAAAAAGTGGTTTGGATTTCTTGGTGTCTCTTGAATATTCATGAGTGTTGAAGTTAGCTAATATAGTGTTTGAACTCATTTTCCAAGTCCCTTTTCCACTTCAATGTCTACGAAGCCAACCATAGTGGTGAACCTTTCCCAATCTAGATTGATTGATTAAACACATAATGAAAGTTGAAAGAATTCAAACAAAAAACACCAAATGAGCGATGTAGTTTTTCTAAATCCAAAGCTTGTTCCTATACTCTTGATTCATTGTTGTGTATTCTATTAGAGTTCAAGGGACCTAATGAACATTTTAAACCATATGCATATGTACTGAAGTGTAAATCACCTCTGACATATATTTAGCTAGATTTTTATATAATGTAGCATGGTATGCATAAATTAAAATTTGTTTAACTGATACAGTAATATAGACTGGTTTCAGATGATGTGGGCCATGGAATACAATCCAAACTTGTTCTTAACGTACGAATCGGGGTCTGATTCGAAGGGTGGAGGGGGAACCGGTGGGAACGACAAACATCTAAAACAATATGGGAAATTTGAGAGGAAAAATGTGAAGATGGGACCCAATGATCAGCAACTTCCGCTTCCAGTTTTTCTAGTTGCAAGTGTCCTCGAGGCCAAGAATAAGCGAATTCTCAAGGAAGCCAAAGGTTTGGATGATGTTGTAAACGTAAGACATACCTTCTCCTCTTCTTCTTTGTTTTTTCCTCTTATTATCTTACCATTCATAGGATTATACCTCTCAATAGGATTCGAACCCTTTTAATGTTGATCCATGATTTTGGGTTCTAGATATTGGGTGATGTAACTGGAAATCTGGATGCCAAAAAAGCATGTAATGAGGCGTTGAAACTACATAAGAAGTACTTGAGCAAGGTATGAACATGTGGGGACTTTCAGTTGAGTTAGCAGCTATGAAATTATTAGTGTTCTTGTCTCTTAAAGGCCTATTTTGCTTGCAGATCAAGAACTAGCAAATGGCTGGTAGGCTCAAGATGGGACAAAGAAAGCCAGAGGATTGCTACTTCAGCAATGGCTCCTGTGATTCCATCAATTCCCATTCTGTTTCCATTTATCCATCATTCCAAGGAAGTGATCGAACGAAGAAAATTCCAAGTTTGGTTTGTGTATATATTTCAGATGTTTGTGTATTATTGTGGCTTTTGGCCTTTTGGATATTCATATCTTTCTCAAACTCATCTTTGGATTCCACTATTTTTTCAAATACTTCATTACATTTATGCTGATTTTTTTGGGTCAAGAAACAAGATATGTTCTAGGGGTTGAAGAATTTTGAGGCACCCTTTGTTATTTTTTCCTTTTATATAGACTAGTAAGATTGTGTAAAGTAAAGTCGGGGTGTTATAGCTACGCCTTTTGCTAGCCGATATTGTCTTTTTTGAGCTTTTCCTTCTGGGCTTCCCGTTAAGGTTTTAAAACGCGTTTGCTGGGGAGAGGTTTTCACACCCTCATAAAGAATGGTTTGTTTCTCTCTTCAATCGATGTGGGATCTCACAATCCACTCTTTTTGGGGCCAGCCTCCTCGCTAGCACACTGCCCCATGTCTGGCTTTGGGACCATTTGTAATAGCCTAAATCCACTGCTAGCAAACGTTGTCCTCGACTTTCCCTCAAGATTTAAAACGTGTTTGCTAGAGAGAGGTTTTTACACTCTCGTAAAGAATGTTTCATTTCCCCTTTCAACTAATGCATGATCTTAAACTTGGAAAGGACTTTGTTATTATAATTGTCTATTCTTGGCCAATTACGTAGAGATACCAAAGGATGTGTAGCTGACTCGTCTTGTTCTTCATTGGTTCCAAGAACCGTATAGACTCTTATTTGCACTCAAAGTTGGCTCGATTTTGCCTCGATGGATCTTGAATTCTATACTTTGTTCAATCATGATTTAATTTGATAAAATTTAAAAAATTTAACTTATTATAACAAGATTGGGGTATAGAAAGAATTATAAATTTATATGATTTTATTATTAAAATTTTAAAATTTTAAATTTTATTAATATCTTTATTATTTATTTTTTAAGAGAAAGCACTCTTTTTTTTAGGAAAAAAAAAAAAGGAAGAGAAGTCAGAAGTGGGGATATTGATTTGACTGGAGTGAAAATAATGTAGGGTGTGGGGTCGTCCTTCGTAAGTACTCTGCACCATCGTCTTCTTCATCTTCTTCTTCTTTCTTCTTTCTTCTTATTTCTGTGCTCCCCATTTTGAATGGTTTGGGATTTGGAATGGAACTCCAACAACCCATATCTTTTGGGCCCACTTCCATGTGATCTCTCTGATACTTTTCTATCTTTCATTCATGACGGGACGTCTCTTCTTCTCTCTCTCTCGAGAAAAAAAAAAAAAAAAACCGAAAGCTCGATCGCTACTAGAGGTTCGAGTCTCGAAATTTATAAAAAATCATATGAAACTCACTCATTTTCATAGTTAGAAACTTAGAGTTTTAGTTCGAGATTGAAATAACGAAGCTTTAGATTTTAAGTTATAATTTGATTATAAATATATAAATCAATCACAAAGATTGGAAGACCGGCTCGAAATTGATATATATATATATATATATAAATTAATTGAACTTACTTCGAATAATATGAACTATTTATGAGATTTTATTGAGAGTTTAAAATAAAATTTTTATTTTTTGAGATACTTTATTACCTACCTGTCTTAAATTGTTAGACCAATACAGATATGAAAGAAATTTTAATAAATCATTTCGAGTGGGTATAAAAAGTAACTATTAATTCTTTTAAATATTTTTTAACAAGTATTAATTCATTCATATATCCTAGATAAAATTTTAAGAAAAGAAAAAATCTAGTTCAAACAAACAGTTTAGATATCCTTACAAACTCTTGATTTAAACCATTATCAATAAAACCAAAGAAAAATATTACAACAAACGGACGCGAAAATTTATATAACACAAACAAAATAGACTCGAGGAAGGTAGACTCAAATCTACCTCTCAAATTGTCTTGGAAAGAACAAAAAACTAAGAAAATTGGTACAAAAATTTGGGGAGATTAAAATGAAATTACCTATGACAAACACATCTATAGTGATAAGCACTATTGATCGGGTCATTGCCTTCAACTGGCACTTGCTCGGCTCTGCACTTGTATTTGCATCCTCTACATTCATTATAAGTGCATATCGGTGCTGTTGAACCAATCATCAACCTTCTTGAATTTCTCATCTGAATTTTTTTAAAATTTCCATAAAAAATAAACACATTATACTTCGAGTCTCGAGCATTTAACGATTACTTTAAAAGTACATTCAAGAGATCAGAAACAAGAAACAGAGATCAAGAAACGAGACGCGAATTCCTAAATGATAAAAATCGAAAAAGATTTATTGTCCGGATAGTACGAGCAACTAACCTCGGGCGCGATTGTTGTTTGTACGGAACGGAATTGAGGCAGAGGTTTAGCGAAAAGTTCGTCCTCTGTTGAGAATCGTCCTGAACGCGAAAAAAGATACGGAGAGAAGATGAATAAAGTAAATCAAGCGACGAAGAACGTAAACCGAGAGAGAGAAAAAGAGAGAGAGAAACCTTTTAGCGCCATTGTTGAGCAGAGAGAGCAGAGAATTAGGGCTAGAAGGAGGAGAAGAAGAAGTGGTTTCGCAGCTTTCGCCATTGGAAACGAGAGGATAAGAAACCAATTGCTGCAATTGTAGAATGGGAGAATGGAACTCAAAAAGTATTAATACTTGTGATAAAATGGGAACTCTTTCAAAATAAATAAATAAATAAATAAATAAAAATTTGCAAAATTTAAGCAGTGAAATGACAGTTTGGTCCCCCATCCTCTCTGCACCCATATACCTTGTTTGTCCCCACTTTATGGAATGTTTATGGAAATTACATATATACCCTTCTTCTTTTTTTTTTTCAAATTATTTTTGGCTCCTTTTAAATTTTAAAATTTTAAAATTTTGAATTGAAGTAAACATCGACCCGAGTCTAGCTCACTTTTAAAATATAAGTTTGAGTATTTTTACGTCGAGAGAACGGTTATGTGTGATTAGAGTTCAAAGACTAAAATAGAATTAACGTGTAAAGTCTCGGGACTATAATAAATATTTTAAATTATTTTTTATAAGTCTCTGCCGCTTTATATTACTTTTTAATTTTTAATGTTATATGTGGAATTATATCATTTAAATTTCGTTTTTTTTTTCATAACTATCGAGTTTTACCTTTTTATTCGGTAGTTGAATATGAACACAATTACCAATATACCCTTATAAATTGACATATATATATATATATATAAATAATAATAATAATGTGAAAACTACTCATATTTAATTTATTTTAAAATGAGGTTTATATTACTTTTTTGAGGTTATATATGGAATTATATTAGTTTTACCTTTTTGTCCTTGCATCTAAGTATAATTACCAATATACCCTTATTAATTTATATGTATATATATAAAAAATATAATTATAAAAATAATGTCAAAACTACTCATATTTAATTTTTTTTAAATGGGTTATATTACTTTTTCGAGGTTATATATGGAATTGTATTATGTAAATTCCCTTTTTTTCATAAATATTGAGTTTTACCTTTTTGTCCTTGCATCTAACCATAATTACCAATATACCCTTATTAATTTGCATACATATATAAAAATAATAATTATAAAAAACAGATGAAATCTGAATTTTAAAAATTATATCAAAGCTACTAGTATTTAATTTTTTTTAAATGAGGTTTATATTACTTTTTTGAGGTTATATATGGAATTATATTATGTAAATTCCTTTTTTTTTCATAACAATGGAGTTTTACCTTTTTGTCCTTGCATCTAAGCACAATTACCAATTTACCCTTTTTAATTTGCATGCATATATTAAAAAAAAAACGGATGAAATCTGAATTTTAAAAATATGTCAAAACTGCTCGTATTTAATTTTTTTTTTTTATGGGGAATTTTAGGAAATTTTCATATTTAAAAATTAAATATTTTTAAAGATATAAAATAAGATATTTTGTGAAGATATTAATATTAATAATAATAATATTATTATTGTGATGAAAAGTCTAGATGGGTCTGTGAAGTTCCATAGAGAAGGATCTAGGGACATTCAATTCAAACCTTAGAAATTGGTAGACAATTCATTCAATTGCTACAAACAAGGACAAATTTCTCTCATTCATTCAATTTTCCCCCCCCTTATATTCTTTTTTATTACTTTTCCCCCCACTTTGTACGACCGAGTAGAAACTTCTAGGACGTTTTATAGGTTTTAGTGGCCAAACACTTTTACATGGTCCCGTAACGATCTATACCCAGAATTTGGATCAGGGTTTGGGATCTGGGTTTGACACTTAATGGCCCCGACATTCTCTTGTAACATGGTCATGTTACTTACTTCTCGTTTCTAAAGTGGCGAGAGATGCAGTGACTGACGTGCTCGTCGGGATGCTTAAGTGCAGTGTGCGACGTTGGGACTGTGTTGAGTAGGAGAGGAGTAAATAGTATGAGATCCCACCTCGGTTGAATGGTGGAATGAAACATTATTTATAAGGGAATAGAAATATCTCTCTAATAGATGTGTTTGAAAACTGTGAGGTTGATAATGATACGTAACGAGCAAGATTTTTAAAAAATATAAAATTTCAAGAAAAAAGAATCGCTCGACGCAATGCCAAAAAGGAAGCGACATGTGGTGGCGATAGGAAAAATGGGGTTAAAAATGTAGGACACAGGCTCCTCCACTTATGGACACAACCCCTTCCCGTGTAGGGTACCCTACGCTGATTCCGTTAGGCCTTTATTTATCCCGTTTTGTCGTTGTTGGTTATACTTTATTCACAATTTGAATATTCTTATAAAAAAAAAAAAAAAAAATTTAGAAGAAAATATTTGGTAATAAATAAATTAATTAAAAAAAATTATAATATATGAATTCGAGTTTATGTGGACTTGGGCTTGTTTTGGTTTTTTGAGCCCAATCATTTTTACGTCAATTTGGGCTTATTGGGCTTATTGGGCTTTGAATATAAAGTATAAATAATAATAATAATAATAATAATAATAAAAAAAATATATATATATTTTGAAACGGTCGCTTTCACGCAAGGTTTCACTTTCCAACCGCGGGAAACGATCTGCAAAGCTATGAAATGAACAAATCTCCAAGAAACTCTCGAACTTGGAAGGATTCCAATTCAAACTCTGTAATCTCTCTCAGTTTATCCCACGAAACAGCCGAAATCATTCCTCTGAAACAATCCTTTTCCCTCCATTAACATCCTCTCTCGATTTCCCCATCTTCTTCCCCAAGAAAAGCATCTCGATTTTGTTCTATATCTCTTCATCCATGGCTCATCTTCTTCACCCATCAATTCACCGTTTCTGTTATCTTTCTTCCTCCCACACTCTTCAATGGCCGCCGAACACCCTACTGTTTTCACCCCTGTCACCTTTTCCAAGTACTCGAAGCGGGTTCTTCTCAAAACTGTGCTGGACTGCAGCGATGGTGGTTTGGGGTTTGTGGATCAGAAATTGGTGATCGGAGGCTGGGTGAAGTCCTCCAAGGAGGTTTTCAGAGAGGCGGTGGTGCCGGCTGATGCTAGTGTTAGAACGGCGGGTGATGCTCTGCCGCCTAGGGCTAAGGATGTTAGCTGCATTGAGATTTTACAGTCGCGGATTCCGATCGTTAGGTCTTTGCTTAGGATGCTGTATGGAAATGATTTACACGCCGGTGAGAAGTTGGAGACGTCTGTTCATAAGCCGCCGCCGCCGCTTCCTTCCACTACTTTTCTTGTTGTTAACGATGGCTCTTGTGTTGCAAGCCTTCAGGTAACCTCTAATCTATGCACGCCAGCTGTTTGTAAGTTTGTTCTCAAAGTAATAAGAAACTTGCAGGTTGTTGTTGAGTCCTCGTTACATCATCCTGGCCAGCTGATGCCTACGGGAACTTGCATCTTGGTGGAAGGCATATTGAAGCGGACACCGGCACCTGGGAAACATCTGGTTCGGCTTGAAGTGGAGAAAATCCTTCACGTAGGGAAGGTTGAACAGGAAAAGTACCCACTAACCCAAAAGAAGTTGCCAATGGATCTTTTGAGAAAATTTTCTTATTTTCGTCCTCGAACAACTACGGTAATTCGTACAAGCTTCAACCATACATTGCATTTATGTTCTGTTTTATGGGTCTGTTTGCATGCCTATTATTATACCGTCATTATTTTTAAGATTGTGCTTAAGCAATAGCAGCATGTGAATTAGAGTAAGAGCCTTGAGATCAGATAAATGGTGATACAGTTCAATCTCTGGTAAAAGAAAGGATTTATATAGTAGAGTTGTCCATGAAATTAGTCGAGGTGTACGCAAGCTGAACTGAACACTTGGCAGACATTAAAAGGGAAAAACAAGAAGATTTATATGTATAGGTTGATGTTCTTGATCATGGCGTTTAATGAACTGAATAGTATCGATGCATAGGGCTCTGGGGCCGAAGTTTGAGAAGAGAGTTTTTCATATTTTAACCATTGAAGCCAATGAAGTATTGGATCTTGATCTTCATTGATATTCATTACCTTACGCAGGTAGCATCTGTTATGAGAGTTCGTAATGCCTTGACTTTTGCAACTCACACATTCTTCCAAAATCATGGCTTTCTTTACGTGCAATTACCGACCATCACGACCACAGACAGCGAGGGATTCAGTGAAAAGTTCCATGTTACAACCCGTGCTGGCAAATCAGAAGATAAGAAAATAGAACCAACAGAAGACAAAGAAACTGATGGTGTGAGTCTTGAAACTGTTAAGGCTGCTGCAGTAGAGAAAAGAAATATCGTCAAAGAACTCGAGAGAAGTGAAAGCAACAGGGAAGCCTTAGCTGCTGCAGTTCAGGATTTAAAGAAGACAAATGAACTTGCATTACAATTAGAAGCCAGAGGAAAACAAAAATTAAAATTGAAGAAAGATAAAGTTCACGTTTCTGAAACTTTCTTCCCACAAGAAACTTATCTCACGGTGTCTGGACAACTCCATTTGGAGACCTATGCGTGTGCCCTTGGAAATGTTTACTCATGCGGACCGAGGTTTCGGGCAGATAGAATCGAGTCGGCAAAACATGCTGCTGAAATGTGGATGGTGGAGGTCGAAATTGCTTTTGCTGAACTCGAGGTATGTATCTGTGATCTTATACTTATTCCTTTAGATTGCTTAGTATTTGACATATAAATTATGGGTTTAAGAGTCCATGTTGATTTAGCCATTAAAACCTTTATTTTCTGTGATCAGTAGTTGTTTCTAATATCATTGCACCATTGAAATGAAGAATTTCCATCTTTTAACTTGCGTTTTGTATCATCGTTTGGGGAGTCCAGGATGTCATCAACTGTGCTGATGACCTTGTTAAGTTCCTCTCCAAATGGGTGTTGGAGCACTGTCTGGATGATATGAAATTCGTGCAAAAACGAATCGACAAAACGAGCATTCATCGCCTTGAATCAACCATCACAAGTTCATTTGAGAAGGTCTCTTACACTGCTGCAATAGAAATTCTGGATAAGGTGAATCTTCGAACAGATGCCTCGGTTTTTCGTTTCCACCCGTTTATCTGAATATTGAAAAACAAAATTCTTCACTGTCAGGCAACCGATCAAAAATCTCAACGCTTGAAAAGGCTTAAATTTGGTGCTGCTTTAACTGATGATCATCTCAGGTGTGAAAATGCTAGTACAACACAAGCAAATTGATATTTTTTCATTTATCAAAAGTTATTTATTTTGGTTACATGAAACACAGTTATCTTGCTGATGCCATCTTTAAGAAGCCTGTGATAGTATATAACTACCCAAAAGAAACCAAGCCATTTAATGTGCGTCTGAATGATGATGGGAAAACAGTGGCAGCATTTGATGTAGTTCTTCCAAAGGTTAGCGCTTTACATTTTGGATAGATTCCGATTCAATGAAAAATTATTTCTTAAACTCGGACCCGACTGTTGTAGGGTGGAGTAGTAATTTCTGGCAGCCAAAAGGAGGAGCGTCTCGACGTATTGTTGACAAGGTATAAATTATTCAACCGAAACTTAGACACTTTCACATCTTTTATTTATTTACTAGATCCATAGACATCTACATAGACGCGTTTTATATCCACGTGTAGTAGGTTAACCATTATGGGTCGGCTCGTGGTCAATAAAGACCATGAGAATAATAAAAGGTTTAAAGAGAATAAGTTGATCATAGCGACTACCCACTAACGAAATATAGTAGAATCATGTAGTTACCTCGTGAGATTAGTCGAAGTCTGTGCAAGCTGACACATATATATCGTAATAACGAATTATAAATTTAGGCCATCGACATTATCCACGCATGTCTAAAGTAGTTTTTGATGCAAATTCTACCCGAAAAAGAGAGAACATCTTAAAGTTGAAGAATCAAAGTAAAAAAAAGTCTAATTATGAGCTGTTCTAGCGTGTGTCACTAGGCATGTGAAAAAAGTAAATATGCTTTTAAGAAATGGGTTAGAAAGTTATTGGTTTGTTGTAATATGGATGTTGACACAGGATGAAGGAGATGGGGCTGCCAAGAGAGCAGTACGAGTGGTACTTGGAGATTCAAAGGCATGGAACAGTGAAGCACTCTGGTTTTAGTTTAGCATTTGATCGTTTCGTTCTGTTTACTACTGGCCTTACTGATATCAAAGATGTTATTCCATTTCCAAGGAGTCTTGGAAAGGTCAGCCATTAAACCGAGTTCAAGCCCAAATTTCTAGATCCAATGGTTGCTGAAATGGAACTCAAAAATGACTTGTGTTTGTTTCTCCCTAAGATTTGTTCTTGTAAATAACAGAGAATTTGGAATGAAATGAGATATCTTTATGAAAAAGACTCGTGTACGCTTGGATCGATCTTTAAAACTACAAAATAATATCGTTCCTAATTTATAGAAGATTAGAATCGTTCTTACTGACCAGCATTGATCAAGAGATTAGAAGTTTGAAATGCATCGTGTTGATTATTGTTAGAGAGGGGGTCCTACATCGGCTAATTAAAGGGTTGATCATGAGTTTATAAGTAAGAAATATATCTGGTATGAAGTCTTTTGGAGAAATCAAAAGCAAAGTCTTTTGGAGAAATCAAAAGCAAAGTCACAGGAGTTTTATGCTCAAAGTGGACACATGCCCTTAACTTACCCATTGAGCTCATTGCTAGAAGATATTGTCCTCTATGGACTTTCTCCGTAGGTTTTGAGGTTTTCACACCCTTATAAAAAAGAGGTGGGATCTCATAATCCACTCCCTTTAGGGCCTAATGTCTTTGCCAACACTTGTTCCCTTCACCAATCGATGTGGGACTCTTGGCGTCCTTGCTAGCACTCGTATCATTCACCAGTAGATGTGGGACCTTCCAAATCAGGGGCCCTAACGTCCTCGCTGGCACTCATTCCCTACTCTAATTGATGTGGGACCCCCCAAATCCATCTCCCTTCGAGGCCTAATGTCGCCTCGTATTCACCCCTTCAAAATATGAAAATAATGACAAAAATTTAAGGGAGATATTTGGTATAATTTGGCTTAGATTTGAGTAACGCATTTTTAAGTGAGGCATAAAAGGGAAGAAAGAGAAAGGGGGTAGAGCGAGTGCCTTTAATTGCGCACACATGGATTCCGATTACCAATGTGAATTCATGAGCATGCTATCAAAGCCAGTTGGGACCCAATTCAAGCGCCAAAAAGTTGATTATATTTACGAATTTCCCGATAATCATGGCGTATTTCAGTGCCTCCTGTCATGAGGTTGTAGTTATAGTCATTACTATCCATTTCGGACCGCACAAAAACCTCCATTGCAAGCTTCTTCATCTTCTTCATCTGCATCAATGGCGAGTGACGAGGACCAGGGCGGTGAGGAGTACTTGTACAAGATTGTCCTTATTGGCGACTCTGCTGTGGGCAAATCGAACCTTCTCTCGCGATTTGCTCGGAATGAGTTCGATACCAACTCCAAGGCTACAATCGGCGTCGAGTTTCAGACTCAAGTGGTGGAAATCGACGGCAAAGAGGTGAAGGCTCAGATCTGGGATACTGCTGGCCAGGAGCGATTTAGGGCTGTCACTTCGGCCTACTATCGCGGCGCTTTTGGTGCGCTGATTGTCTACGATATCAGCCGTCGGACAACCTTCGACAGCGTCAAGCGGTGGCTCGACGAGCTCGGCGGTACGTTCTCTTTGAATCTTTCTGGTTGCTTTACTGTTCAGTTTGTTTGCAGAAGCTTTATAGAACTGAATCCAATTTTTTGCTTCTGTTTACTAGAATCTGTTGCTGGTTTTGTTTATTGATTCTTTGGTTTGTGTAGAACTGTAAGTAAGATAAGAATAATGGAAAAATCAGGGTTATTGTTCATTCTTCTTTTGTTGGGGGAAAGCTGGATTAGATTGGTGAAAAAGATTGAATCATGTGTTCTTTTACTTGTTAAAGTTGCTTCAGTGAGTAGTTTTTAATGCACTAAAGGATGAACAGTGTTGAGGTTTGCCAAATTTACATCTAAGAGAATTGTATGTTGTTTAGACCCGTGTACTGGTTGAAATCAGATACAAAAAGAAAAGCTGTGGAGGGACCTAATTGTTAGTTCACAAGTCATATCTGTGAGATGAACACGACTCTCCACAACACCTCTCCTCGAACAAAGTACGCCTCCCTTTAATCGAGGCTCGACTTCTTTTTCTTTTGGAGTCCTTTGTTCGACATTTGAGAATTTACCAATCTGTTGACACAACTAAGTTTAGGGCATGACTCTGATACCATGTTAGATGAACACGACTCTCCACAATGGTATGATATTGTCCACTTTGAGTTTAAACTCTCATGGCTTTGCTTTGAGCTCCCCCAAAAGTCCTCACACCAATGGAGAGAATATTTTTTTTTATTATAAACCGATGATCATTCCTAAATTAGCCAACGAAGGACTTTCTTCGACCAACAATATGTACTCAAATTTAGGGCAACTGCTTGTCAACCCATTATATTGAAATTTGAACTTCAGTTTGTGGCATTTGAAGGTATTACGGAATAGTTGCTTAGTCGGTACAGGCTTATCCTAAGAAGTGGCTAGATGTTAGTTACTCTTGTTTTGTTTAGTTTAACAATCACCATTGAATCAAGGACCTAATAACTTCTTTTTCCAAATTTTGAATGGTATGCTTTTCAGGTGATTTATCCTTTCTCATTTGAAAATGAATAAGAAACCAATGGATATATTTTTTAGTTATTTTTTAGTCTCTTTGTATTTGTATTTGGTGTCGTGTAACAGCCTAGCCTAAGCCCACTGCCAGCAAATATTTTATCTTTGGGTTTTCCCTTGGCTTCCTTTTCGGAGCTTCAAAGGAGAAGTTTCCACACTCTTATAAGGAATGCTTCATTTTCATATGAGAAGTTTCCACGTTTTCCCTTGGCTTCTTCCTCAGAGTTTTAAAGGATAAGTTTCTACCCTCTTATAAGGAATGCTTCATTTTCATAGAAGTTTCCACGTTTTCCCTTAGCTCCCTTCTCAGAGTTTTAAAAGAGAAGTTTCCACACCCTTATACGGAATGCTTCATTTTCATAGAAGTTTGCACGTTTCTCTTAGCTCCCTTCTCAAAGTTTCAAAGGAGACGTTTCCACACCCTTATAAGGAAGGCTTCATTTTCATAGGAGAAGTTTCCACACTTTTATAAGGAATGATGCTTCATTTTCATTGGGCATCTTTTCCGATGTCTGTCTCTGATCCCATTTGTAACGGCTAGCCCACTAGCAGATATTGTCTTCTTTGGGTTTTTCCTTCTAGGCTTCCCCTCAAAGTTTTTAAATGCATATACTAGGGGGAGAGGTTTCCATACCCTTGTGATTCGTTCTTCTCTCAAACCAACGTGGAATCTCACATGTCCACCCTAAACTAAACTAAAGCTTAATGTTAATAGTGATATTGCTTATACTTGAACATAGTTGTTTCTCTTGCTAGGGTATGGGTTAAGTTGACATCTTTGTATCTCTAGATAGGTCTATAAAGCAAGCAAGAAACCATTCCTCTGTCAACCTCTATCAACATGATCTCATACCTTCATTGTGGTTTGCAATTTGTAAGATTATATTAAACTAACGTATCCCTCCCGAAACGATTACAGTTCATTGTGATACCGCGACGGTTAAGATGCTGGTAGGAAACAAGTGTGATTTGGAGAACATCAGAGATGTGAGTGTGGAGGAAGGCAAGAATCTGGCAGAAGAGGAAGGACTGTTCTTCATGGAGACCTCTGCTCTTGATTCCACCAATGTCAGAACAGCCTTTGAGCTTGTGATTAAGGAGATTTACAACAATGTCAGCAGGAAAGTCCTCAACTCTGATTCTTATAAGGCTGAGCTTTCTGTAAATCGAGTAAGTTTGGCTGATGGGGCTGCCTCCTCCAAAAAAGGCTTCTCTTGTTGTTCTCAATGAGTTTCGATTTTTTTTTCGAGTCAAATTTTAACAAATATTTAATAGGCCAAAGTCCTGTTAGACGTAGAAAGTTTATGGACTTATTAGTCACATTTGAAAATTTAGAAATATATTCCACATCTTAAAAGATGTTCACGAGCTAAACTTGAAATTTAACGGTTTTTTGAGTGCCATGGTTTTGTGGTGTTTATGAATACTCAAATGTGGGTATGTTTGGCTACAAAAGTTTTAAAAGGAATACTGGTTAGAAATCACGAACCTTCATAATGATATGATAGTGTCATCTTTGAGCATAAGCTTCCATGAATTTGCTTTTAGTTTCTCCAAAAGGTCTCGTGCCAATGGACATTGTGCTCATTACTTATAAATTTATGATCTTTCTCTTGGTACTGTTTCTCTCAATAATTCTCAACAAAACTTTAGTCTTCTAATCTCGACGTGAGATGTAATGTATGTATTAATGTTGTTAGATTATCGCTACACAATTTTAATTTTAATTTTATAAAAGGTAATATTTGTTTTTATTTTATTTTAACTCTTATTAAAATTATCTAGACACAAATAAATTATTATAAATATTTGCTTAAATATATAAAATACTGAATAATGAAGGAAAAAGAAAATATATTTAAAAGTGATTTGTAAATTATTAATTGTGATACGGAAGAGAATTTCCTTTAAAATCGGATGTTTGTGAGAAAATATCTGCCCTTCGAGTGCGCGCGGCGGAGACAGCAACTTCATGTCCTCTGCCTTGCGCTTAAGGCCGAGTCTGATGCCGACCTGCAGGAGATTCTATGTCGCATGGATCTCTTTTCGAATGCGTCTACAAGGTATGTGCAATATCAAATCCTCTTGTTTGATGATTTCTATTCTCTTCCTTGTCGCATGATTCTATGTCGCATGGTTCTGGTTCTGGTTCTGGTTCATACTGCAAATTCAAACTAATATTCTTGATTGCATTGTGCAAAAGATTCTAGCATATGATGCACGAACAATTTAAGCATCGTATATATATATTTTTATGGGATTGGGTATTGGTAACCCTAAGCGTCATAATGACGGCGTTTTGGCCAAATGGTTGTGGTGCATCTTCTGGAAACCTAAAGACTTTGTGGCGTAGTCATTGTGAACAAATACGGTCCTCGCACTTTTAAGTAGGCTTATGGAATCTTCTAAAAACCCTTGGAAAGCTATCTCTTTAGTTTTTTTTCCTTTCTATTCCTAGTTTTCTAAATGCTCCATCGGGGATGGCTTAGATGCCTATGTTTGGGAAGATTGTTGGGTGCGGAGTAAACTCCTTTTAGCTCTCTTTCTGATATGAAGCTGCTGTTTGCGGCATCCATTTTGGTGCCTCCCGGGGAGGATTGTTGTGAGAGAGTCCCACATTGGCTAATTAAGAGGATGATCATGTATTTATAAGTAAGAAATATATCTCTATTGTATGGAGACATTTTGGAAAAACTAAAAACAAAGCCGCGAGAGCTTATATTGAAAATGGACAATATCGTACCACTGTGGATGGTTGTGGTTCCTAACACCTCGAGGTGGGCCTTCTTCTTTTATTTTGGCATTTCGCCATCCCCTTACGGATAGGGAGACTGCCAAAGACATTGCCCTTCTTATTGGAGCCTTAGTAGTTCTCCCTTTGCAAAGGTGCGTTGGTGGACCTTGTCCATATCTTTTGGAATTGCCATCATGGTCAATCAATTTCATTAAGTTTCTTGGAGGCTTTTGGAGTCAGTATGGCGTGGAGTAGGGATTGCGGGGCTATGATGGAGGTTTTCCTTAATTTTTAGAGGAGGCATTCATAGGGGAATGTTGGGAGATTATTAGCTTCACTCGCTTGGTTTGGGCATCGATGATTAAGGCTTTTTTTGTAACGGTCCAAGCCTATTGCTAGCATATATTGTTCTCTTTGGACTTTCTCTTTCGAGCTTCTCTTCAAGGTTTTTAAAACGCATCTAATAGGGAGAGGTTTCCTCATTCTTATAAACCCAACCGATGTGAGATTTCACAATTCACCCTCCTTCGTGGGCTAGAGTCTTTGAAGGCACTCGTTCCTTCTCCAATTGTTGTGGGACCCCCCAATCTACCCCTCTTCGGACTCAACCTCCGTGCTAGCACATCGCCCTGTGTCTGGCTCTGATACCATTTGTAACGACTCAAGTCCACTGCTAGCAGATATTGTTCTCTTTAGACTTTCCCTTTCGAGCTTCCCTTCAATGTTTTGATCGTACATTCAACGGTCTAAATAAAAGCAAGATGATATGGAAGGTCAATTCCTCAGCGTCTTTAATCAGTGGTGGGTATCCATTTTTTTGTGCATTTGTTCATCTTGTTGCATACTTTGTTGGAAGAAAGCATGTTGAAAAGACAATATTCACTCCAAAAATCCAACCTGCTTTTACCCACTCTCTCCCACTAACTATTTCTTCTGTTCCCACATTCAATTGAAAAAGGCTAAGCATTTTGTTATGAAACAATGGTCCATTCCTCACTAAAGTCTCTCCTTTCTCAAGCAAACTGCCTTTACCTATCATGCAACAAAAGGAACTTCTCAAGCTTACAATGCTTCTTTACCAATGGATCGTGCACTTGTCGACCTCTTAACGAGTGTCTCGAGTAAGAATTGAGCTTTTCGGTGGGTTCAGCTCCTTAAGTCCCCCATAAAAAAACAATCCCACATGACATATCTATAAGGATACAAAATCTATGGATGAAATTGTGATAATTTTGTGTGATGAAAGAGAGGTGTATGAAGGGCAATAAATGAGTCCCTTTGTAGTTGTGTTATTTGGGAGTTGCAAGCAATGCTTTGGTAAAGTCACAATCACATCACATCCTTCCAAATGTATCAAACTCTATTAATTATTTCATTACATTTATGAACTATAATTAATTCAATTATATATATATATATATATATATATATATTGAATATGGTGGATAGTTTCATTTTCTAATTAATTTGTTCACTATATATTTTTATTGAAATAACTCTAGTATAATGTTTTTTTTTATAACTTTTTTTAAATTATTTATCGAAATCCTATTATGACTCTACTTTTTTAAAATTCTAGACTATTGAGATATAATATTTAGAGCATATATTATTTATGGAATATATCTTAGATATTATATCTTTATATTCTTTATTTATGATTTGATTTACAGTATATTTTATTTTATTCTCAATATTTAATTATTTTATATTTTTCTCGTTAGTACGTATTAGGTGCTAGCTTGTATCCTATTTAAGCTTATGAATATCAATGAGAATTAGTATCTTCTCAATTTTATTTCTATTTTTCATTCTTAACCTAGACGGGCTGGAATCTAAAAAAAAAATGAAGTTAGAAAATAAGGATGATATCGAATATACTTTAATAAAGTGGATGAATATTTAATTTAAAAAAAAAATTGCATGCATGAAAACTTTAATTATTGGTAAAGGTTGGTGATAAAGGCTAAAACTCATTTTCCATTATTTATTATTTTCTTTAAATGTAGCTTTATTGGAATATATTTTTTTTTATTGAAAGAAAATAAATTTTGTATGTTTTTTTTTTTTTTTTTTTTTTTTTTTTTTTTTTTTTTTTTTGTGTGTGTGTGTGTGTGTGTGTGTGTGTGTGTGTGTGTGTGTGTCTCTTTTACTTTTAAAAAACTGATTTTTCCTTCTATCTTATCTTTTAAATTCTGGGATTTTTTTTAACATAAAAAATTAGTTTCTATTACTTAATTTTTTTCAATTTTAATATTTTTGAATGGAAGTTTTGTGTTCCATTTGTGAGTCACAGATGTAAAACATAATTAATGGTTAATTTAACACTAATTAGAGTGGCTGGTTTAGCTCTTAACAAATCATGGGGTTGATACCTCAAATTAAAAAATAAATAATTATGGGCGGACAATTAAAATAAACTAAACTAAAGAATTGAGGAATTTTACCAATGGGAATCATTTTTTTTATATTAAAAAAAGTTTCTTTAATAATTAAAGTTGGATAAAGAATAAAAAAAAAAAAAAGTTTCTTTAATAATTAAAGGTAGATAAATAAATAAATAAATAATTTACTAAGTTATTGACTTTTTGCCTAACCCCTCCCTATCTCGGCTTTCGAGATATATATTATTTAATAAATTAAAAAATTTGAATTTTTATTTTCATTATAAGGTTAAATAAAATTAAATGGAGATTTTTTTTGGTAAGAAATTAACACATTGTCGACTAAAAATGAACTAACTATTCAATGGATTTGATGTATTATCAACAAAATTCATTCGACTTAATTGCAAATAATGATTTTATCTCTGTCTCGTCTATAACAATTTAAATTTTGGTCTAAATAATGTTTTTTTTTTTTATAAAGAAACGCAATAAAAATAATAATAATAAAGAGTTAAATATTCCCCATAAACTAACAAAGGGCTTTTTTTTTTTTTTTTCCAAATTTAATATTTTCCTCATCAAAAGAATAGGAAAAGAAAAAGGAACAAGAAAATTAAATTAAAAAAGAAAAAAAGGAAAATAGGACAAAAAATTGCACTTTATAAAAATAAAAATGAATGGTTAGCATCGTTAGGAGCACTTGAGTGCAGTTAGCCAATCAAATCCCAACACTTGGAATACAACAAATTTAGATTTAACCATTTCAACAACCCCTTACTTTTGCCTGTTCATTATAAATTATTATTATTATTTTCTTTATAAATAAGGCAATGTAATTTTATAAATAGAAAAAGAGAAGGAAACTAATAATAACGATAATTAACCTCACAACAACGTAATAAATAAAAATAATAATTTAAAAAGAAAAAAAAGAAAAGAGGAAAAGGAAAAGAAGGGGTTCAGGTAGAGGGCTTCCTCTTGCAGACGACGAGCCAAGTAACGGCTTCCAAGACGACAGCAACACCGCCGACGACGGCGATGGCCACCACGTAGGCGAGTTTCCACTTGTGGGCGGGGCTCAACACATTGAACCCTTTGAACACGTTGATGATGCTTAGGATTAAGATGGAGTATCCTATGCTATGGTGGTATATGTTCCAATATATCCTGTATTTGTGCTCCTTTTTCGGCCTCAAAAACAGTGCCAACATCTGCACCACACATTTTTAATAATATCGAGATATTTTGAATAAACTAAAAGCAAAATCATAAGTGTTCAAAGTAGATAAGGTTCACGATTACTAACATGGTATCAAAACCATGTCCTTAACTTAGTCATGTTAATAGAGTCCTCAAATCTTCACTCTAAAGAAGGAGTCAAGCCTCCATTGACGGGAGACTTTTTGAGAGCTATAAAGAAAGAGGGCATCAAGAGACTCTACGGTGTAGTTTGTTCGAGGAGAGTATTGTTGAGAACTATTGAGAAGCTAGTCTAGAAAAATTCTCGAGAATTATTGAGAGAACTAGCCCAGAAATAAGGAACTATAAAAACTAGACTGAGAATATTGGTGTTTGAATTTTTTTTTTTTTTTTTTTTAATTTTTATTAAAATTTTTAAATATATATAATTTTTTTTTTTTTTTTTTCCAACAACCATCGAATTACTTATCTCACTGTTCTTCACTGAACGTATCATTTTCTGGGAAATTTTGCAGAACGCAGAGAAAGTTCCGAACAGAGTTAATTATTTATTGAGCAGAAAAAAACGATTCGCGTGAAAACGTACCTGCAAAGATGCCATGGAGAACAGAGCAATTCCGATGTTCCGGTGATCGTAAACCACATACCCTTCCGATTCACTCCCAAGCTTCAATCCAGTCGCCCAACCAGCCGTTCCAATGGCGTACGCGGAAATCTGGCACGAAATATGAAGATAAAACCACGCTGGATCCGCCGACGGAAAAACCCTAAGGTACCTCGCAATAACGATTCCGATTGGGAACAGAAGCCCCCAACTCACTGCGTTTAGAACTCCATGAATCTGAAAAATCAAACGCAGAGAAAAAAGTCCGAATGAAAAAAAAGATTAGAAAAAATCCGAGAAAAATTAGGGCAGAGATTTTCCGTAGACATCGTACATTTTTCCTCATGGTTCGCGAATCAATTTTCCCGCCACTAGAGGCGGAGTTTGTCCCGCCGCCAGACAAACCTAGGGTTCCTTTAGCGTTGAGATTGGGAGGTTTGAACTCATGAACGCCCAAATCCGTTCCATCAACAGACGGTCCAACTTGCCAGACCTGATTCACCGCTGTAGCCGCCTCAGGCACCTTCAATTTCGCGAAAATCATCAACTCTCCACCGGAAAACACCGCCGTCGCATCCCAAACCTCGAAAGAAAGCTTGGAAGGCTCGACAGAGTCGTAAGAAACAACATTATAAGTCTTGACAACCGGAACGCCGCCTTGGAGATAGGCAACGAGAGCCTGAGAGCCAGCCATACCAGTGGAAGTAGGATTGACAGCCCAAGCGATCCATCCGGCGGATGTGGAAGGTTTGGCAACAAAGGCAACAGAAAGAGAAGAATTGGAAGAATCGTAAGTCCAATGAATGAAAGCAGACAGGGAAGAGAGATCGGAGCAGTGAGAATAGAGATTGTTGTTAGAGAACTTCCTTGAAGAACAGGTGAGAGAATCTCCTAGAGAGAAAAACAGAGAAAGGAAGAGGAAAAACCACAACCCCCAACTCGAGGAAGAAGAAGAAGACGCCATGGAAGAGCGAAGTGAGGTCTGTGGGGATGTATTTGGGGCTGAAATTAGCGTCTGTCAGAATGCAGTAATTAGCAAAGATATTGCTTTAATAAATTTAGCGACGGAACAGATAATGCTATAATTAAAGAATAAAATAAAATAAAAAAGAAACAAAAACATGAGGCTGTCGATTTACGACACGTGGCAAAACGATCCTTAATCTCATGGAAGCGCATTAGAGTGGTTGTTATATATATATATATATTGTTTTAAACAATCAATAATAATAATTAAAAAAAAGTTAAATAATTCCGCTCAAAACGACACCGTTTTGTTTTGTATTTTAAATTTTTTTAACTATAAACATAATTTAAAGATTTAAGGTTTTATTAAATATAAAATATATAATAGATTAATTAATATTTAAAATATTTATATAATTAATATTTTTCTCAATGACGTTACCGTTACATCATTATTGCCTCATCCTATTTTTATTTTTATATTAAATACGAATTTAATCAGTTCAACTATTATATATATATATATATATAATATATAATTTTAAATCTTTTTATTTTATACGATGTTCTTAAGAACATAATTGAAAGATAAAGTCTAAAATGCACGATAAATTTAGAGATCTATTAAATACGAAATAAATAAAAAAACATTAATTAATTAATTAATTATTTTTTTTTTTTGACAATCCAAAGTGTAGAAATTAAATTTTCGGAAATCATACAGAAATATGAAGAATTAACAAACATTCATTCGCTCGAACCTATCCTAAGGCATAACACGTGCTACAATTGTTGGGACAAAGGATCGCGATCCCACAAGAGTAACCCAACTCTTTAAATTCATCTTCAATTCGGATCGTAAGTTGTAACTCACATTGGGATTCTTTGAGCAACTCACGTAGTCGTTCACCTCTTGCCAATTGATTATGAGTAGCTTTATCGAGATCATAAGCTAATTACGCTCCTAATTCGACAAATTGAGCCAATCCCAATATTAATCTGCTTAAAATTTGAGCAACATATCCTACGGGGACAAAAATACCCACACACGTCCCTACATGAAGTCTAAATCACTAGTAATCCTCAGTCAACCATATGACGATGAATTCATTCTATACACACCATTCGTCACACTATAGGAGATGACCATGTCCAAAGTTCGGAGCAGAGTGGTAACAAGATAACTTCCTTAATCTCATGGAACCGCATTAGAGTAGTTGTTATATATATATATATATATATATATATATATATATATATATATATATATATATATAGTTTTAAACAATCAATAATAATAATTAAAAAAAAAAAGAAAAAAAAAAGTTAAATAATTCCACTCCAAAACGACACCGTTTTATATTGTATTTTAGAAATTTAAATATAAACATAATTTAAAGATTTAAGGTTTTATTAAATATAAATATATAAATATTTTAAAATAAACATACTATTTTTATATAATTTTAATTAAAAAAAAAATAAATAAATAAAAAGTCAGCATTAAATACCTGATTTTAGGCAGATAAAAACTGATATTCCCCAACGATCTGTTCATCATTGTTGTTTTAAAAACCCATTTCCTTCTCCCTCACAAACACACCATTTCCATTCCCATCTTCTTCTTCCTTTCTTCATTTCTCCCCAAAATTCTCCAACAATGGCGTCCCTCTGTAAAATCTTCATCCCCTTCCTTTCCCTCCTCCTCGCCCTTCTCCTCTCCTCCGCCCATTCCCTCACCTGTTCTTCCCAATCCTTCCCCAACCGCACCTTCGCCCATTGCCAAGACCTCCCCCACCTCAACGCCTTCATCCACTGGACTCATGACCCCAAAAACTCCTCCCTCTCCCTCGCCTTCATCGCCCCTCCGCCTCACTCCGTCGGCTGGGTCGCCTGGGCTATTAACCCCACCGCTACCGGTATGTCTGGTTCCCAAGCCCTAATCGCTACTCTTTCCGGTGATACCCCCACTGTTCGTACCTTCGATGTCGTCTCCTACTCCTCCGTTCGTCCTGCGCCGCTCTCCTTCCCTGTCTGGAATGTTGCCGCTGAATTCGCTGATAAACGAATCACGATCTTCGCTACTGTGGAAGTTCCGGCGAAGGCTAAGTCGGTGAACCATGTGTGGCAAGTTGGAGCTAAGGTCGATCCGGCTACTGATGCGCCGAAGATTCATGATTTTGCGCCGGCTAATTTGAAGGCGAAAGGCGTGTTGATGTTTGATGGGGAGGGGGGTGCTGGTTCTCCTGCTTCGGCGCCGGAGGATGCTGGGGTTAGTGAAAGTAGCGGTGCTGCCGCCGCTGCCTCTGCGCCGGGATCGTCGGATAAGAGTGGGGTTGATGGGACTGGTAACGGAATTTTTGGGTTTGTTGTGGGTTTAGTTGCGTTTAGTTGGGGGATTATTAGTTTCTCCTTTTAAATATTTTGGGGAGAAATGGAGTCTCATTTTACAGATGTCTATTTTGGGGAATTATAATAATATATTCTTTTCAATAATTTGCTATTTTGTTCTTACTCTTTATTTCTTGTTGGTAATGTCATTGCTAACACTAAAATAAATGGAAGGTTTATAATTCAAAATGTTCATGATGGTTCCTCGTTGCGTCGAGAGACGGGACCCGGACGATGGTTCCTCGTTGCGTCGAGAGACGGGACCCGGACGATGGTTCCTCGTTGCGTCGAGAGACGGGACCCGGACGATGGTTCCTCGTTGCGTCGAGAGACGGGACCCGGACGATGGTTCCTCGTTGCGTCGAGAGACGGGACCCGGACGATGGTTCCTCGTTGCGTCGAGAGACGAGACCCGGACGATGGTTCCTCGTTGCGTCGAGAGACGGGTTCTAGTCGTGTGACCCTAGTCCCTCTCCACCTCACTTTTATATATAAATATATTAACTTTTAAACACAAAGACTCCTCTCTCTCTCCGTCGCCTTCCTTGCGCCGTCACCCCACTCCCTCGTATGGGTCGCCTGGGCCGTTAACCCCACCGGCACCGGGATGTCTGGAGCCCAGACCCTCATGACCACCCTCTCCGGCGACGTCCCCTCCGTCCATACCCCTTCAGCATTTCCTCCTACTCCTCCGTCCGCTCCTCACCGCTCTCCTTCCCCGTCCCGCTGAATTCGCTGACGAACGACTCACAATCTTCGCTACCGTGGGAGTTCCAGCGAAGGCTAAGTCGCTGAACCAGGTCTGGCAAGTTGGACCGACGGTCCACCCGGAAACTGGTGCGCCAGAGATCATACCAGCTAATTTGCATTGGAAAAGCGTGTCGGTGTTTCATATGGAGGGTGGTGCTGGTCTTCCCCCACGTGCTCACGGCAGCGCGTCTCCTGCATCTGCGCCGGCGGGCTCGTCGGATAAGGCCGGGGTTGCCGTAATTGGAAACGCCATTTCGGGGTCGGTTGTGGGTTTATATGTATGTATTTATGAAAGAACTTAATTAAACGATAATTTAATAGCAATCGATATTTAAGCAATACGGTATCAAACCAACTTTATACACTACTAGATATTAGAAAATAGATTGAGAAGTTACCGTAGAGCTCTATTTAGTGAAAGAACTTTTCAAATATTACAACAGAGTGATAAACACTAATTTCACAATTACACAATGTGATCATTAATCAAATTCTATCAAAATATGGCATTTCAAAAAAGAAATGCCGAGATAAGAGTAAACACCGACCATAAGAGGTACTAGTACTATACTAAGGAAACCTTGTTGCCTGATCCTTCACTATCGTTAAACTAAAGTTGGGCGAGATAGTGTCGAGATTCAGATCTATGACCTCTTAGTCAAGAATATATGTCTTCCTGCGTCTTCTCTTCAACAGCAGAGCATTTATGTTGGAATTTATCAAAAAATTCTACTTTTTTCTTTTCTTGTTTCGTATCGACTGTATAGATCTAAATCAGATACGCATATCTATTTTCCTACTCTCCAGAACAATGATCAACACTAACTTTATCTATCTATGTATACAAAAATGAGCCACTGATTCAAATGAAAACTGACCTTTTTTGTTAAGGATTTGAATTTTGCGTTCTTACGAGATTTCTCTCCCACTCGAATACTCGAGAAATCTCAGTATCTTGAGGTAACAAAGATTGAGGATCAAGAGGCTTCTTACTAAGAATGTTTGAGATAACTACTTGAAGAGTTTGACAAGCATGGACTTCATCAATCTTCTGCAAATCTGTCAATTCTAAACTATAATCTTTCCATGGTTGGTAGAACGTCCTGAAATCAAAAGATCGGTCTATAAGATAGAGAGCACAGTCAAGAGAATATTAAAAAAATTAGACAGACTATATTTTAATTTCTTCTGCAAGCAACTTTTCAGAGCCCACTTAATAATGAAAATTAAATCCTCCATTCTTCTAACTTCATAATATATCATAAGATTCTACAAATGTTGTGGATTACAAATTTGAATGCAGATTAACTGTCTTCCAACCTTTTTATCTAGCAAATTCATACTCGAAGCTGTCTTAAGCTATCACAATCAGTTGAATTTAGAAGAAGAAGCTGTTTATGTTCAAAATGCACCATAGAACATATGTAGATTTGATCCAACTAGGATTAAGAAAGATGGAAAGTAAATCTGAAAGGAAAAGATCAAAAATAAATTTCAAAACTGAAAATTTGAAAGATTGCCACTATAGAACTACAGGTTAAAAGGAGAAAAATTGTGAGATCTCACGTCGGTGGGAGAGGGGAACAAAACATTTCTTAGAAGAGTGTGGAAACCTCTCTCTAGCAGAGACATTTAAAAACCGTGAGGGGAGCCCATAAGGGAAAGCCCAACGAGGACAATATCTGCTAACGGTGGGCTTGAACTATTAAAAATAGTATCAGAACCAGACACCGAGAAATGAGCCAGCGAAGATGCTGGGCTCCCAAGGGGTGGATTGTGAGATCCCACATCGGTTGAAGAGGGGAACGAAACATTCCTTACAAGGGTGTGGAAACCTCTCCCTAGCAGACACGTTTTAAAATCTTGAAGGGAAGCCCAAGGAGGACAATATCTGCTAGCGGTGGGCTTGGACTTGGGCCGTTACCGAAATGTTTCTCCTCAACAATTATCATGGTTCAGAAATTGGAAAGGTTGGGGAGGATTTCATGACATTGTGGTTTCTTGATAACTTGCTATTAGACTCAGCAGAACAGAACAATTTCTTCCTTTTTTCTTCATTTTTTCCAAACACTGAACCCAAAAGTCCTTGGCTCCTAGCAGCTAGCATACTTTGTGCAATGCAGAATATATCCAAGACAAAATGGCAGTCACTTAAATACGACTGTGAATAAACTGAGCCTTCTAAAAAGAATATAACTACTTTGGATCTCTTGTTTGGGTAAGCTGGAAAGACGTCAAGCAGAAAGGGCAGAGGATAGAATATGCATACCATCTCCATGCAGGATTTACTTCTTCAGGGCAACGTATCTTTGACAACAGTTGTGCCAAATCAGCTCCATGACTATGAAAGAGACCTGATCCGTTATAAAAAGTAGGTATCAGACAAGATGTGAGACAACAAAGTAATGTAGTAAAGCAATTGAAATGCTCTTGGATTTACCTAAGAAATTATGCACTTTCATGATATCCAAAAGAACAAATTAGACTAAAACAGCTAGCATTACATATATAATACTAATTACTTCCTTTTTTGCAACGTTATAATAATTATTATTTTGACAATTTCTCATAAATAAGAACACAATACTTATACTACCGATCAGCCTTAAACTGAATCCTTCGGCTCGGAAACAGAATGAACAAATGAGAAAATGAGAACAAGGTCTCCAAAAAAGGAAAGTTCATAAAGTTATTAAAATATATATAAAGTTCACATGAAATACTAAATATACTCCCCTAAAAAGTATCAAATATCGAGTTAATTAAGTTTTGGTGAACAACCGGTGACGAAGAGAAATGGTGGCTGGTAGCGATGGTCGGTGATGTTACTTGTTAGGGTTTTTAGATTCACGATATTTTATCTTTTTTGTTTTGTTTTGTTATTTTTTGTTTAAATTTAAATGATTTTTCCTTTCTGTTTCAAAACTTCCCCTGCCATGTCCAAAATTAAAAAAAGCATGTAAAATAGCAGTGTCTTGGCCTACAATGAAGTGTTTGTGCTTCTAGGTTGCTGAGATGAATTTCACTGGTTTAATGGAAGGATAAAAGGTTTGCTCCAATAAAGACATCAAAATGATAATATAATGGCAACAAAAAAAATTAAAGAATTTAAGACATTCAAAATATACCTGCAGAAATGAGAGCATCCAAAAGGAGGAGACAAAGGGCAGATATCACCACCGGGAGCACCATGAAACTACTCTTAAGATGTTGTTGGAGATAGAAGATATTTGCGGCTAAGAGCTCCTCACAACCAAATTCATGTAGACTACTGACATCTCCCGTATTTTTAACATGTTCTAATAAAGAGTAGAGTGTTTCAGCACTCGGTTTTTCTGTAGTGGCAAGGTTCAAACTATCAAGCTTCCAAGAAATCCTTCCAAAAATTACAGAAGCAGATAACCAACGTAGAAGCTTTGATGTCAAGGATTCGTCAAAATGCTCTTCATCAGATTCACTCATTAAACCCAAATGAGATTCTTTGTCTATCATTCTAGAATCAGACTCTAAAGCGGTGGAAATTGCCCATGAAAGAAAATCTGAGCACTTCTTTAGACCCTGCAAGAAATCAAAGAACCAGTTGATAATTTTAACATAAAACGTAGTAAAAATTAAACATATAATTCAAGTGTAAGATGAAAAAAATGAGACAAATGAAACACTATGAAGGATCATGAAGCATATCGATTATATATAATATAATTAAAAGAAATGATACGGGCTTAAGTCCATCAGACTCGTGGATAAAGGATGGTAAAAAGACAACTTCCCCACTCTTCAACTCGCTTCATCAAGCCAAACTAATACAAGTTCAAGACGGGAAAAAGAAAAGATAAACAAAACACTTACTAAATGCAAGTAAATAAATCAAGGACTCGTTTTTTTTTTTTTTTTTTTTTTTTTTTTTTTTTTTTTTTTTTGGTGAGAGAGAGATACCATGCTTAGAAGCGTTTTCTGTGGAATGTTCATGAGTATCAATTTGAGCCCAGTAGCTGAATTTGAACCCAGTCTTGTACGATCTAATCTGTAAACCGCCTGATAAATGTGAAACAAGCCCTCAATTGACAACGTATAATGAGGCTGGTAAACTTTTCTTTTCTGTGATATTCTGAGCACGGATGTTATTATCTGCAACATTCGATTAACTAGTGCCCCTTCTATTGGCGATTCCTCACCACCAAGCAAGAGTTTGAAAAGGTTAGATGAAAATTCCATTAGCTGCTCAAGGGCATCTTTTTGCAACCACTCACAGATGTTTCGGAATGAAATGACATTATTTACAACCTGGATCCAGAAACATAGATAAGAAAAAGAGATATTGGTTTAAGTTTATTTATTTGATCAAGGGAAAAGATGGTATTCCATTAATTGCAACCTAACTCTTCTAATTTTAATCGAGCACGAATCCAGTTTCAGGTATAAAATCCATTAATTATATCAAAGCGCACATCGCACGGTTAAGTATTAGTGAAAAAATAAAGCACATGGGTCATGACTGTAGTGAAGCTATTAAACCCTGAATGAAAAAAAAATAAAAAATAAAAAATTGCTACCTCTAATACCAAGTTCAGCTGCTTTGAAAAAAAGGATTTCTGATCTTCATTAAGTCTCCTGCTAGAGGTTGAAATGATAGAGCATAACCATGAAAATAGACCATGTTCCACCAAATAAAATGCCATCCGTTGCAACTTAACAGACTTCTTCATTACCTAGAATGTCAATAAGGCGGAAGACATTAAATTTGCTGATAAAAGCCCAAACGTAAAAGAAACCTGAAAAGGGGATATAGGAAAAAATGTGTGAAAGCTACAACAATCACAATATATCGCCAAAGAACCCTCCCTCCCCTCCACCCTCACCATCTCAAAAGAGAGAGAAAGAGAGTCTAACCTTTGACATGTTCTTTAGAGGATGATAACATAAGTTGAATAATTTAAAAACTCTCAGGACAACAAAGTCCACGCCAAAATAGTAAAAAGCCAAATAGCATTCATCCAAAGAATAGATCTAATAGCATTCAACCAGAGGAACTTTGAAACTCCACAAGACTTTTCCCATCTCTTTTACAACTTTCAATGGGTCTCTAAGAAATCGTGGGTCTTTCTGCTTTAAATTGTTTCCCTTATTTGCTGTTATTTTAACCATTCCTTTAATCGTTGTTTATATATAATCATTAATTGCTCTTTAAGTAGAACTTGTTTAAAATGTACTGTATTATTAAATCAACATATACAAGTAAATAAAATACAATGGCACACCCAGTAATGAAAATTATGCAGCACACACCAGATAACAATCAAGAAAATTTTTTTTAAGGTTAAAATACGATTTTGGTCCATGTACTTTGATTTCTTCTCTATACTTTCAAACGTCCAATTTTAGTCCTAGTACTCTAAATAATGCTTAAAATTGGTCTCTACCATTAGTTCAGAGTTAATTTTTATCGAAAATAATTAAATAATAATAATAATTTTCACATAATAAGAGACAATGTGAACATATTCCAAATTTTATAGAGTAAATACTAATAGAGACTAGTTTTTTTATTTAGAAAAGCTAACAATAAATAGATAACAGAAACCACTTCAAGCTTTATTGAAAGTACATGGATTAAAATTGAACATTTGAAAGTGCATGGGCTAAAATGGAATGAAACCCAAAACATAGAGACCAAAATAATACTTTTAACAATTTAATTAAAATAAGAACATTGAAAAGCTCCATAGATTTAATTTACCTGAAGAATAAGAACATGAATAAGAACATGAATAAGAACATGAATAATACCATGAACTTGATTTACCTGAAGGATAAGCTCCTTAGATTCATTATCTGAAAGAGAGGAAACATAAAAGCTCTGCAGATCCTCGTGAATTGAGCTTTTGATATATAACCGGGCATCATCATCAACGTTAATCCCCACATAAAGTAGGCGCAACATCCATAACCTTTCAGATTTGAAGTTTACGGAGCTGCTCCATAGAAAATTCTTAAACAAAGGAACCGACTGCAATTGCCAATAGGGCAAAAGAAATTTAGGCTTCAGCCATGAACTATCATGAAGTCTAAGGTAAGTATGCCAGAAATATGGAATGTGCAAAGGAAAATCTAATGGCAACAATGAAGAATATGAATTGTCTGCAAAACTGTTTCTTTTTCTTTTTCCTTCCTTTTTTCCTTTTTTCCTTTATATTTTCTTTGTTTTTTCTCTTTCGTTCTTTCTTTTGTGTGTGTGTGTGTGTGTGTTATCATCATTATACATATTCTCACTGAATTTTTATTTTAAGAGACATATAACTGGCATGTCAAAAAATCCAAGTCATATATAATTCATAAAAGTATTACCTTCCTATTCATCCTGGAAGATCGCACCAAAAATTTACTTAATGCTGCATAATGATGATGGGATTGTTCCAACAAAATAAAGGATGCCTCTGCAGCAAAAAGCGCAGTGATGGAAGGAATTCTCTGCCATGGCTCTTCAATGCCATTTTGCACATATGTTAAGAGGAGCCGTAGTCTCATGGTACCCTTTCTCCGCTTACCGTTCTGCAAAAAATGGTCCAGTTGTAAACACTTGGAGGAAATAGTCATAAACCTTAAAAGGAGAAAAATAAAGTGAAATCCAATGGTGCAATAATCTTTCTTGACAGCGGTTGGGTAGACTTGGACATCATCCTTTCCACCTTCCTTTCTATCCAGGGAAGTTGTTTCTTTGGCTAAAAAAGAACTCACATTGACAACCAACTTTTAAACCTAACAAGTGTTATTTAGTGCCTCAATACCCCGTTAATATCAGCCATGACACAAACTGCTTTTAAATATGTTTATATTTCACCCTTTGAGCCCATGTGAAGCATAATTGAAACAATCCCAAGCTGTCCGTCATTCGGATTCCATTAATGAAAATATAGCATATAATCAAATTCCTAAGTTAGCATTTTTCTAAAGCAAGTAACCAATTACAAGAGCCAAAGAAATGCAAAGCAGCATAGACCTTATTCCAGCTGAATTGAACTCTAATATTACGCTCTAAATGTTGTTTTGTTGCTTTCACATATTTCCTGAGTTCTAATAGGTGTTCCATTATTGAACACCTTATTGAACTTTTTCTAATAGGTGTTCCCAAGTTAGCATTTATTGCTTTCACATTATTGAACTTTTTCTGAAGTGATAAACATGTGTTTTTAGAAAGAATACACGGTACCAAATTTCAAGCATCAATACAAGCATTGCATGCACGATAAATCAACTAGAAACCATATTTAAGAAGAATATTAGAATTACCTCCAATGCGTCCTTTAGTGCCCCAAGAGTTTCATAGCCTAATTTTCTTAATGTTTCATTAGCTGAAGACAAGCTAACAAATGCAATTGCAAGCAAACCCATCGAAGCAAATTCCAAAGCTTCGATGTAACCAATTGACAGAGCATGAATTGAAAACCGCAAGACATAAACTGGATCATATTGTTCAGGTTCAGTATCGTGAAAATTTCCCTGCATCAATGCATTTAAGTATTCATTTTGAACACAAAAGTATTAAAGAAATTGTAAAATGAAGCCTTTTGATTTGTGTCAATACAGGATAATAAAATTATTGTTCACCTTAATGAGATCATCTAGATTCTTTATTTGATACTTCTTCATGTGTAGTCCGTCATCCAATTCAGTTCTATCAGGAGGAAAGCATAGCACTGTGGACACACATATTCTGGGATCGACAGGAATATTTTCTCTAAACTGATTTTTGCGGCACTGTTTCTGAACTTCAGCATCATTCCCGATATTTGAAGAAGATTCCTGCTCTAGAAGCCGTTCTTTTGAAACTCTCGATACAGCATTTCCCCATAAAAAATCCATTTGGACTAGATTTTTCACATCTGATCCAACTATAGTTTCAATGTCATTTAATGTCTTTAAGATGGCAGAGTCAGTTTCACTGATAGTGGCACCATAAGAAGACAGAAGCAGTGAATGCAGTTCTTTGAAATTTACAGTATCATCTTTTCCATAACCACCTTGACATACCTGCTTGTGCACAAGTACATGAACCATCTTAACAATTACCGAGCGTTTCAAGTCTACCCGAGTGGTTATTGAATCTTCGTGCCAATTAGATTCCCAATGATTAGTTGAAGGTATGACAAGTGATCTTAGTATGCTGGACATTGGCCTCAAAAAAGTTTCAATCGAATGAGATGGTTTTGGAGCTGAATGGATAGTGGGAGCAAACTGGGAGTGCGCAAGCAGCAGCTGCAAATATACATCTTCTGCAAACCTTCCATCAGACAACAAATTTAGAATGCTATAAAGAATATTCAATGTTGTTGGATCCTCAAACCTATATAAGAGGGAAAATCTCATTAATTGCTCTAGAAAGGGGATGGATAATAATTTGACAAGCTCATCATGCATTTCTGTGCTTAATTCAAGAATATTGTTCAGTATGAAAAGCTCCAAGTATCTGAATAATCTTGAGTTGTCCATTTGTTTTTCTTGAATATCGGAGATAAAAGAAAATCTTTTCACAATCCACTGCCAGATGTTCACCAAAATACTCAAGTACTGCAATCTTGAGGATTCTTCTTCATCTGACCTTGCTGAAGAATATTCTGATGACTTCGCGTCTTCTTTTGGCAAAGACTGAATGCTGCAGCTTTCTGGAAATAGCAACACCCTACAAAATGATATCTTCGCAACAACCTTGTTGAGAAAATTTAATATCTGACTAGGTGAATAAGAATCAAGTTCATCAACCTCAAATTCTAAAACTTCATCAGTTGAACAAGAAGCTGGAATAAGGCAACTAAATACTTTCAATCGCTTCTTCACTGTCACCAGATCTGCACTAAATGCAAAGTGGTGCCTTAGCATACTCACTGCTTTTCCAAGGAGACTGTCATTAACAAGATCAATAAATTCTTGAGTGGATGATGGAACTAAATCACCAAATTCTTCATAGAAAATAGTTTTGGTCACGAATCTCTTCCATTTACGTAAACCTTTAAACAGAATTCTTGAATATACTGAAGAGAAGCTTTTGAAATTATACCAGCAATTTTTTCCAAACTTCACACCAACTGAATTCAAGTATGACAGAGAAGTAGGCAGGAGCATAAAAAATTCCTCATCAGAAAAATGGAAGTTCAAAGTATCTTCCCTCTCAATGTCCATGGAATTCTTGTTCATAACATCCACAATGAAGAGACCAAAGATTGAAAGATGCAAGGAGCTAGCCTCAGTAAGAATAAACAACAATTTAGCCTTTTCTTTATTGGTCCTATAGATGCAATAAGAAACCAACTCACTTGATAAGTTCACTATAAATCTGAACATTGCTAAATGTATTTGATCAAAATAATCACATAGCATGGATTTTTTTGCACAAATAGTCTTAACCACTTCAAGCAAGCATGTATCTGCAAACTCTGACTTGTGATGTATTGCAAACACTTTTGTTTTAGTGTAAATTTCATCAATGATTTTACATGCATTCTTCTCATCCATTTCCCAGAATAAATTGTACTGTAATCTTCTAGAGAGTGGTAACTGCAAAAAACCTGTGGCCTCTCTTAAAGAAATGACAGCAATGCCAAATCCAAATGATAGCCCATGAATTTGGGCCATCTCAGATTTCTGTACCGCCAAGTCCTTTATGTATACTCTATTGAATAGCCAAGTCGCTAATTCAAGAAGATCAAAAGGAGGTATAAAATGATTTAAAGCATGTAAAGCAAAAAACGGGGGCAGAAGTGGTATCAGGTCCATTGTATCAATAAAGAGATCAAAACGGTCCCTGAACTCAGAAAATAGCTTCTGTATGAGAACCTTAAAAGTCTTCAGTATCTCTCTGAATGTTGAATCTAGGCCATCACAGGAGGTTATAAAATACTCACAAAAAGTGGTCAATAAGTTGACAATGTGACGATCTAATGTGTTAACACTCTTCCCAGACAACTGAACCAAAGATTCCAAATTTAAATTAATAGCATCATTCATCAAGTCCCCTGGACAGTTTAGGGGACAGGACAAGGATGATACTACAGCAGGATGAGAGAATATGGTTTCTGCTACATCTTGAACCTCTAGCCTTAACAGAGAGCCCTTGTAATCTCCAGCAGTGCCAGAATGAGTTATTGAAGCTAGCAGCTTAGCCAAGATGTTCTGAAGAAGCATAAAGCAAATTTGGGAAAGCTGCTCAAGTTCAACTATAGGCTTAAATCTATAAGAGATTCGTATCTGATAGGCCCAAAATAGGACAAGCCTTAGATACGATAATAGAAGGTCATCAAATGTCAACTCATTTAGTTTTAGCAGAAGCAAATCTTGTATCTTCGGAAGTATAAGAGAACTGGGACCACGAGCGCACATGATTACAGGAAATAGAACATGAAAAGGTGTTCTCTTCAAAATGGTAGAAAACCCAGTGGAGTATGCATCAATTTTATCGAACTCCATGTTACAAATTTTTTCTTCATCATTCATTAAATGACAATGACCAGCAAAAACATCCTCAGTATGCGTAGTAGACATTCTGCGGGAGAAGAATAATAAATTTTTCAATGGTCTCCACTCACAGTTAGAACTTCCAGATTCCACATCCAAAGGACCATGGTCATCAAATACCTCAGACAAGATAGATTCAATCACTGAAGCCAGTAACAGAGCATCAACCTATAATAAAAATTGAGGTCAGACTTTTAAACAACCTAACCGCTAAAAAGTAGAAATCTCATAACAAAAAATGTGCACCTGAGTCTGCAAGAGATACTTTAGCGTACTGCTCACATAATTAGATATAACTGCTTTCTCAAGCTGGGTGAAGGCTACAGATTCAGAGCTGAGCAACCTTAGACACTTCTGCAGAACACATACGATGATTGGGCTGAACTTTGGTGAGACATCTGCAAGAAAAATAAAATGACGGACAGAAAGTGTATGCTTCAGTCATTTGGCACACGATGGACACAAAATATATATAAGCTGATGTATATTTATCTGGAATTAAAAGCCAAGACTGAGAAACTGAATTAGCCAAACAAATTTTGTTCCAACCATCTTTGGTTAAATGTATAAAGATCATTTCAAATGCTAAGGAAAACTGGACAAGAATAAATTGTAACATAAAAATTATTTTTTAAAATAATGTCAAGCGTCTCCACAATTGGTTTATCAACTTAATCTAGAAAATATGTGATTAAATAAAATGAAGAGGCTGAGATAGGTGTCAGGTCGATATTATCATTCTGAAGTTATTTTTATTGGAGTAAATAAAAAAATTTCTTTATAAGTAACAATTGAAAGCTATTGAAATGTTTGACCTACTCAGAAGAGAAACTATATAGTCCTTGTCAAAGTGGAAAGCAATATTAGACATTCAAAAAAGATGCATGAATAAATCAATATTGTGGTCCCAATGAAGTGAAAAATCATGGTACCAGAATCACAATAATATTTTAAAATATAGATTGATAGATAGATATAGATATAATATACAATTCAAGGATCTAGCCTAATCACACCATAAGATTCATAATAAGGAAAAAGCAAAAGCATGGACCAAAAGTTCACCGTAAGGAAGGCTCTATATACAAGCTGGAGATCTGTTTTTGATCTCTGAAAGCTAACATCCAAGAATCAAGATCAGATATCCAACCTTCTGAATCCGATATAAATATCCAAACTCCAGCTAAATTAAACAGGTACATTTTGTCTATAAAAATTTTATTCACATCAATGTCAGGTATATTCTGTCTATAACAACTTTATTCACGTCAATGTATAGGAGGGGAGACATACAACCCATCAGGGGACAAAATTTGCGTATGACTTACAAATTACCTTTGGCATCTTTTAAATTGCTGATGTAACTCTTCACAATACCCCAATATTTGAATAAGTTATTCCCCACAGTGGAAATGGCATCACATAAGAATGAAATTACTGTATAAATTAGATTCTCTGAACTTTCTGTCTCAAGTTCCATAAGAGATGTTCGTTGATCATGATTCAATAAAAATAAAAACCATGATCCAACTTCATATACATTTTGGTCAAGAGCACCAGTACTTAGAATAGAAGCTTGGGCCAGATAATATGCCTTTTTCTTTATGTCCCCGTCTGGTGATTGAATGAACAAGCTCATAAATGAATGCAGATGCTTGTACATCCCTGGTGGAGTTCTAAAGTGCGTTGAACTCATTGATGATGATGGAACATATTCAATCAGCAAGGACAGCAAAGAATGCTGCACAATAGTGGGCAATAGTAAAGAATTTCCAAGAAGACTGATGAAAAATTCAAACGATCCCTCCAAAGTATGTGGCAATCTTTGCTGCAAAAAAGAAGTTTCAAATAAAAATCATGAAAGATGATAAGCTCAAGGAGGGACAACAACATAGAGCTCCAATAATGAGTAGTGACATTGCATATCATACATAAAATGTATATCAATTATCAACCAAATATAAGCATTATCCTCTTTATAAATGTCTGAATATATGCATATTATACATTACTAGTATATCAATTGTCCCTCCAAATGGAAGCATTATTCTCTCTATAATTGTCTGAATACAAGAGCATTTATCAGCTGATTGAGTTGATGACTATAGTTGACCATCTCCGAAGTCATCTTTGATTAAAAACAAAAAGATTGCCAACATCATACAAAATCCATGTTCAACATTTAAATTGAATAAATACCAATAAGAAATTCAAAAAACTAATTCCAAAAATTGCAGGATAACCATTTAATTACAAAGCCAAGATGCCAAAGAAGTATCTTAGTTCTACCACTATATTAGTTATTTCTTTATATCACAGAGAGACATGATTATAGTATCAGATCACAATATTCTCTTACAACCTTACGTGAACAGGATATGTTCTTAAGTTGTCCTAGAGTTTTAAAGATCACAACATTCTCTTAAATTAAACTTACATGATAAATTGTAAGAGCATCCAATATCTTTGAGTGGAAGTACATCTCTACGTCATTCACTTCAACAAGAGTTGTCAATGGATCCAAATCCCATAGTTCAGCAACAGAAATCATGAGTTCTCTTTCCTTCTCTGATGTCTCTACCGAACAGACATCCATCATTTTTTCATCAATTTCTGGAGCTGACACAATTCCACTAACAACAATATCAGTGTCATGATCTGGTGAAGTTGTTTTTAACCTTTTAACACCATGGAAGCTACATTCCAGACCAGAGGCCCTTTTCAAATTAACTGCTTGAACTCTAGATTGGCTAGTGAATGAAGAAAGTAGAGTAAGTAGCACTTGTGAATCAGGGAGCAAAGTTTGAACTTCATTCTGCAATTCCTGCTTTAGAGACAGCCAATACAACATCTTTTGCTTATTGCCAGAAGATGCTTGGTTTAGAACATCAAAAAAAGAATTGACCATCTTCAATGCCTCAAGTAGAAGTCGTAGAGTGCCATGCTTTACAAGAATATTTGAGTGAAGCAAACCTTTGTTGATTACTGATCGACTAAATGGCCGAGAAGAGAGACACCTTATAATGTTTTTTACACAAGCATTGTCCAATGAAGTAGTATCATCTGATTGAGAATCAATAGATCCAATAGACAGGCCATTGCTCACAGAAGAAACCAACTTAACTGTCAGAGAAACCACAGAAAACCTGCAATTGGAAAAGTGCCATCACATATACAAGCCATCATATTAAGTACACAAGGTCATAAGTCACATAGTTGCAAAAAGAAATCTGACCAGGTAGGTGATAAAAAGTCTTCAAGGTTGTAAGGAAATTCCTCCAAGTAAGTTGAACAGAAAGTTGGCTGCCCCCTAATAATTGCCAAAAGCAAGTCTCTATGATAAATAACTCCAGTTGCTTTTAACTTCTTCATGAGGTCCATTAGTCGCTTTGGATTACCTTTTAAGGGATTTGGACATCGTTTCAGATCTGGCATTAACCCATTACATGGGTCAGTACAAACCATAGTTAAAACCTGGTAAGCCACCTCTGCAGCAGGACCACCATTCTCTCTTCCACATATGGTGGCCAATTGTTCCAAAGTAACACTTCCAAAAAGCACACTTCGAAGACCTGGAGGTACCAGTGACTCCTCAACAAGGACCTTGTCCCTCAATGTGGATAAAACATAAATAATAGTCACTTCATCATCATTTGCCAGTCCACGAAGCACACCAGAATACATTTCCCTTTGCTGCAAGACCCACCTCAACAGTTCAGGCTTCCCCACCTCCAAAAATGACATAGCAAACCCAATAAACAACTTTCTTGACGATTGCTTTGATCCTTTCTGATTTGGCTTCTGTCTAAATTCTGTCAGCTTGGAAAATGCACGAAGCTTAAAATCAAAGTTCTTTGCAACTCCTGAAGCCAAACGTGAACCACGCCGAACAATGGAAGACATCAACAATAGAGCTGCATTTTTGTGCTTTAACTCTTGGGAACCTAGTTCACTATTTATGTCTCCCAAACATTCTTCAACAAGTGATCGGGCCATCATGTCAAGAACACGACTAGTTGATATTCTCTCCAAGTCATTAAGACTGTAAATTCCATCAGGATGACTCAAAATGGCAGAAACTAATGAAAATATATACCGCATTCCAGCCTTCCCCCGTTGGAGCTTCCAGGCATCTAAAAGTTCTGAGCACTTGGGAGAAGTCTTTGCATATAAATGAAGCAACTTACACCCAATCTCCCCTTTTAATAACTTTATGAACTCTTTCGTAGCATCTGAGCATATCTTAATCTCCAAAGAGTTAATTTTAAATAGTAGCTCTTTGAGCTTAGCTTCAAGGTTTGCATTTATCGTATCCATAAGACCCAAGTTTGAATGAGTGTCCTGGAAGAAAATTCAAATCAGCTACCATCTCACT